>NC_091629.1:33925480-34550480 GCF_027580195.1 Bos mutus | reverse complement strand
CTTTAATCCAATTGTCTGCTTATGTGTGGGGCTGTGTTCCCTCCATGTTAGTTGTTTGGCCAGAGGCAACCAAGTCCTGGAGTCTATAGGCTTCTATAGTAGGTATAACATAAGCAGAATATATTAGAACATGGCAAGAATACACAGAAGAACTATACAAAAGAGTTCTTCATGACCCAGATAGCCATGGTGTGATCACTCACCTAAGATCAGAAATCAAGCAGGCTCTAAGAAGCATCACAGGAACAAAGCTAGTGGAGGTGATGGAATTCCAGTGGAGCTATTTCAAATCCTAAAAGATGATGCTGTGAAAGTGCTGCACTCGATATACCAGCAAATTTGGAAAACTCAGCAGAGGTCACAGGACTGGACAATGCCAGTTTTCATTCCAATACCAAAGAAAGGCAATGCCAAAGAATGTTCAAAGTACTGTACTGCTGCTGCTGCTGCTAAGTCACTTCAGTCGTGTCCGACTCTGTGTGACCCCATAGAGGGCAGCTTATCAGGCTCCATCGTCCCTGGGATTCTCCAGGCAAGAACACTGGAGTGCATTGCCGTTTCCTTCTCCACTGCATGAAAGTTAAAAGTGAAAGTGAAGTCGCTCAGTCGTGACCAACCCTCAGCGACCCCATGGACTGCAACCTTCCAGGCTCCTCCGTCCATGGGATTTTCCAGGCAAGAGTACTGGAATGGGGTGCCATTGCCTTCTATAAAGTTCTGTATAGTTGCACTCATTTCACAAACTAGTAAAGTAATGCTAAGAATTATTCAAGCTAGGCTTGGATATGTTTATCAACAGTACGTGTACCAAGAACTCCCAGATGTTCAACTTGGATTTAGAAAAGGTGGAGGAAATAGGGATCAAATTTCCAACATCCACTGGATCATAGAAAAAGCAAGATAATTCCAGAAAAACATCTGCTTCATTGACTATACTAAAGCCTTTGACTGTGTGGATCACAACAAACCGTGGAAACTTCTTAAAGAGATGGGAGTACGAGACCACCTTATCTGCCTCCTGAGAAACCTGTACGCAGGTCAAGAAGCAACAATTAAAGAAGACATACAGATGGCTAACAAACACATGAAAAGATGCTCAACACCACTCATTATCAGAGAAATGCAAATCAAAACCACAATGAGGTACCATCTCATGCCAGTCAGAATGGCTGCGATCCAAAAGTCTACAAAAAATAAATGCTGGAGAGAGTGTGGAGAAAAGGGAACCCTCTTACACTGTTGGTGGGAATGCAAACTAGTGCAGCCTAGTGGAGGACAGTGGAGGAGATTCCGTAAAAAAACTGGAAATAGAACTGCCATATGACCCAGCAATCCCACTGCTGGGCATACACACCAAGGAAACCAGAATTAAAAGAGACACATGTACCCCAATGTTCATCGCAGCACTGTTTATAATAGCCAGGACATGGAAGCAACCTAGATGTCCATCAGCAGATGAATGGATAAGAAAGCAGTGGTACATATACACAATGGAGTATTACTCAGCCATTAAAAAGAACACATTTGAATCAGTTCTAATGAGGTGGATGAAACTGGAGCCTATTATACAGAATGAAATAAGCCAGAAAGAAAAACACCAATACAGTATACTAATGCATATATATGGAATTTAGAAAGATGATAATGATAACCCTGTATGTGAGACAGCAAAAGAGACACAGATGTCTAGAACAGTCTTTTGGACTCTGTAGGAGAGGGCGAGGGTGGGTGGGATGATTTGGGAGAATGGCATTGAAACAAGTATAATATCATATGTGAAATGAAATGCCAGTCCAGGTTCGATGCATGATACAGGATGCTCGGGGCTGGTGCACTGGGATGACCTGGAGGGATGGTATGGGGAAGGAGGTGGGAGGGGGGTTCAGGATGGGGAACACGTGTGCACCCGTGGTGGCACCTGTGTTGATGTGTGGCAAAACCAATACAATATTGTAAAGTAATTAGCCTTCAATTAAAATAAATAAATTTATATTAAAAAATCTTTATTAATCTTAGGGGAGGAGAGGGTGAAATGTATAGAAAGAGTAGCATGGAAACTTACATTAACATATGTAAAATAGATAGCCAATGAGAATTTGTTGTATGGCTCAGGAAACTCAAGCAGGGGCTCTATGTCAATCTAGAGGGGTGAGACGGGGAGGGAGATGGGAGGCAGGTTCAAAAGGGAGGGGATATGTGTATACTTATGGCTGATTCATGTTGAGGTTTGACAGAAAACAACAAAAGTCTGTAAAGCAATTATCCTTCAATAAAAAAATTAAAAAAAAAAGAAGCAACAATTAGAACATGGAACAACAGACTGGTTCAAAATTAGGAAAGGAGTATGTCAAGGCTGTATATTGTCATCCTGCTTATTTAACTTCTATGCAGAGTTCAGTTCAGTTCAGTTCAGTTGCTCATTCGTGTTCGACTCTTTGTGACCCTATGAATCACAGTGCGCCAGGCATCTCTGTCCATCACCAACTCCCGGAGTCCACTCAAACTCATGTCCATCGAGTCAGTGATGCCATCCAACCATCTCATCCTCTGTCGTCCCCTTCTCCTCCTGCCCCCAATCCCTCCCAGAATCAGAGTCTTTTCCAATGGGTCAACTCTTCGAATGAGGTGGCTAAAGTATTGGAGTTTCAGCCTCAGCATCAGTCCTTCCAATGAACACCCAGGACTGATCTCCTTTAGAATGGACTGGTTGGATCTCCTTGCAGTCCAAGGGACTCTCAAGAGTCTTCTCCAACACCACAGTTCAAAAGCATCAATTCTTTGGTGCTCACCTTTCTTCACTGTCCAACTCTCACATCCATACATGACCACTGGAAAAACCATAGCCATGACTAGACCTCACATGAAATCCTGGGCTGGAAACACAAGCTGGAATCAAGATTCCTGGGAGAAGTATCAATAACCTCAGATATGCAGATGACACCACCCTTATGGCAGAAAGTGAAGAGAAACTAAAGAGCCTTTTGATGAAAGTGAAAGAGGAGAGTGGAAAAACTGGCTTAAAACTCAACATTAAAAAAACACAGCATTCAAACACACAGGCAAGTCTGGCTCAGTCTCCTATGAGACCACTGCTCCTCTCTCTTGGGTCCTGGTGTGCACAAAATTTTGTTTGTGCCCTCTAAGAGTTTCTGTTTCCCCTAGTCCTATGGAAACTCTCTAATCAAATTTGGCTGACCTCAGAGTCAGATTCCTTGGGGATTCCATTCCCTTGGCTGAAACCCCATGGTGGGGAGCCTGATGTGGGGCCTAGAGCCTTCATAGCAGTGTGAGAACTTCTCTGGTATTGTTGCTCTCCAGTTTGTGAGTGACTTACTTGGCAGGCATAGGATTTGATTTTATTGTAATTGTTCCCTTAGTCAGCTATAAATTGGCACTTCCCAAGAGCATTGCCAGTGATCAAACAACAAGGGCATTTGCCACTGCCTCTGGAGATTGAACCCTCTCCTAGTGCAGCTGTTAACTTTCAACGCCCTCTGAGGGAGTTCAGGGAGGAGTGAGGCTCTCTGTGCCTCAAGGAATCTGGTGGGACAGGTCTTTAGGTATATGGATATTTTCAGGAACAGATTTTATGATCCTAATCCTTGCATCTCCTCATATCTAGAAAAGCATTAAATACCTTCATGATGACATTAGAGCCTCATGACTAGCAGAAAGAATTTTGTAAAATGAGTGCTTAATTGTTTTGAGCTCCCCCTTCATCAAAACCTTATATATTGACCTTCCCCCACTGTCTTTTGGAGAAGTCTCCTTTATCTCAATCTTTAGACACCAAAGTTGGTTTGGGGCAAATTTTCGTTATGCATCTCCTTTAATTTACAGTTTAGTTTCAAATCACAAGGGAAACTAAAAATACTGATGACTGGGTTTTACTCCTAGAGTTTTTGATTTAATTCGTTTAGGGTATGGATTAGACCTTGGGATTTTTAAAAGCTCTGTGCAGGATTCCATTTCATCTCTATGCATCACTTGAGAACTACTGATGTGTAAGAATTGATATTTGTTGTAATGAAATACTTCTTGTGATAAACCTCAGGAAAAAGAAAAAAAGTATTTTCCCTCCCTGGCCAGAATTTCCATCTCCCTCACCAATCCATTCCAAAGACTGAAAAAGCCCCAAGGAAAGCTGTATTTCCCTATATGTGTATGCTATCATGTTCGACTCTTTGCAACTCCATGGACTATAGCCCACCAGACTCCTCTATGTGATTTCCCAGGCAAGAATAGGAGAGTGAGGTTACCATTTCCTTTTCCAGAGGATTTTCCTGACCTAGGGATCAGAACTGGTGTCTCTTCTTTTGGATTGGCAGGCAGATTCTTTACCACTATGCCGCCTGAGAAAAGCCTTTAAGTTTCCCTGTAAGGAACCTAAAAACCACATGCTAAAGTCTGTTTCCTCTCATCCCTGCTGGCAATGAAGAACAGCTGGCACCCATTCTTCTCTTTCCCATAAGCCAGTTGACAAAACTAATGAGACAGCTCTACGTGTGTGTTGTCCTGAATAAAAAATATACAGAGGAAGCTGGTGAATTATCATTTCTAATCAACAAATTTATTAATTTGTTTAAACTCCCAGGAGTCTGATCCCTTCAGAGAAGCAGACTAAGTTAACTGTGTTCTTATGTTAAAAATCTTTGATAGTGAGGCACGACCAAGAAGAGTACCTCTTTAATATTCTGTGGTGTGGATGTAGCAGGAGGTGGTTAAACTGATTAGAATTCTTACTAAAAAATCAGATGGAGGGTGTTTTTAATGCAGTTTCTTGGAACCACACAAACTTTACAGCCAATCTGTGCTGGTTTGTTACTCAGTTCCCATTGGTTTCAGAGTGAATTACATTATATTACAGAGCTTCTAAGAACTCCAGCATCCAAGATACTTATATTTTCTTTCATGAGGACACAACTACCACCAGAGTTTTGCATTCCTCTGAGTTACATCTGCTGTAAAATGAGTTTTTCTTTTTAGTTAATGTTTGCTTAGCTTAAGTGGAATGGAGAAGGCAATGGCAACCCACTTCAGTGTTCTTGCCTAGAGAATCCCAGGGATGGAGGAGCCTGATAGGCTGCCATCTGTGGGGTCACACAGAGTTGGACATGACTGAAGTGACTTAGCCACAGCCGCCACCACATTTGGGTGGAAACAAACGATCGCTATTCATTCATCCTTTCTTGTAATGAATATTTATTTAGCCTCTATACATGTGAGTACAATGCAAGATCCTGAAGTAAAAATGGTAAACATGACTGTCAGGATGTTAATACAGGAGAGAGATGATCAGTGGATATTAGAAGCTGGTATCAATCTAGCCACAGCAAGATTCTACATAAATTGTGTGTAATTTCTTTGAACTCAATTTATGCATTATAAAATTGTGAGAATAATAGTTTCTTCATATAGAGAGTAGATTTATTCAGTTCAGTTCAGTTCAGTCACTCAGTTGTGTCTGACTCTCTGTGACCCCATGGACTGTAGCATGCCAGGCTTCCCTGTCCATCAGCAACTCATAGAGTCTACTCCAACTCACGTCCATTGAGCTGATCATCCAACCAACTCAGTTCTCTGTTGTCCCCTTCTCCTCCCTCCTTCAATCTTCCCAGCATTAGGGTCTTTTCAAATGAGTCAGTTCTTCATATCAGGTGGCCAAAGTATTGGAGTTTCAGCTTCAGCATTAGTCTTCAAATGAATATTCAGGACTGATTTCCTTTAGGATGGATTGGTTGGATCTCCTTGCTGTCCAAGGGACTCTCAAGAGTCTTCTCCAACACCACAGTTAAAAAACATCAATTCTTTGGCACTCAGCTTTCTTTATAGTCCAACTCTCACATCTGTACATAACTACTGGGAAAACCAAAGATTTGACTAGGCAGACCTTTGTTGGAAAAGTAATGTCTCTGCTTTTAATATACTGTCTAGGTTGGTCATAACTTTTCTTCCAGCAAGCAAGCATCTTTTAATTTCATGGCTGCAGTCACCATCTGCAGTGATTTTGGAGCCCACAAAAATAAAGTCTCTTACAGTTTCCCTTTTTTCCCTATCTGTTTGCCATGAAATGATGGGACCAGATTCCGTGCTGTTACTTTTCTGAATGTTGAGTTTTAAGCCAACTTTTTTACTCTCCTCTTTCACTTTCATCAAGAAGCTATTTCTCCTCCACTTTCTGCCATAAGGGTAGTGTCATCTGCATATCTGAGGTTATTGATATTTCTCCTGGCAATCTTGATTCCAGCTTGTGCTTCATAGAGCCTGGCATTTCTTGTTATGTACTCTGCACATAAGTTAATAAGCAGGGTGACAATATATAGCTTTGATATACTCCTTTTCCAATTCAAAACCAGGCCATTGTTCCATGTGCAGTTCTAACTGTTGCTTCTTGACCTGCATATAGACTTCTCAGGAGGCAGGTCAGGTGGCCTGGTATTCACACATCTTTAAGAATTTTCCACAGTTTATTGTGATCCACATAGTCAAAGGCTTTGGCATGGTCAATAAAGCAGAGGTAGATGTTTTTCTGGAATTCTCTTGCTTTTTCCATGATCCAAAAAATGTTGGCAGTTTGATCTCTGGTTTCTCTGCCTTTTCTAAATCCATCTTGAACATCTGGAAGTTCACAGTTAACGTATTGTTGAAGACTGGCTTGGAGAATTTTGAGCATTACTTTGCTAGTGCGTGAGATGAGTGCAATTGTCCAGTAGTTTGAGCATTCTTTCCCATTGCCTTTCTTTGGGATTGGAATGAAAACTGACCTTTCCCAGTCCTGTGGCCACTGCTGAGTTTTCCAAATTTGCTGGCATATTGAGTGCAGCACTTTCACAGCATGATCTTTCAGGATTTGAAATAGCTCGACTGGAATTCCAACACCTCCACTAGCTTTGTTCATAGTGATGCTTCCTAAGGCCCACTTGACTTTGCATTCCAGGATGTCTGGCTCTAGGTCAGTGATCACACCACTGTGATTATCTGGGTCGTGAAGATCTTTTTTGTATGGTTCTTCTGTGTATTCACCATCTCTTTTTAATATCTTCTGCTTCAGTTAGGTCCATACCATTTCTTTCCTTTATTGTGCCCATCTTTAGGGTGACTGCAGCCATGAAATTAAAAGATGCTTGCTTCTTGGAAGGCAAGTTATGACCAACCTAGATAGCATATTCAAAAGCAGAGACATTACTTTACCAACAAAGGTCCATCTAGTCAAGGCTATGGTTTTTCCTGTGGTCATGTATGGATGTGAGAGTTGGACTGTGAAGAAGGCTGAGCGCCGAAGAATTGATGCTTGTGAACTGTGGTGTTGGAGAAGACTCTTGAGAGTCCCTTGGACTGCAAGGAGATCCAACCAGTCCATTCTGAAGGAGATCAGCCCTGGGATTTCTTTGGAAGGAATGATGTTAAAGCTGAAACTCCAGTACTTTGGCCACCTCATGTGAAGAGTTGACTCATTGGAAAAGACTCTGATGTTGGGAGGGGTTGGGGGCAGGAGGAGAAGGGGATGACAGAGGATGAGATGGCTGGATGGCATCACTGACTCGATGGACGTGAGTCTGAGTGAACTCTGCGAGTTGTTGATGGACAGGGAGGCCTGGCATGCTGCGATTCATGGGGTCACAAAGAGTCGGACACGACTGCGCGACTGATCTGATCTGAGACTATTTCTGTTTTAGAAATAAGTTCATTTCTATCACTTTTTTAAGATTCCACATATAAGTGATATCATATGATATTTGCCTTTCTCTATGTGACTTATATCACTGAGTATGATAATATCTAGGTTTATTCATGTTGCTGTGTATTGCATTATTTCATTCTTTTTATGACTGAGTAGTATTCCATTATATACATGTAACCACATCTTCTTAATCCATTTATCTGTCAATGGACATTTAGGTCACATCTATATCTTAGTTATTGTAAATAATGCTGCAATGAACATTGGAGACAGCACATTTATTAAAGTGATCTATACATTTTGTCACCCACAATCAATGCTCATATAAAACAATGTAACAAGAATTCTTCCCAATTAGATTGTGGTTTCTAATTCAATTAATCACTCAGTATATAGAGGGAAATTTTCCTTTAGTGTCTTTGATTCTCTTGAAGAGATCTCTAACCTTTCCCATTCTATTGTTTTCCTCTATTTCTTTTCACTGTTCACTTAGTAATGATTTCTTATATCTCCTTGGTATTCTTTGGAACTGTGCATTCAGATGGATATATCTTTCTTTTTCTCCTTTGCCTTTCTCTTCTCTTCTTTTCTCAGCCATTTGTAAAGCCTCCTCAGACAAGCATTTTACCTTTTGCATTTCTTTTTTTTGGGAATGGTTTTGATCATTGCTTCCTGTACAATGTTACAAACCTCTGACTATAGTTCTTCAGGTAGTCTATCAGATCTAATCCCTTGAATCTATTTGTCACTTTCACTGTACAATCATAAGGGATTTGATTTAGGTTGTACCTGAATGGCCTCGTGATTTTCCATACTTTCTTCAATTTAAGACTAGAGATCTCTTCAAGAGAATTAGAAATACCAAGGGAACATTTCATATAAAGATGGGCACAATAAAGGACAGAAACAGTATGGACCGAACAGAAACAGAAGATATTAAGATGAGGTGGCAAGAATACACAGATGAATTATATGAAAATGATCTTAATGACCCAGATAACCATGATGGTGCAATAACCATGATGGTGACCTAGAGTCACACATCTTGGAGTGTGAAGTTAAGTGGACCTCAGGAAGCATCACTATGAATAAAGCTAGTGGAGGTGATGGAATTCCAGCTGAGCTATTTCAAATCCTTAAGGATGATGCTATGAAAGTGCTGCTTTCAATATGCCAGCAAATCTGGAAAACTCAACAGTGGCCACAGGACTGGAAAAGGCTATTCTTCATTCCAGTACCAAACAAGGATAATGCCAAAAGAATGTTCAAACTACCACACATTTGCACTAATTTCACATGCTAGCAAAGAAACATTCAAAATTCTCCAAGCTAGACTTCAACAGTACATGAACGGAGAACTCCCAGATGTTCAAGCTAGAATTTTGAATAGACAGAGGAGCTAGGGATCAAGTTGCCAACATCCATTGAATCACAGAAAAAGCAAGAGAATTCCAGAAAAACATCTACTTCTGCTTCATTGACTATGCTAAAAGCCTTTGACTGTGTGGATCACAACAAACTGCAGAAATTTCTTAAAGAGATGGGAATACCAGAGCACCTTACCTGCCTTCTGAGAAACCCATTTTCAGGTCAAGAAGCAACAGTTAGAATTGGACATAGAACAAAGGACTGGTTCAAAATTGGGAAAGGAGTAAATCAAGGCTGTATATTGTCACCCTGATTATTTAACTTATATGCAGTGTAAATCATGATGAAAGCTGGGCTGGATGAAGCACAAGTTGGAATCAAGATTGCCAGGAGAAATATCAATAATCTCAGATATGCAGATTTAATAGATGGGGAAACAGTGGAAACAGTGTCAGACTTTATTTTTGGGGACTCCAAAATCACTGCAGATGGTGATTGCAGCCATGAAATTAAAAGACGCTTACTCCTTGGAAGAAAAGTTATGACCAACCTAGATAGCATATTGAAAAGCAGAGACATTACTTTGCCAACAAAGGTCCGTCTAGTCAAGGTTATGGTTTTTCCAATGGTCATGTATGGATGTGAGAGTTGGACTGTGAATAAAGCTGAGTGCTGAAGAATTGATACTTCTGAACTGTGGTGTTGGAGAAGACTCTTGAGAGTCCCTTGGACTGCAAGGAGATCCAACCGGTCCATTCTGAAGGAGATCAGCCCTGGGATATCTTTGGAGGGAATGATGCTGAAGCTGAAACTCCAGTACTTTGGCCACCTCATGCTACGAGTTGACTCATTGGAAAAGACTCTGATGCTGGGAGGGATTGAGGGCAGGAGGAAAAGGGGATGACAGAGGATGAGATGGCTGGATGGCATCACTGACTCGATGGACGTGAGTCTGAGTGAACTCCGGGAGTTGGTGATGGACAGGGAGGCCTGGCGTGCTGCGATTCATGGGGTCACAAAGAGTCGGACATGACTGAGTGACTGAACTGAACTGAACTGATGGCAGAAAGCAAAGAGTTAACTGAACAGCCTCCTGATGAAGGTAAAAGAGGAGAGTGAAAAACCTGGCTTAAAACTCAAGATTCACAAACTTAAGTTCATGGCATATAGTCCCTTCACTTCATGACAAATACATGAGAAAATAGGTGGTATCATCTGCATATCTGAGGAAACAGACACAAACTTTACTTTCTTGGGTTCCAAAATCACTGCAGATGGTGACTGCAGGCATGAAATTAAAAGATGCTTGCCCTTTGGAAGAAAAGCTATGACATACTTGTACAGCATATTAAAATGTGTGAACAGTACCTTGTAGACAAAGGTCTGTACAGTCAAAGCTATGGTTTTTCCAGTAGTCATGTATGGTTGTGAGTGTTGGACCATAAACAACGCTGAACACAAAAGAATTGGTGCTTTCAAACTGTGATGCTAGAGAAGACTCTTGAGAGTCCCTTGGACAGCAAGGATATCAAACTAGGCAATTTTAAAGGAAATCAGTCCTGTATTTTCATTGGAAGGACTGATGCTGAAGCTGAAACTCCAATCCTTTGGCTACCTGATGTGAAGAATTGACTATTTGGAAAAGACCCTGATGCTGGGAAAAGTTGAGGGCAAGAGGAGAAGGGGACAACAGAGGTTGAGTTGGTTGGATGGCATCACTGACTAGATGGACATGAGTTTAAACAATATCCAGGAGATGGTAAAAGACACAGAAGCCTGGCCTGCTGCAGTCCATGGGCTCAGAGTCAGACACGACTGAGTGACTGAACAATGACAAAAGAGAGAACAGCTGATTGAATTCAGTGAAGCAGGAAAGACCAGAATAAGCAGGAAAACGTGTTGCCATAGAGCATAAGTATTGTTATCGGTATCTGAAAGAACCAAAGAGCTAGCTCATAAGGAATTTTCCCTAGCCATATCATTAAGATGTCCGATTTCGAAAGAAAAATGAATTTTAAGAAAATTTATAAGTTCATATTGATACTCGAAAAGGGCAAATAATATGAGGTTTGTTAGGAAAAAAAGATATAAATCTTTCCAGTAACATTAACAAATAATGATTCATATTGGTACAATTCAGTTCAGTCACTCAGTCGTGTCCGACTCTTTGCTACCCCATGAACCGCAGCACACCAAGCCACCCTGTCCATCAACAACTCCCGGAGTTCACTCAGACCCACGTCCATCGAGTCGGTGACGCCATCCAGCCATCTCATCCTCTGTCGTCCCCTTCTCCTCCTGCCCCCAACCCCTCCCAGCATCAGAGTCTTTTCCAATGAGTCAACTCTTTGCATGAGGTGGCCAAAGTACTGGAGTTTCAGCTTTAGCATCATTTTTTCCAAAGAAATCCCAGGGCTGATCTCCTTCAGAATGGACTGGTTGGATCTCCTTGCAGTCCAAGGGACTCTCAAGAGTCTTCTCCAACACCACAGTTCAAAAGCATCAATTCTTCGGTGCTCAGCTTTCTTCACAGTCCAACTCACATCTATACATGACCACAGGAAAAACCATAGCCTTGACTAGATGGACCTTTGTTGGTAAAGTAATGTCTCTGTTTTTCAATATACTATCTAGGTTGGTTATAACTTTCCTTCCAAGGAGTAAGCGTCTTTTAATTTCATGGCTGCAGTCACCATCTGCAGTGATTTTGGAGCCCCCTAAAATAAAGTCTGACACTGTTTCCGCTGTTTTCCCATCTATTTTCCATGAAGTTATGGGACCAGATGCCATGATCTTCGTTTTCTAAATGTTGAGCTTTAGGCCAATTTTTTCTCTCTCCACTTTCACTTTCATCAAGAGGCTTTTTAGTTCCTCTTCACTTTCTGCATAAGGGTGGTGTCATTTGCGTATCTGAGGTTATTAATATTTCTCCCTGCAATCATGATTCCAGCTTGTGCTTCTTCCAGCCCAGCATTTCTCATGATGTACTCTGCATGTAAGTTAAATAAGCAGAGTGACAATATACAGCCTTGACGTACTCCTTTTCCTATTTGGAACCAGTCTGTTGTTCCATGTCCAGTTCTAACTGTTGCTTCCTGACCTGCATACAGGTTTCTCAAGAGGCAGGTCAGGTAGTCTGGTATTCCCATCTCTTTCAGAATTTTCCACAGTTTATTGTTATCTACACAGTCAAAGGCTTTGGCATAGTCAATAAAGCTGAAATAGATGTTTTTCTGGAACTCTCTTGCTTTTTCAATGATCCAGCGGATGTTGGCAATTTGATCTCTATTCCTCTGCCTTTTCTAAAACCAGCTTGAACCTCTGGATGTTCACGGTTCATGTATTGCTGAAGCCTGGCTTGGAGAATTTTGAGATATCCCTCACCTCGTCCAAGGTAAGGAGCAGCGGCTGCGCTTTGCTGAAGTAGCCGTGAAGAGATACCCCACGTCCAAGGTAAGGGAAACCCAAGTAAGATGGTACGTGTTGCAAGAGGGCATCAGAGGGCAGACACACTGAAACCATAATCACAGAAAACTAGTCAATCTAATCACACTAGGAACACAGTCTTGTCTAACTCATATTGGTACAGTTTAGCTAAATATAGCCTAGAATTTGTATCATAGATGTAGTACATATGGGTTTCTTTGATGGCTCAGTTATAAAGAATCCACCTGCAATGCAGAAGATGCTCGTTGTTTACTGTGTTGGGAAGATCCTCTAGAGAAGGAAATGGCAACCCACTCGAGTATTCTTGCATAGAAAATTTCATGGACAGAGATGCCTGGCAGGCTACAGCCCATAGGGTTGCAAGATGTGGACGACTTAGCGATTAAACCACACCATGAAGCACATATCCTTTTGTGTATACTGTGTTTTTACACAAATTTAGTAAAATTTGTAATCATTTCCAATTTCTGTACATTTTATTTATTTTAACATGTTTAAAAAGCTGTGGTGAGCTTATCAGTGACATTTCTAAATTGAATTTATTACACCTGCTTAAGCATTGTCCTTTTATTGTAAGGCTAACGTTGGATATTTTTAGGATCTGAGAAAATAATATGCACTAAATTTACAACTATAGTTTGAAATGCTTGGAGGAATACTCAGGTAGATATTGCTAAGTAGTCACATGATATTTAATCAAATAATTTTATTAATTCATTGATATAGTGAAAAGAATTAGTTTTTTATTTTATTATTTTTAATATAAATTTATTTATTTTAATTGGAGGTTAATTACTTTACAATATTATATTGATTTTGCCATACATCAACATGAATCTGCCACGGGTATACATGTGTTCCCCATCCTGAACCCCCCGCCCTCCTCCCTGCCTGTACCATCCCTCTGGGTCGTCCCAGTGCACCAACCCCGAGCATCCAGAATCATGCATCAAATCTGGACTGGCATTTCGTTTCACATGTGATATTATACATATTTCAATGCCATTCTCCCAAATCCTCCCACCTTCTCCCTCTCCCAGAGTCCAAAAGACTGTTCTGTACATCTGTGTCTCTTTTGCTGTCTCGCATACAAGGTTATTGTTACCATCTTTCTAAATTCCATATATATGTGTTAGTATACTGTATTGGTGTTTTTCTTTTTTATTTTATAAATTTTATTTTATTTTTAAACTTTACATAATTGTATTAGTTTTGCCAAATATCAAAATGAATCCACCACAGGTATACACGTGTTCCCCATCCTGAACCCTCCTCCCTCCTCCCTCCCCATACCATCCCTCTTGGTCGTCCCAGTGCACTAGCCCCAAGCATCCAGTATAGTGTATCGAACCTGGACTGGCAACTCGTTTCTTACATGATATTTTACATGTTTCAATGTCATTCTCCCAAATCTTCCCACCCTCTCCCTCTCCCACAGAGTCCATAAGACTGTTCTATACATCAGTGTCTCTTTTGCTGTCTCGTACACCGGGTTATTGTTACCATCTTCCTGAATTCCATATATATGCGTTAGTATACTGTATTTATGTTTTTCCTTCTGGCTTACTTCACTCTGTATAATAGGCTCCAGTTTCATCCACCTCATTGGAACTGATTCAAATGTATTCTTTTTAATGGCTGAGTAATACTCCATTGTGTACATGCACGACAACTTTCCTATCCATTCATCTGTCGATGGACATCCAGGTTGCTTCCATGTCCTGGTTATTATAAATAGTGCTGCGATGAACATTGGGGTATACGAGTGTCTTTCTATTCTGGTTTCCTCAGTGTGTATGCCCAGCAGTGGGATTGCTGGGTCACAAGACAGTTCTATTTCCAGTTTTTAAGGAATCTCCACACTGTTCTCCATAGTGGCTGTACTAGTTTGCATTCCCACCAACAGTGTAAGAGGGTTCCCTTTTCTCCACACCCTCTCCAGCATTTATTGCTTGTAGACTTTTGGGTCGCAGCTATTCTGACTGGCATGAAATGGTACCTCATTGTGGTTTTGATTGGCAATTTCTCTGATAATGAGTGATGTTGAGCATCTTTTCATGTGTTTGTTAGCCATCTGTATGTCTTCTTTGGAGAAATGTCTATTTAGTTCTTTGGCCCATTTTTTGATTGGGTCATTTATTTTTCTGGAATTGAGCTGTAGGAGTTGCTTGTATATTTTTGAGATTAGTTGTTTGTCAGTTGCTTCATTTGCTATTATTTTCTCCCATTTGGAAGGCTGTCTTTTCACCCTGCTTATAGTTTCCTTAGTTGTGCAGAAGCTTTTAAGTTTAATTAGGTCCCATTTGTTCATTTTTGCTCTCATTTCCAATATTCTGGGAGGTGGGTCATAGAAGATCCTGCTGTGATTCATGTCGGAGAGTATTTTGCCTATGTCCTCCTCTAGGAGTTTTATAGTTTCTGATGTTATATTTAGATCTTTAATCCATTTTGAGTTTACTTTTGTGTATGGTGTTAGAGAGTGTTCTAGTTTCATTCTTTTACAAGTGGTTGACCAGTTTTCCCAGCACCACTTGTTAAAGAGATTGTCTTTAATCCATTGTATATTCTTGCCTCCTTTGTCAAAGATAAGGTGTCCATAGGTGCGTGGATTTATCTCTGGGCTTTCTATTTTGTTCCATTGATCTATATTTCTGTCTTTGTGCCAGTACCATGCTGTCTTGATGACTGTGGCTTTGTAGTAGAGGCTGAAGTCAGGCAGGTTGATTCCTCCAGTTCCGTTTTTCTTTCTCAAGATTGCTTTGGCTATTCAAGGTATTTTGTATTTCCATACAAATTGTGAAATTATTTGTTCTAGCACTGTGAAAAATACCGTTGGTAGCTTGGTAGGGATTGCATTGAATATATAGATTGTTTTGGGTAGTATAATTTTTTATTTTTTTATATTATAAATTTATAATAACACATTTACAGGAGACTTGAAAATACAGAACAAAGTTATATATAGTTCCACTACATATTACATTTATTTTTTAAGTAAATAAGTTAAGGTTTTTAGTTAGAGTTTCAATATAGAACTCTCAAAAATAACTAGAGAATACAGAGAAGTAGAAGGATATATTAGACCTGAAAAGTACTGTGAATCAATTCAACATAATTAAGATTTATACAATTTTCACACAACAGTAGGATACAAATTCTATTCAAGTTCCCATAGACTGTAAATTAGGAGATATTGGGATATATCCAGGGGCATAAAACAACATTAAAAATTTCATGGTCTGAAGGTATTGATCCCAGTTGGCACTAGTGGTAAAGAAACTGCCTGCCAATGCAAGTTAGATGTAAGAGACATGGGTTCAATCCCAGGTTTGGGAAGTTTCCTTGGAGGAGAGTATGGCAATCCACTCCAGTTATCTTGCTTAGAAAATCCAGTTAACAGAGGGGCCTGGCAGACTGCAGTCCATAAGGTGGCACAGAGTCAATCTATGAAGAGACTTAGCACATGCACACAGAGGTATTGAAATCATACAAAGTCGGTTCTTTTATCACTGTGGAATTATGTGACAAATCAATATAGAAAGATATTTGAAAATAACCCACATATTTTCAAATGCAATGTGACATTTACCAAGAGATCTTTGACTTAGTTGTAGAAAGCCACAAAACAGTTAGACTGAAAAAAAACACAGAGGGTGATTGTGGAGGAGAAAACATTTAAATGCAAAATTAGTATCAAAATGAGGGATTAATGTTAAAGACTCTTTAAACAAAATCCCATATATTTAGAAATAAATTACCACTTTTAAAAGATGGGTGTATCTAAGAAGCCATAATAAGGAAAACTAGAAAACATTTGTAATAGAATACAAATGAAAAGAAAATTTACCAGAATTATAAATTGCAAAATGTAGCTGAAACTGCTCAATGCAATTAAATACAATGTAGAGTCTTGAATCAGGTATGAAAACAAATAATGGACATTAGCACAAAATTTTGTGAAGTTTAAACAAAATTTGTACTTTAGCTAATAATACTGTATCACTTGTTAATTTCTTGTTTTTTTTTTTTTTTTTTTTGTTTTTTACAGCATAGTATTTCTTTATATTCTCAAAATAGGATTAGAGGTTTCAGGCCCCATTCAAAAAAATTTTTTTTAAATCACAAAGATGATAAATTTTCTAGACTTATAGCAATAATAGTAAATGCCAAAATACATGAGATTATGCCACAGTTTTGAGTGAATATTATTTAGAATACTAGCATTCTATTCATACTAAGTCAAACAAGTGGAATCAAAATGCCATAGCTTTTTTTAGCGAGGCAAAAAATTCATAACTTTTCTAAAATGTATATATTATACATACTATATATATGTATACAAAAGCTTTTCTACTATATGTACCCCAAAATTTTTCTATTTTTAAAGGCTAAAGTTAGGGCTTGAAAAAGAAAAACAAAAACAAGAGGTGAAGAAACTGAAAACAACTTAAATGTAATTGGAGCACTGAAAATGAAATAGAAAAAGTGAAACAAACTAGATAAAAGTAAAAGACCATCATTTAGTCCAGTTGTTTTTATGTTTATGTTTCTAATAAACATGGCTGCTCATTAGAAACACATCCAGTGCTTTGGAGAGGAAAGCATCCTTGGTCATTTGTATGTTACCAAAAATTCCAAGATAATTCTGTTATGTACCTGGATTTTAAAAAGTGATTACAGATTTTTCTATTAAATGGTAGTTTTAGTGATATAAATTCTATTATTTTCCATTGACCAGTCATGATACAATGGTATTTATCAAATGATAGCCACATAATCAGAAGAGTAAAATATGTTTATCAGTTTTCACAATCAATCAGTTCAGTTCAGTTCAGTTGCTCAGTCATGTCCAACTCTTTGCAGCCCCATGGACTGCAGCATGCCAGGCCTCCTTGTCCATCACCAACTCTCGGAGTTTACCCAAACTCATGTTCATTGAATCCGTGATGCCATCCAACCATCTCATCCTCTGTCATCCCCTTTTCCTCCTGTCCTCAATCTTTCCCAGCATCAGGGTCTTTTCAAATGAGTCAGCTCTTCACATCAGGTGGCCAAAGTACTGGAGTTTCAGCTTCAACATCAGTCCTTCCAATGGACACCCAGGACTGATCTCCTTTAGAATGGACTGGTTGGATCTCCTTGCAGTCCAAGGGACTCTCAAGAGTCTTCTCCAACACCACAGTTCAAAAGCATCAATTCTTTGGCGCTCAGCCTTCTTCACAGTCCAACTCTCACATCCATACATGATTACTGGAAAAACCATAGCCTTGACTAGACAGATCTTTGTTGACAAAGTAGTCTCTGCTTTTTAATATGCTGTCTGGGTTAGTCATAACTTTCTTTCCAAGGAGTAAGCATCTTTTAATTTCATAGCTGCAGTCACCATCTGCAGTGATTTTGGAGCCCAAAACCTAAAGTCAGCCATTGTTTCCACTGTTTCCCCATCTATTTCCCATGAAGTGATGGGATCGGATGTCATGATCTTCATTTTCTGAATGTTGAGCTTTAAGCCAACTTTTTCACTCTCCTGTCTCACTTTCGTCAACAGGCTCTTTAGTTCCTCTTCACTTTCTGCCATAAGGGTATTGGTCATCTGCATATCTGAGGTTATTCATATTTCTCCCAGCAGTCTTGATTCCAGCTTGTGCTTCATCCAGGCAAGCATTTCTCATGATATACTCTGCATATATGTGAAATAAGCAGTGTTACAATATACAGCCTTGACATACTCTTTTTCCTATTTGGAATCAGTCTGTTGTTCCATGTCCAGTTCTAACTTTGCTTCCTGACCTGCACACAGATTTCTCAAGAGGCAGGTCAGGTGGTCTGGTATTCCCATCTCTTTCAGAATTTTCCACAGTTTATTGTGATCCACACAGTCAAAGGCATTGGCATAGTTGATACAGCCAAAATAGATGTTTTTCTGAAACTCTTTTGCTTTTTCAATGATCCAGTGGATGTTGGCAATTTGATCTCTGGTTCCTCTGCCTTTTCTAAATCCTGCTTGAAGGTCTGGAAGTGCACGGTTCACATATTGCTCACAATCAATAGGCAGACAAAAAATAAAAGATAATTACAATGGGAAACTATGATTAATGTAACAATATAAAATAATTATGTACAATCTGGGGGGTTAAGTATAATGATGTGGTAAGTGGAAGTGCATACATGCACATGTTCTCATCTGCCCAATCAGTCTGTGTCTTTTGGTTGGTGCATTTAATCCATTTACAGTTAAAGTAATTGTGGCGGATTCATTTTGATATTTGGCAAAACTAATACAATTACGTAAAGTTTAAAAATAAAATTAAAAAAGTAATTATTGATATGCATGATCCTAATACAATTTTAATTGTTTTGGGCTTATTTTACGTAGGTCTTTTCCTTCTCCTGTGTTTTCTGTCTACAGACGTTCCTTTAGTATTTGCCATAAAGCTGCTTTGGTGGTGCTGAATTCTCTCAACTTTTGCTTGTTTGGAAAGTTCTGATTTCTCCTTTAAATCTGAAAAAGAGTCTTGCTGAGTAGAATATTCTTGGTTGTATGGTCTTCCTTTTCATCACTTTAAATATATCATGACATTTCCTTCTGACTTGTAGTATTTCTGTTAGGAAATCAGCTGATAACCTTATGGGAGTTCCCTTGAATATTGTCATTTTTCCCTTGTTGCTTTTAATATTTTATCTTTGTATTTAATCTTCATCATTCTGATTGCTATGTGTCTCAGTGTGTTCCTCCTTGGGTTTATCCTTCTTGGAACTCTGCATTTCTTGGACTTGGTTGACTATTTCCTTTGTCATGTTAGGGATGTTTTCAGCTGTTATCTTTTCAAACATTTTCTCGGGTCCTTTCTCTCTCTCTCTGCCTTCTGGCACCCCTATGAAGTGTATGTTGTTGAGTTTAATATTGTCCCAGAGGTCTCTTAGTCTGTCTTCATTTTTTTTAAATTCTTTTATCTATATTCTGCTCTGCAGCAGTCACTTTCACCATTCTGTTCTCCAGGTAACTTATCCATTTTTCTGCATCAGTTATTCTGATACTGATTCCTTCTAGTGTATTATTCATCTCTGTTTGTTCTTTAGTTCTTCTAGGTCTTTGGTAATCATTTCTTACATCTTCTCAATCTTTGCCTTGATTTTTTTTTTTCTGAGATCCTGGATTATCTTCACTATCTTTATTCTGAATTCTTTTTCTTGAAGGTTGTCTAGCTTCACTTCATTTAGTTGTTTTTCTGAGTTTTTATCTTGTCCCTTCATCTGGGACAAAATCATATGCTTTTTCATCCTGATTAACTTTCTGTGATGTGGTTTTAATTCTAGCCTCTGTGGGATTTTGATTCTTCTTGCTTCTTCTGTCTGCTTTCCAGTGGATGAGTCTAAAAGGCTTGTATAAGCTTCCTGATGGGAGGGCCTGGTGGTTGGAAAAATTGGGTCTTGCTCTGGTGGGCAGGGCTGTGTTCAGTAAAACTTTAATCCAGTTATCTGCTGATGGGTGGGTTGTTCTCTCTCCCTGTTTGTTGTTTGGTCTGAGGCAACACAGTCTTGGGATCTATGGGCGCCATAGTAGGGTTAAGGACTTATGTCAAGGAGCCCCTTTAGGACCACTGCTGCTAGTGCCTCCATCCACACAGCAAGCCACTGCCAACCCCCACCTCCACAGGAGACCCTCCAACAACACTAGCATGTAGGTCTGTTTCAGTCTCCCAAGGGGTCACTGCTCATTTTCCCTGGGTCTTGATGCTCACAAGATTTTTTTTGTGTGTGCTATTTCCTAGAGTGGAGACTCTGTTTCCTCCATTCCTGTGGAAATTCTGTAATCAAATCCCATTGGCCTTTAAAGTCAAATTTCCTGGAGATTCCCAGTCCCTTTGCTGGATCCCTAAGATGGAAAGCCTGACATGAGGTTCAGAACCTTCACAACAGTAGGAGAACTTCATTGGTGTTCTTATTCTTCAGATTTTGGATCACCCACCTGGCAGGTATGGGATTTAATTTTATCATGTTTTCGATGGTGTATAGCATCCTCCTCTTGATAACTGTTCAACAGCCAGTTGCAATTTTGGTGCTTTTGCAGGAGATGAGCATCCATCATCTCCACCATCATACATTTTATTCCACCATCTTGAGCCAGAAGCCCCAATAATTAATACCTTATGGACAAAAATTTTATTTATAAATTGGAAGTTTATATATACACGATTATAATTTAGAATAAATAACTATAGATACATTTTCCACTCTCAAAATCTTTTTCAGAGACTTTAATCCCAAATTGTTGACTAACACCAGATCACCTCACTGCTTATCATCTGTGGCCTTTCATGATGCTCTGCATTCTTCATTATGCCAGACTCTATTTTTCCCAATAGATTGCAATCATCTTGAGATGCTTGTCACAAATTTAATACAGTATCAGGAACGCCACAGGTTTCTCTCACTCTATAATATTTTCAGTCTTCACCCACCAAGCTAGATAGATGTTGCCAAATTCAATGGTCAATTTCAGTACAAATGTACTTGAATTCTCAGTAGAGATTGACCCAGTTGTTAACTCCATCCTTATTTAACCACCATCAGAACACCACATTCACTTGCTTTGCTCATATCAATGCCAACTCCTCATTTTATAGTGCTGAATTGTCCTCTTCTCCAGATCTCTCAATGTTGAAGTTTAGTAATTCCCTGGAGGTCTAGTGGTTAAGACTCCATGTTTCCACTGCAGATAGCACAGGTTCAATCCTTGCCCAAGGAACTAAGATCTTGCATGCCATGTGGCATGATCAGATGAAAAAGAAAAAAAAAAAATCTTGTTCACCCAGCCAACCAACACACTTCTCCCTAATTTCTGCATATTTCCCAAAGTGGACTATTCTTCCAGATTCCTAGGTCAAAAGGAGATAGGCTTGCTTCCTCACTTTCTTAGCAATACATGTAAAATTGACAAGCAAGTCCTGCCTACTCTATCTTAGAGTAAATCTCCAACCTCATCACTTCTTTCTTTCCCCTCATTTACTAGTGACTGGAGCCTTATATTTAACTCTCACAGTTCTATTCCTAACCAGTTTCTGTCTATTCTCCACAAAGCACTCCGAGAAATCTTTTAAGTGTATAAACTAGATTGTGTCTAGAGGGACTGGAATCATGGCTTAAAAATCCTCTGAATTCTGCTGTTATTAATTGCTAGATGAGTAGTCAAGTATCAATACATTGTGAATATGCAAGGAGAAACAAATCCTCATCCTGTGAAATATCCCTCACATCTAGTCTATAATTGTCCTTTTAGCTTCATTATTGGTTGCTGCCTCTGGCCACTCTGCTCCAAGAACATTGATCACCTTATAGTTTCTCCTTCAAAGAAAACTTCTTCCTGCCTCAGATTATCATCTTTGTTAATTCCCTCTGTGCTTATAGGGAACCTGCTAGATCTTTGATTCTCTAGATCTTTGATTTTCTTATTAGGTTGCTTACTTAGTTTTTCAGTGGACAAATAGATGATAGTCTCCTATAGATAGGTTGCCACTTCTCACACACATCTGACATTTATTAATTTACTCACTATCTGTGTTCCACAACTAAAGTGTAAAACAGAAATTTTCTTTTAAGGATTTTATCCCTAGAACACACCCTGTTTGATGCTTATAATTATTGAAGAAAATTCTTGTCAAACAAGCTGATTGTGGTATAAAAGATGATGAAGAGACAATTAAAATTAGAAAAATGGAATAATTTCTAATATGGATTCATGCCACCCTTTGATTAGACTCTTTAGTGATTTTCCTAGTGGAATAAACAATAAACAGCAAACAAACAAAAGTGATTCATTACATGTCTCTTGGTTCAAAGTTCTGAAATTCTTTTCAATTAGTATTAAACAATAATTCTAGCTGCCCTTTACTGAATATGTGTTGTGTGTCAGATATTGTTCTTCAACATTTATAGAAATTGTTTTCCTTTAATCCTCACAAAATCTCATATGATGTATATATTTCTGTTTCCATTTTGTTGATAAGAAATGGAAACCTTAAAGAGATTAAGTAACATTGCAAGTTCCACTCTTACGGGGTCATAAAGCCTGATTTTAAACTCAGGTCTCCAAGCTATAGTATCCAAGTCTTTTGAACTCTATATCCCATTACTTCAAGGAATTACAAAAATGCCATTTAAAGTTCAAATTAAGACTGTTTAATAGAAATATAAAGTGAACTATGTGTGTAGTTTTAATTTTAAGTAGACATATGAAAAGTAAGAAAAGTGATTTTAATAATATATTTCATTTAAGACAGTATGTAAAATATATTTTTCAGTATGTAATATAGACATAAAATTTTTTAAATAAATATTTTGCATTTCTTTCTTTATACTAAGCTTTTGAGATTTGGTTTGTATTATATATATATATGTGTGTGTGTGTGTGTGTGTGTATAACATATATCAATTTGAGCAGCTGTGTTTCAATAACGGCAAGTTGCTTATAGTTAACATACCGGACAAGCCAGAGCTTATCATTTTATTCAATAAAGTATGTGTTGAATATCTTTATTTTTCTATACCTACAGTGCTGTAAAAAAGTCTGCTTTTAAAATGCTTGTTGTTAAAATCTAGGCATGATAGGATACAATATAAACTAAAAAGGAAAATCAAAAGTTCACATTCAATTAAGTTGAAAACTCTAACTTCTGGGATTTCTCGAGCAGGGATTAGAGGGAGGTCCCTAATTTCTAAAGCTACTTATCAGCTGTTTGATCAACTATCTGAGTAGCAGGTGATTATGTTAGTGAGAGCCTTTTTATCCCTGTTGAGCTTAGGATAGAGATAAAATATCCAACAGCGTCGAGCAAGCATTTCTGAAATTCCAACTTACCTCTCATAATCTGACAGGAGAAAACTTGTCCTTCAGTGCTCAGATCAAGGTATGAAAGCTAATCAACTAATATAACCCAGTTAGGAAAAGAAATAGTGTGTACAACAATCATAATTTTGCAGCAAAAATAAAGACTATTAAAATTAGTGATCAGAAGTTTGAAGAACAGGATATTGGCAAGCTCTCAATATTCCTTCAATATATTTATCGATTACAAATGGAAAAATAGTAACTGCACAGAGAAACGATCATGTAATCAAGGCTGTTATGATTAGTAATGACACATCTCAACTTCATGTATGCTGCTGCTGCTGCTGCTAAGTCGCTTCAGTCCTGTCTGACTCTGTGCGACCCCATAGACGGCAGCCCACCAGGCACCCCCGTCCCTGGGATTCTCCAGGCAAGAACACTGGAGTGGGTTGCCATTTCCTTCTCCAGTGCATGAAAGTGAAAAGTGAAAGTGAAGTCGCTCAGTCCGGTCTGACTCTTAGCGACCCCATGGACTGCAGCCCACCAGGCTCCTCCGTCCATGGGATTTTCCAGGCAGGAGTACTGGAGTGGGGTGCCAGTGCCTTCTCCAACTTCATGTATAAGTTCAACCTAATCAGGAAAACACTTAAGACAAATTTCATCAAGAGTCATAGGACCAAATAACTAATAACTGCTCTTCAAAAGTATCAAGGTCATGAGAGCCAAGGAAAAACTATGGAATTGCCACAGATGGAAGAGACTACAGAAATATGAAAACTAAATGCAATGTGGTATCCTAAACCAGGAAAAGCATATTAATGGGAAAACTAGTGAAATGAAGTCTGATATTTTATCTATTTTTGTTACACCAATGTTATTTTAAATTAATCTCTATTGTATTATAGTTAATGCAAGGTGCTAAATTAGAAAAATTTGGATGGCCAGGAGAATATGTGAACTCTGTATTATTTTTGCAACTTTTCTATAAATACAAAACAATATCAAAATTAAAAAAAATAAGGCAAAGATTTGAACAACTCATTGTTTGGTGCTCTTTCCATACAATTGTTCTACTCTTTGTCAATGCTTACCTACCACTGGAATAAATTATTCAGCTGTATTTTAAAAGCACAGCTAATTATGCTATATTGTACAGGCAAAATAATCCACTAACTGAACCTTTCACTTTTCAACTAATTATTTACGGTTGCTTAGCCTCAATCCAAGACAGTATTCTTAGGAAGTTGATGATAATTCTACTTTCAAATATTTGTAGACTCATACAACTGTTATCAACCAAATTCTCTTTGTTATGCCATACATCATACATGATGATGATATTTGGAGTTTAAAATATGTCATCACGTCATCATAATATTTATTACATTTTCTTGAGCTTCCCATGGAGGAAGGACTTTTCTAAATATATCATAAAACATTATGCATTCCAAGTAAAGAGCAATTTCTACAATGTATTAGAAAAAATGAATACTGTTCAATACAGGTAGAAGTTAGGACAAAAATTTACCTAATGCTTTCTTCTTACTTTGTATACTAGATAAACCGTTCTCCAATTTAAAAGGAAGAATTATATTTTCACACAATGTTATTCCTGTTCCTGTAAGCATTTTAGTACCCTAGAAGAGGCAGATTTCAAAGACCTATTAACAATATCAGTGTTGCTCACTGATAAATGAGTATGAAGCACAAAAATCCACCAAAGGAGTAGAGGCAGCTTAGCTTTTCTCTCAAAAGGACTTTTAAGAATGAGCAGAAGGCTAAAACAGGTTTTTCTCCAAAAAAGAAATACAGATGACGAATAAGGACACAAATAGGTGCTCAACATCCCTAATTATTAGAGAAATGCAAATCAAGACTACAGTGAGATACCATACCAGGCAGAATCACTATCTTTAAAAAGTTTACAAATAACAAATGCTAGAGACAACGTGGAGAAAAGGGAACCTTCCTACACTGTTGGTGGGAAAGTATATGGAGAAGAGCATGGAGGTTCATCAAAAAAGTAAAAATAGAGTTGCCATATTATCCTGCAATCTCACTCCTGGGCATATATCTGGACAAAATTATAATTCCAAAAGATATGTGCACCCCTGTGTTCATAGCAACACTATTCAGAATAGCCAAGACATGGAAACATCATAAACATCCATTGACAGGTGAATGAATAGACAAGAGGTGGTGCATGTATGCAGTGGAGTATTACTCAGCCATAAAATAGAATGAATAATGCCATTTGTAGCTGCATGAGTGGACCTAGAGATTATCATACTAAGCAAAGTAGGTCAGAAAAAGACCAATACCATGTGATGTAACTTATTTATGGAATCTAAAATATATCACACATAAACCTGTCTATGAAAAAGAAACAAACTGAGAGACATAGAGAACAGATTTGTGATAGCTAGTGGTGAGTGGATTGGGGAAGGAAGGAGTGGAAAGGTGGGATTAGCAGATATAAGCCTTTAAATATAGAATGGATATACAACAAAGTCCTACTATATAGCACGGAGAACTGTGTTCAATATCCTACTATAAACTATAATGGAAAAGACTACACACACACACATATATATGTATATAAAACTGAATCACTTTGCTGTACAGCATAAATTAATACATTATTGTAAATCAACTATTCAGTTCAGTTCAGTCACTCAGTCGTGTCCAACTCTTTGTGACCCCATGAATCACAGCACGCTATACTTTAGTGAAAAAGAAGGAAGAAAAGAGCTTCTCAGGATGAAATTGTGCTGCTTAGTTCTACAAATGATTATCTTTCTGCAGTACCAGGAATGTTTTCAGTAGGCTATGTGGTGTGAACAGTGGGAAATATAAATCAACTCCATCTTGGGTGTGTTTAGTATCCAAAAGGATTCCCAGCACATTCTGGAAATCCTTTGTAATCTTACTACAAGCTTAACAGTCTCACCTCAATTTATAATCTACCCACAAAATACCTGATCAGAAAGGGAGTATCTGGGGTTTGAACCTGGAGATTGAATTTGAGTGAAAATAAAGTTTAAATGGTCCTTTGTTCTATTTGATTTTTCCATATACATGTAAATGAGTCTTTTATAGAAGTCATGGTAAATGCAGCATTTTAGAATTTATAGAGAATGCTTATTTAAAATACTTAACCTGGCCCACAGGGTTGGCCTTCCCTCACAAAATAAACAGCCACCCATCAGATAATCCTTAGCACATGCAGGGAATTAAAGAGCAAGGATTCCCATTGAGTAGATTGAAACACATATTTTTATTTTATTTTATTTTTAAACTTTACAATATTGTATTAGTTTTGCCAAATATCGAAATGAATCCGCCACAGGTATACCCACGTTCCCCATCCTGAACCCTCCTCCCTCCTCCCTCCCCATACCCTCCCTCTGGGTCATCCCAGTGCACCAGCCCCAAGCATCCAGTACCGTGCATCGAACCTGGACTGGCGACTCGTTTCATACATGATATTATACATGTTTCAATGCTATTCTCCCAAATCTCCCCACCTTCTCCCTCTCCCACAGAGTCCATAAGACTGATCTATACATCGGTGTCTGTTTTGCTGTCTCGTACACAGGGTTATTGTTACCATCTTTCTAAATTCCATATATATGCGTTAGTATACTGTATTGGTGTTTTTCTTTCTGGCTTACTTCACTCTGTATAATAGGTTCCAGTTTCACCCATCTCATTAGAACTGATTCAAATGTAGTTTTTTAATGGCTGAGTAATACTCCATTGTGTATATGTACCACTGCTTTCTTATCCATTCATCTGCTGATGGGCATCTAGGTTGCTTCCATGTCCTGGCTATTATAAACAGTGTTGCAATGAACATTGGGGTACACGTGTCTCTTTCCCTTCTGGTTTCCTCAGTGTGTATGCCCAGCAGTGGGATTGCTGGATCATAAGGCACTTCTATTTCCAGTTTTTTAAGGAATCTCCACACTGTTCTCCATAGTGGCTGTACTAGTTTGCATTCCCACCAACAGTGTAAGAGAATTCCCTTTTCTCCATAACCTCTCCAGCATTTATTGCTTGTAGACTTATGGATCACAGCCATTCTGACTGGTGTGAAATGGTACCTCATAGTGGTTTTGATTTGCATTTCTCTGATAATGAGTGATGTTGAGCATCTTTTCATGTGTGAAACACATATTTTTGATTATGAAGTCTGAATGATGAAGTGGGTGGAATTCAGTATTTAATCATTAAGACTGTCTTGTGCCCTTTTTTAAAAATTGTTTGAATGAGTAAATATGATGCCTCTAAATTGTTGATTTTTTTTTTGTTTTGATAAATTAGTTTTAAGGATATAAGAGATATAGGTTCCTCCCCCCCATTACGGTTTATTGAAGGATATTTAATATAGTTTCCTATGCTATACAATATGATCTTGTTGCTTATCCATTTTATGTATGATAGTTTGCACCTGCTAGTCCCACACTCCCAATTCATCCCTTCCCCAGCCCCATACTTGGCAATGATAAGTCTGTTCTTAATATCTGTGAGATTGTTTCATAGATAAGTTCATCTCTGTCATATTTTATATTTCACATAAAAGTGATAAATGGTATATGTCTTTCTCTTTCTGGCTTACTTTGCTTAGTCTGATAACCTCTAGGTCCATTCATTTAGCTGTGGATAGCATTATTTGTCTTTTTAAAAAGATGAGTAATATCCCATTTTATACACATACAATATTTTCTTTATCCATTCATCTGTTGCTGGACACTTAAGTTGTTTTTATATCTTGGCTACTGTCAATATTGCTGCTATGAACATAGGGGTGAATGTTACTTTTTGAATTATAGTTTTGCCCAGGATCCCTCTTCATGGATCACAGCCTTGTCATGGTAAAGGGGCTCGCATAAGTCAATTAAGCTATGAGCCATGCTGTGCAGGGCCACCTAAGATGGACGGGTCCTAGTGGAGAGTTCTGAAAAAAGTGTGGATCATTGGAGGAGGGAATAGCAAACTACTCCTGTATTCTTGCCACAAGAACCTCATGAATAGTATGAAAAGACAAAAAGATATGACGCTGGAAAATGAGCCCCACCCCACCCCCAGGTCAGAAGATGTCCAATATACTACCAGGGGAGAGAGGAGGGCAATTACTAATAGCATGAGAGATAATGAAGCAAGTGGACCAGAGCAGAAATGAGGCTCAGTTGTGGATGTGTCTGGTGATGAAAGTAAAGTCTGATGCTGTGAGTAATATTGCTTAGGAACCTGGAGTGTTAGGCCCATGAATCAAGGTAAATTGGATGTGGTTAAGCAGAATATTTCAAGTGAACATCAACATCTTAGGAATCAGTGAACTAAAATGGATGAAAATCGGTGAATTTAATTCAGATGACCATAATATCATGGGCTTCCCTGATACCTCAGTTGGTAAAAATCTGCCTGTAATTCAGGAGACCCCAGTTTGATTCCTGGGTTGGAAAGATCCCTTGGAGAAGGGAAAGGCTACCCACTTCAGTATTCTGACCTGGAGAATTCCATGGACTCTATAGCTCATGGGGTTGCAAAGAGTTGGACACGGCTGAGTGATTTTACTTTCATGATGTGTCCCAATCTGTGGAAGAGCCCAAAATGTAGTACTTGGAGGCAATCTCAAAACGGAGAGAATGACCTCAGTTCATTTCCACAGCAAACCATTCAATATCATAGTAATCCAAGTCTATGCCCCAACTACTGATGCCAAAGAAGCTGAAGTTGAATGGTTCTATGAAGACCTACAAGACCTTCTAGAACTCATCCCCCCCCCAAAAAAAAAATACTTTCTTTGCATCATAGGGTATTAGAATGCAAAAGTAGAAAGTCAGGAGGAACCTGGAGTAATAGGCGAGTTTGGCCTTGAAGTACAAAATGAAGTAGGGCAAAGTCTAATAGAGTTTTGTCACTGGTCATAGCAAGCATCCTTTTCCAACAGCACAAGAGGTGACTCTACATATGGACATCATCAAATGGTCAATACTAAAATCAGATTGATTATATTCTTTGCAGCTGAAATGGAGAAGATTTGTGTGTGTGTGTGTGTGTGTGTGCTAGTAACTTCAGTCGTATCTGACTCTTTGTGATTCTACAGACTGCAGCCTGCCAGGCTCCTCTGTCCATGGTACTCTTCAGGCAAGAAAATCGGAGTGGGTTGACATGCCTTCCTCCAGGGCAATTTCTTGACCTAGGGATCAAATTCACATCTCTTATGTCATCTGCATTGTCAGGTGGGCTCTTTACCACTAGCACCACCTGGGAACCTCAGAGAAAACCTACGCAGTCAGTAAAAGCCAGATGACTGTGGATAAGATAGTTAGCTCCTTATTGCAAATTTCAGTCTAGGAAAAAAAGGGAAAACCACTAGGCCATTCAGGTATGACCTAAGTCGAATCCCTTATGATTATACAGTTCAGTTCAGACTGTCAGTTGTGTCCAACTCTTTATGACCCCATGAACCACAGCATGCCAGGCCTCCCTGTCCATCACCAGCTCCTGGAGTTTACCCAAAATCATGTCCATTGAGTCGGTGATGCCATCTAACCATCTCATCCTCTGTTGTCCCATTCTCCTCCTGCACTCAATCTATCCCAACACCAGGGTCTTTTCAAATGAGTCAGCTCTTCATCTCAGGTGGCCAAAGTATTGGAGTTTTAGCTTCAACATCAGTCCTCCCAATGAACACCCAGGACTGATCTCCTTGCAGTCCAAGGGACTCTCAAGAGTCTTCTCCAACACCACAATTCAAAAGCATCAATTCTTTGGTGCTCAGCTTTCTTTATAGACCAACTCTCACATCCATACATGACTACTGGAAAACTATAGCCTTGACTAGACAGACCTTTGTTGACAAAGTAATGTCTCTGCTTTTCAACATGCTATCTAGGTTGGTCATAACTTTCCTTCCAAGGAGTAAGCGTCTTTTAATTTCATGGCTGCAATCATCAACTGCAGTGATTTTGGAGTCCAGAAAAATAAAGTCAGCCACTGTCTCCACTGTTTCCCTATCTACTTGCCATAAAGTGATGGGACTGGATGCCATGATCTTAGTTTTTTGAATGTTGAGCTTTAAGCCAAATTTCAGAATTTTCCAGTTTATTGTGATCCACACAGTCAAAGGCTTTGTCATAGTCAATAAACCAGAAATAGATGTTTTTCTGGAACTCTCTTGCTTTTTCAATGATCCAGCAAATGTTGGCAATTTGATCTCTGCCTTTTCTAAAACCAGCTTGAAGATCTGGAGGTCAGGAAGGAACAGTTAGAACTGGATATGGAACAACAGACTGGTTCAAAATAGGAAAAGGAGTATGTCAAGGCTGTATATTGTCACCCTGCTTATTTAACTTATATGCAGAGCACACCATGAGAAACACTCGGCTGGAAGAAGCACAAGCTGGAATCAAGATTGCTGGGAGAAATATCAATAACTTCAGATATGCAGATGACACCACCTTTATGGCAGAAAGTGAAGAGGAACTAAAACGCCTCTTTATGAAAGTGAAAAAGGAGAGTGAAAAGGTTGGCTTAAAGCTCAACATTCAGAAAACTAAGATCATGGCATCTGGTCTCATCACTTCATGGGAAATAGATGGGGAAACAGTGGAAACAGTGTCAGACTTTATTTTTGGGGGCTCCAAAATCACTGCAGATGGTGATTGCAGTCCTGAAATTAAAAGATGCTTACACCTTGGAAGGAAAGTTATGACCAACCAAGATCGCATATTGAAAAGCAGAGATATTACTTTGCCAACAAAGGTTCATCTAGTCAAGTTTTTCCTGTGGTCATATATGGATGTGAGAATTGAACTGTGAAGAAAGCTGAGAGCTGAAGAATTGATGCTTTTGAACTGTGGTGTTGGAGAAGACTCTTGAGAGTCCCTTTGACTGCAAGGAGATCCAACCAGTCCATTCTAAAGGAGATCAGTCCTGGGTGTTCACTGGAAAGACTGATGCTGAAGCTGAAACTCCAATATTTGGCCACCTCATGTGAGGAGTTGACTCATTGGAAAAGACCCTGATGCTGGGAGGGATTGGGGGTGGGAGGAGAAGGGGATGGCAGAGGATGAGATGGCTGGATGACATCACCGACTTGATGGGCATGAGTTTGAGTGAACTCTGGGAGTTGGTGATGGACAGGGAGGCCTGGTGTGCTGTGATTCATGGGGTTGCAAAGAGTTGGACACAACTGAGTGACAGAACTGAACTGAACTGAAGCCAAATTTTTCACTCTTCTCTTTCACTTTCGTCAAGTGGCTCTTTAGTTCTTCCTCAATTTCTGCCATAAGGGTGGTATCATCTGCATATCTGAGGTCCACTGGAGAAGGGAATGGCAAACACTTCAGTATTCTTGCCTTGAGACCTCCATAAACAGTATAATTATACAATGGAAGTAACTAATACAGTCAAGAGAGTAGATCTGATAGGCAGATTGCCTGAAGAACTATGGGTGGGGTTTTGTAACATTGTACATGAGGTGGAGATAAAAATCATTCCCAAGAAAAAGAAATGCAAAATGGTAGTCTCAGGAGGCCTTACAAATAGCTGAGAAAAAGAGAAAAGTGAAAAGCACAGGAGTATAGAAAAGATAAATCTGAATGCAGAGTTCCAAAGAACATCAAGGAGAGATAAGAAAGCCTTCTTAAGTGAACAATGCAAAGACATAGAGAAAAACAATAGAATGGGAACAACTAGAGATCTCTTCAAGAAAATTAGAGATACCAAGGGAATATTTCATGCAAAGATGGGTATAAGAAAGGACAGAAGTGATATGGACTTAACAGAAGCAAAAGATATTAAGAAGAGGTGGCAAGAATACACAGAACAACTATACAAAAAGGAACTTAATGACCCAGATAATCAGGATGGTATGGTCACTCAACTAGAGCCAGACATCATGGAGTGTGAAGTCAAGTGGACCTCAGGAAGCATCACTATGAACAAAGCTAGTAGAGGTGATGTAATTCCAGTTGAGCTATTTCAAATCCTAAAAGATGATGCTGTGAGAGTGCTGCACTCAATATGTTAGTAAATTTGGAAAACTCAACAGTGACCACAGGACTGGAAAAGTCAGTTTTCATTCCAAATCAAAGAAGGATAATGCCAAAGAAGGTTCAAACTACTGCACAATTGCACTCATTTCGATTGCCAGCAAAGTAATGCTCAAAATCCTCCAAGATAGGCTTAAAGAGTACATGAATCAAGAACTTCCAGATGTAAAAGATGGATTTGGAAAAGGCAGAAGAATCAGAGATCAAATTGCCAACAAAAGTTGGATCATAGAAAAAGCAAGAGAATTACAGATAAACATCTAATTCTGCTTCATTAACTACACCAAAGCCTTTGACTGTGTGGATCACAACAAACTGGAAAATTTTCAAAGAGATGAAAATACCATACCATCTTATCAGGCTTCTGAGAAACCTGTATGCAAGTCCAAAGCCACAGTTAGAACTAGACATGAAACAACAGACTGGTTCCAAACTGGGAAAGGAATACGTCAAGGCTGTATATTGTTTATTTAAGTTATATGTAATGTATGTTATGTGAAAAGCCAGTCTGGATGAAGCACAAGCTCGAATCAAGATTGCAGGGAGAAATAATAATCTCAGATATGCAGATGACACCATCCTCATGGCAGAAAGCAAAGAGGAACTAAAGAGCCTCCTAAAGGTGAAAGAGGGGTGTGAAAAAGCTGGCTTACAACTTAACTTTCCAAAAACAAACATCATGGCATCCAGTCCCGTCACTTCATGGCAAATAGGTGGGGAAACAATGGGAATAGTGATAAACTTTGTTTTCTTGGGCTCCAAAATCCCTGCAGATTGTGACTGAAGCCATGAAATTAAAAGACACTTGCTCCTTGGAACAAAGCTATGACAAACCTAGACAGCATATTAAAAAGCAGAGGGAGGAGCTAAGATGGTGGGGGAGTAGGATGGGGAGAACACTTTCTCCCTGACAAATTCATCAAAAGAACATTTAAACTCCGAGTAAATTCCACAAAACAACTTCTGAATGCTGGCAGAGGACATCAGGCACCCAGAAAAGGGACCAAATTTTCGAAAGGAGGTAGGAAAAAATATAAAAGACAAAAAAAGAGACAAAAGAGGGAGGGACAGAGTTCCATCCCAGGAAGGGAGTCTTAAAAATAGAGACATTTCCAAACACCAGGAAACCTTCTCACTGCCGAATCTGTGCTGAGCCTTTGAAGCACAGAGGGCAACATAACAGGGAGGAAAAAATAAATAAACAATTAAAACCTGCAGATTGCAAGCCCTATGGTAACTCCCCCAGTGGAGAAGCAGTGCAGATGCCTGCACACGCCACTAGCAAGCGGGGGCTAGGCAGGGAGGCATGGTGCGGGCTGCACTGCTTAGAGTAAGGATCTGGCCTGAATACCCCAAGCGCTATCTGAGCGAAATAATTTGGGCTAGCAAGCCAGACTGTGGGATATCTACCACGCGAAAAGCCAGCCCTAACCTAAGACACTGCCAGGCCTGTGCACAGAACAAAGGACTAAACAGAGATAGCTGGTTGCAGACCATCCCCCTCCGGTGACAGGCAGCCAGAGCTGGAAGGGGGCAATCGCAGCCCCAGAGAGACATTATCTATAAAACTGTAAGCAGGCTTTTTTGCTAACTAAAACTTCTTGGGGGTCTGGACCGTCAACATCCGCCTGAGAAGGTGTGCTGGTTGTACACCTAGATAACCGAGCTGCAGGGAGGCGATAAGTCGCAGCAATTGCGCTCGCCAAACACCTCATCACCTGAGTTGCTCGGACCTGGGAAGGGCACAAAACGCAGCCCCAACCGATTCTGCGCCTCTGAGGACTACCCGAGTGCCGGAACCTGAGCGGCTTGGACCCGGGAGGTGCAAGCAGCCCAGGGCCGGCCACTGATGGTTCCCTGCGGAGCAACCTAGAGCCTGAGCAGTGTGGGCAGGGAGGCTACATGCGCCGTGAGTGGAGGCAGACCCAGTGTGGCTAAGGCACTGCGAGCACACGCCAGTGTTATTTGTTTGCAGCGTCCCTCCTTCCCCACAGCACAACTGAACAAGTGAGCCTAAAAAAAAAAAAAAAAAAAAGTGTCCCCTTTGTGTCAGGGCCGAAACCAGACACTGAAGAGACCAGCAAACAGAAGAAGTTATAACAGAGGGAACCGCCTTGGAAGCTACAGGCAATAGATTAAACCCTGTGGTTAGTACCGACTACATAGGAAGGGGCCTATAGATCTTGAGAAATATAAGTCGGACCAAAGAACTAGCCAAAAATGAACTGACCCCACAATACTCACAACAAAACCAGAGAAAGTCCTAGATATAATTTTACTATTTTTACGATCATTCTTTCTTTCTTTTTTTTTTTTTTAAATTTTTTTTTTGTTTTGTTTTTTACATTTTTTTCTAATTTTATTTTATTTTTAAACTTTACATAATTGTATTAGTTTTGCCAAATATCAAAATGAATCCGCCACAGGTATACATGTGTTCCCCATCCCGAACCCTCCTCCCTCCTCCCTCCCCATACCATCCCTCTGGGCCATTTTAAGTCCTCTATTATTCCTTTAATTTTCACTTTTATAACCCACTATTACTTTGCAAAGAAAAAAAAAGACCCTACTTTTTTAAAAACAAACTTCATATATATATATTTTATAATTTTTGTGACCTTTTTTTTCTTCTTCTTCTTTTCTTTAACATTGTATTTTAAAAATTCCAATCTCTACTCTAGATTTTTAATTTTAGCTTTTTGGTATTTGTTATCAATTTTGTACCTATATTTTCTTTTATAATTTTTGTGACTTTTTTTTCTTCTTCTTTTATATAACATTGTATATTTGAAATTCCAAACTCTACTCTAGATTTTTAATTTATGCTTTTTGGTATTTGTTATCAATTTTGTACCTATATTTTCTTTAAAATTTTTGCGACTTTGTTTTTTTTCTCTCTCTCTCTCTTTCTTTTTCTTCTTCTTTTTTTTAACATTGTATTTTTGAAATTCCAAACTCTACTTTAGATGTTTAACTTTTGCTTTTTGGCATTTGTTATCACTTTTGTACCTATATTTTCTTTATAATTTTTGCGACTTTGTTTGTTTGTTTGTTTTCTTTCTCTTTCTTTTCCTTCTCTTTTCTGTAACATTGTATTTTTGAAATTCCAAACTCTACTCTAGATTTTTAACTTTTGCTTTTATGTATCTGTTACCAATTTTGTACCTTTAAAAACCCAATCATCAGTACCCATTTTTCACTAGGGAGCGAGATTACTGGCTTGACTGCTCTCTCTCCCTTTGGACTGTCCTTTTTCTCCACCGGGTCGCCTCTGTCTCATCCCTAACCCCTCTGTACTCTACCCAACTCTGAATTTCTGTGTGTTCCAGACGGTGGAAAACACTTAGGGAACTGATTACTGGCTGGATCTGTCTCCCTCCTTTTCATTTCCCCCTTTTATCCTCCTGGCCACCTCCGTCTCCTTCCTCCTTCTTCTCTTCTCTGTATAACTCCGTGAACATCTCTGAGCAGTCCAGTTGTGGAGTGCACATAAGGAAGTGATTACTGGCTAGCCCACTCTCTCCTCTATTGATTCCACCTCATCTCATTCGGGTCATCTCTAACTCCCTCCTCCCTCTTCTCTTCTCCATGTAACGCTGTGAACCTCTCTGGGTGACCCTCACGGTGGAGAAACTCTTCATCTTTAATGTAGATGTTTTATCAGTGGTGCTGTATAGAAGAAGTTTTGAAACTACTGTAAAAATAAGACTGATAACTGGAAGCAGGAGGCTTAAATCCAAACCCTGACTCCAGGGAACTCCTGACTCCAGAGATCATTAATTGACAGGAGCTCATCAAACGCCTCCATACATACACTGAAACCAAGCACCACACAAGAGCCAACAAGTTCAAGGGCAAGACATACCAAGCAAATTCTCCAGCAACAGAGGAACACAGCCCTGAGCTCCAAGATACAGGCTGCCCAAAATCACCCCAAAACCATAGACATCCCATAACTCATTACTGGATACTTCATTGCACTCCAGAGAGAAGAAATCCAGCTCCAACCACCAGAACACGGACACAAGCTTCCCTAAACAAGAAACTTTGACAAGCCACCTGTACAAACCCACACACAGTGAGGAAACGCCACAATAAAGAGAACTCCACAAACTGCCAGAATACAGAAAGGACACCCCAAACTCAGCAATTTAAACAAGATGAAGAGACAGAGGAATATCCAGCAGATAAAGGAACAGGATAAATGCCCACCAAACCAAACAAAAGAGGAAGAGATAGGGAATCTATCTGATAAAGAATTACGAATAATGATAGTGAAATTGATCCAAAATCTTGAAATCAAAATGGAATCACAGATAAATAGCCTGGAGACAAGGATTGAGAAGATGCAAGAAAGGTTTAACAAGGACCTAGAAGAAATAAAAGAGGGTCAATATATAATGAATAATGCAATAAATGAAATAAAAAACACTCTGGAGGCAACAAATAGTGGAATAACAGAGGCAGAAGATAGGATTAGTGAATTAGAAGATAGAATGGTAGAAATAAATGAATCAGAGAGGAAAAAAGAAAAATGAATTAAAAGAAATGAGGACAATCTCAGAGACCTCCAGGACAATATTAAATGCTACAACATTCAAATCATAGGGGTCCCAGAAGAAGAAGACAAAAAGAAAGACCATGAGAAAATACTTGAGGAGATAATAGTTGAAAACTTCCATAAAATGGGGAAGGAAATAATCACTCAAGTCCAAAAACCCAGAGAGTCCCAAACAGGATAAACCCAGGGCGAAGCACCCCAAGACACATATTAATCAAATTAACAAAGATCAAACACAAAGAACAAATATTAAAAGCAGCATGGGAAAAACAACAAATAACACACAATGGAATTCCCATAAGGATAACAGCTGATCTTTCAATAGAAACTCTTCAAGCCAGGAGGGAATGGCAAGACATACTTAAAGTGATGAAAGAAAATAACCTACAGCCCAGATTATTGTACCCAGCAAGGATCTCATTCAAATATGAAGGAGAAATCAAAAGCTTTTCAGACAAGCAAAAGCTGAGAGAATTCAGCACCACCAAACCAGCTCTCCAACAAATACTAAAGGATATTCTCTAGACAGGAAACACAAAAAAGGGGGTATAAATTTGAACCCAAGACAATAAAGTAAATGGCAACGGGATCATACTTATCAGTAATTACCTTAAACGTAAATGGGTTGAATGCCCCAACCAAAAGACAAAGACTGGGTGAATGGATACAAAAACAAGACCCCTACATATGCTGTCTACAAGAGACCCACCTCAAAACAGGGGACACGTACAGACTGAAAGTGAAGGGCTGAAAAAAGATTTTCCATGCAAATAGGGACCAAAAGAAATCAGGAGTAGCAATACTCGTATCAGATAAAATAGACTTTAAAACAAAGGCTGTGAAAACAGACAAAGATGGTCACTACATAATGATCAAATGATCAATCCAAGAAGAAGGTATAACAATTATAAATATATATGCACCCAACACGGGAGCACCGCAATATGTAAGACAAATGCTAACAAGTATGAAAGGAGAAATTAACAATAACACAATAATAGTGGGAGACTTTAATACCCCACTCACACCTATGGATAGATCAATTAAACAGAAAATTAACAGGGAAACACAAACTTTAAACGATACAATAGATCAGTTAGACCTAATTGATATCTATAGGACATTTCATCCCAAAACAATGAATTTCACCTTTTTCTCAAGCGCACATGGAACCTTCTCCAGGATAGATCACATCCTGGGCCATAAATCTAGCCTTGGTAAATTCAAAAAAAATTGAAATCATTCCAAGCATCTTTTCTGACCACAATGCAGTAAGATTAGATCTCAATTACAGGAGAAAAGCTATTAAAAATTCCAACATATGGAGGCTGAACAACACGCTGCTGAATAACCAACAAATCACAGAAGAAATCAAAAAAGAAGTCAAAATTTGCATAGAAATGAATGAAAATGAAAACACAACAACCCGAAACCTGTGGGACACTATAAAAGCATTCCTAAGGGGAAAGTTCATAGCAATACAGGCATACCTCAAGAAACAAGAAAAAAGTCAAATAAATAACCTAACCCTACACCTAAAGCAACTAGAAAAGGAAGAAATGAAGAACCCCAGGGTTAGTAAAAGGAAAGAAATCTTAAAAATTGGGGCAGAAATAAATGCAAAAGAAACAAAAGAGACCATAGCAAAAATCAACAAAGCCAAAAGCTAGTTCTTTGAAAGGATAAATAAAATTGACAAACCATTAGCCAGACTTATCAAGAAACAAAGGGAGAAAAATCAAATCAATAAAATTAGAAATGAAAATGGAGAGATCACAACAGACAACACAGAAATACAAAGGATCATAGGAGACTACTATCAACAATTATATGCCAATAAAATGGACAACGTGGAAGAAATGGACAAATTCTTAGAAAAGTACAACTTTCCAAAACTCGACCAGGAAGAAATAGAAAATCTTAATAGACCCATCACAAGCACGGAAATTGAAACTGTAATCAAAAATCTTCCAGCAAACAAAAGCCCAGGTCCAGACGGCTTCACAGCTGAATTCTACCAAAAATTTAGAGAAGAGCTAACACCTATCCTGCTCAAACTCTTCCAGAAAATTGCAGAGGAAGGTGAACTTCCAAACTCATTCTATGAGGCCAACATCACCCTAATACCAAAACCTGACAAAGATCCCACAAAAAAAGAAAACTACAGGCCAATATCACTGATGAACATAGATGCAAAAATCCTTAACAAAATTCTAGCAATCCGAATCCAACACCACATTAAAAAAAACATACACCATGATCAAGTGGGTTTTAACCCAAGGATGCAAGGATTCTTCAATATCCGCAAATCAATCAATGTAATACACCACATTAACAAATTGAAAAATAAAATCCATATGATTATTTCAATAGATACAGAGAAAGCCTTTGACAAAATTCAACATCCATTTATGATAAAAACTCTGCAGAAAGCAGGAATAGAAGGAACATACCTCAACATAATAAAAGCTATATATGACAAACCCATAGCAAACATTATCCTCAGTGGTGAAAAACTGAAAGCATTTCCTCTAAAGTCAGGAACAAGACAAGGGTGCCCACTTTCACCATTACTATTCAACATAGTTTTGGAAGTTTTGGCCACAGCAATCAGAGCAGAAAAAGAAATAAAAGGAATCCAAATTGAAAAAGAAGAAGTAAAACTCTCACTGTTTGCAGATGACATGATCCTCTACATAGAAAACCCTAAAGACTCCACCAGAAAATTACTAGAACTAATTAATGATTATAGTAAAGTTGCAGGATATAAAATCAACAAACAGAAATCCCTTGCATTCCTATACACTAATAATGAAAAATTAAGACAGAGAGATTAAGGAAACAATTCCATTCACAATTATAACGGAAAGAATAAAATACTTAGGAATATATCTACCTAAAGAAACTAAAGACCTATATATAGAAAACTATAAAACACTGGTGAAAGAAATCAAAGAGGACACTATTAGATGGAGAACTATACCATGTTCATGGATTGGAAGAATCAATATAGTGAAAATGAGTATACTACCCAAAGCAATTTATAGATTCAATGCAATCCCTATCAAGCTACCAACGATATTCTTCACAGAGCTAGAACAAATAATTCCACAATTTGTATGGAAATACAAAAAACCTCGAATAGCCAAAGCTATCATGAGAAAGAAGAATAGAACAGGAGGAATCAACCTACCTGACTTCAGCCTCCACTACAAAGCCACAGTCATCAAGACAGTATGGTACTGGCACAAAGACAGAAATATAGATCAATGGAACAAAATAGAAAGCCCAGAGATAAATCCACGCACCTATGGACACCTTATCTTTGACAAAGGAGGCAAGACAATCTCTTTAACAAGTGGTGCTGGGAAATCTAGTCAACCACTTGTAGAAGAATGAAACTAGAACACTTTCTAACACCATACACAAAAATAAACTCAAAATGGATTAAAGATCTCAACGTAAGACCAGAAACTATAAAACTCCTAGAGGAGAACATAGGCAAAACACTCTCCGACATACATCACAGCAGGATCCTCTATGACCCACCTCCCAGAATATTGGAAATAAAAGCAAAAATAAACAAATGGGACCTAATTAAACTTAAAAGCTTCTGCAAAACAAAGGAAACTATAAGCAAGGTGAAAAGACAGCCTTTCGAATGGGAGAAAATAATAGCAAATGAAGCAACTGACAAACAACTAATCTCAAAAATATACAAGCAACTCCTACAGCTCAAGTCCAGAAAAATAAATGACCCAATCAAAAAAATGGGCTAAAGAACTAAATAGACATTTCTCCAAAGAAGACATACAGATGGCTAACAAACACATGAAAAGATGCTCAACATCGCTCATTATCAGAGAAATGCAAATCAAAACCACTATGAGGTACGATTTCACGCCAGTCAGAATGGCTGCGATACAAAAAGTCTACAAGCAATAAATGCTGGAGAGGGTGTGGAGAAAAGGGAACCCTCTTACACTGAAAGGGAACCCTCTTACACTGTTGGTGGGAATGCAAACTAGTACAGCCACTATGGAGAACAGTGTGGAGATTCCTTAAAAAACTGGAAATAGAACTGCCTTATGATCCAGCAATCCCACTGCTGGGCATACATACTGAGGAAACCAGAAGGGAAAGAGACACATGTACCCCAATGTTCATCGCAACACTGTTTATAATAGCCAGGACATGGAAGCAACCTAGATGTCCATCAGCAGGTGAATGGATAAGAAAGCAGTGGTACATATACACAATGGAGTATTACTCAGCCATTAAAAAGAATACACTTGAATCAGTCCTAATGAGGTGGATGAAACTGGAACCTATTATACAGAGTGAAGTAAGCCAGAAAGAAAAACACCAATACAGTATACTAACGCATATATATGGAATTTAGAAAGATGGTAACAATTACCCTGTATATAAGACAGCAAAAGAGACACTGATGTATAGAACAGTCTTTTGGAATCTGTGGGAGAGGGAGAGGGTGGGATGATTTGGGAGAATGGCATTGAAATATGTATAATATCATATATGGAACGAGTCGCCAGTCCAGGTTCGATGCTCGATACTGGATGCTTGGGGCTGGTGCACTGAGATGACCCAGAGGGATGGGTATGGGGAGGGAGGAGGGAGGAGGGTTCAGGATGGGGAACACATGTATACCTGTGGTGGATTCTTTTTGATATTTGGCAAAAATACAATATTGTAAAGTTTAAAGGTAAAATAAAATTAAAAAAAATAAAAAATAAAAAGCAGAGGTTTTACTTTGTTGATAAAGGGCCTTATAGTCCAACCTATGGTTTTTCCAGTATTCATGTATGGATGTGAGAATTTGACCATAAAGAATGCTGAGTGCGGAAGAATTGATGCTTTCAAACTTCAGTATTAGAGAAGACTCTTGAGAGTCCCTTGGACAGCAAGGAGATCAAACCAGTCAATCCTAAAGGAAATCAGTCTTGAATATTCATTGGAAGGACTAATGCTGAAGCTTCAGTACTTTGGCCACGTTATGGGAAGAGCCGACTCACTGGAAAAGACCCTGATGCTGGAAAGGCAGAAGGTATGAGGAGAAGGGGACGATAGAGGATGAGATGGTTGGATGGAATCACTGATTCAATGGACATGAGTTTGAGTAAGCTCTGGGAGATGGTAAGAACAGGGATTCCTGGTATGCTGCAGTCCATGGGGTCACAAAGAGTTGGACACGACTGAGCAATTGAACAATGAACTCACTCCATTATTCTTGCCTGGATAATTCCATGGATAGAGGATCTGGCAGTCTACAGTCCATGGGGTTATGCAGAGTGTGACATGACTGTGTGACTAACACTAGTACTATGCAGTAGAGATGACAAAAGGATTCAAGGACTTAAATCTGATAGACACAGTACCTGAAGAACTATGGACAGAGGTGCATAACATTTTACAGGAAGAGGGACCGAAACCATCCCACCAAAAATAGAAGTGCAAGAAGACAAAGTGTTTGTCTGAGGAGTCTTTCCCAATAGCTGATGAATGAAGAGAAGTGAGAAGCAAGGGAGAAAGGGAAAGATATACCCAACTGAATGCAGAGTTCCACAGAATAGCAATAGAGATAAGAAGGGCTTCTTTAATAAATAATGCAAAGAAATAGAGGAAAACAACAGAATGAGTAAAGCTAGAGATCTTGTCAAGAAAAGTGGAGAATTTAAGGGAACATTTCATGCAAGGGAGGAATGATAAAGAACAGAAATGGTAAGAACCTAACAGAGGCAGATGAGATTAAGAAGCATGCTTGTTTGCTAAGTCTCTTCAGTAGTGTCTGATTCTTTGTGATGCTATAAACTGTAGCTCACCAGGCTCCTCTTCTCGTGGAATTCTCTAGGCAAGAATATTGGAGTAGGTTGCCATGGCATCCTCTAGGGGGTCTTTCCAACCCAGGGGTTGAACCACTGTCTCTTACATCTCTTCCATTGGCAGTTGGTTTCTTTTCCCACTAGTGCTATCTGGGAAGCCCAAGATTAAGAAGAGGTGGTAAGTAGAACTATACAAAAAAGGTCTTAATGACCCAGATAACCATGATGCTGTGGCCACTCACCTAGAGCCAGATACTCTGGAGTGTGAAGCCTTAGGAAGCATTACTAAGAACAAAGCTAGTGGAGGTGATGAAATTCCAGATGAGGTATTTCAAATCCTAAAAGATGATGCTGTTAAAATGTCACACTTAATATGTTAGCAAATTTGGAAAACTCAGTAGTGGCCACAAGACTGGAAAATGTCAGCTTTTAATTCCAGTCCCAAAGAAGGACAATGCCAAAGAACGTTCCTTCCTAGGAAGCAGTGACAGACTTTATTTTCTTGGTCTCCAAAATCACTGTGGATAGTGACTGAAGTCTTGAACTTAGACACTTTCTCCTAGGAAAGAAAATTATGACAAACCTGCTTTTGTTCAGTCACCAAAACATGTCCAAGTTTTTATGACTCCATGGACTGAAGCACACCAGGCTTCCCTGTCTTCCACTATCTCTTGGAGTTTGCCAAAGTTCATGTCTATTGTATCAGTAAAGCCATACAGTCATCTCATTCAAAACTACACAGCTTATTATAAAGCAAAGACATCACTTTGCTGACAAAGGCCTGTATATTCAAAGCTGTGTTTTTTCCAGTCACAAATGACTATGACAGTTGGACCATAAAGAAGACTAAGTGCCAGAGAATTGATGCTTTTGCATTCTGGTGCTGGAGCATGCTCTTGAGATTCTCTTGGACTTTAAGAAGATCAAACCAATCAATCCTAAAGGAAATCAGTCCTGAATATTCATTGGAAGGACTGATGCTGAAGCTGAAGCTCCAATACTTTGGCCACCTACTGTGAAGAACCGACTCCTTGGAAAAGATCCTGATGCTGGGAAACATTGAAGGCAAGAGGAGAAGAAGAAGGCAGAAGATAAGATGGCTAGATAGCATCACTGACTCAGTGAACACAAATTTAAGAAAACTCCAGGAGATAGTGAAGGACAGGGACATCTTGTGTGCTATTGTCTCTGTGGTTGCTAAGAGTCGGACACCACTTAGCAAGTGAACAATAATGCTTAGGAATGAGATGGCAGGATCATATGACAACTCTATTTTGACTTTTCTGAGGAAGCTCCATGCTGTTCTCCCTAGTGGCTGCACACATATACATTCCCACCAACAGTGTAGGACGGTTCCCTTTTTTCCACACCCTCTCTAGTATTTATTTGTATACTCTTTAAACACAGCTATTCTGACCAGTGTGAAGTGGTACTTCATTATAGTTTTGATTTGTTTTCTCCAATAATTAGCAATGTTAGGCATCTTTTCATGTACCTATTGGCCATCTGTATGTCTTCTTTGGGGAAATTCAGCTGTCTCCTCCTCATATATAGCATTTCTTTTAAGTATTATTTCCCACTCAGTTATCTTCTTCTCTGGACAATCATCTCAGTGTCAGCTGCTTCAGAGTTGGTAGGTTCCTTATTCTTCGAGCTGAATAATATTCCATTTTCTGACTGTGCCACAGTTTATTTATTCATTCACCTACTGAAAGACATTTTGGTTTGTTTCAAATTTTGGCAATTATAAATAAAGCTGCTATAACAATGTATATGCAATTTTTTGTGTGAACTCCTTTAGGTAAATACCAAGGAGCACAATTGATGGATCACATAGAAAGAGCAAGCTTAGTTTTGTAAGAAATTACCAAATTGTTTTCCAAAGTGGCTGTACCATTTTGATTGTCCATCAGAAATTAATGAACATTCTTGTTCATATCTTTTTTAAAATATAAATTTATTTATTTTAATTGGAGGCTAATTACTTTACAATATTGTAGTGGTTTTGCCATACAGTCACATGATCCACCAGGGGTGTACATGTGTTCCCCATCCTGAACCCCCCTCCCACCTCCCTCCCCATCCCACCCCTCTGGGTCATCCCAGTGCACCAGCCCCGAGCACCCTGTCTCATGCATCAAACCTGGGCTGGCGATCCTTTTCACATATGATAATATACATGTTTCTTTTTTTTGTTTGTTTGTTTTTGTCATCTTTTCAGAAATTTTTGTTTTTATTAAAACACACAAATATATAAAGTTGACAAAATATTTGAAGAAATAATACATATATGATGTTAACATCAATTGTTAATATCTTAGAAGGATGATATTAAAGGTGATTTTTTGACTTATGATTTTTCTATGCTTTTATGCTTTGTGTAATGAACATATGTTTCATAAAGTTTCATAGGAAAATATGGTGTATGCCATACATCTTGGGGCTTCCCTGGTGGCTCAGTGATAAAGAATCTGCCTGCAATGCAAGAGAAGCGGTTTCGATCCTTGAGTTGGGAAGATCCCCTTGAGGAGGGCACAGGCAACCCACTCCAGTGTTCTTGCTGGAGAATCCCCATGGACAGAGGAAACTGGCAGACAAAACAGTTGAACACAACCGAGTGACTGAACATGCATGCACGCATACATCTTGGCCAGGAAATTATATATATGTAATTTCTTTTTTTTTTTTTAAACATTTCCCTTTTCTTTATTTCTCCTTTATCTATAGATGATTAGTCTTGATTCAGAACAACAATATACATTCTGGAGTCTGAGAGATCTAGTTCATGTCCTACGAGCACCATTTACCAGCTTTTGAGCAAAATATTAAGTTTCTTTCAGGAGCAGTTTTCTTATCTATGGAGTTAGAAGGATTGGGATGAAATGATGTATTTAAAGCAATTAGCAAAGTGCCCAGGCACATACTTAAGAAGTTCTAGTCATATTATTATTATAATAATATCATTATTTTGATTAAAAGTGTTTTGACTGCTGACTTTACATTTCCATAGATTATTAATGCTATCAGTAGAGATAACAACAACAATAATTATATTATTTTGCTGATACCTACTAGTACCAGGCATGGCACTCAATGCTTAAAAATATACATGTTTCAATGCCATTTGATGTTCTTGGTGTTCTGGATTTTAGCCATAGAAATAGGTGTGTAGTAGTATCTCATTGTTTTGTTTGTTTGTTTGTTTCTCCTGAAGGTGCTTGATGTGAAGTGTCTCTTCATATGCTTATTAACTATCTGCATATCTTCTTTGGTGAGAGGTCTGTTCTGATAAAGTGTCTTTTAAGGTTTTTGGTCCATTTTAAAATTAGGTTTTATTTTAGAAATATATTGGCCTTGCATGTTTTATTTGGGTATTAAAATATTGAATTATTAAACGTGGGCTATGAGCTACCTGTGTTTCTTTGAGCTTCTACCTCCTTAAAAGCAGGGTTCCACATATATAAAGCTAATACTTCAGGTACCAGTTTCATGTTCTTCTCAACAGACATTGTTAAATAATAATAACAAAAATTCTGGTGGTTTTTTTTTTTAACAATATGTACTTAAATTCACCTTCTAAATTTTAAGATGAATTCATTTTTAATCATTTTGTTAGTATACTATTAATTCACCATTTCCTGGGATTGCTTGTTTATAACCCTTGGGTCACTAGAGAAACAACTTTTGGCATACATTTTTTCATCTTTCACACATGACAACAAGAATTGTCATTCATTCTGAGTAGCAAATTAGTTCTAGTTAATCGTCCTCTCATGGTTATGGCCATATTTTAGGACCAAAATGATCTTACTTGGTACTGAATATAATTAATAGAATTTCAGTTTCTCTACCCAGACAGAAAAGGATGTTCACCTCATTAGGATCATCATCTGGACATAATATCAATCAGAAAACAAGAGAAGCAGAAGAATCATTTTTACTGTATAACCAAGGATATACCTTCTCTCAATACAGACTGACTTCACTAACAATTACTCAGGTAATCACTTTTCACCATCAGTTCAGTTCAGTTGCTCAGTCACATCTGACTCTTTGCGACCCCATGAATCACAGCACGCCAGGCCTCCCTGTCCATCACCAACTCCCGGAGTTCACTCAGACTCGTGTCCATCGAGACAGTGAAGCCATCCAGCCATCTCATCCTCTGTTGTCCCCTTCTCATCCTGTCCCCAATCCCTCCCAGCATCAGGGTATTTTCCAATGAGTCAACTCTTCGCATGAGGTAGCCAAAGTATTGGAGTTTCAGCTTCAGCATCAGTCCTTCCAATGAACACCCAGGACTGATCTCCTTTAGAATGGACTGGTTGGATCTCCTTGCAGTTCAAGGGACTCTCAAGAGTCTTCTGCAACACCACAGTTCAAAAGCATCAATTCTTCGGCACTCATCTTTCTTCACAGTCCAACTGTCACATCCATACATGACCACTGGAAAAACCATAGCCTTGACTAGACGGACCTTTGTTGGCAAAGTAGTATCTCTGCTTTTCAATATGCTATCTAGATTGGTCATAACTTTCCTTCCAAGGAGTAAGCGTCTTTTAATTTCATGACTGCAATCACCATATACAGTGATTTTGCAGCCCCCCAAAATAAAGTCTGACACTGTTTCCCCATGTATTTCCCATGAAGTGATGGGACCAGATGCCATGATCTTCGTTTTCTGAATGTTGAGCTTTAAGCTAAACTTTTCACTCTCCTCTTTCATTTTCATAGAGGCTTTTTAGTTCCTCTTCACTTTCTGCCATAAGGGTGGTGTCATCTGCATATCTGAGGTTATTGATATTTCTCCTAGCAATCTTGATTCAATCTTGTGCTTCTTCCAGCCCAGTGTTTCTCATGATGTACTCTGCATATAAGTTAAATAAGCAGGGTGACAATATACAGCCTTGACGTATTCCTTTTCCTATTTGGAACCAGTCTGTTGTTCCATGTCCAGTTCTAACTGTCACAGAAACGCTCCAGCTTTGATGGACCACGCAGAAGCATGCTGGCTGCAACAGACCACACAGAAGCACGGCCAAAAGGAGCTACCCCATGTCCGAGGTCAGGGCGGCTACCGAGAGAAGCAATCCGACGTCCAAGGAGCGGCGGCTGCGTGGGCACAGAAGGGCCGAGAGGAGCTACTCCATGTTCAAGGTCAGGAGGGGTGGCCATGAGGAGATACCCCTCGTCCAAGGTAAAAGATATCCAAGTAAGACGGTAGGTGTTGTGAGAGGGCAGCAGAGGGCAGACACACTGAAACCATAATCACAGAAAACTAGCCAATCTGATCACATGGACCACAGCCTTGTCTAACTCAATGAAACTAAGCATGCCGTGTGGGGCCACCCAAGATGGATGGGTCATGGTGGAGAGGCCTGACAGAATGCGGTCCACTGGAGAAGGGAATGGCTAACCACTTCAGTATTCTTGCCTTGAGAACCCCATGAACAGTATGAAAAGGCAAAATGATGGGTTACTGAAAGGGGAACTTCCTGGGTCGGTAGGTGCCCAATATGCTACTGGAGATCAGTGGAGAAATAACTCCAGAACGAATGAAGGGATGGAGCCAAAGCAAAAACAATACACAGTTGTGGATGCAACTGGTGATAGAAGCAAGGTCCAATGCTTTAAAGAGCAAAATTCATAGGAACCTGGAATGTCAGGTCCATGAATCAAGGAGAATTGGAAGTGGTCAAACAGGAGATGGCAAGAGTGAACATTGACATTCTAGGAATCAGTGAATTAAGATGGCCTGGAATGGGTGAATTTAACTCAGATGACCATTATATCTACTACTGTGGGCAGAAATCCCTTAGAAGAAATGGAGTAGCCATCATGGTCAGTAAAATAGTACAAAATGCAGTACTTGGATGCAATCTAAAAAATGACAGAATGATATCTGTTCATTTCCAAGGCAAACCATTCAATATCATGGTAATCCAAGCCTATGCCCCAACCAGTAACGCTGAAGAAGCTGAATGGTTCTATGAAGACCTACAAGACCTTTTAGAACTAAAACCCAAAAAAGATGTCCTTTTCATTAGAGGGGACTGGAATGCAAAAGTAGGAAGTCAAGAAACACCTGGAGTAACAGGCAAATTTGGCCTTGGAGTATGGAATGAAGCAGGGAAAAGGCTAATAGAGTTTTGCCAAGAGAACACACTGGTCATAGCAAACACTCTCTTCCAACAACACAAGAGAAAACTCTACACATGGACATCACCAGATGGTCAATACTGAAATCAGATTGATTACAATGTTTGCAGCCAAAGATGGAGAACTCTATACAGTCAGCAAAAACAAGACTGGGATCTGACTGTGGCTCAGATCATGAACTCCTTATTGCCATATTCAGACTTAAATTGAAGAAAGTGGGGGAAACCACTAGACCATTCAGGTATGACCTAAATCAAATCCTTTATGATTATACTGTGGAAGTGAGAAATAGATTTAAGGGATTAGATCTGATAGACAGAGTGCCTGATGAACTATGGACTGAGGTTCCTGACATTGTGCAGGAGACAGGGATCAAGACCATCCCCATGGAAAAGAAATGCAAAAAAGCAAAATGGCTGTCTGGGGAGGCCTTACAAATAGCTGTGAAAAGAAGGGAAGTGAAAAGCAAAGGAGAAAAGGAAAGATATAAGCATCTGAATGCAGAGTTTCAAAGAATAGCAAGGAGAGATAAGAAAGACTTCCTCAGTGATCAATGCACAGAAATAGAGGAAAACAACAGAATGGGGAAGACTAGAGATCTCTTCAAGAAAATTAAAGATGCCAAGGGAACATTTCATGCAAAGATGGGTTCGATAAAGGACAGAAATAATATGGACCTAAAAGAAGCAGAAGATATTAAAAAGAGGTGACAAGAATACACAGAAGAACTATACAAAAAAGATCTTCATGACCAAGATAATCACGATGGTATGATCACTCACTTAGAGCCAGACATCCTGGAATGTGAAGTCAAGTAGGCCTTTTCACCATAAAGGCTCTTTAAAAATGATATGTTGATGTTACAATTTCAGGCAAAATTACTTTCACTTATTTGACACAATGAGTTTCCCAGTTGGCACAGTGGTAAAGAATCCACCTTCCGATGCAGGAGATGCAAGAGATGAGTGTTTGACTCTTAGGTCTGAAAGATCCCTTGGAGAAGGAAATGGCAACCCACTCCAATATTCTTGTCTGGAAAATTCCATGGACAGAGGAGCCTGATGGATTATATAGTCCATGGAGTCTCAAAAAGTCAGAAATGACTGAGCATGCATTCATGGTTTGACACAATAAATAGAGTATATCACATGGAATACATTAGATAAATATGCTGTATTTAGATCAACACCAAGAGTAGTGTTTTGCATACATACATTAACAACAACAAAAAAAAAAAAAAATGAAGAGGAATCATCCTCTACAACTTTTCAGAAGGTTGTGTGTGTGTCCTATTTCTATATGTTTTGAGCCCTTTGATGAAAGTTTTAGCACTTGATTAAATCAAGTTAAACCGAAAATCTTCTGTGCTTCAATTATATTTAAATATGTTTCAAATTGATCCTCTCAATTTGTGAGAAGAATATGAGATTTGGAAAGATTCAAATATAGTGAAAATAATGGTACAGAAAGAATGGGCCTTCCAAACGGTTGCTCCCCGGAACTCACTTGCAACTGTTAACATCCATGCTCAAATCTTCATTTCATATTTTAACAAGTACAATAAATCTTTATTTCATTAAATTTTATGTATGTACTATTTGTGTACTTTCAAATTGTTGTTTATTACTTTTGTCATTCGTTTTTATTGGTCATTTGATATATTTTTATCTGTGATATACTTAAGCATATTTTTGGCTGGGATTTTATTGATCCTAAAAAATCACTGAAAAAGTACTGTTTCCATTTTCTTATTTGTACTTAATATTGGGGTCAGGAAGAGACAAAATTCAGTGAAAAGAGGATTGGTAAACTAAGCAGGAGAGAGAGATAGGAAAAATATATGTGAAATACCATCCCATTTCCTATAAATGGCTCCTACTTTCCTTAGGGTCTCAGTACCTCTCATTCTGCTGAATGCTAAAAAATTAAGTTCGAGTTGTGGAAAACCCAACTTTTAATGTTTGTGTGGTGCCTGCATTCTGGAAGTGTATTATTGATGCCCCTAGAAAGCACAACCACCTGACGTTAAATATAGCATAGAGGTGATGAAGATTAAATTTGTGCAGAAACTGATGATTTTGTCGATAGGTTCCTGAGTCTCAAACCCATGTTGTATGCCTAAAATTACATTTGTTGTAGGTGATATTACTACTAAGTTGTTCTGAGAGGTGTCGCTTACTCCATATAATTGAAACAGAGTGTATTTCTACAAACATTAGCATGTCATAAATCATATGGGTTTTGGAAAACTACTGGCTTTCAACAGTTTTACTTAATGAAAATTAACACAATAAAATGTCTTCATTGCAGGAATCATGCTGCAATGGAATCCATTTAAAACAGATGGCTTTCATTTTTTTTTTTCCCTGAAAGACTAAAATATCTTGCCAAAATAAGATAGGCAAAAAGAAAAAAAAGTTTGATTATTTAACATCGCATGATTTGTAATGGATGGGGTATTAGAGAATAACAGTGATGAATACCAGAATTGATCTCATGTCACCAACTTAAGATTTTATTTTTGGTAGCATTTTACAGTGACATATGGTAAAGGTAGCTAAAGTGTTAGACCAGAAATGAGGGTTGTGGGAAAAAAATCCGATTTTGTTCCATAAAAATTGTGAATTGGAGCAGTCTTTTAAAATATTAGTTCAGCTGAGACTTTCTGATGAGTAGGAAGGTCTGAGTAATTTGCTTTGGAAAGTAGTCATTTGAAATTGCTGGCTGTTTGTTTGAGAGCTAATGAGAGTGGGTAATGTGTAGCATACTTTTAAAAGAATCACTTAAAGCTAAATGTTCCTTTTAAAATGACATCTTTGCTCAACCAAACTCCCAGCAGAGAATTACTACAATTGTGTACATTTATATTAGACAAGTTTAGGCTAAAAGCGTATTAAATGAGACATTTGCAAGATCTTCAGAAAATTAATTTATACTAAACTTGGCAAAATAACAAGAGAGGGGATATTCTCATAGATTTTTGGCATGCTCAAACATTAGGCATAACATTTGTGGAAATGTAATTAAGTGCATAAAATATACTTCATAATAGTGCAGTTGGCCATAAAAGGGAGAAAAGCCTCTATTATAAAAATGAAAACATCTAAGGCAAGAGTAGCTATCCAATGTGAGCATCTGGAGCTTTACTGTTGATTATTATTGATGGGATATTTTCTTTCTAACGTGGGGAAGGTAAGGAAGAATTTTAGAACCTAACAATGCATATATTCTTTAGCTTGTGACAATACATTTTTTTTTGCTTTGAAATGTTTAATAAGTACTTAAATACAAGAATTATATGTGCAAGAAATAAGACTTCTCATTACCATTTCCTCTATGAATACTTTTGGTATTTGTGATTTTTTCACTTTATATAAAATTACTTAAAATTTTATGCATTATATAATATAAGAACAATGGGAGAGTTTGACAAAGACTATTACTATAACAAGAATTTTTAAAATTAGCTGACCAAAAACTGGTCTATATTTAAATGCTATCCATACTATTTGATAGGCAGACACTAGATTAGAAACTATACCTTCTAGACTCAATTATCCATCTCCCTCAGCTACTTATCACAGTTGTCTTCTAGAATCCCAGATGGATTTAATGTGTGTAGAGGGAACAAACACTTTCCATTACTCCCAATTCCAAAATCTAACTCCAGTCTAAGAAGATGGAAGTCCAAATGGGGAAACCTTTATCAGTCTAGAGCAGCCGCCATGGATCCAGGGAAGAAGAAAACTGTGCCTACTTTAAAATCCAGAGCTCAACTTGCCTTAGAGAAAGAGTTTAATTGTACTTGGGTAAAGGATAGATCATCCATCTTTGAGATGGGATTATCACTGGAAACTATTAAGTAAGCTTATATTTACTGCAAACTTCTTATTTGGCTTAATTTTGAGTTCCTGTAGTTATGTGAATCAAATTCTTGGAATAGAGTGTTTGCCTGACAATTTTGATCCCAGTTTTGAAGATGTGTTACTTCTGTCATTGTTTGGGACAGTCTAGCATCACACTTGAAATTGAGGAGGGATAAAGCTTCAATGAGAGGTATTGTTGGAGGAATCTCTCTTAGCCTGTTCCCTAAATGTTCCCTAAATGTCTCTCTATCTTGTAGCTTACAGACTCAGCTTTAAGAACAAATGGGACTGTAAAAACTGTAATCCAACACTAAAAAACAGATTTATTGTCATGCTTATGGTCAAACTAAGGCCTTATTCTCTAATTTGAATTACCAGGTTGCTATCTTGCTATTGAGATGTTTTATATAATAGCCCTCGTGGCTCAGATGGTAACGCGTCTGCCTGCAGTGCTGGAGACCTGGGTTCAGTCCCTGGGTCAGGAAGATCTGCTGGAGAAGGAAATGGCAACCCACTCCAGTACTCTTGCCTGGAAAATTTCATGGATGGAGGAGCCTGGTGGGCTACAGTCCATGGGGTCGCAAAGAGTCAGACATGACTGAGCGACTTTACTTTCACTTTCATATAATAGCCCACATGTATCATTTTGATATTGTAAACTGCATTACTTCAAAATTCAGTGATGTTAAAAACAAAATTCAACTAAGTAAATTTTAAAGATCTTATTGGCTTTGTTCATAAATTAGCATGCAATCTAGTAGACAGAAGGAGCTCTCAGGTGCTGTACAAAAATGAAAGACTTACAGATGGAAGGGAGTAGGAATAAGGAAGTTACACTAGACAGAAAAGCAAATTGGTTATGGTAAGGTCACTTTCCTTTAGATTGCATGGATATAACAGGCAGAGTAGATAACTCGTGCTGATTAAGCAATTCTTGATTGATTGACTTAAAATTCTATTTTTGGGTGAGTGGTGACTGTAAGTCTTGGTTTGATGACATGGAGTTTACAATAAACAACTCCATTTTGGGCCTGTTGTCTTATTTTTAACAGTGACTTAAGCATTTTTGGTGATTCCAGAGTGTTTGTGTCAGCCAACTGGCTCTTCTGGTATAGGCTGAGTCGTGTCTGAGGAAGGCTGCAGTATTGGTTGGTCTAGGCTGTCCTCAGCCAAGATGGCTCATGCCCCATGTTACCCCTTACCTTCCAACAAGTCATGTGGAAATGAAATTTTTATAGGCTTTTGCATCAGCAACCTAGCAATTTCTATTAAAATTAAATATGTGCAAACACTTAAAATGAGCAATGGCATTATTAGAATATTGTCATGTAGAAATAAGAGAAATGCGAGGACACCAAGCTACGAAGAAAAATTAAGAACTTTCTGAAAGCAAAAAAGTTGAGTTTACCATTCACACTTTCAGTAAAGAAACTACTAAAGGATATGCTCAGGAAAGAAGAAACTGGAAATAGAGGGGGAAAGGAGAGCAGAGGAAAGAATTGTGATAAAAGACATTTATTAAATGAATTTAAAAATTGGCTATTAGAAAGCAGCATGAAGTAATGACATATTTGATGAGTATCAAAACAAGATGGAGCCAAAATACTAGAAGAACATGTTCTCAAACAATTTATTTTAAAGTATTCTTTAAAAAATGCTGCAGTGTGCCCCAACACAAAAAGACCTTAGATTTTATTTTTAAAGAAAGGCATGGTATTCAAGAAAGATGAGATGCAACCACAAAGCTGAAAGAAATTTTTGGTAATAAGAAGGGATCTTAGGGTGACAGCTTTATATATGTACAACATGTTCACAATACCATGTAAAACATAAGGGTGATAGGAGTTAAATAATTGTAAAATTTTGACAATATTGAGAAGACAAAGACTTATTATTTTGAAATTTAGAAAAAATTGTGTTAAGAATTAAGGTGAGTTAAGGGTGAATGATGTCAGTGAAAATGGCAAATTAAGGACCTCCCGAAAGTCCATCCTTCATAAAAGCAATGATACACTGGCAAAGTTGTCAAAATCTTTTTCATTTTTTTTTTTTTTAGAACTTTGGAAATTAACTAAAGACCTGTATCATCCAGAGAGCCTTTAAGAAAAACAACTGAATCTAGGTAAGAACAGAGAGTTCTGTGGTATTCTCACTTACCCCAGTTCCATTTCACACTCTTCAACTTAACAGTAACCTTGAAAATACAAGTTAACATTTCCAATATTGAAGGGAAAGAGCTGTTGTCCTTCAGTCACTAAGTTGTGTCTGACTCTTTGCAACCGCATGGACTGTAGCATGCCAGGCTTCCCTGTCCTTGGCTATCTCCCAGAGTTTGCTCATACTCATGTCCATTAAGTCAGTGATGCCATCCAACCATTTCATCCTCTGCCACCCCCTTCTCCTTTTGCCTTCCATCTTTCCTAGCATCAGAATCTTTTCCAGTGAGTCAAATTATTGACTATAAGGTAGACAAATTATTGGAGCTTCAGCTTCAGCATCAGTCCCTGCAATGCATATTCAGTGTTGATTTCCTTTATGATTGACTGGTTTGATCTCCTTGTTGTCCAAGGGAACCTTCAAGGGTCTTTTTCAGTATCACAATTCGAAAGCATCAATTCTTTAGCAGTCGGCCTTCTTTATGGTCCAAATCTCACATCTGTACATGACCACTGGAAAAACCATAGCTCTGACTATACAGACCTTTGTTAAAGTGGTGTCTTTGCTTTTTAATATGCTGTCCAGGTTTGTCATAGATTTTCTTTCAAGGAGCAAGTGTCTTTTAATTTTGTGGCTACAGTCACCATCCACAATTATTTTAGAGCCCAATAAAATTTCTAAGGAATTATCATTATTTTGATCCATCTACTGGTCTCCTGAAATACTTCACTTGAAAAGATCATCTTTAACCTAAGTGTTCACCTCATGCTAAAAGCCTCTTTGGAAGACATTTATCAAAAATATTTATAAATAAATATTCCCAAGGCAATAGATAACATTTGGGGTAAACCATAGACTAATGAAAAGCTTAAAAGGGAAAACTGTGGAATGACATGTCCATAGGGTTTTGAAATGCTTTGACATACTTCTGGGAATCTAGAAAGCTATGCATATGTGTAAGGTCATGTATGAGCTTGTTACTGAATCCATGCACCATTTGCTCACTACATGACAGGCCAATAATCAGGAGATGAGGTGTTGAGGCAAGCAATAGAGATTTTATACAGAAAACAGTGGGTCCTAGAAGATGGCAGACTAGTGTCCTGGAGTACCATTGTATCAGGATCTCGATGCCAGTTTATTTTATAGACAGGGAGAAGAGGTGAGGAAATAAAGTAAAAAGGTCTTAAATCTTACAAAATATCTTCTGGGTTGGCCAGCATGGGGGAAGAGATGTGTTAATTTCTTCTATCCTGCAGCCATTTACTAGTGGGAAGCATCAGAATGTCTCCCTGTGAGCTGGACAAAGGCACTTTCAGATCAGATCAGATCAGTCACTCAGTCGTGTCCGACTCTTTGCGACCCCATGAATAGCAGCATGCCAGGCCTCTGTGTCCATCACCAACTCCTGGAGTTCACTCAGATTCACGTCCATCGAGTTGGTGATGCCATCCAGCCATCTCATCCTCTGTCGTCCCCTTCTCCTCCTGCCCCCAATCCCTCCCAGCATCAGAGTCTTTTCCAATGAGTCAACTCTTCGCATGAGGTGGCCAAAGTACTGGAGTTTCAGCTTTAGCATAATTCCTTCCAAGGAAATCCCAAGGCTTTAGTTTAACATTAAAGCAGAGGGGCAGGGTTCCCAGAGGCAGGCCATTATGTATGCTTACATCTATAAACAGCATCCTGTTAGTGATTATAGTAACAAAAACAACAAAATGCAAAGGTTAAAGTAAAAGAAACAGATTCAACATGGAGTCAGATTCTGTTCTTCCCTGTTACATGCTCAGGTAAGACATTAAAGACACAAAGAAATGGAAAGATGTCCTAAGTTCATGTACTGAAAAGCAATATTAGATGGCAAGACTCCCCAGATTGAGCTATCAATTCAATGCAATCTCTACCAAAGTATCTGTTTACTTTTTTTGCGGAAATGAAGAGCTGATACTGAAAATAATCTGGAAATACAAGGGACACAGAATAGTGTCTTGAAAAAGAACAAAGTTGGAAGACTCAGCCCTTTTCTATTTCAAAAGTTATTACACAGCTATAGTAATCAAGGGTATGTGGTATTGGTATTAGAATAGATATATAAATTAGTGGGATAAAACTAAGAGTCCAGAAATAAACCCATGCATCTACTGTCAGCTGACTTCGACAATAGTGCCAAGATTATACTCTGGGGAATTTATAGTCTTTTTAACAAACAGTGCTGAGACATGTGGTTATCCACATTTAAAAATGAATTTGGAGCCCTACTCATACCATGTACAAAACAACTCAAAATAGATCAAAGACTTAAATGTAAGAGCTGATATCGTGAAACTTCTGAAAGAAAATAGAGATGTATATACTCATGACTTTAGTTAGACAAAGCTTTCTTTTAAGACCACCAAGCCACAAGGAACCTTCCTTAATCTGTTCAGGCTGTCATAGAAAAATGCTACAAATTGGGTAGCTTATAAACAATAGAAATTTATTTTTCACAGTTTGGATGCTGATAAGTCCAAGATCATGGCTCTGGCAGATTCAGTGTGGTGGCTGGTGAGGGCTTACTTTCTCATTCATATATGGTGCCTTCTTGTTATGTCCTCACATGGTGAAAATGGCTAGGAACCTCTGTGGGGTCTCTTTTCCAAGGTTTGTATTGCTGTTCATGAGGGCTCCACTCTCATAACTAAAGTATTTTACAAACCATCTAAAACCATCATCTCTGGGGTGTTAGGATTTCAATGTGTTAGTATGACCAGGAGCGGGGGTACACACATTCAAACTACAATACAACCAAAAGTGATAAATTGGACCTTATCAATATTAAAAACTCTTGAGTACCAAAAAACACTATCAAGAAAGTAAAATAATCCTCAAAATCAGAGAAAATATTTGCAAATTGTATACCTGATAAGGTTCTAAGATTCAGAATATATAATGAAGATGTATAATTCAACAATAAAAATGCAAATTGCTCAATTAAAAGTGAGCAAAGGACTTGAATAGACATTTTCTCCAAAGAAGATACACAAATGGCCAATAAGTACATAAAAAGATGGTCAATGTCATTAGTCAATAGGTAAATGCAAAGCAAACCACAATGGCATACCACTTTGCAAACTGTAGGATGACTATAATAAAAGACACAGACAATAAGAAGTGTTAGTGAAGATGTGAAGAAATTGAAATTCTCATACATTACTGATGGGAATGTCACATGGTTTGGCTGTGGAAAATAATTTGGCAGCTTCTCAACAAGTTAAACCATGCAACTAGGCAATTTTACTCCTAGGTGTATACTAAGGAAACTAAAAACATATGTTCACATAAAAATCTGTACACCAATCTTCACAATAGCCTCATTCATTATAGCCAAAAGGGAAAAACAACCCAAAAGCTCATCAACTGATGAATGGGTAATATAGTATACCCACACAATAGAATATGGTTCAGACACAAAAAGGAATAGAGTACTGTTGCAAGCTACAATATGAATGAAACGTGAAAACATTATAGCAAGCTAGATCCAAAAAAGATATAAATTATATGATTTCATGTATATGAAATGTCCAGAACCAGCCAATCCGTAGAGACAGATAGTAGATTAGTGGCTGCCAGGAGCTCCAGGAAGAGGAATGGAGAGTTGGGGAGCAAATGTAGCAGATGGAAGGTTTCTTTAGGGATGATGAAAATGTTTTGGATTCAGTAGTTGCAATGACTATACAGCCTTGTGATTATATGAAAAGCCACTGAACTGTACATTTTAAAATAAGGAATTTTGTATGTGAATTATATCTCAATTAAAAAATTAAGGCCACAACTAAAATAGTAGAAATAGGATATACAACTTTCAAACCAACTAAAGATAGAATGTAATAAAACATGACCCACCTGGAATCAGTAAAGACAAAGAAAGAAAGAAAAAGGAAAATTTCTAAGGAGAAGGAACAACAACAACAACAACAACAACAACAACAAAAAAAACATGTAGAATGAATCTATATGTATAGGCAATGATATCAGGTATACAGATTGGAAAATTATGGCCTGGATCAAAGCCCTGCAGTCTGATTTTGTACAGACTAAGAAGGAATTGGCTTTGCATTTTAGAATTCTAGAAAAGCATGATGAAAGAGATGGGGAATAGTAGCCACTGAAACCACAGCTCTCAAAGCCTAAAATATTCACTGAGGGGCCCAGTACAGAACAAGTTTGTCAACCTTTGATAGTCTAAACTTTCAAAGATTACCTTTAAAGTTAAACACAAAATCTAATAATAAAACAGTTTGGTTTCCTTCATAGCTCAGTTTGTAAAGGATCTGCCTCCAATGCAAAAAACCCAGGTTCAGTCCCTGGGTCAGGAAGATCTCCTGGAGAAGGAAATGGCAACCCACTCCAATATTCTTGCCTGGAGAATCTCATGGACAGAGAAGCCTTGGAAGGCTACCATCCATGGGGTCTCAAGAATCCGACACGACTCAGTGACTCAACTACCTCAATAAAACAATAAAATAAAAATTCTCCTTTTTAAGTACCACCTGCCAATTTCAGAAGAGTTGTTTGGAACTACCTTTCTGGGTGTGTTCTTCCTGTCTGTTTCCACGTTGAAGGTTGTCATAGGTGGAACTAGCTTGGCAATTAGAAGGCAGAAAGAAAGGTTACATCTTCTTCAGATTCAGTTTTTTCAGGAACAGGCTTAGAGAGTAGGCAGCAGCTGCAGCCAGCATTGGTCAACAGAAAGGGGTCAGTTCACATGACAACACCTGATCCCATGTGGCACAACCAACAATTCAAAAGTTGAACATATTGGACTATGAAATTTTGCCTCATCTGCCATATCCACCGGACAAATCAGCTACTATTTCTTCAAGTATCTCAATAACTTCTTGCAGGGAAAACGCTTCCACAACCTGCAGGAAGCAGAAAATGCTTTCCAAGAGTTTGTCGAATCTCAAAGCATGGATTTTTATGCTACAGGACTAAACAAACTTATTTCTTGTTGGCAAAAATATGTTGATTGTAATAGTTCTTATTTTGACTAATAAAGATGTGTTTGAGCCTGTGCTGTGCTGTGCTTAGTCACTCAATCATGTCTGACTCTTTGCAACCCCATGGACTATAGCCCTCCAGGCTCCTCTATCCACGGGATTCTCCAGATAAGAATACTGGTGTGGGTTGCTATGCCCTTTTCCAGGGGATCTTCCTGATCCAGGGATTGAATCCAGGTCTCCTACATTGCAGGCAGACACTTACTGTTTGTGCCAGTGGGGAAACCCAAGAATACTGGAGTGGGTAGCCTATCCCTTTTCCAGGGAATGTTCCCGACTCAGGAATCAGACTGGGATCTCCTTTGCAGGCAGATTTTTTACCAACTGAGCTATTAATTATGATGATTTAAGGGGGTTTCTCTGGTGGCTCAGTGGTAAAGAATCTGCTTGCAATGTAGGAGACGCAGGTTTGATTCCTGGTCTGGGGACATCCCCCTGGAGGAAGGCATGGGAACCCACTCCAGTGTTCTTACCTGGAAAATCCCATAGACAGTGGACCCTGGTGGACTATGGTCCATAGGGTTGCAGAGTCAGACATGACTGAAGCAACTGAGCATACACACATAATGATTTAAAATTAATGGTCCAAAACCACAATTATAGTTGTACCAACCTAATAAGAAAGTTGATGATCCACCCATCATATGACCCAGCAGTTCTAATATTGGGCATCAGTTATGGAGAGATGTTAACATATGTGCAGAGGAACATATGTATGATTGTTCAATGTTTGCAATACAAAAAAAAAAAAAAAAAAAAAAAAAGGCCTCACATTTAACAATCCCTTTGAAGGGGATTAGAGGAATAAACTGATTGAAAATAAAATATTTAAAAGATGGAATGTCTTAGATATATAATGATTAATCTTTCAAAAACATCATGTTACATAAAGAAAACAAGATGTCAAGTAATTAGCAATAAATAAGATAAAATGTGGGGCTTCCCAGGTGGCGGTAGTGGTAAATAACCCACTTGTCAGTGCAGGAGACATGAGATGTAGGTCGGATCCCTGGGTCAGGAAGATCCCCTGGAGGAGGGCATGGCAACCCACTCTAGTACTCTTGCCAGCAGAATCCTATGGACAGAGGAGTCTGACAGGCTATAGTCCATAGGGTCACTAAGTGTCAGACATGACTGAAGTGACTTAGAATGCACAAGATAAAATGTATACTGTCTCTCTTTCTCTCTCTCTCTCTCTCTCTCTCTCTCTCTCTCTCTCTCTCTCTATATATATATATATATATATATATATATATATATAAATTTTAGATAGCACATCTTCTTGGGAGAGATCCTGTAAAAGCAGAGCCTAGGACAAGGATTGTGGTGTATGTGACCTACTGTAGGATGGCTTATAGAAGGACAGGAAGGGAAGCAGGGCAGAACTGAGGAAAGAATAAAGCAAGGTTACAGGTTTGGTTGGAGTCTCATCTCAGTCTGATCCCAAGAGCAGCTTTGGAAAATAAAGTAAACAATAGCACTGGTCTCACCTTGAGGCAAGAGGGTGACTGCTTCTCTTTCTCATCCCTGTGCCCGAGACACATACTTACCAATCACTGGCTGTGGGTTGACCTGTGGAAGGCATCTTCCATACACCTTCTATGTAGCCAAGCACAATCCTGGGAACAGAACAAGAAAGCTGAGACCCATTAGCAGCTCACACTCCCCATACTCACTGCATCTGAATGTGAGGGCACCAACAGAGAAAGAGTTCTGAAAGGGGTATAACAGTGTCTACTGCACATATAAAACAATGGTGTATGGTTTTTGGCATTACGTGTTGTATAATTTCAAATGTTTGCATGGGGATGAAAAACAGCACTCATTTCAAAATACCGGTTTCCTCTAACAAGGGAGAGAAGAAGGCAAAGAAAATGACTCAAATGCTGGCCTTATGCTATGCTTCCATCATTTTGTTGTTACTGTTGTTTAGTCATTAAATTGTGCCTGACTCTTTTGTGACTTTATGGACTGTAGCCCACAGGTTCCTCTGTTTATGGGATTTCCCAGGCAAGATTATTGGAGTGGGTTGCAATTTCCTTCTGCAGGGGATCTTCCTGACCTAAGGACTGAACCTGCATCTCCTGCATTGGCAGGTAGATTCTTTACCACTGAGCCACCAATGAAGCTCTTAAATTATTTTACTTCTTTATAAAAAGTGGTCTGAAGTTAAAAAAAAAAAGTTAATATTTAAATCTTGGTGTAAGTACATGGATATTTGCAAACTTTAAAATAATATATAAAGACAAACTGATGAGTAAAATATATAGATTTTAAAATAATAATAATGGTTCTCCTAATATTTTGATTTAATTTACACCAACAGTGAAAAATATCTTTTCTAAATTAAAGATAAAACTAGAAGTTACTCAGTTTTGTTTAATTTTCATCCTGTCAATTCCATTCATCAAAAAGTTATATGTGTACTTATAAAAGGTAGTTATAAGATTACTTAGTTCATATAATAGCTCTCTTTATATTTTAATCTAGCATTTTATGTGCAGATATGAGAATTCTAACTTCTGGGGTAATATTTACCAAATTTTGAAATGGAATATATCTGGATTTGGAAATAGTGTATTAATATAGTGGGATTTGGAATACTGTATTAATTTCTTCTTTTTAAATTTATTAATTGCTTTTATTTTTATAATGACCATTGTAGCATCTTTACAGAAACAAGTCACTCTCAAAAATTAAGAAAAATATGTATCTTCCTTAGTAATAAAACCATTAGAAATTCAGTAACTCCATGATATAATTTTATACCTGATATATTTGCCAAAATTGAATAAAAGAAATATTCAAAATTGGCAGCATTTTTAAAACTTGGTATAATGATATATTGCTAATGCCAGTATAAACAATTATAATTCTATTTATTAAAAAATGGAATTTGGCAAAATTTCTTGAGTAGCAAACAGATGTTTATGTCCTTGTATCCATAAACTCATTTCTTAGAATTTATTCCATGGGAACTTTACAATAAGGGATTATCTTCCATGTAAATGATGGCTATTTCAGCAAACAATTTGAAACAATCTACCTTAGCTAAGAAAATCTTGACATACCAACTGAATGGGGTTTTATGCTGTAATTATAGTATGAAAAATGTGAATAAGGAAATAATGTTGATAGTTCCTGGACATCTAATTAGGGAGTTAATTTGTGAATTTCTTCTCAAAATTCATGGATTCACTGTTATTAAAATACCACTACATGGGGAAGCAACTTTTTGCACATAGTCACATGGCATGTTAATAAGTGGCAGTATTAAGATTCCCTCCAAGTTCTAACTCCAGATCCTCAACTCTTTCTACTGAAAAATTTTTCCTAGCTGTAGAATTCATTTCATAAAAACAAAAAGTGTAAGCAGAACCCTTTTATCTCCAAATTAAAAAATAATAATAATAAAAAAGGCTGAGCTTATTTAGATGGATATGCTGGGAATGTGGGATTTCCCAGGTTGTGCTAGCAGTAAAGAACCTGCCTGCCAATGCAAGAGAAGCAAGAGACATAGGTTCCATCTCTAGGTTGGGAAGATCCCCTGGAGGAGGGTATAGTAACCCACTCCAATACTCTTGCCTGGAGAATCCCATGGACAGAGAAGCCTGATCAGTTACAGTTCATAGGATTGCAAAGAGTTGGATACAACTGAAGTGACTAAGCATGCACACACATTGGGAGTGTTGGCTAGTCAGACCCACCCCACCCACTTGGCTTTAACAAAATCCTAGATAGCCACAGATACTATTTTAAAAGTTGCTCTACTATGCCACATTTCATCTGGAAAATATAAAAATGACTTTGTTTAATAATATGTTTTAAAAGATAGTAATATAAAATATTGCCATTTGCAACTTTCAATTGAGTAGAAGAATACATAGAAATGGATCAAAACATTTCTGTGCAAAGACAAGACTTGCCTCACAGGTGGCATCACATACAGCTCAGCCATGGGGACTGAGGAGGACATTTTTAATTGCTTTATCCACAGCTTTGAAGTTGGTCCTAAAAGCTTTATTAAGCTTAAATAGATCCACTTATCTTTGTGCCCATTCAGGCATAGTAATCCATAAAATATTATAAAGAGTGTGCATTGTTTGTGAATGTGGACATAATCCGTGATGGGAGAGGAACAAGAAAACTAATACATACATGTTTCAGATTAAAATACGCTTCCCACCAAGCTTTTTGAAGTAGACGGCATGAGTCATCTCCTTCCTTCTTGCCAGTTAAGAAGATCGAGACCCTGCCATCTGTTTCCCCTGATGCCTTACCAGTAAAAGCTGAAGATAGCTGTACCTTGCTTTACCAACCTTCTTTGAAGCAATAGCATGAACATGTGTACCACTCTTCGTCCATGAGCTTCAAGAGAAAAATCTAGTGACTCAGGGAAAGATTGCTTTTTCTGAGATGTGTAGAAGGCAGATCTACTTCCTTTCCTGCCTGTGACCTTCTCTCATAAAGTTGTGAGGCTTAAAGTTACTGCAGCTATCTTGCAAGTCAAGAAAGGAGCCAAAGTTTCAGGAAATCTGACAAATACCTTCCCATATAGATTTTGATACATGGTGGAAAGGACCTACTGTTTAAGCTCCTTTGTATTTGGACATTCTATTATGTGTAGAAAATATCCTAATGTACACTGCAGAAATCGATAAGACAGCCGAAGTTCCCAACTAGAATGTACAATTTTACATTATTAAGGCCATCTTCTCTCTCTCTCTCTTTTTTTTTTTTTTTTTTTAATATAAATCAAATGTAGCTACTCTCAATATGGACATTTTTTATTATGAATAATTTCTGATAATTTCCTTCTTTTTACAGTGGTTATATCATAATCCATTAATTTTGTCTGAAGTGATTGTTTCCGATTATTGTGGCTTTCTTCTGGTTTTCACAAGGGAAGTTGCTGACTTCAAATTGCTAGAAAAAATGCTGGCAGTTTTTCAAGGAGCAGGGCTATTAGGTCCTCAGAAGATGAAGAATGAATTCTTTCTTTGCCTTTCCCTCAGCTTCCCCTTCTGTTCTTTCTACTCTAGGGCCAATATTTTTGAAATAGCCTTCAAATACTACTGATGTAAATCTCTGCATACTCCACTACATGGATTAAATAAAACATGGGAAAAGTGCTTTAGAGGTAGGAGGGCATTCTGTAAAGCTGTGGGGCTGACATTATTTGTTACATCTTAACAACATTGCCCTGTATTAAAAACAGCAAACTAAAAATAGGCAAGTGATATTAAGGTCTGCCCAAATTATTTATTTTCAAAACTAGATTTGCTCTAAAATCGGGATAGTGTTGGGCTTCCCAGGCCAATGCTCAGGAGATGTGGGTTCAATCCCTGGGTCAGAAAGATCCCCTGGAGGAGGGCATGGCAACCCAATTTTCTTGCCTAAAGAATCCCATGGACAGAAAAGCCTGGCAGGCTATAGTCCACAGGTTTGCAAAGAGTTGGACACGACTGAAGCAACTTGATATTGTAGGGAAGGAAAAAAGTTTCTTCAAAACCTGTTAGGGTCCCTGACTGGGTCTGAAATTTTAACTGACAAAGATAGATTAATAGGTATAAAGTGTACAGTTAGACCCACATATTTTAAAGCTGAATTTGATGGACAGTGGGAGTTGTGTAGAAATAGGATAGTCAAGGAGTATAAGGTAAGCGTAATAATCCAGGGGGAGACTTAGCGAGACCTTTTTATTAGAATTCTTCTTGGGAGTCCCCTTGTCTTTGGAGATAATATTTCTTGCCTCCAAGTATGGAGGATATCTCCCACATGAGAGTTTTATGGTTTGTTTCAGAGAAAAAGGGCAGAGGGGAGGTCAGAGAAACCTACTTTCCTGCATCTTCTGTTTTCTCAAACTTTTAAAACTTAAGATATTCAATATGTCAAGGTGTAATATTTTGTGGGTAGTGTGTCCTAACTCCACCAACATATAGAAATAAATGTATGAAGTCATTCACTAGAAGTGAGAAAGTGTGAGCAGGTTCACCACATGCTTCATTTTTGCTTTATGGGCAAGTCTGAAAAAGAAAGAAAATAAAAGGAGAAAAAAATCTAGTTGGTTTTTTTTCCCCATTCTTTCATCCTTATTTTTTAAATCTTCATGTGTGTGATACTGATGGTGGGGTGGGGGAGGATAATGAGTCTCTGTCTGAAAACAGCCATAGCTTCATCAATCTGTACATATTGTGAGAAGGAAATTTCAGAGAAAAACCATACTGTGAAAAGCCCCCAAATTTCTCCAAACATTAACTGAAAGATTCTGGTGATGACAATAATAAACCAAAATAGACATGGAAGCCATGTCTCCAACTAGTATTATCTTCCAGCACTTCTTTTGGATCTGAGCGCATTTATGGTGGAACATATTTGATTTTATTTCCATTTTTTACCTTATATGGTCAGTTGCAAAACTGGCCACAAATTCTTTCTCTTCCTGTTTCATGACTTTTGCAGTGAGACTTTGCAGCTTCTTCCATCAAAGTAGAGAGTTTATTTCTCTCTCTCCCTCTCTCTCTCTCTTTTTTAAATTTGAATTTAGGTGTGTGACAGACTTTGACCAGCAGGGGCTTAGCAAGTACTTGAGCACTAGGCTTTTCCTCTCTTGCTATTCTTAGGAATTAGTACAGCAACCCTATGAATGATCCTCAGCTAGCCTTCTAGAGAACAAGTGGCACATGATCCAGTTACTTGCATTGATCCTGAAGCCAGGTATCACCATCAGGCATGTGAACAAGGTCATCAACTACCCACTGACTAGAGCAGAGACAAGCAATCCAGGTTGAGCTCATCCCAAAGTGCCAATTCACATTGCTATGAGAAAAGAGAAATTGTTAGGTTTAGCCACTACTTTGGGGATCATTTTTTACATAGCAAAACTAACTGTTCTTCCTTGAAAATGAATTGTATTTGATTTACCTTCACAGAGGAAAAAAAACCTTTAGGTACCAAGGTACTAAAGAAGAAGATGCATTATTAGTGGCCCTGGGAGAAGTCAAAGTTCTGATGAAGATGCTGAAAACTGAAGAAATTTGATTCCCATCCTTCTCTAAGTCTCCATAGTATGCTCACTAACCCTGGGGGAAGAACCATCCAGGGAAAGGTTGCTTGAAGTTTACAGCAGGGACAAAACCCATTGTAGGAGAATGTATTTTATTTTTCTTCATTCAGCCTTACTTTAGGCTTTTCTATGCTTAACAGCCCTTGGTGGCAGAGCAGGTAATGACTCTGTGCATTTCAGAGCGATGGATTGGTCTTAATTATCTTAAAATATGTCTAACTTCATTGCAAAAGCAATATGTTGGGCTAATGAGACTTAGGCTCCGTGGCTGTGTTTCCTTTCCTTCCCACCCTAGAGCTCTTGCCACTATACAGCACTTTCATTTCCAAAGTATGTCTGAGCACTTCATAAACTTAGCCAGTGGACTTATAAACTTTATAGCCAAGGAATCAGTCCACCTCTGAAGAGTAACCTGCTTCTGGTGTGAAAAGTAGCAATTGTTTACATATGGTTAACCTGAAGGCATAAGGAGGCCCAGCATTAGGTTTAAAACCTTGAGATCCCTTGGAGCTGGTCCTGGTAGGATTTCCTTTCCTTTATTAAGTTCTCTTCTGCAGTGGGTTTAGTTGACTGAACCCAAAGGAAGTGTATCCAGTGAGTGAACTGAACCTATGACCCTAAGCACCTGGTTAGAATTGGCCTTTGTGTAATAACCTGGGACAGCTCCTCCCTCCTGTAGGGCAGGTCAGCCAGAATAAAATCACATTTTAAAGCTGTTTAAATTCAAATTTTTTTTCAAGGAAACCTATTCATATATTATCACTTTCTTATTTTTTCTGTACTTTTTACATTGAATTTCATACTTTAAAAAGTATTTATTTTAATTGGAGGCTAATTACTTTACAATATTATGGTGGTTTTTGCCATATACTGACATGAATCAGCCACTGGTACACATGTGTCCCCCCATCCTGAATCCCCTCTTACCTTCCTCCTCACCCTATCCTTCTGGGTTGTCTCAGAGCACCAGCTTTGAGTGTCCTGCTTCATGCATCAAACTTCCACTGCTCATCCATTTTACATATGGTAATATACATGTTTCAATGCTATTCTCTCAAATCTTCCCACCCTCACCTTCTCCCACTAAGTCCAAGAGTCTGTTCTTTACATCTGTGTCTCTTTTGCTGTCTTTCATATAGGGTTGTCATTATTATCTTTCTAAATTCCATATATGCATTAATATACTGTATTGGTGCTTATCTTTCTGACTTACTTCACTCTGTATAATAGGCTCCCGTTTCATCCACCTCATTAGAACTGACTCAAATGTATTCCTTTTTATAGCTGAGTAATATTCCACTTGGAGAAGGAAATGGCAACCCACTTCAGTGTTCTTGCCTGGAGAATCCCAGGGACGGGGGAGTCTGGTGGGCTGTTGTCTATGGGGTCGCACAGAGTCGGACACAACTGAAGCGACATAGCAGCAGTAGCAGCAGCAATATTCCACTGTGTATATGTACCACAACTTCCTTATCCATTCATCTGCTGATGGGCATCTAGGTTGCTTCCATGTCCTAGCTATTGTAAATGGTGCTGGAATGAACATTGGAGTACATGTGTCTCTTTCAGTTCTGGTTTCCTCAGTGTGTATGCCCAGCAGTGGGATTGCTGGGTTATATGGCAGTTCTATTTTCAGTTTTTTAAGGAATCTCCACACTGTTCTTCATAGTGACTGTACTAGTTTGTATTTCCATCAACAGTGTAAGAGGATTCCCTTTTCTCTACACCCTCACCAGCATTTATTGTTTGTAGACTTTTTGGTGACAACCATTTGAACTGGCATGAAATGGTACTTCATTGTGGTTTGATTTACATTTCTCTGATAATGAATGATGTTGAACATCTTTTCATGTGTTTGTTAGCCATCTGCATGACTTTGGAGAAATGTCTGTTTAGTTCTTTGGCCCACTTTTTGATTGGGCCATTTATTTTTCTGGTATTGAGCTGCTTGTATATTTTGAAGATTAATTATTTGTCAGTTATTTCATTTGTTATTATTTTCTCCCATTCTGAAGGCTGCCTTTTCATCTTGCTTGTAGTTTCCTTCATTGTGCAGATACTTTTAAGTTTAATTAGGTACCATTTGTTTTTGTTTTTATTTCCATTACTCTGGGATGTGGGTCATAGAGGATCTTGCTGTGATTTATGTCAGAGAGTGTTCTGCCTATGTTTTCCTCTAAGAGTTTTATAGTTTCTATTTAGATCTTTAATCCATTTTGAGTTTATTTTTGTGTATGGTGTAAGAAAGTGTTCTGGTTTTATTCTTTTACAGGTGGTTGATCAGTTTTCCCAGCACCACTTGTTAAAGAGATTCTTTTCTCCATTGTATGTTTTGGTCTACCTTGTCAAAGATAAGATGTCCATATTTGTGTGGATTTATCTCTGGGCTTTCTATTTTGTTCCATTGATCTGTATTTCTGTTTTTGTGCCAGTACCATACTGTCTTGATGACTGTAGCTTTGTAATATAGTCTGAAGTTACACAGGTTGATTCCTTAAGTTCCATTCTTCTTTCTCAAGATTGATTTAGCTATTCGAAGTTTTTTATGTTTCTATACAAATTGTAAAACTGTTTGTTCTAGTTCTGTGAAAAATATCATTGGTAGCTTGATAGGGATTGCATTGAATCTGTAGATTGCTTTGTGTAGTATACTCATTTTCACTATATTGATTCTTCGGATCCATGAACATGGTATATATCTCCATCTATTTGTGTCATCTTTCGTTTCTTTCATCAGTGTTTTATGGTTTTTGTATATAGGTCCTTTGTTTCTTTAGGTAAATTTATCCCTAAGTATTTTATTCTTTTCTTTGAAATGTTGAATGGGATTGTTTCCTTAATTTCTCTTTCTGTTTTCTCATTGTTAGTGTATAGGAATGCAAGGAATTTCTGTGTATTAATTTTATATCCTCCGACTTTACTATATTCACTGATTAGCTCTAATAATTTTCTGCTGCTATCGTTAGGGTTTTCTATGTAGAGGATCATGTCATCTGCAGACAGTGACAGTTCTACTCCTTCTTATCCAATCTGTATTCCTTTTCTTTCTTTTTCTTCTCTGATTGCCGTGGCTAGGACTTCCAAATCTAGGTTGCATAGTAGTGGTGAGAATGGGCACCCTTGTCTTGCTCCTTATTTTAGAGGAAATTCTTTCAATTTTTCACCATTGAAGATAATATTTGCTGTGGGTTTGTCATATATGGCTTTTATTATGTTTAGGTATGTTCCTTCTATGCCTGCTTTTGAGAGAGTTTGATGTTGAATTTTGTCAAAGGATTTCTATGCATCTATTGAGATAATCATACGGTTTTTATCTTTCAATTTGTTTATATGGTGTATCACATTGATTGATTTGTGAATACTGAAGACTCCTTGAATCCCTGGGTTAAAGCCCACTTGCTCATGATGTATGATCTTTTAAATATGTTTTTGGATTCTGTTTGCTAGAATTTTGTTGAGGATTTTTACATCTATGTTCATCAGTGATATTGGCCTGTGGTTTTCTTTTTTGGTGTGGCATCTTTGTCTGGTTTTGGTATTATGGTGATGGTGGCCTCATAAATTCAGTTTGAAAGTTTACCTTCCTCTGCAATTTTCTGGAAGAGTTTTAGTAGGATAGGTGTTAGCTCTTCTCTAAATTTTTGGTAGAATTCACCTGTGAAGCCATCTGGTCCTGGGCTTCAACAAATGCTTTGCTGAAAGATTTTTTATTACAGTTTTGTTTTCCATGCTTGTGATGGGTCTGTTAAGATTTTCTTATTCTTCCTGGTTCAGTTTTGAAAGGTTATACTTTTCTAAGAATTTGTCCATTTCTACCAAGTTGTCCATTTTATTGGCATATAATTTCTCATAGTAGTCTTATTATCTTTTGTATTTCTGTGTTGCCTGTCATGATTTCTCCATTTTCATTTCTAATTTTATTGAGTCTATTCTCCGTTTTTTTCTTGATGAGCATGGCTAATGGTTTGTCTATTTTATTTATCTTCTCAAAGAACCAGCTTTTAGTTTTGTTGATTTTTACTATAGTCTCCTTTTTCCTTTTTCTTTTTCATTTATTTCTTCTCTGACTTTTATGATTTCTTTGCTTCTACTAACTTTGGGCTTCTTTTCTTCTTCTTCTTCTTCTAGCTGCTTTAGGTGGAAAGTTAGGTTGTTTATTTGATGCTTCTCTTGTTTCTTGAGGTAGGCTTGGGACCCCCCTCTTAGCACTGCTTCTACTGAATCCCATAGGTTTGGGGTTGTCATGTTTTCATTTTCATTTGTTTCTATGCATATTTTGCTTTCCTTTTTGATTTCTTCCATGATCTGTTGGTTACTCAGAAGTGTGTTGTTTAGCCTCCATATGTTTATATTTTTAATAGTGTTTTTTTTTTTTTTCCTGTGGTTGACAGCTAATCTTACTGCATTATAAACAGAAAATATGCTTGAACTGATTTCAGTTTTTAAAAATTTATCAAGGCTAGATTTATGGCCCTAGATGTGATATATCTTGAAGAATGTTCCATGTCCACTTGAGTGAAAGGTGAAATCCATCATTTTTGTGTGAAATGCCCTATAGCTATCAATTAGGTCTAACTAGCCCATTGTAGAATTTAAAGGTTGTGTTTCCTTGCTAATTTTGTTTGGTTATTCTATCCATAGGTGTGAGTGGAATATTAAAGTCCCCCACTATTATTGTTTTACTGTTAATTTCCCCTTTCATACTTGTTAGCATTTGCCTTACATATTGAGGTGCTCCTGTGTTGGGTGCATATATATTTAAAATTGTTACATCTTCTTCTTGGATTGATCCTTTGATCATTATGTAGTGTCCTTCTTTGTCTCTCATCATAGTCTTTATTTCAAAGTCTATTTTATCTGATATGAGTATGGATAGTCTTGATTTCTTTTGGTGTCCTTTTGCATGAAATATCTTTTTCCAGCCCTTCACTTTCAGTGTGTATGTGTCCCTAGGTTTGAGGTGAGTCTCTTGTAGACAGCATATATTGGGGTTTTATTTTTGTATCCATTTGGCCAGTCTTTGTATTTTGGTTGGAGCATTTAAACCATTTATATTTAAGGTAATTATTGATAAGTATAATAACCTCAGATATGCAGATGACACCACCTTTATGGCAGAAAGTGAAGAGGAACTAAAAAGCCTCTTGAGGAAAGTGAAAGTGGAGAGTGAAAAAGTTGGCTTAAAGTTCAACATTCAGAAAACTAAGATCATGGCATCTGGTCCCATCACTTCATGGGAAATAGATGGGGAAACAATGGAAACAGTGTCAGACTTTATTTTTCTGGGCTCCAAAATCACTGCAGATGGTGATTGCAGCCATAAAATTAAAAGACACTTACTCCTTGAAAGGAAACTTATGACCAACCTAGATAGTATATTCAAAAGCATAGACAATACTTTGCCAACAAAGGTCCGTCTAGTCAAGGCTATGGTTTCTCCTGTGGTCACGTATGGATGTGAGAGTTGGACTGTGAAGAAGGCTGAGCGCCGAAGAATTGATGCTTTTGAACTGTGGTGTTGGAGAAGACTCTTGAGAGTCCCTTGGACTGCAAGGAGATCCAACCAGTCCATTCTAAAGGAGATAAGCCCTGGGTGTCCTTTGGAAGGAATGACGCTAAAGCTGAAACTCCAGTACTTTGGCCACCTCATGCGAAGAGTTGACTCATTGGAAAAGACTCTGATGCTGGGAGGGATTGGGGGCAGGAGGAGAAGGGGACAACAGAGGATGAGATGGCTGGATGGCATCACTGACTTGATGGATGTGAGTCTGAGTGAACTCTGGGAGTTGGTGATGGATACGGAGGCCTGGCATGCTGCTATTCATGGGGTAGCAAAGAGTCGGACACGACTGAGCAACTGATCTGATCTGAATCCTTGTCTCTTGTCTATTTATTTGTAACTCCATTATGTTTTCAAGATTTTGGATCATCTTTACTATCATTATTCTGAATTCTTTTTCAGGTAGACTCCCTATTTCATCTTTTTCTTTGTTTGTGGGTTTTTATCATGTTCCTTCACCTGCTGAATATTTGTATGCATTTTCACTTAGATTGCTGTGTTTGGGGTGCCTTTTCTGCAGGCTGGAAGTTCATGGTTCTTCTTAATTGTTGAGTCTGCTCCCTGTGGGTGTAGTTGGACTAGTGGCTTGTCAAGGTTTCCTGGTTGGAGGAGCTTGTGTCTGTATTCTGGTGGGTGGAACTGGATCTCTTCTCTCTAGAGTGCAGTGACGTGTCTACTAGTCAATTTGGGGGTATCTATAGGGGTATCTGGAGAAGTCAATGACACCCCACTCCAGTACTCTTGCCTGGAAAATCCCATGGATGGAGGAGCCTGGAAGGCTGCAGTCCATGGGGTTACTGAGGGTCAGACATGACTGAGCGACTTCACTTTCACTTTTCACTTTCATGCATTGGAGAAGGAAATGGCAACCCACTCCAGTGTTCTTGCCTGGAGAATCCCAGGGATGGGAGAGCCTGGTGGGCTGCCGTCTATGGGGTCGCAGAGAGTCGGACATGACTGAAGCAACTTAGCAGCAGCAGCAGCATAGGGGTATCTACAGGTTTGGCATGACTTTGGGTAGCCTGTCTTTTAATGTTCAGGGTTGTATTCCTGTTTTGCTGGAGAACTAGCATGGTGTGTCTTGCACTGGAACTTATTAGCTTTTGGGTGAAGCTTGGTTGCAGGGCAGGTATGGAGATTTTTGGATGAGCTCTTGTCTATTAAAGTTTCTGGAGTCAGGAGTTCTCTGATGTTCTAAAGGTTTAGAGTTAAGCCTCCTGCCTCTGGCTTTTAGTTCTTCTCTTACAGTATCCTCAAGACTTCTCCATCTATACAGCACAGAAGGTAAAACCCCTAGGTTAATGGTGAAACAACTGTCCACAGTCAGGAACACCCAGAGAAATTCATATATAAAGAAGAGAAGAGGGAGGAGGGGAGATAGAGGTGACCAGGAGAATAATAGGGGGAGTCAAAAGGGGAGACAGCACTCAAACCAGTAATCAAATCTCTAAGTGTAAATGAATACTGAAGATTAGATTCTTAAAGGTACAAAATTGATAACAAATATAAAAAAGCAAAGATTAAAATCCTAGAATAGAGATTAGATTCTCAAAAATGCAATATAAAAATACAAAACAAAATCAAAAAAGTTAAAATACATATATATTTGATATATATATTGTTGTGGGAAGTGTGGACCAGTTCAGTATTAGATAGTCGCTTGTTCCAGCTTGTACTTTTTCTCAAGGTCTATAGATGTCTCTCAAATGCACAGTCTCAGTATTAACTGCAGGGTTTTAATCTGCTGCACTTGCCACTTCCAGAGCAGTTCCTCCTTCTTTGTTTATTTTGGCTTCTTCTGTTTGCAAGTCTCTTCAGGGTCTAATATTCACCCTGAAACGAGGTTGTGAAGGTGGCCACTTATTCAGGCTCACTTGTTCAGTTGTGTTGTGGGGAGGGAGGGACACTGCAAACAAATACCACTGGCATGTATGGGGAGTGCTCACAGTGGATGGACCACACTCTGTTTGCCACAGCCAAAGGTGGCATGTACTTTCCGGGCCCACACTGCTTAGGCCCCAGGGTGCTCTGCAAGGGTACTGTCCCAGGTGGGTCCTGTGTTTTGTGCACTTCCCAGGTCTAAGCCACTCAGGTTCTTGGGTGGCCCTCAGGGGCACAGATCCAGATTAGCTGTGTGTTTTGTGCCCTTCCCAGGTCCGAGCAGCTCAGGTGACTAGGTGCTTGGTGAGCACACTGTCCCAGGTGGGCTTTGTATCTTATTCACTTCCCCTGTCCTGGCTGCTTGGTTTCCCAGGTGTGCTGTAAGAGCACAGTCTAGAGTGTGCTGTGTGTCTCCTCTGGGAGCTGACCTCAGGCTGTGACACTCCTGGCAGATGTCAACTGTCCAGGATTCCAGGAAGACGTAGTTAGCAACTGGAAGCCTCCTTACAGTTTGGTGGAAGATGCAGTCTCTGGGGCTGAGACTGAAGCAGCTCCTTGCCTTCTGTATCTGTTGCATGCCTGCCTCTCTGCCTCTGGGAAGGAAGGGCCCTATATGGCAGCGACTTGCTCTCCTTTGGTATTCACTCTTTTGTTCTGTGAGCATGCCAAGGGGCACTGAGGGGCATTAGAGCCTTTTGCAGGAAAGTTTTTTTTTTTTCCTGTCTCTCTGATCATCCTACAGTTTGGGTTGCTATCTCACATTAGCTCCCTCAGATTGTCCTCAGGGCATTCAGGTCCAGTCCTTAGCCTAAGGACTGTTGATGCAGCCCATATCTCCCTGCCTAGCTCCCACTCACTGGTGGCGGAAGGAAGTGTCTGTGCCACTTCTCCACCTCTGCTTGTTGTTGCAGTTAGGCACATATTCTGTGTTTTTTTGTTTTCCCTCCTGGTTATGTTGCCCTTTGAGATTCCAAAACTTCCTGCAGACATGCCTGTGAGAGGATTTCCTATTGTGTGGAAACTTCTCCTCCTTCACGAGTCCCTCCCTAGGAAGGATCTCCATCCCTAAATCTTCTGTCTCTGCTTTTGTCTTTTATATTTTGCCCTACCTCCTTTTGAAGAGATTGAGCTGCTTTTCTCGGTGCCTGGTGTCCTTCACCAGCTTTCAGAAGTTGTTTTTTGGAAGTTGCTCAAAATTCAAATGATCTTTTAATGAATTTGTGGTGGAGAAAGTGGTCTCCCCATCCTATACCTCCTCCATCTTGGAAGAATCCCAACATACTTTTCATCTTGTGTGCTTCCCTGGTGGCTCAGACAGTAAAGAATCTGCCTGGAATGCAGGAGAACTTGGATCTCTGGGTTGAGAAGATCCCTGGAGGTGGGCATGGCAATCCACTCCAGTATTATTGCCTGGAGAATCTGCAGGGACAGAGGAACCTTGGCGGGCTATAGTTTTCGGGATCACAAAAAGTCGGACATGACTGAGCAACTAAGCACAACACATCTTGTGTTTTAATTGTTTAACTCATTGTTTGTTTCATTTAAGGCAAGCTCTTTGAATGAGCCTGCTGACAACCTCCTTAAACTGAGCCACATTGACTATACAGGAAAAGAAGCACTTCTCTCCACCTCTCAGTTTAGCACTACATTCCACCTCTTCCTAAAAAAATGGGAAACTTGTTAATCATGATACTAATTTCAGGATGTTTGTTTACTGGACCACAGTTATGAGTAACAGTGCGACTATGGATTACATAGGGCCTCTGTTTCTCTCTTCATTCACTCCATGCAGGTAAACAATAACTCTCAAAGCCCAAACATCTTGTTTTCTTCACTTGCACTCTTCAAAATACACTGGTCATTGCTTCCTATCAGTTCAGTTCAGTTCAGTCATTCAGTCATGTCCGACTCTTTGAGACGCCATGGACTAAAGCACACCAAGCCTCCCTGTCCATCACCAACTCCTGGAGCTGCTCAAATTCATGTCCATCAAGTCGGTGATGCCATCCAACTATCTCATCCTCTGTTGTCCCCTTCTCCTCCTGCCTTCTATCTTTCCAGAATTTCTAATGTCAGTCTTCACATCAGGTGGCCAAAGTATTGGAGTTTCAGATTCTGCATCAGTCCTTCCAATGAACACCTAGGACTGATCTCCTTTAAGATGGACTGGGTGGATCTCCTTGCAGTCCAAGGGACTCTCAAAAGTCTTATCCAACACCACAGTTCAAAAGCTTCAGTTCTTTGGCACTCAGCTTTCTTTATAGTCCAATTCTCACATCCATACATGACAATTGGAAAAACCATAGCTTTGACTATACACACCTTTGTCAGAAAAGTAATTGCTTTATATAGCTTATATCATTTTGAGCAGCTAGTACTTTTAATGAATTGGCATAAGAGTTGGAAGACAGGAGGCTCAGTTTTCTAAGACCTCTTTGCTAATAAGTCAGAGGCATTGGCTGATTAAATGTGTTATTTTCTATTGGCTAATGACCAATGTGTGTTTACTTCTCTTGGTTACCTCAAGATCGAAAGGAAAAGAAATTATTGGCAGAGATAGGACATCTCTGGTGCTGCTAGTCCAAATACCTTTTCTTGGCAGAATGTTTTGAAAAAAAAAAAAAAAAAGCTCCAATTAAAATAAATACATTTATATTTAAAAATTAGCTGTTATTTAATTAATTTATTGATGAAGTAGTCTTCATTCTTCCAGAATTAATTTTGTATTAAAAATATTCTATGACATCAACATGCAACTGCCACGGGTGTACACATGTTCCCCATCCTGAACCCCTCTCCCACCTCCCTCCCCATACTATCCCTCTGGGTCATCCCAGTGCACCAGCCCCAAGCTTCCTGTATCCTGCATTGAATCTGGACTGGCGATTCATTTCTTATATAATATTATACATTTTTTAATGCCATTCTCCCAAATCATCCCCCCTCCCCTTCCTACAGAGTCCAAAAGACTGTTCTATACATCTGTGTCTCTTTTGCTGTCTTGCATACAGGGTTGTCATTACCATCTTTCTAAATTCCATATATATGCGCTAGTATACTATATTGGTGTTTTTCTTTCTGGCTTACTTCACTCTGTATAATAGGCCCCAGTTTGATCCACCTCATTAGAACTGATTCAAAACCAATACAATATTGTAAAGTAAAAATAATAATAATAAATTAAAAAACAAACAAACAAAAAATTCTATTACAATCCAAAACATAATTTACTACCTATAACTATAATCTTTTGAGATCCTTGATAAAGCAGTCAATACAAATTCTGCATCATGTATAATTCCAGCAATATTAGAATCAATTAACTCAAGACATTTCACATGGGAGATTTCTTTTTTTTTGTTTTTAAAAACATAATAAGGCCTTTTCAAGTGGATATATATGATTACTTTTTACAGAAGCCACCTCATGTCTCAATCAAACGTCTTATGCTATGGATCTTGATTTTCTTCTGTTTGTTGGTTTCTTCTTTGTAGTAGTGAAGATATGCTGAGTTATTCTTCTAATTTTCCTTAATGGAATACCATTTATTGGTTCAAATATCTCACCATTGATTGGGATGCTCAATTTTAAAAATTTTCCTAGGAAGATGGGGTCAAGCTGAAAAGACAAACAAGTCAGCTGTCAGGGTCTCCTCCTGGCCAAATCTTGGACAATTTCAATATCAGAATATGTAGGATAGTAAAAATTATAATCCAATATTTAAATAAGAATGTATGAGAATATCCTGGTATATATAAATATATAAATCAATAAATAATTGCAAGTTTGATGAGTAGTGGGATATTTACAAGTTAAAAGTACCTCTTCTCAAAATAGTTCTTAATTCTAAAATGTGAAATTTACAATGGAGAATGCTAAAGACACCACTTTAACCCAGTGATCACCAGTTGTTGTTCAGTCTCGAAATCGTGTCCAACTCTGTGACCTCATGGACTCCAGCATGCCAGGCTTCCCTGTCCTTCACTATCTTCTGGAGTTTGTGCAAATTCATGTCCACTGAATCAGTGATACCATCCAACCCTCTCATCCTCTGTTGCCCCCTTCTCCTCCTGCCCTCAATCTTTCTCAACATCAGGTTTTTTTTTTTTTTTTTTTTTTCTCAATGAGTTGTCTCATCCCATCAGGTGGCCAAACTATTGAAGCTTCAGCTCCAACATCAGTCTTTACAATGAATATTCAGTTTGATTTCCTTTAGGATTGACTGGTTTGATCTGTCTGGAGTCCAAGGAACTCTCAAGAGTCTTCTTCAGCACCACAATTCACCATAACTCAAAGCATGAATTCTTTGGCAATCAGACTTCTTTATGGTTCAACTCTCACATCCTTACATGACTCCTGGAAAAAACATACATAATATTGGCTACAAGCACATTTTATGGCAAAGTGATGTCTCTGTTTTTTAATATGCTGTCTATATTTGTCATAGCTTTTCTTCCAAGGAGCAAGCGTCCTTTAATTTCATGACTGCAGTCATCACCCACATCACCCACCATCCATTTTGGAGTCTAAGAAAATAAAATCTAACACTAATTCCACTTTCCCCCCTTCTATTTGCTATGAAATGATGGGACTGGATCACCAGTAAAGGGACTCATCAAAAGCATGTGTCACACATGTGAAACAATGAAATGAATGCAGCATTAGTTTTGTGATTTTTTCTTTTTCTATCAATGAAGCATGACAAAGTTAATCATACAACAAAGATAAGATGAGTCCAGATTCAAGGTGAGAAGCATTCTACAAAACAGATGACTTGTAATCTTTAAAATTTTCAAGGCTAAAAATGTCAAGAAATGACCAAGAATTTGCACAGATTGAAAAAAACTAAAGAGACATGACAACTACAATGCAGCATGATTCTTATCATTTTTAATTCTTATAATTAATCTACTGAAGTGTTCTATTTTTCCAGCTTATTGGGGAATAACTGACAAATAAAATTATATATAAACTATATGATTTGGTATACATGTACATTGTGAAATCATATAGTTCTGAAATAAATCCCTTTACTGAAGCAAATGTTGAAACTTGGATGGGACTTGAGGATTATATAGTAAAAATGCATTAATGTTAATTTCCTGATTTTGTTAAATACATTGTAATTAAGGCTTTCCAAGTGGTGCAGTGGTAAAGAATCCCCTTGTCAATGCAAGAAGTGAAGAAGACATGGGCTTGATCCTTGTGTTGGGAAGATCCCCTAATGTAGGAAATGGCAACCCCCTACAATATTCTTGCCTAGAAAATTCCATGGACAGAGGAGCCTGGTGGGCTATAGCCCATGGGGTCACAAAGAGTCAGACAGAGAATGTCCTTGTTCACATAAAATACACTAAAATATTCATGGGTATTGGGGCATCGGGTTAATACATTATTCTCAAATGGCTCAGGGGAGAAATATTTTTGTACTGTTCTTGCAAAAATAAATAGATTCTCCTAGAGTTGTAGCCTCTAATTAACCATGTGGCTGGTCTAGTTAATCACAGAAATGTTGATGAAACAAAATGAAGAATAAGGGACACCTTACATTTAAAAGTCAGGGGTTTCCATAAATTTTAAAGTAATGCAAGTTTTCAATTAGCTTAAAGTAAGTGATCATTCCTGTCAAAGTTTCCAAAAGTGCAATGATGGAGCAGACACTCTGGGCCCTACCATTCTTATGGTCCCTAGCAGCCCTTCAGTAAACACATCTCCGTCTATTTCCTGAAGATTATTTGGTGATCAAATCTATTCTGCCTGGCTACACAGGTTTAATTAAGTCTCTCAGGAGCAGCCTAGGAGCACTGACTAATGGATTAGTCTATTAATACTCCAGCTTCATTGCTCCATAAATGGGAGAAATCTTGAGGTGGATGTTCTATGAGGCTCCTAGAGTTCCCTACTGGGACTAAGCTCAAGCTGCCCATGTTGGTAACTTGCTTGATAACACACCCTTTACTGGTGGCTTTCTCTTCCATAAATCATTCTAACTTCACTCTCTGCAATCACCTCCCAAATAAACTACATGCATTCATTTCCTAGTTTCAATGTCTTGTTTCAGGGAACTCAAGCTAAAACCTATGATTAGCTTAATTATTTTCAGTAGAGCCCAGCCTAACTCTAGGCATAGATCCATATAAAGTTAAAATATTGTGCTATCAATTTCTTATTTCACTTTAAAACAGAAGCTTTTTGCCAATCTGTGAAATCTAAAAACTGCATTTGATGATAACACATTGTTAGCTGTTTTAAATATGATTGAAAGCATACAGATAGCAGGATAAGATGCTCTTTTTATTCCAGAACATGCATTATTATATATTCAACTATTACAATGGATGGATAATACCATTTGCTACAAGTAAAGACATGAAGAAAACAGCTCAGAAAAAAAGCAAGAGTTCAAAGCTGTAGTAAAAATCATCAAGCTAACCCAATAGCTTAAAGGCGTAAAAATCTTTCTCCATAGATTTACTCTGAAGCTACATTTCCTAGAAGAAAACATACACACACACACAAACACACTTTTACTCTAGTGCCCTAAGGAAATAAGACTTTGGGTCTTCATGCATTTTCAATTTGGCTGTCCCTGTTATTGGAATAAGAACAAATGAGAAACAGTAGAGGAGAAAATACAGAGCTGAGGCAAGTAGAAGTCATTCTATTATGTGCAGTCAGACTCGAGTGTGAATAGGGCTGCACCTGGAGGAAGAGAAAAAAGGAAGCATTCATCCATCTTTCCTCACGTGGGAAGCCAGATAGGGCAAAGGGGCTACCCTGTCAAGAGAATGATTCAGGAGTCCTTTCTCACTGAAGATTAATCATACCAAAGGGCAGGGGTAAAGAATACCCTGCTCTATTTGCTCCCCAATCTCTCCCCTCTGCCTGGGTCCCTAATGACTCTATTTTCATATGTCGAGATATTGGTAGAGCAGAGCCGCTGAAAGGTCTGGGACATCTGGGAGATGAATCACTCCTTGCAGAAATGGAACAATTAGTTACGTTTAGTCCAACACAAAGGCCTTGAGAGGTGTCTAATTGAGTGGCCTGCAACAGAACCAGAAGGCAATGTGGATTTTAAGAGAATCCACAATTAATTTCTGCATTGACCTAATGGGACATAATTTGTTAATGTGTTCAAAGCCCAGAGTGGGTCTTTTCCGTGATGTTCATGGATTTAAAGTGCATGGCATTCCCCTCTGTTTGTGCATGCTTGGATGAGTGCATGAACAGTAAAGGACATAGTTAAATGCAAGAATCTTTTGCAGTCCATTATTAAATCTGTGACCATTTAAACATAAAACGAAACATTCTGGCACACATTTCTCCAGAACATCAGGTTTGGAGTTAGAAACATTGGCAGTGAAATGGTTTTGAAACTTTCAGATGTTTTATAAAAATTATATTGCCTTCGGACAATTTTAGAAATAGAAGGTAAAAGTGTTTTATTCAAAAAGTGGAAACACATTATATTGTACAAGCCCCTTTGTCCAAGAGCTAAACCTTACTTTCCTATAGATGCTAAAAATATATTAACTACACAAGCTAATGTGTGAGTGTACTTCAGACTCCTGGTTCCCAGAGAATTAGTAGCATGTTTGTTAGTTTTAGTATCTTAAAGAAGAAATTATAGTTATTACCTAAGTGCAGTAATGGAAGGAATCTAGAGACTTGACCCTTTAGAATAATAATAATTTATCACTATAATTAAACTTGCATTTTCATAATAATGAAATTTTGTATGAATTATTCCTAGATTTTATCTCTACTTTTTTCACTGATTTTTTTTTTAATTCCCAAACAAGCATACAGTCTGAAGACAAACAGTCACTTTTACTGGAGTTCTTTGTATGAAAAAGTGAGGGAGTATAAGGAGTTGATTCACAGGAGCCCTTCCTGGCCTGAATTCAATGATGCCATAACTTCTATAGTAGTCACAAAGATAACAACTAATTATCAACCTGAAAAGATCAAATTCACTAAACTAATCACAAATCCCCCTTCTTTCTCATGCCTACCAGTGAAGTAGCTCTGCTTTAGAACTGTATTCTTGTGGCTCCCCATCACTAGGCTCCAGGGCACAGCATGCAGCAAAGGGGAGAATGATGTGGGACTTTATAATGTTGAAGATCATATCACTTCAGTGGGGTCTGATTTTGCAGGGGAACAGCCTGACTGAAGAAAACCAGAGTTGAAAATTCTTAAAGAGATGGGACTACCAGACCACCTTACCTTCCTCCTGAGAAATCTATATGCAGGTCAAGAAGCAATGGTTAGAACTACAAGGCTGTATATTGTCACTTTGCCTATTTAACTTATATGCAGAGCACATCATGTGAAATGCTGGGCTGGATGAAGCATAAGCTGGAATCAAGATTGCTGGGAAAAATATCAATAACCTCGGATATGCAGATGATACCACCCTTATGGCAGGAAGTGAAGAAGAAATAAAGAGCCTCTTGACAAGAGTGAAAGAGGAGAGTGAAAAAGCTGGCTTAAAACTCAACATTCAAAAAACGAAGATCATGGCATCCAATCCCATCACTTCATGGCAAATAGATGGTGAAACAATGGAAATGGTGACAGACTTTATTTTATTGGGCTCCAAAATCACTGGAGATATTGACTGCAGCCATGAAATTAAAAATATCTGCTCCTTGGAAGAAAAGCTATAACCAACCTAGATAGCATATTAAAAAGCAGAGACATTATTTTGCCAACAAAGGCCCATCTAGTCATAGCTATGGTTTTTCTACTAGTCATGTATGGATGTGAGAGTTGGACCATGAAGAAAGCTGAGCACCAAAGAACGGATGCTTTTGAACTGTAGTATTGGAGAAGACTCTTGAGAGTTCCTTGGACTGCAAGGAGATCCAACCATTCAGTCCTAAAGGAGATCAGTCCTGAATATTCATTGGAAGGACTGATGCTGAAACTGAAGCTCCAATACTTTGGGCACCTGATGCAAAGAACTGACTCATTGGAAAAGACCCTCATGCTGGGAAAGATTGAAGGAAGGAGAAAAGGGGAAGACAGAGGGTAAGATGGTTGGATGGCATCACTGACTTGATGGAAATGAATTTGAGCAAGCTTCAGGAATCGGTGATGGACAGGGAAGCCTGATGTGCTGCAGTCTGTGGGGCTGCAAAGAATTAGACATGACTGAGCGACTGAATTGAAATGATGCTTCAGTGAATAGGATGATTTCTCTGTCAGGAAACAAAGCATTACAAAAAGACGGGAATAAGCAAGACAGAAAAAGACTTAGGAATGGACCATGTGTGTCTTGTGGTTCACCACTGTACCTTGATTGTTACAGCAAAGTGTCTTGAACACGATAGGCACTCAGTAAATGTCTAATAAATGAATGTAGGCTTATGTGTCAACACAGCCCTTTAACCTAAAGAAGACTTGAAGTTAAAATAATGCAGGGCAATGAAGATATCATATGGTAAGGGAGAGTTGTTTGTGAGTTTCCACTGCAAATCCAGAATCTGCATTTATATGTATAGTCTTTCAACATCACCTCAGTTCAGTCCCTCAGTCGTGTCTGACTCTTTGTGACCCCATTTTTGCCATAAGTGTGGTGTCATCTGAATATCTGAGGTTATTGTTATTTCTCCCTGCAATCTTGATCCCAGCTTGTGCTTCATCCAGCCCAGAATTTTGCATGATGCACTCTGCATATAAGTTAAATAAGCAGGGTGACAATATACATCTACCTCAGTTTCCAACAATCTTATACAAATATCTGCTCAATTCAGGCAACCACACAAGTCAATTGACTGGATTATTGCATCAGCTGGTCAACTCAGTTTTGGTCACTGGTCACTAGGCTGGTTTTGAATGCTTCCAAGGCTGGAAATCTGAAAAGATTTCCTGGGGTAGTTACCCAAAAGTAGTGAAAGTAGAGCATTAGATAAATAATTTTCACTACACTTTTGATCAACTATATATACCTTGTGATGCTGATGGGTGAAAAACATTAAATTACTAGTAAACAGAATAACTGCTTCTACAAGTAGAATAACAGTTCTATGAATGTTTTTTAAATTTTTTAGTGAAAAAGTGTGAAAACTCTTTTCCTTGAACATCTTAGTTGCTCAGTTAGTGCTGAAGAATTGATGCTTTTGAACTGTGGTGTTGGAGAAGACTCTTGCAAGTCCCTTGGACTGCAAGGAGATCCAACCAGTCCATTCTGAAGGAGATCAGCCCTGGGTGTTCTTTGGAAGGAATGATGCTAAAGGTGAAACTCCAGTACTTTGGCCACCTCATGCAAAGAGTTGACTCATTGGAAAAGACTCTGATGCTAGGAGGGATTGGGGGCAGGAGGAAAAGGGGACGACAGAGGATGAGATGGCTAGATGGCATCACTGACTCGATGCACATGAGTTTGGGTGAACTCCGGGAGTTGGTGAAGGACAGGGAGGCCTGGCGTGCTGTGATTCATGGAGTCGCAAAGAGTCACATACGACTGAGTGACTGAACTGAACTGAACTGAACTGAAGGAAAAATCCAGAGAAGGCAATGGCACCCCACTCCAGCACTCTTGCCTGGAAAATCCCATGGACAGAGAGCCTGGTGGGCCGCAGCCCATGGGGTCGCTAAAGGTCGGACACGACTGAGCGACTTCACTTTCACTTTTCACTTTCATGTATTGGAGAAGGAAATGGGAACCCACTCCAGTGTTCTTGCCTGGAGAATCCCAGGGACGGGGGAGCCTGGTGGGCTGCCGTCTATGGGGTCGCACAGAGTCGGACATGACTGAAGCGACTTAGCAGCAGCAGCAAGCAAAAATCACTAGAAGAACTCTGCCAAGCCAAAACTTGTGCAAAGAAATGCATATTCTAAAAAATTATTTCATTTATAATGAAACAGAGGGAAAATGTCATCCTTGATGGAAAACTTTTGGAATTCACAGACCAACAGATATCATATGGAAATGCTTATGTTAAGAGTTAGAAATACATTCAAACAGGCATACCCTTACTATTTTCATGATCTTCATGTGATGGCATAAAGAAGCTTCCAACATTTACTTTTGATACTAGGAGTGCATCCTTAGTCCCTTGACCCTAGTTAGATGATTTCCTTCCTGGATCATCTGTGAACTTTGAAATTGAAGCTAAACAACTAGCCTTGATGGCTGCAGGGCAACACAGGATGTTTTTCCTTATTATTATAGCATCTTATAATGTATAATGTTTCTAAAAGTCCAATGGTACATTTATCTCAGCATTCTCTGACCCTGGGAGGTAATTTCTCTGTTTGAAATATGAGTACATTCTGTTTCTGAAATGTCCCAGAATATAAGAATATTGGTGTGTGGTTTGCTCACCATGAGGCTTGGTTGTGACTGTGTTGCTGAAGCAAGGCTACTTCTACAAGATAGGATATAAAATTCAACAGGCTAACTGTTACATCACATTATGGACCAGGAAATCAGAGACATGCAGATGTTTGATATACTAATCACATAAAAGTGCTTTATACCAAGGTTGCCTAATACAGTTATTTTGAAGAAGTCACTTCATGTGTTAAACTATCTTAGATACAGAAATACATATTCTTACTTTATTCAACAACGATTTGATGTATGACATGAGTCAGTCCACCTTGGGGAGTGTGATCCATGTGAAATATTGATGTAAAGCAAGGGAAGAAGGGAGGTAGAATCCTTCAGCTAGTTCAGTTTAGTCACTCAGCTGTATTTGACTCTTTACCACCCCATGGACTGCAGCATTCCAGGCTTCCCTGTCCATCACCAGCAAAGCTTACTCAAACTCATATCCATTGAGTTGGTGATGCCATCCAACCATCTCATCCTCTGTTGCAAACTTCTCCTCCTTCCTTCAATCTTTCTTAGTATCAAGGTCTTTTCCAAGGAGTCAGTTTTTTGTATCAGGTGGCCAAAGTATTGGAGCTTCAGCATCAGCCCTTCCAATGAATATTCAGGACTCATGTTCTTTTTTTTTTTTTTTTTTCTCTCTCTCTTTTTTTTAAAATTTTATTTTATTTTTAAACTTTACAATATTGTATTAGTTTTGCCAAATATCGAAATGAATCCGCCACAGGTACACCTGTGTTCCCCATCCTGAACCCTCCTCCCTCCTCCCTCCCCATACCCTCCCTCTGGGTCGTCCCAGTGCACCAGCCCCAAGCATCCAGTATCGTGCATCGAACCTGGACTGGCGACTCGTTTCATACATGATATTATACATGTTTCAATGCTATTCTCCCAAATCTCCCCACCCTCTCCCTCTCCCACAGAGTCCATAAGACTGATCTATATATCAGCGTCTCTTTTGCTTTCTCGTACACTGGGTTATTGTTACCATCTTTCTAAATTCCATATATATGCGTTAGTATACTGTATTGGTGTTTTTCTTTCTGGCTTACTTCACTCTGTATAATAGGTTCCAGTTTCATCCACCTCATTAGGACTGATTCAAGTGTATTCTTTTTAATGGCTGAGTAATACTCCATTGTGTATATGTACCATAGCTTTCTTATCCATTCATCTGCTGATGGGCATCTAGGTTGCTTCCATGTCCTGGCTATTATAAACAGTGCTGCGATGAACATTGGGGTACATGTGCCTCTTTCTCTTCTGGTTTCCTCAGTGTGTATGCCCAGCAGTGGGATTGCTGGATCATAAGGCAGTTCTAGTTCCAGTTTTTAAAGGAATCTCCACACTGTTCTCCATAGTGGTTGTACTAGTTTGCATTCCCACCAACAGTATAAGAGAGTTCCCTTTTCTCCACACCCTCTCCAGCATTTATTGCTTGTAGACTTATGGATCGCAGCCATTCTGACTGGCATGAAACGGTACCTCATAGTGGTTTTGATTTGCATTTCTCTGATAATGAGTGATGTTGAGCATCTTTTCATGTGTTTGTTAGCCATCTGTATGTCTTCTTTGGAGAAATGTCTATTTAGTTCTTTGGCCCATTTTTTGATTGGGTCATTTATTTTTCTGGAGTTGAGCTGTAGGAGTTGCTTGTGTATTTTTGAGATTAGTTGTTTGTCCGTTGCTTCATTTGCTATTATTTTCTCCCATTCTGAAGGCTGCCTTTTCACCTTGCTAAGTTTCCTTTGTTGTGCGGAAGCTTTTAAATTTAATTAGGTCCCATTTGTTTATTTTTGCTTTTATTTCCAATATTCTGGGAGGTGGGTCATAGAGGATCCTGCTGTGATGTACGTCGGAGAGGGTTTTGCCTATGTTCTCCTCTAGGAGTTTTATAGTTTCTGGTCTTACGTTGAGATCTTTAATCCATTTTGAGTTTATTTTTGTGTATGGTGTTAGAAAGTGTTCTAGTTTCATTCTTTTACAAGTGGTTGACCAGTTTTCCCAGCACCACTTGTTAAAGAGATTGTCTTTAATCCACTGTATATTCTTGCCTCCTTTGTCAAAGATAAGGTGTCCATATGTGCGTGGATTTATCTCTGGACTTTCTATTTTGTTCCATTGATCTATATTTCTGTCTTTGTGCTAGTACCATACTGTCTTGATAACTGTGGCTTTGTAGTAGAGGCTGAAGTCAGGTAGGTTGATTCCTCCAGTTCCATTCTTCTTTCTCAAGATAGCTTTGGCTATTCGAGGTTTTTTGTATTTCCATACAAATTGTGAAATTATTTGTTCTAGCTCTGTGAAGAATACCGTTGGTAGCTTGATAGGTATTGCATTGAATCTAGGCCACCATCACCCTAATACCAAAACCTGACAAAGATCCCACAAAAAAAGAAAACTACAGGCCAATATCACTGATGAACATAGATGCAAATATCCTTAACAAAATTCTAGCAATCAGAATCCAACAACACATTTAAAAGATCATACACTATGACCAAGTGGGCTTTATCCCAGGGATGCAAGGATTCTTCAATATCCGCAAATCAATCCATGTTATACACCACATTAACAAATTGAAAAATAAAAACCATATGATTATCTCAATAGATGCAGAGAAAGCCTTTGACAAAATTCAACATCCATTTATGATAAGAACTCTCCAGAAAGCAGGAATAGAAGGAACACACCTCAACATAATAAAAGCGATATATGACAAACCCACAGCAAACATTATCCTCAATGGTGAAAAATTGAAAGTATTTCCTCTAAAGTCAGGAACAAGACAAGGGTGCCCACTTTCACCATTACTATTCAACATAGTTTTGGAAGTTTTGGCCACAGCAATCAGAGCAGAAAAAGAAATAAAAGGAATCCAAATTGAAAAAGAAGAAGTAAAACTCTCACTGTTTGCAGATGACATGATCCTCTACATAGAAAACCCTAAAGACTTCACCAGAAAATTACTAGAACTAATCAATGATTATAGTAAAGTTGCAGGATATAAAATCAACACACATAAATCCCTTGCATTCCTATACACTAATAATGAGAAAACTGAAAGAGAAATTAAGGAAACAATTCCATTCACCATTGCAACGGAAAGAATAAAATACTTAGGAATATATCTACCTAAAGAAACTAAAGACCTATATATAGAAAACTATAAAACACTGGTGAAAGAAATCAAAGAGGACACTAATAGATGGAGAAATATACCATGTTCATGGATTGGAAGAATCAATATAGTGAAAATGAGTATACTACCCAAAGCAATTTATAGATTCTGTGCAAATTTTGATTTATTTTTTGATTTCTTCTGTGATTTGTTGGTTATTCAGCAGCGTGTTGTTCAGCCTCCATATGTTGGAATTTTTAATAGTTTTTCTCCTGTAATTGAGATCTAATCTTACTGCATTGTGGTCAGAAAAGATGCTTGGAATGATTTCTATTTTTTTGAATTTACCAAGGCTAGATTTATGGCCCAGGATGTGATCTATCCTGGAGAAGGTTCCATGTGCGCTTGAGAAAAAGGTGAAATTCATTGTTTTGGGATGAAATGTCCTATAGATATCAATTAAGTCTAACTGGTCTATTGTATCATTTAAAGTTTGTGTTTCCTTGTTAATTTTCTGTTTAGTTGATCTATCTATAGATGTGAGTGGGGTATTAAATTCTCCCACTATTATTGTGCTATTGTTAATTTCTCCTTTCATACTTGTTAGCATTTTTCTTACATATTGCGGCGCTCCCATGTTGGGTGCATATATATTTATAATTGTTATATCTTCTTCTTGGATTGATCCTTTGATCATTATGTAGTGACCATCTTTGTCTCTTTTCACAGCCTTTGTTTTAAAGTCTATTTTATCTGATGTAAGTATTGCTACTCCTGCTTTCTTTTGGTCCCTATTTGCATGGAAAATCTTTTTACAGCCCTTCACTTTCAGTCTGTACGTGTCCCCTGTTTTGAGGTGGGTCTCTTGTAGACAACATATGTAGGGATCTTGTTTTTGTATCCATTCAGCCAGTGTTTGTCTTTTGGTTGGGGCATTCAACCCATTTACGTTTAAGGTAATTACTGATAAGTATGATCCCGTTGCCATTTACTTTATTGTTTTGGGTTTGAATTTATACCCCGTTTTTTGTGTTTCCTGTCTAGAGAATATCCTTTAGTATTTGTTGGAGAGCTGATTTGGTGGTGCTGAATTCTCTCAGCTTTTGCTTGTCTGAAAAGCTTTTGATTTCTCCTTCATATTTGAATGAGATCCTTGCTGGGTACAATAATCTGGGCTGTAGGTTATTTTCTTTCATCACTTTAAGTATGTCTTGCCATTCCTCCTGGCTTGAAGAGTTTCTATTGAAAGACCAGCTGTTATCCTTATGGGAATTCCCTTGTGTGTTATTTGTTGCTTTTTCCATGCTGCTTTTAATATTTGTTCTTTGTGTTTGATCTTTGTTAATTTGATTAATATGTGTCTTGGCGTGTTTCGCCCTGGGTTTATCCTGTTTGGGACTCTCTGGATTTCTTGGACTTGGGTGATTATTTCCTTCCCCATTTTAGGGAAGTTTTCAACTATTATCTCAAGTATTTTCTCATGGTCTTTCTTTTTGTCTTCTTCTTCTGGGACCCCTATGATTCGAATGTTGTAGCATTTAATATTGTCCTGGAGGTCTCTGAGATTGTCCTCATTTCTTTTAATTCATTTTTGTTTTTTCCTCTCTGATTCATTTATTTCTACCATTCTATCTTCTAATTCACTAATCCTATCTTCTGCCTCTGTTATTCTACTATTTGTTGCCTCCAGAGTGTTTTTGATTTCATTTATTGCATTATTCATTATATATTGACTCTCTTTTATTTCTTCTAGGTCCTTGTTAAACCTTTCTTGCATCTTCTCAATCCTTGTCTCCAGGCTATTTATCTGTGATTCCATTTTTTTTTTTTCACCTATAGTACATTTCATTGATTTCAGGATTTTGGATCAATTTCACTATCATTATTCATAATTCTTTATCAGGTAGATTCCTATCTCTTCCTCTTTTGTTTGGTTTGGTGGGCATTTATCCTGTTCCTTTATCTGCTGGGTATTCTTCTGTCTCTTCATCTTGTTTAAATTGCTGAGTTTGGGGTGTCCTTTCTGTATTCTGGCAGTTTGTGGAGTTCTCTTTATTGTGGTGTTTCCTCGCTGTGTGTGGGTTTGCACAGGTGGCTTGTCAAGGTTTCTTGGTTAGGGAAGCTTGTGTCAGTGTTCTGGTGGGTGGAGTTGTATTTCTTCTCTTTGGAGTGCAATGAAGTGGCCAGTAATGAATTATGAGATGTCTATGGTTTTAGGGTGACTTTGGGCAGCCTGTATCTTGATGATCAGGGCTGCGTTCCTTTGTTGCTGGAGAATTTGCTTGGTATGTCTTGCCCTGGAACTTGTTGGCCCTTGTGTGGTGCTTGGTTTCAGTGTAGGTATGGAGGCATTTGATGAGCTACTGTCAATTAGTGTTCCTTGGAGTCAGGACTTCCCTGAGTCAGGGTTTGGACTTAAGCCTCCTGCTTCCAGTTATTGGTCTTATTTTCACAGTAGTTTCAAAGCTTCTCCTTCTATACAGCACCATTGATAAAGCATCTACATTAAAGATGAAAAGTTTTTCTACTGTGAGGGTCACCCAGAGTGGTTCACAGCGTTACATGGAGAAGAGAAGAGGGAGGAGGGAGTTAGAGGTGACCCGAATGAGATGAGGTGGAATCAATAGAGGAGACAGTGGGCTAGCCAGTAATCTCTTCCTTATGTACACTCCACAACTGGACCACTCAGAGATGTTCACGGAGTTATACAGAGAAGAGAAGAAGGAGGAAGGTGACAGAGGTGGCTAGGAGGATAAAAGGGGGAAATGAAAAGGAGGGAGACAGATCCAGCCAGTAATCAGTTCCCTAAGTGTTCTCCACCGTCTGGAACACACAGAAATTCACAGAGTTGGGTAGAGTAAAGAGGGGTTAGGGAGGAGACACAGGTGACCTGGTGGAGAAAAAGGAGAGTCCAAAGGGAGAGAGAGCAGTCAAGCCAGTAATCTCGCTCCCTAGTGAAAAATGGGTACTGAAGATTGAGTTCTTAAAGGTACAAAATTGGTAACAAATACATAAAAGCAAAAGTTAACAATCTAGAGTTTGGAATTTCAAAAATACAATGTTAAAGAAAAGAAGAAGGAAAAGAAACAGAGAAAAAATGAACAAACAAAAACAAACAAGGTCGTGAAAATTATAAAGAAAATATAGGTACAAAATTGATAACTAATACCAAAAAGCAAAAGTTAAAAATCTAGAGTAGAGTTTGGAATTTCAAAAATACAATGTTAAAAAAAAAGAAGAAGAAAAAGAAAGAGAGAGAGAAAAACAAACAAAGTTGCAAAAATTATAAAGAAAATACAGGTACAAAATTGATAACAAATACCAAAAAGCATAAAATAAAAATCTAGAGTAGAGTTTGGAATTTCAGATATACAATGTTATTTAAAAGAAGAAGAGAAAGAAACAGAGAAAAAAAAAAAAAAAAAGGGTCACAGAAATTAGAAAAAAAAAAACTATAGGTACAAAATTGATAACAAATACCAAAAAGCTAAAATTAATAATTTAGAGTAGAGTTTGGAATTTCAAAAATACAATGTTAAAGAAAAGAAGGAAAAAAAAAACAATGTCAAAAAATTATGAAAAATATATATATATATGAAGTTTGCTTTAAAAAAATAGGGTCTTTTTTTTTTTTTTTGCAAAGTAATAGGTTATAAAAGTGAAAATTAAAGGAATAATAGAGGACTTAAAATTTTTTAAAAAATAAAAAAAAAAGAAAGAATGATCGTAAAAATAGTAAAAATATATCTAGGACTTTCTCTGGTTTTGTTGCGAGTATTGTGGGTTCAGTTCATTTTTGGCCAGTTCCTTGATCCGACTTATATTTCTCAAGATCCATAGGCCCCTTCCTATGTAGTTGGTACTAACCACAGGGTTTTAATCTATTGCCTGTAGCTTCCAAGGTGGTTCCCTCTGTTATAGCTTCTTCTGTTTGCTGGTCTCTTCAGTGTCTGGTTTCCGCCCTGACACAAAAGGGACGGTGGAGGACACTTTATTTATTTATTTATTTTAGGCTCACTTGTTCAGTCGCGCTGTGGGGAGGGAAGGAGGGATGCTGCAAACAAATAACACTGGCGTGTGCTCCCAGTGCCTCAGCCACACTGGGTCTGCCTCCACTCATGGCGAGTGTAGCCTCCCTGCCCACACTGCTGAGGCTCTAGGTTGCTCTGCTGGGAACCATTCGTGGCCAGCCCTGGGCTGCCTGCACCTCCCAGGTCCAAGCTGCTCAGGTTCAGGCACTCCGGTAGTTCTCAGAGGCGCAGAATTGGTTGGGCCTGCGTTTTGTGCCCTTCCCAAATCCAAGCAGCTCAGGTGATGAGGTGTTTGGCACATGCGATTGCTGCGACTTATCACCTCCCCGCCGCTCGGTTATCTAGGTGTACAACCGGCACACCTTCTCAGGCAGATGTTGACCGTCCAGACCCCCAAGAAGTTTTAGTTAGCAAAGAAGCCTGCTTATAGTTTTATAGATAATGTCTCTCTGGGGCTGCGATTGTCCCCTTCTGGCTCTGGCTGCCTGTCACCGGAGGGGGATGGTCTGCCGCCGGCTATCTCTGTTCAGTCCTTTGTTCCGTGCGCGGGTCTGGCAGTGTCTTAGGTTAGGGCTGGCTTTTCGCGTGGTAGATATCCCACAGTCTGGTTTGCTAGCCCAAATTATTTTGCTCAGATAGCGCTCAGGGTATTCAGGCCAGATCTTTACTCTAAGCGATGCAGCCCGCGCCGCGCCTCCCTGCCCAGCCCCCACTTGCTAGTGGTGTGTGCAGGCGTCTCTGCTGCTTCTCCGCTGGGGGAGTTACTGTAGGGCTCCCAATCTGCGGGTTTTAATTGTTTATTTATTTTTCCTCCCTGTTATGTTGCCCTCTGTGCTTCCAAGGCTCGGCACAGATTCGGCAGTGAGAAGTGTCTCTTTTCCTGGTGTTTGGAAACTTCTCTCTTTTTAAGACTCCCTTCCCGGGACGGAACTCCATCCCTCCCTCTTCTGTCTGGTTTTTTTTTTTTTTTTGTCTTTTATATTTTTTCCTACCTCCTTTCAAAGACTTGGGTTGCTTTTCTGGGTGCCTGATGTCCTCTGCCGGCATTCAGAAGTTTTGTGGAATTTACTCGGAGTTTAAATGTTCTTTTGATGAATTTGTGGGGGAGAAAGTGTTCTCCCTGTCCTACTCCTCCGCCATCTTAGCTCCTCCTCCCACTCATTTCTTTAGGATGGACTGGTTTGGTGTCCTTGCAATCCAAGGGGCTCACAAGAGTCTTATCCAACACCACAGTTCAAAAGCATACATTCTTTGGCACTCAGCTTTCTTTACAGTCCACTGTCATATCCATACATGACTACTGGAAAAACCAGAGCTTTTACTAGACTTTGCTGGCAAAGTAATGTCTCTGTTTTTTAATATGCCGTCTAGGTTGATCAAAGCTTTTCTTCCAAGGAGCAAGTGTCTTAATTTCATGGCTGCAGTCACCATCTGCAGTGATTTTGGAGCCCCCTAATTTAAAGTTTCCATTTTTCCCCATCTTTTTGCCATAATTTCATGGGACTGGATGCCATGATCTTAGTTTTCTGAATGTTGAGTTTTAAGCCAACTTTTCCACTCTCCTCTTTCACTTTCATCAAGAGGTTCTTTAGTTCTTTTTCACTTTCTGCCATAAGGGTGGTGTCATCTGTGTATCTGAGGTTACTGATATTTCTCCTGGCAATCTTGATTCCAGCTTGTCCTTCATCCAGACCAGCATCTCACATGATGTACTCTGCATAGAAGTTAACTAATCAGGGTGACAATATACAGTTTTGATGTACTCCTTTCGCAATTTTGAACCAGTCCATTGTTATGTGTCTGTTTCTAACTGTTGCTTCTTGACCTGCATACAGATTTCTCAGGAGGCAGGTAAGGTGGACTGGTATTCCCATCTCTTGAAGAATTTTTCACAGTCTGTTGTGATCTACGCAGTCAAAGGCTTTGGTGTAGTCAATAAAGCAGAAGTAGATGTTTTTCGGGAACTCTCTTGCTTTCTCAATGATCCAGCGGATGTTAGCAGTTTGATCTCTAGTTCCTCTGCCTTTTCTAAATCCAGCTTGAACATCTGGCATCTGGAAGTTCACATACTGTTGAAGCCTGGCTTAGAGAATTTTGAGCATTAATTTGCTAGTGTGTGAGATGAATGCAATTGTGTGGTAAGTCTGAACATTCTTTGGTATTGCCTTTCTTTAGGATTGAAATGAAAAATCACATTTTCCTGTCCCATGGCCACTGCTGAGTTTTCCAAATTTGCTGGCATATTGAGTGCAGCACTCTAACAGCATCATCTTTTAGGATTTGAAATGGCTCACCTGGAATGCCAGCACCTCTACTAGCTTTGTTTGTAGTGATACTTCCTAAAGTTCATTTGTCTTCGCATTCCAATGAGTGATCACACCATTGTGATTATCAGGGTCATTAAGATCTTTTTTTGTATAGTTCTGTGTATTCTTGCCACCTCTTCTTGCCACCTTTTCTACTTCTGTTAGGTATATACCATTTCTGTCCTTTATTATGCCCATCTTTGCATGAAATGTTCCCTTGGTATGTTTAACTTTCTTGAAAAGATCTCTAGTCTTTCCCATTCTATTGTTTCTATTTCTTTTGACTGATCACTGAGGAAGGCTTTCTTATCTCTCCTTGCTAGTCTCTGGAACTCTGTATTCAAATGGGTATACTTTTCATTTTCTCCTTTGTCTTTCATTTGTCTTCTTTTCTCAGCTGCTTATAAGGCTTACTCAGACAACCATTTTGCCTTTTTGCATTTCATTTTCTTGGGGATGGTTTTGATCACTGCCTCCTGTACATTGTCACAAACCTCCATACATAGTACTTCAGGTACTTTGTTTATCAGATTGAATCCCTTGAATACATTTCTCACTTCCACTGTATAATCGTAAGCAATATGATTTAGGTCATACCTGAATGGTGTAGTGGTTTTCCCTATTTTCTTCAGTTTACATCTGTATTTGGCAATAAGGATTTCGTGATCTGAGCCACAGTCTGTTCCCAGTCTTGTTTTTGCTGATTGTACAGAGCTTTTCCATCTTTGGCTGAAAAGAATGTAATCAATCTGATTTCGGTATTGACCATCTGGTGATGTCCACATGCTGAGTGTCTCTTGTATTGTATGGAAGAGGGTGTTTGCTATGATCAGTGTGTTAGCAAAACTCTGTTAGCCTTTCTCCTGCTTCATTTTGTACTCCAAGGCCAAATTTGCCTGTTACTCCAGGTATCTCTTGACTTCCTACTTTTACATTCCAGTTTCCTACAATGAAAAGAGCATCTTTTATTGGTGTTAGTTTTAGAAGGTCTTGTAGGTCTTCATAGAACTGTTCAACTTCAGCTTCTTCAGCGTTAGTAGTTGTGGCATAGACTTGGATTACTGTGATATTGAATGGTTTGCCTTGGAAACGAAGAAAGATCATTCAGTAGTTTATGAGATTGCACCAAAGTACTGCATTTCAGACTCTTCTTTTCACTATCATGGCCACTCTATTTCTTCGAAGAGATTCTTGCCCACAGTAGTAGATATAATGGTCATCTGAGTTAAATTCACCCATTCCAGCCCATTTTAGTTCACTGATTCCTAAAATGCTGATGTGCACTCTTGTCATCTTCTGTTTGACCACTTCTAATTTACCTTGATTCATGAACCTAACATTCCAGGTTCCTATGCAATATTGTTCTTTATAGCATTGGACTTCACTTTTGTCACCAGTCACATCCACAACTTGGCATTGTTTTTGCTTCGGTTCAGCCTCTTCATTCCTTCTGGAGCTATTTCTCCACTCTTCTCCAGTAGCATATTAGGTACCTACTGACTTGGGGAGTTCATCTTTCAGTGTCAAATCTTTTTGGCTTTTCATACTGCTCATGGGGTTCTCAAGGCAAGATACTGAAGTAGTTTGCCATTTTCTCCTCCAGTGGACCACATTTTGTCAGAAGTCTCCACCATGACCCATTCGTCTTGGGTGGCCCTATGTGGTATGGCTCATAGTTTCATTGAGTTAGACAAAGCTGTGATCCATGTGATCAGTTTGATTAGTTTTCTTTGATTGTGTTTTTCATTCTGTCTGCCCTCTGAGGGATAAGGATAAGAGGCTATTGGAAGCTTCCTAATGGGAGAGACTGACTGTAGGGGAAACTGGGTATTTTTCTGATGGGTAGAATCTTTATTGCCTTTATAAATTGGTTCAACTTGAATATGAAGATTTTACAAGAGTGTGTGTGTTAGTCATTCAGTTGTTTCCTATTCTTGCAACCCCCATGGACTGCAGCCTGTCAGGCCCCTCTCTCCATGGAATATTCCAGGCAAGAATACTGGAGTGGGTAGCCATTCCTTTCTCCAGGGATTGAACCCCAGGTGTCCTGCATTGCAGGCAGATTCTTACTATCTGAGCCACCAGGGAAGCCCTTCAAAAGGGTAGGTGAAGGTTTTTTCTTTAGTTTGAATTTCCAGTTCTCCTATTTATCCCCAATTATTATACTTTGGAGATTTTCTACAACAATCTGTCCATTGCCACCACATTTGTTTTTGCAAGTAATCCATTGTTTTCTGAAAGGAAGAAGGTGTGGAAGCAAAGGGAAAAAAGACTCATGTGCTTGTGATTTAAATCATATGTTCTCTTTTTAGACTCAAATTCAAGAAGGTGCATGCTATTATAGATCTATCTTCTCTCTTGGCATCATGACACTGCTTTCCAATGTATTGCTACAACTTCTTTGTGGTGATACTAGACAGGCCTGGGACCTGGGACCCTTTGCTTCAGTGCTGCAAAATTTGCACCTGGACATACCTCTCCTTGAGCAACAAAATACAAAGAAACTCTACTGGACTAAAAATAACTACTTGCACGCACAATTGGAGAAATTCTGGACACAAAAGAAACAAACAAACACAGGATTTTGAGGATAAAAGCAGGGTACTGTGGATGTCTCCTGCACACAATATTATCTAAGAGGTGGGCAAAACATTAAACCACTCCTCTGATCTGACCCCTGGACACACCACAACCCTTATGACACAACACTTAAGGGAAAATCTGGCACCCATCCTTGGGGAGCAAACAAGCAAGGGAATCTGTTGTTTGTTCTTGCTCCCCCTGCCGCAGCAGGGTCCCCAATAAAGCCTTGCCTGAATTTTTTGTCTGGCCTCTAGTCAATTTCTATTGACTGGGGAAGGCCAAGAACCCTGATTTGTAACAACATAAAGTCACTTCAGGATCAAGAAGAGTAAATCTGGATTCAGTAACTGAAAACTATTTTCTCTTTTGCTCTTCATAAGCAACTGTTTATTGAATGTACCACATATTGTGCACTATGTTGGAAAGATATGTAGGGGAGTTGTAAGTACCTTAAGAGACAAATACTTGGAAAACTAGAGACTACTTTTTCTGGTAAATGAAACAGGTACAAAGTCATCATGATGTGAATGGATATGTAGAAAAATAAAGAGAAATTTGGTGATGCTGAGATGTGATGGATGAGGTTGATTAGATGGTTAGTGTAGCAAGAGAAAGGAAGTATGAAGTAAAATTATAGAGATCCTAAAGTAACTCCAGATGAGATTTGAGAGTGAAAATATAGGTCGTGGTAAAGCTGAGGTAGGTATAGGAACTTCCAGTGACAATCATGAAACTGTCAGGTAGTTAGAAAAAAATAAAAAATAGATGAGTCCAACATGGAGAGCCATGCAGAGGGAGGGGGAAAAGTCCATGAAAAGGGAAGTTGAGGATCTGAGTGAGAACCTCTGGTCCTGAGTGTAACCAATCAGGCAAACGCTGCTATATTATCTCCTATTTTGAAGATGGTAAAGAATCTGTCTGCAATGTGGGAGACAGGGTTTGACCCCCTGGAGAAGGGAATAGCAACCCACTCCAGTATTCTTGCTTGGAGAATTCCATGACAAAGGAGCCTTGAGGGCTACTGTCCATGGGGCTGCAAAGATCCAGATATGACTAAGCAACTAACACAACACCACTATATAACTTGCGAAAACACACCCTCTTCCCTGATAGGTCCTGGGTGTAACCAGTCAGGCATATGCTGGGATGGTCACCTATTGTGCATAGGGTATAACCAATCAGACTCTGGGAAAGGAGACAAAAATGTATAAAAAGGGATGCCAAGAGGACTCAGGGCCTTTCAGGGTCAGCCTGTCCTTGTGTCTTGTGGGGCTATTGCCTGCTGCCTGCTTCACACTTCAGCTGTAACTGAGCTGTAACTAATTTGTTGTTACAAACAGGGCCTATAGCCTGCTTAATAAAATCCTGCCTGTTTGAGCTGTAAGTGGTCTGTGGTTCCAAATCTTTGTTATGATGAGGCAAGAACAGAGGAAGAGAATACACCAAAATGACATTACTAAAGTAAATATATTGATGAGACCATAGCTTAAGTGTCCAAACAGTGTTTGTTAGAAACTAAAGCTGAGAATAATTCCTAAAATAGAAAAGGATAAATGAATGGTCATATGTGAAGGGTGAGCAAAAGCAGACACCAAGTTGACTCTCAATGCCAAGCTTTCTTCATTACCCAAGGGATTCAGGTCATCTTTTACTCCCTCTCTAGCCTACATTCCAGGAACTTTTGGTGACACCTCAATGTCTTCTGAGCAAAGTCAAAATTTCCTGCTATTTTATAGGAAATGCCATCAGTACTCTTCCCAGGTCCAGAATATGCAAACCTGAGTAACAAGTACTAGTTTCTCCATCTCTTTTCTTTAAGGATTTTTTTGCTGGTTGCTAGAGCCATGCTTGCTGGTGCACATGGGAAGGCAGAAATATCAAGGAGTTAACAATTCCAACCCACGTGGAATTACTGAGGACTGATATATAGTACTCTCAAGTCCCTTTCAACCTTTAGGAGCAAAGTACCCGAGGAATGTATTCAGTACTGTTTCTGAGTTCCCCAGTGAGACTGAGCTTTAGTTGCCCCGAGTTATTGGGAAATTCACTCTGATACATTCTTATTCTTCTCACTCTCTCTTCCCCACTTCATCATTACTGTTTCTAGATCACTTTTTAAAACAAACCACTTGCATTTGAGTTCTTAACTGTGAGTCTATTTTGGGAGAAGCCAAGACATAAGGCATTAACATCATTTGTGACCAGGTCCTATCTAGTCTTCTCTTTTTTGTAATTTTCAAATGCTACAAATGTGCCACTAACTCTTACCAAGAAAGTAAACTCACAGAGAACTTTGCCATTTTCACAGTATTTAATCACACATATATCTGTTTCCCATGAAAATCTCTGATGTCATGGAACCCAGGAACTGTATTCTATTCACATCAGGGTCCTTAAAACTTGGTACAATGGCTGGTACATATGATATGCTATGATTCTTAATTTTATGTGTCAACTTGATAGATCATGGAATGCCCAGACATTTGGCCAAATATTACTCTGAATGTCTCTGTGAAAAAAAATTTTGAATGAATCATTTGAACATACTGATGAACATGGAAACAGTAGACTGAATGAAGCAGATTGACTCCTTTGACATGGGTGTCAATTAGTTAGTTCAGTCACTCAGTCGTGTCCTACTCTTTGCGACCCCATGAATCGCAGCATGCCAGGCTTCCCTGTCCATCACCAACTCCTGGAGTTCACTCAGACTCATGTCCATCGAGTCAGTGATGCAATCCAGCCATCTCATCCTCTGTCGTCCCCTTCTCCTCTTGCCCCCAATCCCTCCCAGCATCAGAGTCTTTTCCAATGAGTCAACTCTTTACATGAGGTGGCCAAGGTACTGGAGTTTCAGCTTTAGCATCATTCCTTCCAAAGAAATCCCAGGGCTGATCTCCTTTAGAATGGACTGGTTGGATCTCCTTGCAGTCCAAGGGACTCTCAAGAGTCTTCTCCAACACCACAGTTCAAAAGCATCAATTCTTCGGTGCTCAATCTTCTTCACAGTCCAACACTCACATCCATACATGACCACTGGAAAAACCATAGCCTTGACTAGATGGACTTTTGTTGGCAAAGTAATGTCTCTGCTTTTGAATATGCTATCTAGGTTGGTCCTAACTTTCCTTCCAAGGAGTAAGCGTCTTTTAATTTCATGGCTGCAGTCACCATATGCAGTGATTTTGGAGCCCCAAAAAATAAAGTCTGACACTGTTTCCACTGTTTCCCCATCTATTTCCCATGACTTGATGGGACTAGATACCATGATTTTCGTCTTCTGAATGTTGAGCTTTAAGCCAACTTTTTCACTCTCCACTTTCACGTTCATCAAGAGGCTTCTTTGTTCCTCTTCACTTTCTGCCATAAGGGTGGTGTCATCTGCATATCTGAGGTTATTGATATTTCTCCTGGCAATCTTGATTCCAGCTTGTGTTTCTTTCAGTCCAGCATTTCTCATTATGTACTCTGCATATAAGTTAAATAATTAGTTAAAGATTTGAAAAGAATAAAAATCTGACTTTCCTATAAAAAAGAAGGATTTCCTACTACCTGACTACCTTTGAACTAGGATATTGTGCTGTTGTTGCTGCTGTTCTTTTCCTGCCTTTAGGTTTGAACTGAGTCTGCCTACTGCTGATTTGGGGACTTATCAGCCTACATAATCATGTGAACCAATTTCTTATTGGTTCTATTTTTCTCTGGAAATCCATAAGAACCCTAATACATATTTTAGTATCAATGATAGATCTAGAAGAACTGAATTTTAAGGATAAATTTAATGAATTGGTTCCATGGTTTCTGCAACTGCTCTCCAAGCTGATTAAATCTAAAATGTTAATAACTCTTTTCCCAGTAGTAAAGAGAGCACTGAAATTCATGACATGATATGGCAATAGAGATATGCAAAACACCACTATTGGATACTCCTAATTAACCACTTACAAGAAGCAAGGATGTGGGTGACATTTTTGAATACTTTTAGCAAACTAACCAATATACTAAAATTGGATGGTTGCTCCTAATGTTGCTGGACAAGATGAGGGAAAAAAAATTATGAGCTCAGAGATTTGAAATCCCAGCTCAAGCACCACATAAATGACTTAAGAACTATCATGTCTGCCCTGAAAGAGACTCTTATCCCCCATAACCTTAGGAATAAAATTTCTGACATTGACCTGTGACTGACTGAGTTATGGTGTGAATTAAACAATGTAGATTCTCCTCAGCAGCCAACCTCAGCACCCCTCTTTGTTTCCAGACATATCAGTTCAGTTCAGTTCACTTGCTCAGTCATGTCCAACTCTGCAACCCCATGAATTGCAGCACTCCAGGTCTACGTATAACTAGGTTCAAATCCCATCACACCCCTAATGAGGAGTTAAAGAGTGTGACCCATGAGAAGATGAGCTACAATTAAAAAGAATTGCTTGGGTTTTCCAAATTATACAAACAGAAATCCAGGGAACACATGTGGGAATGGATTTTAAGGGTTTGGGAAATGGTGGAAGGAACAGAATGTCAGATCAGGCCAAATTCATTGGTTTAGACTCAATAAGCAGAGAGTTTGCATTTAATGTTGCAGTTTGGTGAGTTACTAGGAACTCTAACAGTTTTCTTGTTTGCTTGGTTGAAACATGAAGGTGGCCTGTAGTTACTGAGTTAGAAATGCCAAACTAACTTTGGTTTAATATAAAAGAAGGAATTCAAAGACTTGGGATATTAGAATATTTGAGTGGGCTTGTTATTTTAAATGGCTCAGAAGATAAAGAACCTGCCTGCCATGAAGAGACACAGGTTCAATCCCTGGGTTGAGAAGACATCCTGGAGAAGAGGTTGGCAACTCACTCCAGTATTCCGCCTGGAGAATTCCATGGACAGAGGAGCTTGGTAGTCCATGGGATGGCAAAGAGTCAGACACAACTGCATGACAAACACATCCACCCTGAGAGGGTTCAGAGTCACACTTTTGTGACTGTGAGAAATATATTTGTGAAGAAAGCCGTAATATCTCTTAAAGAGCTTTGTGATCACTCTGTAGGCAGGAACTTACAGTGGAAACCATGGTGACTCACTTGGGAGATGTAAATACAATGACTTTGAATCTGAGAGTAGCAGGGGCCATGTGACAGCACTAGGTCACCAACTGCAAGGTGGGCATGGTTGCTCTAATGGAAATGGAAGTCAAAGTACCATCAAAATAGTCTAATTCATGAAGATGGGTGGCACTGACCAGGTGACCAAAGTGTTCTTTAAGTGAAATAGATAGTCTACTAAATTCTTACTTGTTCTAAGCAGAAAAGTTCTAAGTCAATTGAATAGAAATCTAACCTGATGATATTAGCATAGACTTTCAGTCAATTCCAAGAGTTGAGCCAATTTACAGATGCAAAATCACTTGAATGAAAAAAATTGAAGAAAAAGAAATAATCAGATATACAGGGGGCTACTGGACACTGGTTCTGGACTAACACTAGTTCCAGGAGACCAAAAACATCCCTCTTGTCAGAGAAGAGACTTAGTGAGGGAAGGTAATCAGTGAAATTTTAACTCAGGTTCATCTCACAGTGGGCCCACCGGGTCCCTGAATGCATCTTAATGTTATTTTCCTAGTTCCTGAATACATAATTGGAAAGACATGTTCCTCAGTTAGTAGAATTCTGACATGTAGAGTGAGGGCTTCTGTGGGAAGAAAAACCAAGTAGAAGTCACTAGAACTGTCTCTCCCTAGGAATATAGTATATCAAATGTAATACTGTATTCTTAAAGAGATGACAGAGATTAGTGACACCATCAGGGACATGAAAGATTAAGGTGTGATGATGACCATCACATCCTTATTCAACTCTCCTATTTGGCTTTTGAAGATGGATGGATCGTTGAGAACGACAGTGGATTTTAAGATTACTCATGCAGTGTTTCCAGTTGCACTAGATATAGTTTATTTGCTTGAGGAAATTAACACATTCATTGATATCTAGTAAACACATTGATCTGGCAAATGCTTTTTTCCTCCACACCTGTCAATAAGGACAACTAGAAGCAGTTTTCTGACAATGCCAGAATACACCTTCATTGTATTCCCTCAAGAGTGTATCAACACTCCAGGTCTCTGTCATAATTGAATTCATAGGGATCTCGATTGCTTTCTCTTGCACAAGATATCACACTGGTCCATTACATTACTGACACTATGATGATTGGACCTGGCAATTAAGAAGTAGCAATTACTATAAGCTTATTGGTAAGACATTTGTGTATCAGATGATACAAAATAAACTCAACTAAAATTCAAGGTGCTTCTAGCTCAGTCTTATTTTCTAGGGGTCCAGAAGTATGGGGACATGCCAAGATATTTCTTCTAAGATGAACCATAAGTTGCTGCCTCTGGCCTCTCTTCCAACCAAGAAAGAGACACAGTACCTACTGGCAGAAATTTGAGCAGTGCATGCTTATTTACTTTGCTTGGAAGGATAAATGGTCAGATTGAGATTATATATCAATTCATGGTTTAAGGCCAGTGGGGAAGAGGTATGTGGATAGACCTCTTTGGATAGCAAAAAAGCATAAATATTTTTGTGTTCTATATGAATGTTCACCAAATAGTAATCTTAACAGAGGACGATTTTAATAATCAAGTAGATAGTATGACCCATTGACTGGATACCAGTCAGCTTTTCTCCTTCCTCCCTTTCATCACCCAGTGGATTCATGAATAAAGTAGCCATGGTGACAGGATGGAGATCATGTATGAGTTCAATAACAAGGACTTCTACTCACCAAAGCTGACCTGGCTATGGCCACCTCTGAGGGCCCAATCTGCCAGCAATCAACACTAACTTCCTGATATAGCACCTATACATAAGTTGATTAGCCAGTTAGCTGTTGTCATGTTGATTGCATTGAACCACTCCATTACAGAAGGGACAGCATTTTGTCTTTATTGAACTAGACACTGAATACAGATTTGCTTTCCCTGCAATTGTTCTGCCTAAACTGTTGTCTGCAGTCTTACATAGTTCTGGTATGTCACACAACATGACTTTTGATCAAGAAGCTCACTTCACAGAAAATGAAGTACAGACATGGGCCATGCCCATGGAATTTACTGGTCTTACCATGTTCCCCAACATCCTGAAGAAACTTTAGATGGAACAGCAGAATGGCTTCTTGAAGACTCAGTTACAGTGCATCTTGTGGCAGTAATTTGCAGGTATGGGGCAAGCTTCTCTAGAAGGTTGTATATGCTTTGAATCAGTGTCCAATATAACAGTAGATGGTACTATTTCTCCAATAGCCAGGAACTCATGTGTCCATGATTTAATTTGTGGAAATAGGAGTGGCACCACACTTATTATTCCTAATAGCCAACTAGCAAAAATATTTGCTTCTTGTCCCCATTACTTTGTGATTTCCTGACCTAGAGGTCTTAGTTCCAAAGGGAGAAATCCTTCCACTAGGAGACACAACAATGATTCCACTGAATCACTGCCACCATCCATACTGGGCTTCTCATGCATTTGAATCAACAGACACAAGAGGCAGTTTCTGTGATGATTGATCCAGATTATAATGGGATATTAGACTGCTACTCCACGGTGGAGGCAAGTAAGAGTATGTACAAGAGATCCTTAAGGGTGACTCTTAGTGTTTCCATGGAGAAGTACAACATCCCAAACCAAGTAGGATAGCCCAGATCTCTCAGGAATGAAGGTTTTTTTCATCCCACCAGGTAAAGGATCATGACCAGCTGAAGAGCTGACTCAAGGCAAAAGAAATACAAAACTGGCAGTAGAAGAAGATAGTTAAAAATGCTAGTTACAACCTCATGATCAGTTACAGAAATAATATCTATTACTGTCATGAGAATTTCCATTTTTGTTATACCTATGTTTGTGTGTATGAATACAAGAAAACAACTTTTTTGTTTTCTTCCCTCTCTTATTCCACTATCATGTATCATAAGATGTATTGGCTTTACATTATAGTATTTAAGTATTGTCAATTTTACATCATAGTATTTAAGTTCGTGGGACATCAAAGAAAAGAGTAAGCGTCACTCAAAGACTTGCCTCCTCTACTGGGGACGGTTCAGTGCATTTTCAGTTGTATGTAGAATAGTTGAATCACATTAGGTGAAATTAGGACCTTTCTGCTATCCTTACTTGAAAATTACAGATGGTTTCAGGAGATAGGTATGCATGCCAAGTTGACAAGGGCTAGACTTTAAATGATTAGTTTTATGAATCAACTTGACTGAGCCATGGGATGCACAGGCATTTGGTCAAATGTCATTCTGGTGTGTCTTTGAGGGTGTTTCTGGTTGACATTTGAATCAGTCAATTGAGTTAAGCAGATTACTCTCCCTAATATGGATGGACCTTTTTCAATCAGTTGACAGTTTAAATAAAATAAAAATGCTAACCCTCCTTTGAGTAGGAGGGAACTCCTCTTGCCTGATTGTCTTGAAGCCAAGTCATCTTTTTTTTGTTTTGTTTTGTTTTTCTCTGCCATCAGACTTGAACTGAAATTTTGGCTCTTTCTGGGCCTCAAGCCTTCTGAAATTTTGATAGAATCACAGTCAGCTCCCATGGTTTTCAGCCTTTCAGACTTCATCTAGAACTATACCATCAACTCCCTTAGGTTTCTAGTTTGCTGGCTGCAGATCTTGGTACTCATCAGCTTCCATAATTATGTGCATTAATTCCAAGTGAAAGAGGAAAATGAAAAAGTTGGCTTAAAGCTCAACATTCAGAAAATGAAGATCATGGCATCTGGTCCCATCACTTCATGGGGAATAGATGGGGAAACAGTGGAAACAGTGTCAGACTTTATTTTTTGGGGCTCCAAAATCACTGCAGATGGTGACTGCAGCCATGAAATTAAAAGATGCTTATTCCTTGGAAGAAAAGTTATGACCAACCTAGATAGCATATTGAAAAGCAGAGGCATTACTTTGCCAACAAAGGTCTGCTAGTCAAGGCTATGGTTTTTCCTGTGGTCATGTATGGATGTGAGAGTTGGACTGTGAAGAAGGCTGAGCGCTGAAGAATTGATGCTTTTGAACTGTGGTGTTGGCCAAGACTCTTGAGAGTCCCTTGGACTGCAAGGAGATCCAACAAGTCCATTCTAAAGGAGATTAGCCCTGAGTGTTCTTTGGAAGGAATGATGCTAAAGCTGAAACTCCAGTACTTTGGCCACCTCATGCAAAGAGTTGACTCATTGGAAAAGACTCTGATGCTGGGAGGGACTTGGGGCAGGAGGAAAAGGGCACGACAGAGGATGAGATGGCTGGATGGCATCACTGACTCGATGGACGTGAGTCTGAGTGAACTCCAGGAGTTGGTGATGGACAGGGAGGCCTCGTGTGCTGCGATTCATGGGGTCGCAAAGAGCTGGACACGACTGAGTGACTGAACTGAACTCAGTGCCTTATAATCCTTTGTATTTAATACATATATGAAATTCTATTGGTTCTGTTTCTCTGGAGAACACTGACTAGTACAGATTAATTAGTTTTGAAACTGTATTAGACAGAGTTAATTATTTTAGTAGCAATTTTTGTAGAAGAGACTATAGTGTTGACAGTATTTGTGACTTTTTCTTCTGGGATTTTAAATAAGCTGACTTGTGTGGTAATTTGGTATCCCCACATGTCCAGGAGTATGATAAGATTTCAGGGCTGCACTTGATTTGCCTAGGACACCTTGACATGTGTCAAGAACAGAGATAAGAATATGAATTGAGAAACATCACCCAACAAGTATATGAGTGTCAAGTATGTGTTAGGTTCTGAAGTGAGAAAATCTCACTTCATGGAGCATATCACATAGTGAGAAAGAAAGACATTTTAGAGATAACTCACAAGTAAATTAATAAGCACAAATTCAGATTCAATTTTAAGGGATGTAATACATTTTCTAAGAGTATGTATAATAGAGAAGCTTAATCTCTTCTAAAGAGTTAGTTGCTCAGTGCCCACTCTCTCCAACTGGCACAAAAGCGGTGCCCTGGAGGTGGTTCCAGGAAGAGAAAGTGTTTAGAAAATCAGAGATCATGACTGGAAACAGTGAGTTTGAGAACATGTTGCCTTAGCTGTCATCTGTATATTTGAAAATTATCATTAAGAAGCCACTGCCACAGCTGCAGCTCAACACCAGCAAAATGTGGAGACTAAAGCACCAAGCAATGAATGATGGCTTGAATGGAATTCATCTCATGAATACGAGGTAGATCATCACTTTCCTCTCAGAATACAAAACTGGGATGAAAAAGAAGACTATCATTAACAGGAAAGGGAATCAAAAACAAAAAGAGACTATATTAAACTTAAAAGGTTTTGAACAGCAAAGAAAACCACCAACAAAATGAAAAGGCAGCCCACTGAATGGGAGAAGATATATTTTTTTTTAATTTTTAAAATTTTATTATTATTATTATTATTTTACTTTACAATATTGTATTGGTTTTGCCATACATCAACATGCATCTGCCACGGGTGTACACGTGTTCCCCATCATGAACCCCCCTCCCACCTCCCGCCCCATACCATCCCTCTGGGTCATCCCAGTGCACCAGCCCCAAGCTTCCTGTATCCTGCATTGAACCTGGACTGGCGATTCATTTCTTATATGATATTATACATGTTTTAATGCCATTCTCCCAAATCACCCCCCCCCCACAAAGTCCAAAAGACTGTTCTATACATCTGTATCTCTTTTGCTGTCTCACAAACAGGGTTGTCATTACCATCTTTCTAAATTACATATATATGCATTAGTATACTGTATTGGTGTTTTTCTTTCTGGCTTACTTCACTCTGTATAATAGGCTCCAGTTTCATCCACCTCATTAGAACTGATTTAAGTGTATTCTTTTTAATGGCTGAGTAATACTCCATTGTGTATATGTACCACAGCTTTCTTATCCATTCATCTGCTGATGGACATCTAGGTTGCTTCCATGTCCTGGCTATTATAAACAGTGCTGCGATGAACATTGGGGTACATGTGTCTCTTTCAATTTTGGTTTCCTCAGTGTGTATGCCCAGCAATGAGATTCAAAAGTCTACAAGCAATAAATCCTGGAGAGGATGTGGAGAAAAGGGAAGCCTCTTACACCGTTGTGGGAATGCAAATGAGAAGATACTTTAAAATGATATATCCAAAGAACTCATATAATTCAATAACAAAAAAACTTGATTAATAAATGGGCAGAGGACCTGAATAAACATGAATCCAGAGAAGACATACAGATGTCTAATAGGTATATGAAAAGATGTTCAACATTCCAATCATCTGGGAAGTACAAATCAAAATGACAATGAGATAGCACCTCACCATTCTCACCTGTAAGAATGGCTATCATCAATAAAACTACTGTATGACCCAGCAATCCCACTACTGGCCATATACCTGGAGAAAACCATAATTCCAGAAGACACATATACCCCAGTGTTCACTGCAGCACTGCTTACAATAGTGAGGACATGGAAGCAATCTCAATATCCATTGATGGGTGAATGAATAAGAAGTTGTGGTGCATATATACAATGGAATACTTAGCCATAAAAAAGAACTAATTTGATTCAGTAGAACTGAGGTGGATGAACCTAGAGCCTTTTATACGGAGTGAATTAAGTCAGAAGAAGAAAGACAAATATCATATGTTAATGCATAATATGTAATGTAGGAAAAATGGTACTGAATAACCTATTTGTAGGGCAGTGATAGAGACGCAGACATAGAGAAACAGAATTGTGGGCACAGTGGGGGAAAGAGAGGGTTGGATGAATTAAAAGAGTAGCACTGAGATACATGCATTACCATAGGTAAAATAGATAGCCAGTGGAAACTTGCTGTTTGACCCAGGGTTCTCAACTTGGTGCTCTGTGACAACCTCTAGGGGTGGGATGGCATGGGAAGGATGTTCAAGAGGGAAAGGACATATACATACCTATTGCTGAATCATGTTGATGTATGGCAGAAACCAATGCAACATTGTAAAGTATTTATCATTCATTTAAAAATTAATTAATTAAAAAAACACATGTACACCCATGCAGATTTATGTTGATGTATGGCAAAACCAATAGAATATTGTAAAGTAAAAAAAAAATTAATAAAAAAACATATATACTTGAAAAAAAAAAAGATGGCAAACACTAAGAGTAGTTGAGGATATGGAGAAAAAACTAACACTTGTATATTGCTGATTGGATTGTAAATTAGTGTAGCCACTATAAAAAACAGAATGGGGATTTCTCAAAAAATGTAAAACAAAATTGCTATATGATGCAGCAATTTCACTTCTGATTATCTACTCAAAGAAAACAGCAAGACTAAATCAAAAATATATGTGCACTCCATATTCATTGTAGTACATTTTACAATAGCCATTCACACTTACAATGTAAGTAGCCATCAATAAATGAATGGATAAAGAGGAGGTGGCATGTATCTGTAGGTATACACACACACACACACACACATATATATATGCATATTATGTGTATATACATATATACATAATGTATAAATACAGTGAGTAGCACTCAGCAATAAAAAAATTAAATATTGCTTCTTGCCACAATATGTGTAGATCTAGAGAGCTTTACACTAAGTTATTTAACTAAACAAATTGATCAAATGGATCACAGCCTTGTCTAACTCAATGAAAATATGAGCCATGCCATAAAGAGCTGCCAAAGACAGATAGGAAATGGTGAAGAGCTCGGACAAAATGTGGTCCACTGGGAGAAGGAAATGGCAAACTACTTCAGTATTCTTGCCTTGAGAACCCCATGAACAGCATGAAAAGGCAAAAAGATATGACACTGAAAGATGAACTCCCCAGGTGAGTAGGTGTTTGATATGCTATTGGAGAAGAGTGGAGAAATAGCACCAGAAGGAATGAAGAGGCTGAGCCAAAGCAAAAACAATGCCCAGTTGTGGATGTGACTGGTAATGAAAGTAAAGTCTGATGCCCTAAAGAAAAATATTGCATAGGAACCTGGAATATTAAGTCCATGAATCAAGGTAAATTGGAAATGGTCAAACAGGAGATGGCAAGAGTGAATATTGACATTTTAGGAATCAGTGAGCTAAAATGGACTGGAATGGGAAAACTTAATTCAGATGACCATTACATCTACTACTGTGGGCAATAATCCCTTATAAGAAATGGAGTAGCCCTCAAAGTCAACAAAAGAGTCTGAAATGCAGTACTTGGGTGCAATCTCAAAAACAACAGAATGATCTCTGTTTGTTTCCAGGCAAGCCATTCAATACCACAGTAAGCCAAGTATATGCCCCAACCACTATTACCAAAGAAGCTGAAGTTGAATGGTTCTGTGAAGATCTACAAGACCTTTTAGAACTAGGACCCAAAAAAGATGTCCTTTTCATCATAGGGGACTGGAATGCAAAAGCAGGAAGCCAAGACATACCTGGAGTAACAGGCAAATTTGGCCTTGGAGTACAAAATTAAGCAGGACAAAGTCTAACAGTGTCTTGCCAAGAGAATGCACTGGTCATAGCAAACACCCTCTTCCAACCACACAAGAGACAACTCAGCACATGGACATCACTAGATGGTCAATACTGAAATCAGGTTGATTATAATCTTTGCAGCTGAAGATGGAGAAGCTCTGTACAGTCAGCAAAAAAAAAAAAAAAAAAAAAGAAAAGAAAAGAAAGAAAGAGCAGGAGCTGACTGTGGCTCAGACCATAAACTCCTTATTGAAAATACACACTTAAATTGAAGAAAACCATTAGACCATTCAGGTATGACCTAAATCAAATTCCTTACAATTATACAGTAGAAATGGTAAATAGATTCAAGGGATCCGATCTGATAGACACAGTGCCTGAAGAATTATGGACAGAGGTTTGTAACATTGTACAAGAGGCTGTGGTCAAAACCATCCCAAAGAAAATGAAATGCAAAAAGACAAAATGGTTGTCTGAGGAGGCCTTACAAATAGCTGAGAAAAGAAGAGAAGTAAAAGGCAAAGGAGAAAAGGAAATATATATCCATCTGAATGCAGAGCTCCAAAGAATATCAAGAAGAGATAAGGTACCCTTCCTAAGTGAGCAATGCAAAGAAATAGAGGAAACAATGGAATGGGAAAGACTAGAGATCTCTTCAAGAAAATTAAAGATACCAAGGGAATTTTACATGCAAAGATGGGTACAATAAAGGACAGAAATGTCATGTACCTAAGAGAAGCAGAAGATATTAGGAAGAGGAGGCAAAAATACACAAAACAGCTATACCAAAAAGATCTGAATGATCCAGATGACCACAATAGTGTGATCACTCACATAGAGCCAGTCATCCTGGAACGTGAAGTCAAATGGGCCTTAGAAAGCATTACTATGAACAAAGCTAGTGGAGGTAATGGAATTCCAGCTGAGCTATTACAAATCCTAAACTATGATGCTATAAAAATGCTGCACTCACTATGCCAGCAAATTTGGAAAACTCAGCAGTGGCCACAGGACTGGAAAATGTGAATTTTCATTCCAATCCCAAAGAAAGGCAATGCCAAAGAATGTTCAAACTACCATACAGTTGCACTCATCTCACACACTAGCAAGTTAATTCTCAAAATTCTCCAAGCTAGGCTTCAATAGTATATGAACTGAAAGCTCCCAGATGTTCAAGTTGGATTTAGAAAAGGCAGAAGAACCAGAGATCAAATTGCCAACATATGTTGGATCATAGAAAAAGCAAGAGAATTCCAGAATAACATCTACTTCTGCTTCATTGACTATGCTAAAGCCTTTGACTGTGTGGATGACAACAAACTGTGGAAAATTCTTAAAGAGATGGGAATACCAGACCACCAGACTTGCCTCCTGAGAAATCTGTATGCAAGTCAAGAAGCAACAGATAGAACCTCACATAGAACAAAGGACTGGTTCAAAATTGGGAAAGGAGTATATCAAAGCTGTATATTATCAACCTAATTATTTAACTTACATATAGAGTATATCATGGGAAATTCAAGTCTAGATGAAGCACAAGCAGAAATCAAGACTGCCGGGAGAAATATCAATAACCTCAGATACGTAGATGACACCACCTTTATGACAGGAAGTGAAGAGGAACTAAAGAGCCTCTTGATGAAAGTGAAAGAGGAGAGTGAAAAAGCTGGCTTAAAACTCAACATTTGAAAAACAAAGGTCATGGCATCTGATCCCATCACTTCATGACAAATAGATGGAGAAACAATGAAAACACTGACAGACTTTTTTTTCTTGGGCTTCAAAATCACTGCAGATGGTGACTGAAACCACAAAATTGAAAGATGCTTGCTCCTTGGAAGAAAAGCTATGACAAACCTAGACAACATCTTAAAAATCAGAGGCATCACTTAGCTGACAAAGGTCCATATAGTCAAAGCTGTGGTTTTTCCAGTAGTCATATGTGGATGTGAGAGTTGCACAATAAAGAAAGCTGAGCACTAAATAATTGATGCTTTTGAACTGTGGTGTTGGAGAAAACTCTTGAGAGCCCCTTGGACTGCAGGGAGATCCAGCCAATTCATCCTAAAGGAAATCAGTCCTGAATGTTCATTGGAAGGACTGATGTTGAAGCTGAAACTCCAATAGTTTGGCCACCTGATGCAAAGAGATGACTCATTTGAAAACTCTCTGACACTGGGAAAAATTGAAGGCAAGAGGAGAAGGGGACGAACAGAGAATGAGATGGTTGGATGGCATCACCAACTCAATGGACATGAGTTTGAGTAAACTACGGGAGTTGGTGATGGACAGGGAGGCCTGGAGTGCTTTGGTTCATGGAGTCACAAAGAGTTGGACATGACTGAGAGACTGAACTGAGCTGAACTGAACTGAATTATAGCTGAGGGCTTCCCTAGTGGCTCAGTGATAAAGAAACCACCTGCAATGCAGGAGTTCTGTATGTGATCCCTGGGTTGGGAAAATCCCCAGGAGAAGGAAATGGTAACACACTCAAGTATTCTTGCCTGGGAAAATCCCATAGATAGAGCAGCCTGGCAGGCTGCATTCCATAGGGTTACAAAGAGTCAGACACAGCTTAGTGACTAAATGTCATCAAAGCTCTAGCTGACTGTTGAAACTTCAGGTCTCAGCAAACTCATCTCATTATTTCAATGTGATAATTATTTTAATAATATGATAATAATTAGCATGCCAGGGATATTTCTAGGTATTAGGGAGGTTGTAGGGAGTGAACACTTCAAAGAACATTCTTTCTAAAAGCAAAAAACACACAAAATGAATATATAAGGAAACGATGTAAATAATTTATGTAAAGATGACAAGCTAGTAATAGGATAGGGTATGAAACTTAAATTACATTTAAGAATACTATTATTATAAGGAAGACAATGTCTTCTTCACTAGACAATGAATGAAATTTAATTTTCAAGACAACAACTTTTTCAGGAAGCCTCTTTGATAATTGCATCTTGAGTTTAATATTTATGTATCCTCACATATACACATACATGTCTGTATATAATATAACAATATATATACACATATGTGCAAAAGAGATTTACATATGTGTCTTCTACAAGACACAAATATACATGTATCTTGTAGAAAACACATACCAGTTCAGTTCAGTCCCTCAGTTGTGTCCAACTCTTTGCGACCCCATGAATCGCAGTACGCCAGGCCTCGCTGTCCATCACCAACTCCCGGAGTTCACTCAGACTCACGTCCATCGAGTCAGTGATGCCATCCAGCCATCTCATCCTCTGTCATCCCTTTCTCCTCCTGCCCCCAATCCCTGCCAGCATCAGAGTCTTTTCCAATGAGTCAACTCTTCGCATGAGGTGGCCAAAGTACTGGAGTTTCAGCTTTAGCATCATTCCTTCCAAAGAACACCCAGGGCTGATCTCCTTTAGAATGGACTGGTTGGATCTCCTTGCAGTCCAAGGGACTCTCAAGAGTCTTCTCCAACACCACAGTTTAAAAGCATCAATTCTTCAGTGCTCAGCTTTCTTCACGGTCCAACTCTCACATCCATACATGACCACTGGAAAAACCATAGCCTTGCCTAGATGGACTTTTGTTGGCAAAGTAATGTCTCTGCTTTTGAATATGCTATTTAGGATGGTCATAACTTTCCTTCCAAGGAGTAAGTGTCTTTTAATTTCATGGCTGCAGTCACCATATGCAGTGATTTTGGAGCCCAAAAAATAAAGTCTGACACTGTTTCCACTGTTTCCCCATCTATTTCCCATGAAATGATGGGACCAGATGCCATTATTTTCGTCTTCTGAATGTTGAGTATTAAGCCAACTTTTTCACTCTCCTCTTTCACTTTCATCAAGAGGCTTTTTAGTTCCTGTTCACTTTCTGCCATAAGGGTGGTGTCATTTGCATATCTGAGGTTATTGATATTTCTCCCGGCAATCTCGATTCCAGCTTGTGCTTCTTCCAGCCCAGTGTTTCTCATTATGTACTCTGCATATAAATTAAATAAGCAGGGTGACAATATACAGCCTTGACATACTCTTTTTCCTATTTGGAAACAGTCTGTTGTTCCATGTTCAGTTCTAACTGTTACTTCCTGACCTGCATACAGGTTTCTCAAGAGGCAGGTCAGGTGGTCTGGTATTCCCATCTCTTTCAGAATTTTCCAGTTTATTGTGATCCACACAGTCAAAGGCTTTGGCACAGTCAATAAAGCAGAAATAGATGTTTTTCTGGAACTCTCTTGCTTTTTCCATGATCCAGAGGATGTTGGCAATTTGATCTCTAGTTTTTCTGCCTTTTCTAAAACCAGCTTGAACATCTGGAAGTTCATGGTTCATGTATTGCTGAAGCCTGGCTTGGAGAATTTTGAGCATTACTTTACTAGCGTGTGAGATAAGTGCAATTATGAGGTAGTTTAAGCCTTCTTTGGCATTGACTTTCTTTGGGATTGGAATGAAAACTGACCTTTTCCAGTCCTGTGGCCACTGCTGAGTTTTCCAAATTTGCTGGCATATTGAGTGCAGCACTTTCACAGCATCATCTTTCAGGATTTGAAATAGGTCCACTGGAATTCCATCACCTCCACTAGCTTTGTTCATAGTGATGCTTTCTAAGGCCCACTTGACTTCACATTCCAGGATGTCTGGCTCTAGGTGAGTGATCACACCATCGTGATTACAAGTGGTTCAGTTCAGTTCAGTTCAGTCACTCAGTGGTGTCCATCTCTTTGCGACCCATGAATCACAGCATGCCTGGCCTCCCTGTACATCACCAACTCCCAGAGTTCACTCAGACTCATGTCCATCGAGTCAGTGATGCTATCCAGCCACCTCATCTTCTGTCGTCCCCTTCTCCTTCTACCCCCAATCCCTCCCAGCATCAGAGTTTTTTCCAATGAGTCAACTCTTCGCATGAGGTGGCCAAAGTACTGGAGTTTCAGCTTTAGCATCATTCCTTGCAAAGAACTCCCAGGGCTGATCTCCTTTAGAATGGACTGGTTGGATGTCCTCACAGTCCAAGGGACTCTCAAGAGTCTTCTCCAACACCACAGTTCAAAAGCATCAGTTCTTCGGTGCTCAGCTTGTAACTATTTATTTAAATAGCCTATATGATGCTTCAACTACAGTTCAGTTCAGTCATTCAGTCGTGTCCGACTCTTTGCAACCCCATGGACTGCAGAACATCTGGCTTCCCTGTCCATTACAAACTCCTGGAGCTTGTTCAAACTCACATCCAGTGATACCATCCAACCATCTCATCCTCTGTTGTTCCCTTCTCCTCCTGCCTTCAATCTTTCCCAGCATCAGGGGCTTTTCTGAGTCAGTAGTTCGTTTCAGGTGGCAAAAATATTGGAGCTTCAGCTTCAGCATTTGTCTTTCCAATGAATATTCAGGGTTGGGTTCTTTTAGGATTGACTGGTTTGATCTCCAAGGGACTCTCAAGAATGGTCTCCAGCACCACAGTTCAAAAACATCAATTCCTTGGTGCTCAGCTTTCTTTATGGCTCAACTCTACATCGATACATGACTACTGGAAAAACCATACCTTTGACTATATGGACATTTGTTGGCAAAGTAAAGTCTCTGCTTTTTAATATGCTGTCTAGTTAGTCTTAGCTTTTCTTCCAAGGAGCAAGTGTCTTTTAATTTCATGGCTGAGTCACCATCTGCAGTGATTTTGGAGCCCAGGAAAATAAAATCTGACACTCTTTCCCTTGTTTCCCAGGCTATTTGCCTTGAGGTGATGGGACTGGATTCCATGATCTTCATTTTTGAATGTTGAGTTTTAAGCCAGCTTTTTTACCCTCCTCTTTCACTTTCATCAAGAGGCTCTTTAGTTTCTCTTCTCTCTGCCATAAGGGTCTGTTAAGAAGTGGGTAATCTGGACAGGATCTTTAATGGAGTGAAGAGAGATATTGCACAAAAGGATTCCAGTTGTATTTATTTATGCAAATATTTCACTCACTCACTCATGCAAGTATTTGTAAATCCCAAGAAAAAGCATACTTATAAATATCTTTACTGGCAATATCTGGAAATACCACCAGAGGGTAATGCTTCTACAAGTAAAACATTTTCTGTTTTCTTAAAAACTTATTATAATTAATTGATTCTTTTAAAAATTTAATGGTGCACTTGTTTGCTAATTCTAACTTCTGTTCAGGGTTGTTTTGACATAGTTGATTTATTTCCTCATAATGGGTTGTATCTTCCTTGTTCTTTGCATGCTTTGTAGTAGTTGATAGGATACCTGACATTCTGAATTTTACCTTCCCAAGTGGTAAATAATCTTTTATTCCTCTAAATATTCTTGAGTTTTGTTTAAAGATGTAGTTAAATTACTTGAGAACATTTAATTTCTTCTGTACTTTTTTTTAACATCTCACATTTTAAATTTGGCCATTGATTCCATTTAAACCACTGTGGTCCAAACAAAAGCCATCCTCAGGTCAGATTTGGGAAACACAGGGATAGTCCTTTGAAGGGGGAAAAAACTACTTAATTACCGTATGACCCAGAAATCAGGCATATACCCTCAGAAAACCATAATTCAAAAAGACACATGTACCCCAATGTACACTGCAGCACTGTTTACAATAGCCAAGACATGGATGCAATCTAGATGTCCATCAACAGATGAATGGATATAGAAGATTTGGCACATATATGCAATTGAATATTACTCAGTCATAAAAAGGAACTAAATTGGGTCATTTGTAGTGATGTGGATGTACCTAGAGTCTGTCATATAGAGTGAAGTAAGTCAGAAAGAGAAAAACAAATGTGTTAATGCATATATATGGAATCTAGGAAAATGGTACTGATGAACCTGTCTTCAGGGCAGGAATAGAGATGCAGATGTAGAGAAGGGACTTGTGGAGAGTGGGAGCGGGAGGGTGGGATGAGTTGGAAGAGTTGCATTGACATGTATGTGTGTGTGTGTGTGTGTGTGTGTGTGTGTATAAAACCACGTGTAAAATAGAAAGCTAGTATGCTTTGTTTTTAAGATTTGTTAAGTGTAACTGGGAATAGTGCTCAGTCTAGGGCTAATTATTCCCAAGGATTGAGGCAAATTCTTTCTGTGTACTCTACATGAAGCTTCTGAATCTTGAGGTTTTTTTGTCTGCTTATGGGAACAGGCATTACTTACAATCCCTTGATAGTCCCAGTGTCTAATCTTTTCAGGAGATTCTTTCTTCAGCTTCAAGTAGTTTTCTCACATATGTGGATTGATCAATACACCAGGGGACCTTCCACAAATCTCCATGGTTCTCTCTCTGTGCAGCTCTATCTTCTTTGGTACTCTATTGTGTCAGCTTTAGATACAGTGTTCTTTGTAGGTTCTCATCTCTGTCTCTTCCTGAGCAGCCCTTCTGTGCCATGGTCTGGAAACCATTCCAAGGCAGTCGTCTTGGGTAATAGAAAGGCTCATCTCTCAAGCATCACTGTCTTTCATTGCCTCATGTCCAGCGTCTTGCAAACTATTGTTTCACATATTTGTTTGTTTTTCTCTTATTCCAGATGGGAGGGTAAACATCATGTTTTTCCTGGTATTTCATCTTGGCCAGAGTGGAAGTCATTCCTATACTTTTTAATTAAAGATTCCTGATGACTTTTTTTGTTGTGTCATTCTTCATATTCATTCATTCAAAATGTATGGAATAATTGCAATGAACCACAATAACGCTAAGGATATAGATTTGATTCTCCAACTCAACAAATTAAGCCCAGAAATGTTTAGACACAGAGGTAGGGAAGTAGATTTTTTCCCTACAACTTAGTTCTCCTTTTAAAAAAAAAAAATTAAATGATTATAAGGAATCTAAATATTTTATGCTGACAAAAGTCGTGATGACTTTAAAGTTAAGACTGCTCTAGAACAAAGACAATTTCATTTATTTCTTTAGTTTAGAAGGGTAATGTGGAATTATTGAACGTTATAGAGCTGAACTTCTCAAACTTTAACATACATGAAGCATTTTCTTTTTGTTTTTTGTAAAATGCTGAATTCTGGTCTTAGGTGAGGTCAGGCATGCTGCCTTTGTAATGAACTCCCAGAGGATGCAAATATTTCTAGGTACTCTGTTTGATTTTGTGAATAAGAGTCATCTGTGGACTCCATATAAATTTTTAGCAAAAAATAAGGATGGAAACAAGATTACAAGAGACATTAAATGTGATGCTATTGATCTCTTTATAGCCGGGAGCTGTAAAGTCATAGAGCAGTGAGTTGTAAACATGCGAGCCTATGTATTGCCTATCCATATATTTCCATAGCCTGGCATAGTCTGCTGGCTTATAGCACCTTTTCAATAAAATTTTGTTGAAGAACATTGGGATAGTAAAGTTTCCTTGGAGAAATTTAATCCCATGATTCTTAATTCGGAGGGGTCATATCTACCCTTGTAAAAATCTGTAAAAAGCACTTGTTGATAAGCACCAAATTTTTATCCAAGTGAATGTCTATATGCAGCTCCTAAAGTCCTTTCACAAGCCATCTAGGATTTTTTAAACCTCTTAATTTTTATGCACACTGACCCTGTTAATGAACAGAAATCTTAAATTATTGACCAAAACCCCAGGGTTGATCACTGGCAGAATTTTTATTATCTCCTGAGTCTGTTAACTTTCAGTGATTTTTTTCCCCCTCTTGTATTACACTATACATTTTTTTCTAAGAGGAATACATTTTCCACTCCCAAAAAAGAGGATGGACTTCATTGTGTAAAACTAAATGAGTTGACCACTGGGAGTTGTAATTTTGTCTTGGATTTACTGGCCTGGGAATCTACAGTGTAAGCATGTGCTATTCCCTAGGGGAATTGCTTCAGTACAACCAGGACCACCTGTTCTAAATGCTTATTTGAGCAGCGCTCAGTACCAAAGGGGATGTAAATGTTAATGAGAAACTCTAGGCAAAGGAAGATGTGGAGTTTATACTTTTATCCAGATGACTTTAGCACATCGATTTTTGCCTTCTGAGATATAAAAAATAATTGGCATCATTCTCTCACTCTCTCATTCCCAGTGGGAGTTACATAGTTATAGCAACTGCCTGTGAGCCATAAAAAATGGACACTAGACACTGACCCATCAGCTTATGAACAACGGGTATGTAACAATGTTTTCAAAACAACTTTAAATGAAGAATCTGACATGAATGGACTTGCTGAGATTCAGTCATATTTGGGGAGCTGTACTGAAATTGGGACAAAGTTAGAAATAAACATCTATGCATGTGCCAACAACAAGAGGCAGCCCAAGGAGGATCTCAGGGAGGCTGCTTTCTTGTGTGTGTCAGGAGCCCATGTTTCAGGATTTTCCCCAACAACAAAATATAGGAAGAATATCCCTAGGAGCTATTTTGATGAACTTATAAAAGCTAGATCACTGTGCTGACAATTTGGAGCAAAACCCCACAGTGCCCTGCAGCAAAAGTGCATGTGAAAATATCTAGACACAGAAAGTTTCCATGTTTCATGTTCCAACATTGCTTCCATGTTGATCTCTTTAATGTCTTTTAAAATGTGAGTTCTGGTTCGGTACCACCAACTCATGTAAGCCATTCAACAATTTGTCACTCATTTATTAAGATGTAAATTTGATTCTTACTCATTTATTTAAGAGTTTCCTAGTTTAATCTATTGATTTTTTAAAGCTTTTTTTGCTAGTCTTGAACTGGGTCATCAGAATAACTCTTCACATTTAACCAGAGTCATTAAAAGTAAATAGACATTTGAGAATAGTGTAATTGGTTGTGAAGGCATTTTCAAGGTGGAAAGGCCAAAGGTGGCAAGGCATGTCCATGTGGGTATGCTGTCTTTGAGACCCGACTTACTCAGCAGTTCTCAAGAACAACTAAAGACTTCCTATAGCTTCAGGCACTAATTTGTCCAAAGACTGTTGTAAGACTTTGGCTAAAGAAAACCAGAAAGCCTATGAAAACATGGCTTACTAATAACACATCCCAGCTGTTCACTCCCTGTTAAAAAGTAGAGAATGACGTGTTTTGGAACAGCTTAAGTACTCTGCTGGGTATGTTTTCAGGACTCCATCAAGTCTTAACAGCATGAGTGTTGTTCATTTTAATTGGGTTGTATAGTTAAAACTTGTCTCAGAACCCAGAATTTTGCTATTGATATGTCATGTTTGGTATATCACTTTCTGTTTTTTGGGCATTGTGATCTCTGTGATTTTCTAACTCACATAACTCAAACAGGAAGGTATCTTTATTTCTTCTGTTAAACCCTATGTTCTTTGAAGACCATTTATTACTCATCTTTGCTTTACTTGGAATGATAGTCCCCCAGTAGTTGCATGCATTAAAGCATGCACAAGAACCACCTAGAATGTTTGTTAAATCACAGATCAGTTGAATGCCACCTAAAAGATTATAATTTTGCTGATCTGGACTGAAGCCCAAGAATCTGCATTTCTAATGAACATCTTGCTGCCAATTCTGAGACTACACTATGAGGAGCGCTGCTCTGGAGTCTTGGCAAAATCTCTATTCATATCAGATAGTAGTATATTTAATACACTGAAATGGAATTAATACATAATATAAACCTCCCCCACACCTATTTTTAATTCAATATAATGCTTTAATTATAATGTAGAAATAAATTATAAAATAAATTAAGAAAATCATTTATCATAAATAAGCATTTCAGTGTTAAATACTTGTGTCACCTTGAATATTAGTCACAAATTCAGCCACCCAGCCATAATGCCTTTTGTTATGTGACTTTCTGAAATAATAAACAATTCTAGTTAGAGCACCAAATAAAACAAAGGGCATAATTCTGTCAATGTGTATGGTAGTTGCTACTAAAGCAGTGTAAAAAAGAATCTTTGCATATATATACAAAAATGGGGCTACGTTTTAGGCTTAAGTTTTTCTTAGCACATTTTTCTTCACAAGAGTCAGATGAGATCTGAGACATCACTTCATTGTGTGAGACTATGCAGCATGGTGCAGTGTCAGTTGCTCTGTCATGTCCAATTCTTTGTGACCCCCATGGACTGTACCCCACCAGGCTCCTCTGTCCACAGAATCCTCCAGGCAAGAATACTGGAGTGGGTGGCCGTTCCCTTCTCCAGAGGATCTTCCTGACCCAGAGATGAAATGCAGATCTCCTGCATTGTAGATAGATTCTTTACCATTTGAGCCACCAGGGAAACCTGGTGTTTTAGGACCTCTACAATTCCAGGTCCCCACCCACTAAACACCAGTAGTGCACCCCAAGCATTGTGATAACCCAAATGTCCTTCAAATTTCCCTAAGGGCAAGATCAGACATATCTGAAATAGAATATCATACAAAATGCCTTGAAGATAATAGGTAATTTAATTTTTTTTCAGTTGAAGATAAACACTCTCCCATGGCAAGTGGAGATTGGTAATTGAACACTTTTTTTCTCAAAATGTACTGAATCAAATGACTTTTTTATTTTTTTAAGATAAAACCCAACAACAATGATCAATCACATTTTTCTTTACCCTGGCTAATTTTTAAGAACAGGTTATTGGACATCTTTATCATTGTACATTTATATCTTTATGTCAACCAGCTTATAAATCAGCTGACACACATGAGCAGACTTTTGGTCATGTTCATTGAGTTGGGAAAATGTCATGATGCCAACTGCATGCAGCTGTGGTCTACACCTAGGGTGACAGTGTGTCCTATTCTGCCTCTGACAGTTCTGGTTTACACCTGTGGTTCTGGTGTAATTATAAATAATTACATTCATTGTCAAAAGTGTCTCTATTTGGACAATAAATTATATTGTCACCCTAGTTATACCTCACTAACAATTCCAGGTGCTGAAAAGCTTGTCTTTTTTTCCTGTGTAATGTAAGAAAAAGTTTCCAAATGTGAACACCATGGTGAGTTCTTCTGCAATAAAACAAGGCTGGACAATGAAGTACTACAGTCAATAATTTCTTATGTTCTTTCTGTATTTCCATGACTTTCTTATATTATGATTGCATTTAATAATATCACTCAGAACATTGAATGTTGTTATCTTCTTCCTCTGAAATTTCATGGCTAAACTGAGATTCACTAAGAGAAGCAAAGAGGTTATTGATTTTCTTTACTCCAAAGTTTTGAGAATGGTAGTCCATATCCAACTGAAGAATTCAGTCTGATCTCAGAAAGAAACTAGGATCCTAATCTGCCCATTTAGTGGTTTCAACATCAGGCTTGTGGCCTCAAGATTCATTTCTGAGGTAAGTCTGGGAACCCACAAATCTCCTAAGTACAACCTTTCTCTGACTGCCTAGATCCCATGGCTGAATTTCTGCCTTGGTTTCCTGAAGAAGTGAAGTAAAATTTGTTCAGTTGTGTCTGACTCTTTGCGACCCTATAGACTGTAGCCTTCCAGGCTCCTCTGTCCATAAATTCTCCAGGCCAGAATACTGGAGTGGGTAGCTGTTCCCTTCTCCAGGCGATCTTCCCAAACAAAGGATCAAACCAAGGTCTCCCACATTGCAGGAGGATTATTTGCTGTCTGAGCCACCAGGAAGCCCAAGAATACTGGAGTGGGTAGCCTATCTCTTCTCCAGCAGATCTTCCTGACACAGGAATTGAACTGGGGTCTCCTGCATTGCAGATGGATTCTTTACCAGCTGAGATACTAGCGAAGCCCTGGTTTCCCGAGTCTGCTCCAACTCTTCCTACTGAATCTCAGCCTCTTTGGTAAGAGTTCAAATACACTGTACTCTTTCTTCTCTTTTCTGCTTGAACATGGTCCTTCTTCTTGTCCCATACACCATCCCCAAACTGAGTCAGAGTACATTCTTAATTAGTCCATTATGTAATTATCCCAGTAAGAGTACCTGTCAGAAAAAAAAAAAAAAAAAGACAAAGAGAAGTAATTGCCTTAGGTTCAAATAGTTTATGTAATTGTGAACTTAGGTCAGCTCTTATTTTCTTTTAGCCTCATTTTTCTCAAAGTAACCTATAGATAGTAATTATCTGAGATAAGAATCAAATGACACAAATTTGTAAAATGCCTAGAACTCAGTGGTGTTCAATGGGGCAGAACCTGGAACAAAAACTGTGTATAAGAGTAATAGGAATCATCTCTTCTGACAGTGGTAAAGACTGAATTTATGCACTATTTTATAGACTTCAAAGGCTAAAATTAGAACTTGGATCCTTTGGAACCTAGGAGTTAATGTGGCATTTAAGAATTTGTTTGACTCAGAATTTTCATATATCATCAAGATGGACGAGTACAATTAACATTTACAACTCTTAGAGAGGCATTGGAAAAGTATAAGAACACGTGGACCCTGTAAGAAGGCCCCTTTAAATGAACAATTCAAAGAAATAGAGAAAACAATAGAATGAGAAAGACTAAAGATCTCTTCAAGAAAATTGGAGATATCAAGGGAATATTTCATGCAAGGAGAGGCATGGTAAAGGACAGAAATGGTAAAGACTTAAAAGAAGAAGAGATTAACAAGAGGTGGCAAGAATAAACAGAACTATACAAAAATGTCTTAATGACCTAGATAACCATGATGGTGTTGTTGTTAACCTAGAGCTAGACGTCCTGGAGAGTGAAGTCAAGTTGGCCTTAGGAAGCATTACTACAAACAAAGCTAGTGGAGATTATGGAATTCCAGCTGCATTATTTCAAATCCTGAGAGATGATGCTGTTAAAAGTGCTGCACTCAATATGTCAGCAAATTTGGAAAACTCAGCAGTGGTCACAGGGCTGGAAAAGGTCAGTTTTCATTTCAATTCCAAAGATTGTTCAAGCTACAATATAATGGAGTTCATTTCACACACTAGCAAGGTAATGCTCAAAATCCTTCAAGCTAGGCTTTATCAGTGTGTGAACTAAGAACTAGCAGATGTACAAGCTGGGTTTCAAAGAAACAGAGGAATCAGAGATCAAATTGCCAACATTTATTGGATCATAGAGAAAGCAAAGGAGTTCCAGAAAAACATTTACCTTTTCATCATAGATTAACCTAAAGCCTTTGACTGTGTAGATCTCAGCAAACTGGAAAATTCTTTAAGAGACGGGAGTACCAGACTGCATTACCTATCTCCTGAGATACCTGTTTGTGGGACAAGAAGAAACACTTAGAACTGGACATGGAACAACTGACAAAATTGGGCAAGGGGTATGACAAGACTGTATACTGTCACTCTGCTTATTTAACTTATATGCAGAGTACACAATGAGAAATGCCAGGCTGGGTGAATCACAAGCTGGAATCAAGATTGCTGGGAGAAATATCAACAACATCAGATATACAGATATACCACTCTAATGGCAGAGTGTGAAGAGGAACTAAAGAGCCTCTTGATGAAGATGACAGAAAAGAGTGAAAAAGCTGGCTTGAAGCTCAACATTCAAAAACCTAAGATCATGATATCTGGTCAGGCTCATTACTTCATAGCACATAGAAGAAAACTTGGCAACAGTGGCAGATTTTCTTTCCCTGGGTCCCAAAATCACTGCGGACAGTGACTGTAGCCATGAAATTAAAAGACACTTGCACCTTGTAAGGAAAGTTATGACCAACCTTGACAGCATATTAAAAAGCAGAGACATTACTTTGCCAACAAAGGTCTGTCTAGTCAAGGTTATGGTTTTTCCAGTGGTCATGTATGGATGTGAGAATTGGGCTATAAAGAAGGCTGAGCACCGAAGAATTGATGCTTTTGAACTGTGGTGTTGGAGAAGACTCTTGAGAGTCCCTTGTACTGAAAGGAGATCCAACCAGGCCATCCTAAAGGAGATCAGTCCTGGGTGTTCATTGGAGGGACTGATGTTGAAGCTGAAACTCCAATACTTTGGCCACCTGATGCGAACAGCTGACTCATTGAAAAAGACCCTGATGCTGGGAAAGATTGAGGGCAGGAGAAGAAGGGGACAACAGAGGATGGGATGGTTGGATGGCATCACTGACTCGATGGACATGGGTTTGGGTGGACTCCGGGAGTTGGTGATGGACAGGGAAGCCTGGCGGGCTGCAGTTTATGGGTTTGCAAAGATTCAGACATGACTGAGTGACTGAACTGAACTGAATTGCACCTTGGAAGGAAAAGTATGACAAATTTTGTCATACAAAGGTATGACAAACTTTAAAGGAAAGGTATGCTGCTGCTGCTAAGTAGCTTCAGTAGTGTCCAACTCTGGACGACCCCAGAGACGGCAGCCCACCAGGCTCCCCTGTCCCTGGGATTCTCCAGGCAAGAACACTGGAGTGGGTTGCCATTGCCTTATCTGAGGAAAGGTATGACAGCATACTAAAAAGCAGAGTCATCATATTTCCAATAAAGGTCCATATAGTCAAAACTATGGTTTTTCTAGTGGCTTTGTATGGATATGAGAGTTGGATCATAAAGAAAGCTGAGCATTGAAGAACTGATATTTTCAAATTGTGATGCTGGAGAAGATTCTTAAGAATCCTTTAGACTGCAGGATCAAACCAGTCAATTTTAAAGGGAATCTACCCTGGATATTCATTGGAAGGACTGATACTAAAGCTGAAGATCCAATTCTTTGGCTATCTGATGCAAAGAGCCAACTCACTGGAAAATATCCTGATGCTCAGAAAGACTGAAGGCAAAAGAAGTGGGAGACAGAGGATGAGATGGTTAGATAGCACCATCAACTCAATGGACATGAATCTGAGCAACCTCTGGGAAACAGCTGAGGACAGAGGAGCCTGACTTGCTGCTGTTCATGGTGTTGCAAACAGAAGGAAATGACTTACTGCCTGAACAATGACAACAAAACCCTGTTAATCTAAGAAGGAACATAAAGGTTGATACATGGGGAAAAAAAAAAAAAAAGATTAAAAGCTATTTGGTGACCTCAGGTCACCATGCCCTACCTTCCATTAAAACTGACCTCCCAAAGAGGAGGATAGAAATGTTGGGTGATTGAGCAAGCATAACAAGCATAGCACAAAGTCATTTTCTTTCCATATAGTAGCATGTTTCCACTTCTCAGTATTTGAGGCAGATAGCAAACATTCATTAGGAGCATAAATATTAATATCAGTACTAACAGTTTTTTCATTAAAGATAATTCTCTAGATTCAGATTTTATGGCCATTCTTACTACAAAGCTCTAGCTGAGAAAAGAGTCTCACAGCATTGTTTTAACAAATCATGTTTCAATCATACAAGTACTAAATCCAACACCTTTCCAGTAACAAGAAACTTTAGTTCATTGACATCTAATAGAAATTTCGGCTATGATGAAAATATTCCATATCTGTGCTCTCCAATATGGTAGCAAATAGTCACATGTGGTTATTGACTGCTTGTAATGTGTCTAATGTGGACGAGGACCTGAATTTTCAAATTTAGCAAACTCAAATTTAAATTGTCACTATGATATTGAGTAGCTCAGCACTAGAGGGATCATCTTGGGCAGCAACATCAACTTGTTAATAATATCTATCCCCTACTTTTCTGCATACCTATTAGATTTCATATTGCATTTTTATTATAACCTTCTCTTTGTTTCTTTGCATTCAAAGCTGCTACAGTCATTCATTTTAGTCAGGTTTCTCCTGCATGAAATTCACTGGAGTGATTGGCAGCACAAAAATGAAACTTACTTTGACTTTCATAGCAGTTGCAATATTAGTTCCCTTTGGAGAACAGTCCCAACTGATGACCTGTTTGTGCTAGTCTTCTTAGTGGTTTCAATAAGAACTGTGGAAACTTGATACATTGCACACTAAAGGGATGGAAATACTGTGTCCAAGGGCTTCCTGTCAGGGTTGTGTACAGTTCCCTATAACCCAGCCAGAAAGCATGAGATACCCTAGTATATAACCTGAATCCTGATTGAAGACATAGTTTAAGATATTGGCCAGTCTTTTGATAATATTCTTATAGGGATCAGTGATAAATGTTCATGTCTCTTTGATCATATAAACAGTAAATGACCCCCATTAAATTCAATAAAGACTTTCCTTTGCTAAACCAATGAAAATCTCATGTTCTGTTGGAAGAGGTCTAGTCAGTGAGCCATGGATGGTAATTCCAACAATTCTGGAAATATTAGTCCTCCAGAAATCCTTGTCAATGTTAACTGCTGCTGCTGCTAAATCGCTTCAGTAGTGTCCGACTCTGTGCGACCCCATAGCCGGCAGCCCACCAGGCTCCCCCGTCCCTGGGATTCTCCAGGCAAGAGCACTGGAGTGGGTTGCCATTTCCTTCTCCAATGCAGGAAAGTGAAAAGTGAAAGTGAAGTCACTCAGTCATGTCCGACTCTTAGCGACCCCATGGACTGCAGCCTTCTAGGCTCCTCCATCCACGGGATTGTCCAGGCAAGAATACTGGAGTGGGGTGCCATTGCCTTCTCCAGTCAATGTTAACAAATACCTCTTAATCCTAGCATACCAGTAAATTCCATTTAAAACCCTTTGCGAAAAATCAATCACAGTTTACCTGTTTGAGAAACAAGATGATTCTATTGTCATCAAAATGATTTCTTAAGTTATATACTTATTTTGATAGTTATTTATGCTCTCTTTCTATATCCTTACATGATTTTTATGTAACATGAAATATTTGTAGTGTTTTGGTAGAAAAATCCATTGAATCTATAGGTTTATTTAATTGAATAGAAAGTGGTTGAGAACATCAGAGGAAAGAAAGTGTATTTCAGATAAAATAAAATAAATTATAGCACCCAAAAACCTGTAAAGTGGGTTAATATTACATATTCTATATCCTCTTTGTTTTCCTACAAAGCAATCAAAGAAAGTGAAATATCTTTTTTTTTTTTTTTTACAGAGTGAAGTAAGCCAGAAAGAAAAACACCAGTACAGTATACCAACCCATATATATGGAATTTAGAAAAATGGTAATGATAACCCTATATACGAGACAGCAAAAGAGACACAGATGTACAGAATGGTCTTTTGGACTCTGTGGGAGAGGGAGAGGGTGGGATGAGGGACGGAGGGAGAGGGTGGGAGAATGGCATTGAAACATATATAATATCATATAAGAAATGAATTGCCAGTCAAGGTTCAATGCAGGATACAGGATTCTTAGGGCTGGTGCACTGGGATGACCCAGAGGGATGGTACAGGGAGGGAGGTGGGATGGGGGTCCAAGATGGGGAACACGTGTACACCTGTGGCGGATTCATGTTGATGTATGGCAAAACCAATACAATATTGTAAAGTAATTAGCCTCCAATTAAAATAAATAAATTTAAATTAAAAAATAAATAAAAGTGAAATATCAAGTAGATTTCCTTTTAAAAAATGTGAGTAACTAGAATCTATATTATAGCATTTAGTAAATATTTCAGCAATGTGGTAATTATCCCTAACTGATGCTAAAAAAAAACCCCTGAAATTTGTTGTAGGTTAGTACTCTTGCCTGGAAAATCCCATGGACAGAGGAGCCTGGTGGTTTGCAGTCCATGGGGTCACTGGGAGTCGGATACAACTGAGCGACTTCACTTTCACTTTTCACTTTCCTGCATTGGAGAAGGAAATGGCAACCCACTCCAGTGTTCTTGCCTAGAGAATCCCAGGGACGGGGGAGCCTGATGAGCTGCCATCTATGGGGTCGCACAGAGTCAGACACGACTGAAGTGACTTAGCAGCAGCAGCATGAAACATGTAGCAATTATATTTCAGTCATTAGACTGGATATTCTCAAACTCTGAGATCCCTGTAGATTAGATTATTATTCAACAAGTGTTCACTCCCAGCCCACTCACTTTCAGTGGAAGACTGTACTGCTCAACTCCATTAATTTGGGGCTTGACTGGTTCTAACCAATGGAATGTGAGTGAAAGTGACATTGTGACTGATGTGAGCCTATGTGTTCAGAAACATCATGTTTCCATTTCTGATTCTACCATGAGAAAATCATGTGTCAACTTGCCAGAATGAGGTATGTGGAAGAGACTTGAACCCAACCTGTAGACAGAAACACAGCTGCCCAGCTCAGACCAGATTTGCTGAAAAGAAATGCAAAAAAGCAAAATGGCTGTCTGAGGAGGCCTTACAAATAGCTGTGAAAAGAAGAGAAGTGAAAAGCAAAGGAGAAAAGGAAAGATATACCCATTTGAATGCAGAGTTCCAAAGAATAGCAAGAAGAGATAAGAAAGCCTTTTTCAGTGATCAATGCAAAGAAATAGAGGAAAACAACAGAATGGGAAAGATTAGAGATCTCTTCAAGGAAATTAGAGATAACAAGGTTTCATGCAAAGATGGGCTCAATAAAGGACAGAAACGATATGGACCTAACAGAAGCAGAAGGTATTAAGAAGAGGTGGCAAGAACACATAGAAGAACTGTAAAAAAAAGATCTTCATGACTCAGATAATCACAATGGTGTGATCACTCACCTAGAGCCAGACATCCTGGAATGAAAAGTCAAGTGGGCCTTAGAAAGCATCACTATGAATAAAGCTAATGGACGTGATGGAATTCCAGTGGAGCTATTTCAAATCCTGAAAGATGATGCTATGAAAGTGCTGCACTCAATATGCCAGCAAATTTGGAAAACTCAGCAGTGGCCACAGGACTGGAAAAGGCCAATTTTCATTCCAATCCCAAAGAAAGGCAATGCCAAAGAATGCTTAAACTACCACACAATTGCACTCATCTCACATGCTAGTAAAGTAATGCTCAAAATTCTCTAAGCTAGGCTTCAGCAATACATGAACTGTGAACTTCCAGATGTTCAAGGTGGTTTTAGAAAAGGCAGAGTGGATCATCGAAAAAGCAAACGAGTTTCAGAAAAACATCTATTTCTGCTTTATTGACTGTGCCAAAGCCTTTGACTGTGTGGACCACAATAAACTGTGGAAATTTCTGAAAGAGAGGGGAATACCAGACCACCTGATCTGCCTCTTGAGTAAGTTGTATGCAGGTCAGGAGGCAACAGTTAGAACTGGACATGGAACAACAGACTGGTTCCAAATAGGAAAAGGAGTATGTCAAGGCTGTATATTGTCATCCTGTTTATTTAACTTATATGTAGAGTACATCATGAGAAACGCTGGGCTGGATGAAGGATGAAGCACAAGCTGAAATCAAGATTGCCAGGAGAAATATCAATAACCTCAGATATGCAGATGACACCATCCTTATGGCAGAAAGTGAAGAGGAACTAAAAAGCCTCTTGGTGAAAGTGAAAGAGGGAGTGAAAAAGTTGGCTTACAGCTCAACATTCAGAAAACAAAGATCATGGCATCTGGTCCCATCACTTCATGGGAAATAGATGGGGAGACAATGGAAACAGTGTCAGGCTTTATTTTTAGGGGCTCCAAAATCACTGTAGATGGTGACTGCAGCCATGAAATTAAAAGACGCTTACTCCTTGGAAGAAAAGCTATAACCAACCTAGACAGCATATTAAAAAGCAAAGACATTACTTTGCCAACAAAGGTCTGTCTAGTCAAGGCTTTGGTTTTTCCAGTGGTCATGTATGGATGTGAGAGTTGGACTGTGAAGAAAGCTGAATGCCAAAGAATTGATGCTTTTGAACTGTGGTGTTGGAGAAGACTCTTGAGAGTTCCTTGGACTACAAGGAGATCCAACCAGTCCATTCTACAGGAGATCAGCCCTGGGTGTTCTTCGGAGGGAATGATGCTAAAGTTGAAACTCCAATACTTTGGCCACCTCATGCGAAAAGTTGACTCATTGGAAAAGACTCTGATGCTGGGAAGGATTGGGGGCAGGAGGAAAAGGGGATGACAGAGGATGAGATGGCTGAGGATGAGATGGCTGAATGGCATCACCGACTCGATGGACATGAGTTTGAGTGAACTCCGGGAGCTGGTGATGGACAGGGAGGCCTGGCATGCTGCAATTCATGGGGTCGCAAAGAGTCGGATACAACTGAGCGACCGAACTGAACGGAACTGAACCATTCTGTAGTGGGAAAATGCATTTGTTGCTATCTGCCACTGAGATTTTTTGGTTGTTGTTTTTATGGTAATAATTGCCTGATACATTAAGAATGAGTCACTTTTAAAAAAACAATACTTTTGGCTCAGTGGGTAAAGTAAGTGAAAGTGAAAGTGAAGTCGCTCAGTCGTGTCCAACTTTTTGCGACCACATGGACTGTAGCCTACCAGTCTCCTCTGTCCATGGGATTTTCCAGGCAATAGTACTGGAGTGGATTGCCATTTCCTTCTCCAGGGGATCTTCCAGACCCAGGGATCAAACCTGGGTCTTCCGCATTGTAGACAGACGCTTTACCGTCTGAGCCACCAGGGAAATCCTCTGCCTCCAATGCAGGAAATAAGAGACACAGGTTCCATCCCTGGGTTGGGAAGATCCTCTGGAGAAGAAAATAGCAATATTTTTTGCTCCAATATTCTTCCATGGAAAATTCCATGGACAGAGGAATCTGGGGGGTACAGTCCAAAGGATCACAAAGAGTTTGACATGACTGAATGACTAAGCACATACACACAAACGCACCTTTACCTAGTATGCTGCTGCTGCTGCTGCTAAGTCACTTCAGTCGTGTCCGACTCTGTGTGACCCCATAGACAGCAGCCCACCAGGCTCCCCCGTCCCTGGGACTCTCCAGGCAAGAACACTGGAGTGGGTTGCCATTTCCTTCTCCAATGCATGAAAGTGAAAAAATAAAGTGAAGTCGCTCAGTCGTGTTCGACTCCTAGCGACCCTATGGACTGCAACCCACCAGGCCCCTCCATCCATGGGATTTTCCAGGCAAGAGTACTGGAGTTGGGTGCCATCACCTTCTCCATTTACCTAGTATAGTTGACCCTTTAACAACAATGAAAGGGGTTGGGGCACCAATCTTCTGCACAGTGGAAAATCCACTTTAACTCATAGTTTCCCCTCCTTACTATCAGTTTTGCATGGGGGATTCACCAACCAAATATTACATAATATTGTGACAGTCGTTAAAAAAATCTGCAAACAGATGGGCAAGCACAGTTCAAACTTGTGTTGTTCAAGGGTCAACAATTTAGGCACTGCGCCAGCATCTGTACTCTTTCTTCACTTTTATCTTCATATACTTTTCATCTCCTCTTCTGAAGATACTAGATACTATCAAAGAATATTCTAGCTGCTTATAATTCAAACTACAGCCCTTACCTGGCAGTTTTATCACCACCTTGAAAATCCTTAGGAATGTAAATCCTCAGGTCCCGCCACAGACCAACTGCATCATTATCTCTGGGGATGGGGAACCAGAAATCTGTATTTTTAATGGTTCTTTGGGTTATTCTCTGCATACAGTAAAGTGCCCACTGTTTGCCAAGGACTGCTTCAGTTTCAGCACTGAAATTCACTCTTCCAGGGAAACCCCTCAGAAGATTGGTCACCTTTTAAGAGCCAATGTAGATTTCTACAGTACTGGGAAAGCATATTTCTCCTAAAATCCTGTTTTTCTAGAAATACTTCTGAAATACAGTCATACTTCATGTCTTTGGTGATGACCAAACAGATATTTCCCTTGCTAAATCACAAAACTCCACAGGAGGGTAATTTGTTGAGCGTTTCCAAGTGGAATGGATTATCTCATGATGAAGGACAGCCTTCTCAGATGGAAGGGAACAAGGATTCCTAAGTTCCTCATCTATGCTCTGTGTCTAAAGTATAAATAAATATTTTCAGGTGAGACAGTCTTTGCAGTGAGCAGTAGAATAGAAGCTGGAGACACTGTGGGGTTAGATAAGGGACAAGGAAAAAGAAAACACTAAATATGTGTTTCTAAGACTTATAGTTTCACTGTAACAGGTCTTCTGTCTCAAATATGACTTTCCCCTTCTTCAGAAAGAGAATAGGACCCCTTTATCCTAATTTCCTTAGGCAGCTGTGGCATTAGCTTACTTGTGCTCATGGTACATTGGGGATGTGATTCCCTATGTAGGTTAAGCCTTGTGATATGAGGATTCTCTATTCTTGTTAACTTCTCTTAGCTTGAATTGGATCCCATCAGGCCCAAAGCAACCTAATCATCTTTGGATAGAATCCATCTAAGAGTTCACCCAGTACCCTGAAGTTCCACACATGAGCAGGAACCACAGGAAGCCCTTGGATCAAAGAGAGCCAAGAGAGCCTCTACTGGGCTGCAGGAACATCGTGTAATTTACCCAAACCATCTGCAAGTGACATAAATACCAGCCGCTTAGAACACCTGCACCAGATGACTCAGCACCAAGTTGGGAAACCAGCAGGGGGTTGAAATAAAAGAAAACAAAAACTTCAGTGACTGGAGCAAAACAAATCATCACATTTTGGCGCCAGCTGTACTGGAAAGGGAAAAAAAGAAAGAAAGAAAGAAAATGAGTTGGCAAATTTTTAAGTCGACTTCCAGACAGAGAAATCTGCCAGCTGGACTTGTCAAAGTTTGTGATGGGTATGGAGGCAAAGGAGGGAGGTTTTAAAAAGTCTCAAGAAATATAAAAATCCCAGAAACCTCCAAAAAGAGATTCAGGGTCCTAGATAAAGAGCAACTGCTTTTGAACTTAAGACAAAGTATAATGATTATGACCTAATAGAGATGGAGAAAGAGGGGCCCTTTTGATAGAGTGAAGAGAGAGTGAGCAGGTGAGGACATTGCATGCACCATGCCAGACGGAGCTTACCCAAGAAGTCCTAATGCGCCACTGCTTCTCAATTTATTTAGACATAATCCCTCACAGTTCTCAGAAAAATGCCCCTGCTACCCCAGGCACCATGAAGAAGGCCAGCCCCACAATTCTGAGACTTCACTAGGAAAAGAAAAACCTGATTTCCTGTGAGCTGTTCGAGTGAAAAAACCTCTGGAATTTCGATTACTCTGGGGTGCCTACTGTTTATAGCACTGACCTTATATTTTTTCTGGTAGGGAGCGGGATGTGATGAATGGTGGGCCCACCACTTTCTGCCTCATCCACCAGATGAATGGCCACCAGATATTCTTGGCATCTTAAGTGGCCCAGGTGGCCTGATTTCCTTGACTGGTTTTCCTTCCTCATCTGGGAATTTTGACCCTCCTGTTTTCCAACTAATTGTATCATGTATCTCCCTTTGTTCAACATTGTCCTCTCAGTAAAAGTTGGCAAAATCCCAGGCTGTTGGGGTAGAAAGTTTCAATTAACCTCTCACCTTGTTTCAGTGCCCAAGGCTTGGGTTATTCCTTTATACCTATCTGTTAGCCCATTAATGGGCTGTCCAAAAACAAAACAAAACAAAAAAGCTGTTTTGACCAGGCTGTAATAGATGCTAATTGAACTTAACAATAGTTCCCTTGTATCACTGCTAAATGGTTAGGGTGGGCCACTCAGACACATGGGTAAATCCTAGGCAGTGAGATTTATCTGTGCTAAGGGTTTCCCCATATCTCGTTAAGTACTTCATCCAGCAACTCCTTTGGTTGAAAAGTGGTCATTTTTTGGATTGCCAGAACTGACAACATGGCAAAAAGCATGAAGGACAACTCCCATGGAGGACTATGAAAGCCTTTCTCCCCTCCTGCTGCAAATATAATTAGTTTATGTTAGCTGGAAAAGGTCAGAGGTTGTCAAAGGGTAGCCTAGTCTTTGTTTTTAGGCAAGATAGTGGAATAATTGCTTGATGCTCAGATCTGCAGGTGCTGTAAGGAGCTCATTTGGGCTCAGCAGCCTGCAGGGAAAGCTCATTTCCTCTGGAAAACCACGGAATTCCTTGTGACAGAGTTTATTTGCTGTGACGAGGGTGATTATCCATTTGTGCCCCAAAGACACCTTATCTTACTGCCTTCACCTTACTCAACATACTCACCTTACTGCCCTCACCTTACTCCCATTTTCACACACTGCAGGCATTGAGCTCTCATCCCCTCTTTTCTTATGAGATGGTGAGGGCGTGAGCACACAGACCAACCTGACTGAGAGAATGCTTTGGTTGTCTTAGGATGCAGAGGAAGAAGGGACAAAAAGCCCATGGAGTAGCTTATACAAGATTTAAAAAAAAAAAAAAAAAGCAAAAGGAAGAAAGAAAAAGAAAAGAAAAAAGATAGTGTCATGAGTTAAATGTCACATTAGGTATAAGTGGGAAAATTAAGGGTGAAGAATGAGAAGATTCTCCAAAAAAAGATTTGCTTAAAATAAACTGCATCTCCCCTAAGCTCATCATTGTCAGTTTGTTTTCCTTATCTGACTCAAGAAACAGTAAGATCATAGTGAGATACCTAATTAATCTGAATCACAAATCTTTAGAAACCAAAGAAATCACTCTGTACTTATTCTCCAGTGGACTCACTTTGGTTGTAAGAAAGTCCCTTTTAGTTAATCTGTGGATGTTTTGCATATATGATAAGGTTATGCTTTTAGCCACTTGTCCAAGAATCAAAGGAAAGTGATTCTAAAGCTGGTGTAGATTCTCCTGCACTTGCTAGTTGAATGAATTTGGACAAGGCCTTCAACTTCTTTTTGTAATATACAGTAGTTTCTTCAACAGTATAATGAGGATGATAATGCTGTATTATATTTCTTACCAAATTGATTTCAGATTCAAATAATGTGCTTTCTGGTTATCATTCCCATCCAACACACACGTTAATTGTGATAAATCTAATGTGGATTTTGCTTTTAGTCTTCTTCAAATCTCTGTTGCTGGAGGCATAGATTAAAGGCATCTCCATGGTAAGAAATCTAAACCCTGGAGCTTTCTTTGAAAGTCCTGAGATTGTTTGCTAGCTTGACATGCCTTTAGCTTTAGCCTCTGTAAAAATTAGTTAGATAATGGGATTTGGAGTAAAGCAGAATTTTATACATGGATATATAAATGAGAGAAGATTGGCACTGGCTTCCCTGGTGGCTCAGAGGTTAAAGCGTCTGCCTGGAATGCAGGAGACCCGGGTTTGATCCCTGGGTCGAGAAGATCCCCTGGAGAAGGAAATGGCAACCCACTCCAGTACTCTTGCCTGGAGAATCCCATGGAGGGAGGAGCCTGGTAGGCTACAGTTCATGGGGTCGCAAAGAGTCAGACACGACTGAGCAACTTCACTTCACCTGACAGTAATACATGATTAATCTACACAGGTTTGTAACATTGTGGAGGCACTCAAAAAATAAAAAATTCAGTCTTTCATGTTTTACAAAGCCATTAGTGATTTTGACACCTGTTTTGGGAAGTATGTTCCTGAGGAAATACTGGCTATGGAGAGCAAGTCAGAAATTTAACTATGCTGAAAAAGATTGTGAGTCCCTTTACCCCTAATAAGTCAAAGTCTTTATATCTAGAGAAAAGGTGTTTTTTTTTTTGTTTGTTTGTTTGTTTTTGTTTTTTAAAAGTTAAGGAAAGAAAGGAAAGGAAAAGGAAAGCTAGATACAGAAGGAAAGAAAAAAGCAACGCAGAGAAGAAGGGAGGAAGGAGAAAAGGTGGGAGAAGAAAGCAAATCAGTGGGTCTCTGTTTATCATCAAGAATCAATGTTAATAAACCTGAACTCCAGAAAGAGATCATAAGAAATTGTGAATGCACTGTTATTGTTCAATTACTCAGTCGTGTCTCCATGGACTGCAGCACTCCAGGCCTCCCTGTCCTTCACTATCTCCCAGAGTTTGCTCAAACTCATGTCCACTGAGTCAGTGATGCCCTCCAACCATCCCATCCTCTGTTGTCCCCTTTTCCTCCTGCCTTCAATATTTCCCAGCATCAGGGTCTTTTCCATTGAGTCAGCTCTTTGCATCAGGTGGCCAAAGGATTGGAATTTCAGCTTCAGCATCAGTCCTTCCAATGAATACTCAGTACTTATTTCCTTTAAGATTGACTAGTTTGAGCTCCTTGCAGTCCAAGGGACTTTCAAGAGTCTTCTCCAACACCACAGATCAAAAGCATCAATTCTTCAGTGTTCAGCTTTCTTTACAGTCCAGCTCTCACATCCATACGTGACTATTGGAAAAACCATAGCATTGACTATACAGACCTTTATCAGCAAGGCAATGTCTCTGCTTTTTAATATGATGTCTAGGTTTGTCATAGCTTTTCTTCCAGGGAGCAAGTATCTTTTAATTTCACGCCTACAGTCACCATCTGCAGTGATTTTGGAGCCCAAGAAAATAAAGTCTCTCTGTTTCCATTTTTTTCCTCATTTATTTGCAATGAAGTGATAATACTTGATGCCATGATCTTCATTTTCTGAATGTTGAGTTTTAAGCCAGCATTTTCACTCTCCTCTTTCACCTTCATCAAGAAGCTATTTAGTTCCTCTTTGCTTTCTGTCATTATGATGGTATCATCTGTATATCTGAGGTTATTGATATTTCTCCCACAATCTTGATTTCAGCTTGTGCTATATCCAGATCAGCATTTTCCATGATGTACTCTGCATAAAAATTAAATAAGGAGGGTGACAATATACAGGTTTGATGTATTCCTTTTCAAGTTTGGAACCAGTCCATTGTTCAATGTCTGGTTCTGTTGCTTCTTGACCTGCATATAGGTTTCTTAGGAAACAGGTAAGGTGGTCTGGTATTCCCATCTCCTTAAGACTTTTTCACGGTTTGTTGTGATCCACATAGTCAAAGGTTTTACTGTAGTCAATGAAGCAGATGTAGATGCTTTTCTGGAATTCTCTTGCTTTTTCTATGATGCAACAGATGTTGGCAACTTGACCTCTTGTTCCTTTGCCTTTTCTAAATCCAGCTTGTATATCTTGAAGTTCTTGGTTCATATACTGTTGAAGACTAGCTTATATGATTTTGATCATTACCTTGCTAGCATGTGAAATGAGTGTAATTGTGTTGTAGTTGGAACATTCTTTGACATTGCTCTTCTTTGGGATAGGAATGAAAACTGACCTTTTCCAGTCCTGTGCCCACTGATGAGTTTTCCAAATTTGTTGACATATGGGTAGATTCACAAAAATAAATCAACGAATGAAGAATCAAAACTACTTTTAAGGATCTCGTTTTTTACTAGTTTCTTTCAGACTGTGTAAGGTTATGAAACAAATATCTTAATACCTCATGGTCTGATTAGACAATCAGTTATGAAATTTCATTCAAGAATGTATATACAAAAGGAGAAATGATAGAAGCTAATAGTGAGTGACTTAGGGTCTTGGATGGGAATGTAGGCTGGGATGGGAATGATTGCCTATAGAGTCAAGGACATGAGGCCTGAGCCTCAGAGGAAGGTTAGGATGTAGGATCTGCATCAAAAGAGATCTTAGGAGAGGCTGGGGAAGGGTATGGGGAGGGGAGAAAGACCATGTGGTGGTAGATAAATTGCACCAATAGTGCACTCTTTCTGCTGTCCTGTATCAATCCTCTTTTCAGTGTGCAATGTCTCCCACCCTGGAGAGAATGTTCTTTCTGCTCTATATTCTGATTCTTCCTTTGGCCAGTTGTTAGCAAATTTGCCATCAAGAGAGTCTGAAAAATATACTGGAACTTCAGAAATGTCCTTGAATGTGTCTTTTTTTATTTTCCTCCTACCATGTTCTTCTAAATTCTATCATGAGAAAATCCTCAGATTAGCCTTTGAAAGTAAGAAATGTAAGGTACAACGGAATTATCCCAGTTTTTCCAGTTGAGTTCCTCCTTGATAAGCTGACAATCCCAATCCCAAGCATAGGGGAGAGCCTCACTAGTATGAGCAGAGCCCTCTAGCTTGAGCACAGCTGACTGCAGTTCCAGGAATGGACCAGCTGAAGAGGATAGGAAATTTCTAGCCAATTTACAAACTCATAATATAGATATGCTTATATTCTGAGCCAATAAGTTCTGAAGTGACGTGTTACACAGCTTTATTATGTCAATAAGTAACCAATACATATGCCCTGATTTAAAATTTGCATTTAATGATGTAAGCTCCAATATGAAGACAGATCTTTTTCTTTTTGCTGTAGGTGTTTGGAAATCATCTTTTGCAGGGGAGTAGGCACTAGTGTCACTCCAGTACTCTTGCCTGGAAAATCCCATGGATGGAGGAGCTTGGTAGGCTGCAGTCCATGGGGTCGCTAAGAGTCAGACATGACTGAGTGACTTCACTTTCACTTTTCATTTTCATGCATTGGAGAAGGAAAGGGCAACCCACTCCAGTGTTCTTGCCTGGAGAATCCCAGGGACGGGGAAGCCTGGTGGGCTGCCGTCTATGGGGTCGCACAGAGTCGGACACGACTAAAGCGACGCAGCAGCAGCAGCAGCAGCAGCAGGCATTAGTGTGGGTTTCCCTGGTGGCTCGGTTGGTAAAGAATCCACCTGTAATGTAGGAGATCCAAATTCTATCTCTGGGTGGTGAAGATCCCCTGGAGAAGAAAATGGCAAGCCACTCCAGTATTTTTGCTTGGGAAATCCCATGGACAGAGGAGCACAGTGGGCTACAGTCCATGGGGTCACAAAGAGTCAGACATGAGTCAGTGACAAACACTTAGGCATTAGTCTGGAGAGGAGGGAAGCTCAAAGAGTTTTGTTCACTTACAGAAGGATTATAGAACTGATAAAAGTAATCACTGATTTATTCACAATAATAATAGTGTTTCTGAAATAGCTAAAAACTAAGAAAAAGTGTTGCACTCACTTGAATCCTCTCAAGTTCACCAAGTAACCACATTTTATGAAATTAAAAAGGACTTTTGAAATCTTAAAAATTCACTTTTGGCACAGTAAACTTTTGTTTAGAAAGATAATCCATATTTATTCTCTTTTAAAAACTTAATTATGAAAAGTATATACATATGATACATATACATATATGTATATACATATGATATATATCATCATATATGGCTAATATATGACTTCTGAAAATACTAAAAATGCTTACCACCAGATTATGGAAGAAAAGATTACCAATAACTTTAAGATCATTGTTCAAAGATTTTCTCCACAAACTATCTGTTTTTGTGTTTCCCCAGAAATAACCTCCAATCTGTATTTTGTGTTCATCCACATTTTCTTTAAGACTTTTAGGCTTATGACTCTCAAATATTTAGGACCAACTATAATCTCTTTTGTCTACAAGGTCATATTTGCAAATGCATATAATTCTATATATGTACACTTCACTCTCAGTAGCCTACTCTCACCTCAGAAATAATTTGTCTAAAAACAGACTTACCACAGCCCCCCAAACCAATTTCCTTTCCAGAATGTTTGAGGTCTGCCAATGCCCACACCCTGTCCTAAAAGTCCAGGCCAAGTGGTCATGAGGTTCAACAAGGGATAAAGCATAAATAGGTTGGCACAAGTTCTTTCCCACTACAGAAAAACACTTTGATCCACATATGGTCAATGGGTCACTAGCAGCATCTTGGAATTATAAAGATCACATATAATTACAAAATTACAGATAGTCCCCATATTTTGCCACTCACGCAAACTGAATAAAAACTTGGAAGCACTCAACATGTCCTGCAGTAGATGCATAGATAAATAAATTGTGGTACATCCAGACAATAGAATATTATTAAGTGCTAAAAAGAAATAAGTTATCAAACTGTGAAAATACATGAAGGAAACAAATGCATATTACTAAGTGAAACAAACCTATCTGAAAAGGCCAGATACTGTATGTATCAAGAGCCTCTTGATGAAGGTGAAAGAGGAGAGTTAAAAAGCTGATTCAAAACTCAACAATCAAAAAACGAAGATCATGGCATCTGGTCCCATTACTTCATGGCAAATAGATGGGGAAACAATGGAAATGGTGACAGACTTTATTTTTCTGGGCTCCAAAATCACTACAGATGGTGACTGCAGCCATGAAATTGAATGACACTTCCTCCTTACAAGAAAAGCTATGACCAACCTAGACAGCATATTAAAAAGTAGAGACATTACTTTGCTGACAAAGGTCTGTCTAGTCAAAGTTATGGTTTTTCCAGTAGTCATGTATGGATGTGTGGGCTGGACAATAAAAAAGGCTGAGCACCAAAGAATTGATGCCTTCAAACTGTAGTGTTGGAAGACTCTTGAGAGTCCCTTGGACTGCAAGAAGATCAAGCTAGGTAATCCTAAAGGAAATAAACCCTGAATATTCAGTGGAATGACTGAAGTTGAAGCTTCAATCATGAAACTTCAGCTCAAACTGGAGCTGAAGTTGAAGCTCCAATACTTTGGTCACCTGATGCGAAGAGCCGACTCATTGGAAAAGACCCTGATGGTGGGAAAGATTGAAGGCAGGAGGAAAAGGGGATGGCAGAGGATGAGATGGTTGGATGGCATGAATGATTCAATGGACCTGAGTTTGAACAAACTCTGGGAGATGGTGAAGAACAAGAAAGCCTGGCATGCTGCAGTCCATGGGGTCTCAAAGAGTTGGACATGACCGAGCCACTGAACAACAATACTATGGTTCTAACTACATGACACTCCAAAAAAGGCAAAACAGTGGAAACAGTAAGAAGATCTGTGGTTACCAAGGGTGGATGAAGGGAGGGTGAATAGGAAAAGCACAAACTATTTTTAGGAGAGTGAAAATATTCTGTATGATATTAAAATAATAGACAAATATGTGTGTGCTAAGTCGCTTCAGGTATGTTTGACTCTTTGTGATCCTATAGACTGTAGCCAGGTCCTCTGCCCATGGGATTCTCTAGGCAAGAATACTGGAATGGGTGGCCTTACTCTCCTTCAAGGGATCTTCCTGATCCAGCGATTGAACCCACGTCTCTTAATTCTCCTGTTGGTAAGTGAGTTCTTTACCATTATAGCTATCTGAGAAGCTTGATGCACTATGAGTGATCCCTAATGTCAGCTTTGTACTTTGTGTGGTAATAATGCTTCAGTGTAGGTTCATCAGTTACAAAACATGTACCACTCTGAGAGGGATGTTGATAATGGAGCTATGCACATGTGGGGACAGGGAACATATGGAAAATCTGTGTATTTTACTCTCAATTTTGCTGCAAACCTATAACTTATCTTAACAAATAGTCTTCTTAAAAAAGTCTATTTGAGGAAAGGCAAAATATGCAACTAATTCATTCATTTTTTATTCTAGAAAAAATCAGTTGGGTGACACTTACTGATACATAAGATAGGAAACACCACTACTTTCATGTAGTTTATATTCCATTATAAGGGATAGATAATGAGCAACTAAACAAGATAGTCTGAGAAAATTTTAAATTCTGAGAAAGTAATAAAATAAAATGATTTGATTGAGTTGGATTTGAGTAGGGAGATGCTACTTGAAATAGAAGAGTCAAGGAAGGCTATTTGATGAGATCACATCTAGGCCAAAACTAACTTATGAGAAGTTGCTATGTACAATTATAAAGAAAAACATGCACTAATTTGTGAAAAGCATGATGCTTCCACATAGAAGAAAAGGGGGACCCAGTTATAAATTTTATTTAAGGTCACATTTTGGATAATATGGAGTAACAGTGTTCCTGGCAGAAGTGTGGTGCCACCAAGTCCTGATTAGCACATCTTTGGATCCCCCTTGTTCATTTTACTAAGTACTGTTTCCTCATGTTTGCTTGGGAATTTTTATTTTAAAATATCTCAGATTCATCTTGTGCAAAGTTTATTATTTTGTAAATGAGAAGAATAGTGCTTGAACCCTCTAAATTCTCTTATTTGGTTCACTGGGAGGAACCAAGGTACATCTAAATTTTTTAAATGGTGTATCTACAATAGCTTTTTATTTATATTTAACTTTTGGCTTGTAAGTTTCAGAGACCAAGGGAAAATTTCCAAAAACACAAAATGGAAAATGAGTCATGTAGCTGAAAAATACAGAAAGAGAGGTGGTTTAAGTATGCCTGGATCCAGGGGCTCAGCTGAGAGCTTCAGCTCTATGTCTTGGCATCTTTCAGCTCAGTGTTCTTCTTTATCAACTTAATTCTTGGGGAGATTTCCCCTACATCTTGCCACCCAGCTTCTAATCTAGTGTATTGAGAACCTTGACTTCCCAACAGTTTCAAGCATGTGTCTCTGGATTGGGTTTCAATTAACTACAGAATCATATGTCCAATACTGAATGGCTCTATCATTAAGGTAATAGAATATGTTGGTTAGACTAAGAGTACAGAAAGGAGTTTTACCACAAGAAAATTAAATACAGCTCCCGGTAAAACAATGAAATTAGAACATTTCCTCACACCATATACCAATAACAATAATAATAATAATAAATCAAGATATGTTTAAAAACTAAATGTAGGACTTAAAACCATAAAACTCCAAAAAGAATACAAAGGAAGAACACTTTGACATAAATTGTAGCTTTTTTTTTTTTTTTTTGAATCTGCTTCCTAAGGACAAAAGAAGTAAAAGTAAAAATAAACAAACTGAACCTAATTAATCCTAAAAGGTTTTGCATAGCAAAGGAAACCATCAACAAAAGGCAACCAATGGATTGGAAGAAATATTTGCCAATGATAAGAGTTGGACACGACTGACCTGACTTAGCAGCAGCAGCAGCATGATCAAAAAGGGGTTAATATACAAAGCATATAAACAGTTCATACATCTAAATATAAAAAAATTGAAAAGTGGGCAAAAAACATGAATTGACATTTTCCCAAAGAAGACATATAGATGGCTAACAGGCACATGAGAAGGTGTTCAACATCACTAATTATTAGAGAAATGCAAATCAAAATAAGATATTACTTCACACCTGTCAGAATGGTTATCATCAAAATGTCTACAAATAGCAAGTTCTGGAAAGGATGCAGAGAAAGGGAATCCTGGTACACTGTTGGTGAGAATATAAACTGGTGCAGCCACTGGGGAAAACAGTATGCACCATTCTACAAAAAAACTAAAAATAGAACTGCCATATGATCTAGAAATTCCACTCCTGTGTATATATCCAGAAAAATCAAAACCACCAATTAATTAAAAAAAATACATGCACCCCAATGTGTATAGCAGCATTGTTTACAATAGTCAATATATGAAAGGAGGCCAAGTACCCATGAACAAGTAAAGAAGATGTGGTATGTGTGTGTGTATATATATATATATATATTGTCGTTGTTCAGTCACCTAGTCATGTCCAACTCTTTGTGGCCCCATGGAATGCAGCATGCAAGGACTCTATGCCTCACCACCTCCTGAAATTTTCCAAAGGTCATGTTCATGGCATTGATGATGCCATACAGATATCTCATTCTCTGATGCCCTCTTCTTCTATCCTCAATATTTTCTCAATCATGTGTTCCTTTTAATGGCTGAGTAATATTCCATTATATATATATAAACACAACTTCTTTATCCATTCATCTGTTGAACATCTAGGTTGATTTTCTAATTGAAATATAATTGATTGAAGTATTAGCTTCAAGTGTGCAACACTCAGTAATTTTTACAGGTTCAGTTCAGTTCAGTTGCTTAGTCGTGTCTGACTCTTTGTGACCCCATGAATCACAGCACGCCAGGCCTCCCGGTCCATCACCAACTCCCAGGGTTCACCCAAAATCATGTGCCTCCAGTTGGTGATGCCATCCAGCCATCTCATCCTCTGTCATCCCCTTCTCCTCCTGCCCCCAATCCCTCCCAACATCAGGGTCTTTTCCAATGAGTCAACTTTTCACATGAGGTGGCCAAAGTATTGGAATTTCAGCCTCAGCATCAGTCCTTCCAATGAACACCCAGGACTGGTCTCCTTTAGGATGGACTGGTTGGATCTCCTTGCAGTCCAAGGGACTCACAAGAGTCTTCTCAGGCACCACAGTTCAAAAGCATCAATTCTTTGGTGCTCAGCTTTCTTCACTGTCCAACTCTGACATCCATAAATGACCACTGGAAAAACCATAGCCTTGACTAGACGGACCTTTGTTGACAAAGTAATATCTCTGCTTTTTAATATGCTATCTAGGTTGGTCATAACTTTCCTTCTAAGGGGTAAGCATCCTTTAATTTCACGGGTTCAGTCACCATCTGCAGTGATTTTGGAGCCCAAAAAATAAAGTCTGACAGGTTATACTCCATTAAAAATTGTTATAAGATTATGGCTATAGTTCCCGGAGCTATACAATATATCCTTGTTGCTTATCTATTTTATACATAGAAATATGTATCTCTTAATCCCATATCCTAACTTGCACCTCTTCCCTTTCCTGTCCCCTTTCACAATTACTAATTTGTTCCCCCTATCTGTGAGTCTGTTTTTATTCTACTACACACATTAGTTTACATTATTTTTTTTGATTCTACATGTAATTGATATAGTATAGTATTTATATTTCTTTGTGACTTATTTCATGTTCTAGGTCCATCCACATTGTTGTAAAAAGCAGAATTTCATTCTTTTTTGTGGCTGAGTTTTCACTGGGGATTCCCTGGTGGCTCAGATAGTAAAGAATCTGCCTGCAATGAAGGAGACTGGTTCGATCCCTGGGTTGGGAAGATCTCCTGGAGAAGGGCACAGCAACGTGCTGCAGTATTTTTGCCTGGAGAATTTGATGGACAGCTTACAGATATGGGAAACAAACGACTGATTACCAAAGGGGACAGGGAAGGGAAGAGGGGAAAGTAGGGTATGGGATTAACAGATACATACTACTATGCATAAAACAGATAAGTAACAAGGATATATTGTATGGCCCAGGGGAATTATAGCCATTATCTTATAATAATTTTTAATGGAGTATAATCTGTAAAAATTACTGAATGACTATGTTGCACACCTAAAACTAATACTTCAATCAATTATATTTCAGTTAAAAAATCAACCTGAAGGACCATCAACAGATGATTGGCTAAAGAAGTTGTGGTACATATATACAATGGGATATTACTCGGCCATTAAAAATGGAGCACATTTGAGTAAGCCTTAGTGACGTGGATGAACCTAGAGTCTGTCATAAAGAGTGAAGTTTAAAAGAGAATGACAAATTTCATATATTAATGCATATATAGGGAATCTGGAAATATGATGAACCTATTTTCGGGTCAGGGATAGTGTTACAGACATAGAGAACAGACTTTGGCACAGTGGGACAGATTGACAGAATAGCACTGAAACATATATATTGCCATATGTAAAATAGATAGCTGTGTGACACAGGAAAGCCAGTGTGGTACTCTGTGAAGCCTACAGGGGTAAGATGGGGCAGGGAATAGGGGGAGGTTCAAGAGGGAGGGGACATACGTATACTTATGCCTGATTCACACTGTTGTATGACAGAGGCAGACTTGATATTGTAAAGCAATTATCCTCCAATAAATAAATTAATTAAAAAATAAAATAGAGTTACAAAATTGTGGTTAAATCTTTTCTGGGAAGGCATAAATAATAGATAACAATGGTGGCAGTGGTTCTCAAAGTGTTGTCCCTACACCAGCAGTGTCAGCATCACCTGTAAGAAATGCAAATTCCTAGGCTGTACCCTAGAGGTGGGCTTCCCTGAAGGCTCGATGGCAAAAATGTCAGAGACATGGCTTCCATCTCTGAGTTGAGAAGATCCCCTGGAAAAGAAAATGTCAACCCACACCAGTATTCTTGCCAGGGAAATCCCGTGGACAGAGGAGCCTGAAGGGCTACAGTCCATGGGGTCACAAAAGAGTTGGACATGACTTAGTGACTGCTGCTGCTGCTAAGTCGCTTCAGTCATGTCTGACTCTGTGCGACCCCATAGATGGCAGCCCACCAGGCTCTGCCATCCCTGGGATTCTCCAGGCAAGAACACTGGTTGTGGGTTGCCATTTCCTTCTCCAATGCATGAGAGTGAAAAGTGAACGGGAAGTCGCTCAGTCATGTCCGACTTCTAGCGACCCCATGGACTGCAGCCCACCAGGCTCCTCCATCCATGGGATTTTCCAGGCAAGAGTACTGGAGTGGGGTGCCATCGCCTTCTCCGACTTAGTGACTATACAACAACAACAATAATCTTAGAGGTACTGAATCAGAAACTGTGGGGAGTGGATCCAGTAACATATGCTTTAGGAAGTAAATGTAGGTGATTTTGATGCACACTTAAAACTGAGAATCACTGCTTTACACCATGTTTTTAGGACAAAACAAAGGTAGATATAACATCTTCTATGTCTTAGATCTCATCTGTGCCATCTATATCTACATTTTACTTCATCTTCTTTCTGTGGTACTGAATCAGAAACTGTGGGGAGTGGATCCAGTAACATATGCTTTAGGAAGTAAATGTAGGTGATTTTGATGCACACTTAAAACTGAGAATCACTGCTTTACACCATGTTTTTTAGAACAAAACAAAGGTAGATATAACATCTTCTATGTCTTAGATCTCATCTGTGCCATCTATATCTACATTTTACTTCATCTTCTTTCTGTTTAATATCATTTAACTACCATCTTAAGTCATTTGTCTGCGATGCTCCCTTTGCCTAGAGTTGTCCTCATGTGGAAAGTCCTTCTCATGATTCCAGCAGCCCTTCAAAAGCCATTTCTCAGAATCCTGACCAGAGTGAGGTATTTCCCTCTCAATTCAAACACTTTGATCATATTTTATTCCCTCTATTTTTATATAATAATTTAAAAGTAACCTATATATTCAATAATTTATATATTCACTTTGACAAATATTAAGATAGATCTTTTTTTCCCTGTTTTTCTGTTTAATATTCCTGGAATATAAGTGTTGTGTGGACAGGAGTAATATTTGGCTTTTGACTGCAATAACCCTAGTAAACGACAATTCTTAGCATAAAGAAGATACTCACCAAATATTCATAGATTAATTTAATAAACAAATCATTGAATACCCTATGGTGGTTTCTGTACTCCATCACCTCCATCAGGCACTGAAGGAGGGAACAGCACAGTGAAATTATTAAATATGGAAAGGAGGCAAGATGTCCCAGAAGATAGAAACCACAAAGATCATAAGCAGGCTGTCTAGTGTCACAAAATGATAAGGGTCCCAATTTTTCAAATGAAACCCTCCTGGCTTTGTAGCCATGAAGCCCACATTCTTTCCAAAGTTTATGCTAAAGGAAAAAAAAGAAAGGAATGATCTCTTTTATGTGATAGGGCTATTAAAGTTGTTTGTTTGTTTTCTTCATTTACAGTGCATTTTTATCTTTTATGGGGCAACACTAGCCTAGGAAGAAAACATGGGAGAGCTTATTTCAAACAATGTACAAGTTGAGGAATTTGATTCCAAGTTTGAGGTGGGAAGAAAGCTATACAAGGAAGTAACTAAAATAGGAATCTAGTAATAAAGATAAATATTCCCACATGGATGAGGAGAAATAGATTTCCAAATAGATGCTTGGGAATAAAAATAATAAATTTCCTTAAAATAGTCTGCAAAATTAATTTATGCTAAAGGTTCACAAATACTGTGATAACTGTTGTAAATGTGGCCTGGATGTGGTTCCCTAAAATAGATTCAGTGATCTCTAAATAGAGGCATGAAGAATCAGTTGGCAGTTAAAATTAATTTCATCTCTGGATTATCACTGTGGGTGTCTGCACATTTCTGATGTTACAGAAACCTAGATGGTCAGTTATTGTTTTTGATTGTTACAAGTGCATGTTACAACTTATTCTTGGCAGTCATTCTTGATGTGAAGTAAAAATCTTGATGTATTCATCAATAAGTTTAAAATTCCCTTTTTTCAGTGGGTTCAACACCCTCTATGGGGAAAAAAAAAAGTTTATTTTCAATAGTTAAATGTGAGTGGTGTGCACTTTAGCTTAGTATATTTTCCTTGCGTAGGGAAAGAAGCATCAATAAAAGTATTTAAACCTATCTACACAGTGGATTTTGAGGATAAAGCTCTGAGTCAGGTAAGAATGCTATCTATCATCATGTCTGCTTTCCAGGATGGAAACTGAGTTCACGCAACATTCAAAGTCATTTACTTAAGCTGTGACTATAATCCGGGTACCTTGACCATGTTTTATTATCATTAAAACAATTAGAGGTATAATCCACAAGTTAGATCAAAACAAAAAAACAAACAATGAGAAAAAAATAACCTTAGATGAGAATGAATTAATAGCAAGTTAGGGAAATAGTACATTAAGCATTAAGGAGGTAAAAATATAGACTCTGAACTAGAACAGCTGACATTTGAATCCTGGTTCAACCATTTAGAAGTTTTTAATCTCTGTGTTCCTCAATTTCCTCATCTGGAAAATGGGTTAATACTAATACCAATCTTAAAGTGTTGTTATATACTAACACATATATATGGAATTTAGAAAGATGATAACAATAACCCTGTGTACGAGACAGCAAAAGAGACACTGATGTATGGAACAGTCTTATGGACTCTGTGGGAGAGGGAGAGGGTGGGAAGATTTGGGAGAATGGCATTGAAACATGTAAAATATCATGTATGAAACAAGATGCCAGTCCAGGTTCAATGCACGATACTGGATGCTTGGGGCTAGTGCACTGGGACGACCCAGAGGGATGGTATGGGGAGGGAGGAAGGAGGAGGGTTCAGGATGGGGAGCACATGTATACCTGTGATGGATTCATTTTGATATTTGGCAAAACTAATACAATTATGTAAAGTTTAAAAATAAAATAAAATTAAATTAAAAAAAAGAAAAAAAAAGTGTTGTTATAAGGGATTGATGAGATAATGTAAGATGTTGAGAGAAAAATGCTTGAAAAAAGAAAATCTTCTAAAATATTTTTTTATTCATAAAGATCCATTGAAAATTCCAATTTTACTGATTAGGAATGAGAATTCTTGAAATACATGTTTTGGTAATTTAATTTTGATCTTTACCAAAGACAGACATGAATGCTATGGAAACTCTTCAACAGGTAGCAGAACATATGTCCATTGCCTCTACCCTGAATTATAAATCCAAATGCCCAAGTCTTCCACTGACCACAAGTGATGGGGCATCATCAGTAACTTCATGGGAGAAAAATTTACAGTGAAGAATTAGTTAAATTTGGACGTTCCAAATGAGTGAAATTAAAATGTAAATAGATCAAAATGATGGGGGTACAAAAACTACCTATAACTAAAGGGACTGCAAACACACATTCACACCAAAAAGTACCCACCTTTCTTTATCATAAGTTTTGCCCTTTCATTCTGTTACATTTAAAAATTTAATCATTTCTACAGGTCTTACATATTACTGATATTTTGAAAGGAATGCCAGGTACACATGTGGGAGACCTTTCTTATAATAAAATTGGATTGGAAAAAGAAAACTATGAATGTTTAGCAAAAACAAACTTTGAAAGGAAACTCAACTTTTTAAAAATGTTTCCTTGGGCATTTTTCTAAAATCAGCCTTGTTTCTGCATAATATTTTTCTTGGTTGGGCAAAGGCTGGTTAAAATATTCATTATTTTTTTAATGTACTATACTGCTATTTGCAGCTTCAGGTAGTTAATATTTGTGTTTAAGCTTTGCAGTTCAAATGGGAAAATCTACCCCAAATAGCATTGCTGAACAGCATGAAGGAATCCTTCGAAACAGGAGGTCCCTTTCCTGAATACCAATCAGTGTGGCTTTCCTCTGTGGCTGGGAGAGGAAGCCCTGACCAATGTTTGCACTCCACCATGTCCTGCTTGTCACAAGCCTAACTCCTAACACTGGCCGCCTTGTCGACAGAGTTTCCGGATGGCAGAATGAATTGAACCTCAGAAGACGAGCGGCGCTACTATGTCTCCAGATGACGTCAGCGTCTTCTGGGACAACAGCATGAAAAGATGAAATAGAATCTGCCAGAGCCTGGCCCAAGATTACTTCAAAGAGTACATGTGTGTGTAAATATGATTGGCCAGCTCTATAAGAAAAATCATTGGTATGCAAGGCTTAAGTTAAAATGCAAGTGTAGCTGGAAGATAGCAAGACACCTTAGAAAAATGAGTAACCAGGCTAAGGAAAGGATTCTCTTGATAGCCCCAATTTAGATTCCAAAGTACATTTGTTAACATCTACTCTATACTAAATCCATATCTCCTATGTCATTTAATACTGATAATGGCTCAAATAGAAATTGTTAATTAGAAAAACAAAAATGGGGAAACTGAGATTCACAAAAACTTAAATATACTTTCCCAAGAGACCAGTTATTCATTTTTTTTCAAAATGAAAAAGGAAAAAAAAAGAAAGGAAATGCCAAAGAATGTTCAAACTACTGCACAATTGCACTCATCTCACATGCTAGTAAAGTAATGTTCAAAATTCTCCAAGCCAAGCTTCAGCAATATGTGAACCGTGAACTCGCAGATGTTCAAACTGGTTTTAGAAAAGGCAGAGGAACCAGAGATCAAATTGCCAGCATCCTCTGGATCATGGAAAAAGCAAGAGTTCCAGAAAAATATCTATTTCTGCTTTATTGACTATGCCAAAGCCTTTATTGTGTGGATCACAATAAACTGTGGAAAATTCTGAAAGAGGTGGGAATACCAGACCACCTGATCTGCCTCTTGAGAAATTTGTATGCAGGTCAGGAAGCAACAGTTAGAAGTGGACATGGAGCAACAGACTGGTTCCAAATAGGAAAAGGAGTACGTCAAGGCTGTATATTGTCACCCTGCTTATTTAACTCGGAGAAGGCAATGGCACCCCACTCCAGTAGTCTTGCCTGGAAAATCCCATGGACGGAGGAGCCTGGTGGACTGCAGTCCATGGGGTCGCTAGGAGTCGGACACGACTGAGTGACTTCATTCACTTTTCACTTTTATGCATTGGAGAAGGAACTGGCAACCCACTCCAGTGTTCTTGCCTGGAGAATCTGAGGGACGGGGGAGCCTGATGGGCTGCCGTCTATGGGGTTGCGCAGAGTCAGACACCACTGAAGTGACTTAGCAGCAGCAGCTTATTTAACTTATATGCAGAGTACATCATGAGAAACGCTGGGCTGGATGAAGCACAAGCTGGAATCAAGATTGCCAGGAGAAATATCAATAACCTCAGATATGCAGATGACACCACCCTTTTGGCAGAAAGTGAAGAAAAACTAAAGAGCCTCTTGATGAAAGTGAAAGAGGAGAGTGAAAAAGTTGGCTTAAAGCTCAACATTCCGAAAACTAAGATCATGGCATCTGGTCCCATCACTTCACGGCAAATATATGGGGAAACAGTAGAAACAGTGGCTGACTTTATTTTTCTGGGCTCCAAAATTGCTGCAGATGGTGATTGCAGCCATGAAATTAAAAGATGCTTACTCCTTGGAAGGAAAGTTATGACTAACCTAGATAGCATGTTGAAAAGCAGAGACATTACTTTGTCAACAAAGGTCCGTCTGGTCAAGGCTATGGTTTTTCCAGTGGTCATGTATGGATGTGAGTTGGACTGTAAAGAAAGCTGAGTGCCGAAGAATTGATGCTTTTGAACTGTGGTGTTGGAGAGTCTATCCTAAAGGAGACCAGTCCTGGGTGTTCATTGAAAGGACTGATGTTGAAGCTGAAACTCCAGTACTTTGGCCTCCTGATGTGAAGAGCTGACTGATTTGATAAGACCCTGATTCTGGGAAAGATTGAGGGCATGAGGAGAAGGGGATGACAGAGGATGAGATGGTTGGATAGCATCACCAACTCAATGGACATAAGTTTGGTTAGGCTCCACGTGTTGGTGATGGACAGGGAAGCCTGTCGTGCTGTGATTCATGGGGTCACAAAGAGTTGGACAGGACTGAGTGACTGAACTGAACTGAACTGAACTATGTATGAGAATATATGTTCCTATTAGAATGGAGACACAATGATGAGCAAGACACAGTGGGGACCCGAACTCATGTTATGTGCAAGATTATATATTGGAAAAACTGATTATCTTATGGAAAAACCCAAATGAATGTTTTGGCCAACCCAATAATATTATTTAGTTCTTACAACTGTCAGTTTGCTTAGTGCTTTTCTTAGACACACTAATATATGAGGTTCTAATCCTTCATCTACTGTATCCTTAAAAGCATATATATGTATGTATATATATAATAAGCATAATATACATAATATATATGTAATAGATGTATATTAAATTATATGTATATTAAATATATGCATGTTACTTACATATGTGTTATTATGATTTTCTTCTTTTCTTTCTCATATGGAGAAGAAAGTGCAAGTATTCTTCACTCAGTCATGTCCAACTCTGCGACTCCATGGACTAAAGCCTGCCAGGTTCTTCTGTCCATGGAATTCTCCAGTCAAGAATACTGGAGTGAGTTACCACTCCCTTGTCCAGAGGATCTTCCTGACCCTGGGATTGAGCCCACGTCTCCTGCATTGCAGGAAGATTCTTTACAGTCTGAGCCACCAGGGAAGCCCATGGAGAAGAAATGAAATAACAATGCTATCCTTATTTAACCCCTATATATTGCCTCCCATCCTCTCCACATGTTTAATTATTTTCCCTCAAATGCTTTGAGATCATCAATCATCAGAATGGTTCCTGTACTTCCCAGAGCATTAAAGGACTTACTTAGAGGAGGCACTGGCTTCTTGCCAATGAACCACTGAAATGCCAGAGAGGGAGAATGAATGTTGCTCTGTTGCCTTCTCCTACATCTTTTTCTTAACTTTTCCCCTTTCTCAACCTTATTCTTCTCTGTCCTATCATGGAATACCCACTCCCATATGATTAGAATTAATCTAGGCTACTCTTGCCAGACAACTTTAACAAATATGGCACTACTACCAATATGAAAAGTGCATGTTCCTTAAAAAGAGTGTTTGCAGACTGCTTCATCTGGTCTTACCTGCTATCTAAGTAGCCCAGGTGTTTGTTGATTGTGTATTTTTATCAAAGTTCATCTATTTGAAGGTTAAGAGTAAGGCTTATTTCCAATTGCTGCTTCTACTCCATTAACCTTCCTTCCCAATAACAATAGCAAATATATAAATTTGAAATCAAAGTCTTACATCTCATGTTGTGTGGCTACATTGTATTTTTCCTCTTTCCATACTTTCATTTACTAATCTGTTGGTCAGTCTTTCTCATTCATCCAGCATTATGATGTTGGGCTTATATTTTCATCTTTTGTCCTAGTACTAGAATGACCCAACACCCACATCCCACTCTTACTTTATTTGCTCCCCTTTCTCTTCCCCCTACTCTTCACCTCAGATTCCCACCCATCCTGCCACTCCTTGGAGCTTATTATCTCACATAACTGCTCTACTTCAAAAATTTAACCATCTTCTTTCTGATTCAACCTCTCTTTTGTTGATATCGTGTTTTAAATATTTTCATTATGTTATTCTTTTGGTTTCATGATACCCTCACTTTCCAACCTCCAACACCTTCACAGGCCTCATTTATTGTTGCACAGTAGCTAAACCATGCCCAACTCTTTGTGACCCCATGGACTGCAACATGCCAGGTTTCCCTGTCCTTCACCATCTCCTGGATTTTGCTCAAACTCATGTCCATTGAATCAGTGATGCCATTGAACTGTCTCATACTCTGTCATCCCCTTTTCCTCCTGTCTTCAGTCTTTCCCAGAATCAGGATCTTTTCCAATGAGCTGGGTCTTTGTATTGGGTGGCCAAAGTATTGGATCATCAGTCCTTCCAATGAATATTGAGGGTTGCTGTCCTTTAAGATTAACTGGCTTGATCTCCTTGAAGGCCAAGGGACTCTCAAGAGTCTTCTCCAACACTACAGTTTGAAACATCAGTTCTTCAGCCCTCAGCCTTCTTTATTAGCCAGCTTATATTTTAAGAATCTTTATATCACTAACTGCCTTATATATATCATAAATAGCATTGCTTCTATCTCTCTGTATTTTCTTTGCACTTTCTTGCAGCTCCCATACATAATTTAACGTATTGTTTTGTGCTCCACTCAAGCATTCAATTGTTGCTAAAGAAATTCACACAGTAGGGCTATTGGATTGTACTATCAAATGATGATAGTCATGACTGGGCTGTCAGCACTGTGGGAACTTGTAGATTGAATACATTAAGGATTCCAATTATTTGCCTTTCACTGGGTCCATGTCCCCTTGCCATGGATTTTAGAGTAACTCCCACTAAAGAGGAAGAATATATTAATACTTTTTCATTCTCTATCTAAATTTGGGTATATGACTGGATTTTGCCAATGGGTTATTAGCAGATGTGATACATGCAGAGGCTTGAGAACATTCTTACACATTTCAACTTCTATCTTGGCCTTGGCACATGCCTTAAATAGACTGCTGGATATAATAGATACATGGAGAGAAGTCATTCATTCCAGTGACCCAACCAAAGCCAGCCTAGATCAGTGACAGTCTCAAAATATGTGAGGAAGCTCAAGAACTACAGGCTAATCCACAGACTCAAAAGATAAATAGAAGGGCACTGTTTTAAGGCACTCACCTTTGGGTTAGTTTGTCACATATCACTGCTGCAGCAGTAGATACTGACACTATCAGCTACAATTCTCTGAATGATTTGTGCTGTAATTCCCAAAGAATGGGCTTCCCTGTTAGCTCAGTTGGTAAAGAAGTCACCTGCAAGGCAGGAAGCCCTAGTTCTATTCCTGGGTCAGGAAGATCCACTACACAAAGGTTAGACTACCCACTCCAGTATTCTTGGGCTTCCCTTGTGACTCAGCTGGTAAAGAATCCAACTGCAATGCATTTGATCCTTGGATTGGGAAGATCCCCTGGAGAAAGGAAAGGCTTCCCACTCCAGAATTCTGGCTGGAGAATTCCATGGTTGTATAGTCCATGGGATCGCAAAGAGTTGGACACAACTGAGCAACTCTCACTTTACTTCACTTCCCAAAGAATTTTGTTACTTCTCATTGACAAAAATGCTTTACAGATATAATGGAGGGCATCTAATGCTAAATCCCTTAACTTCCTTCTATGAAATTCACAAGGTGTCAGTATCCACTTCATACTACTTTGTGTTCCTCTAATATCTATAGAGATCTGACTATTTTGCTGTCCATGGAAACTGTAGTTTAGATCCAACCCCTTCCTTTATGATCTCTTCTATGTATGTGTGCTCAGTCTTTCCTTTTCAACATGAAATAGTCAACTCATTTCTTTCTGGCCTTTACCATTTCTCTCCATGTAAAAAATTTACCATAGGTCATCAGTGACCCCTCCCCCAAATCAATTTGTTTTTTAATTCTCAGCTTATTTTCCCTCTCAGAAGCATTCCATACCATAGACCATTCTTTGATTATTAAAATATTGTCTTCTCTTTATTTCTATGACACAGGGTATTTTGGTTTCCCCCTTACGTATCTGTTTACTTCTGTTCTATCTCTGCTTCAGATTTAGTCTCATTTATTCTTCCAAGAAACATTTTTCAAGGTTTGTTCCTAGTCCCTCTTATATTTATGTTAAGACAAAGAGATCCCATCCAAGCCAATGTCTTGATTTATCATCTCAGTAGATAGACTCACAAATTAAGTGTCTCTATCATAGACCTAACCTCTGAGCTTCAAGCCCATTTATCCAACTGTTTCCCTTTATATATGCATTTGGATATCACTAATCCACCTTATGGAAAAAGCAAAAGAGTTCCAGAAAAACATCTTTTTGCTTTATTGACTATGCCAAAGCCTTTGACTGTGTGGATCACAGTAAACTGTGGAAAATTCTGAAAGAGATGGGAATACCAGACCACCTGACCTGCCTCTTGAGAAATCTGTATGCAGGTCAGGAAGCAACAGTTAGAACTGGACATGGAACAACAGACTGGTTCCAAATAGGAAAAGGAGTTCGTCAAGGCTTGTATATTGTCACCCTGCTTATTTAGCTTATATGCAGAGTACATCATGGGAAACTCTGGACTGGAAGAAGCACAAGCTGGAATCAAGATTGCCAGGAGAAATATCAATAACCTCAGATATGCAGATGACACCAGCCTTATGGCAGAAAGTGAAGAGGAACTAAAAAGCCTCCTGATGAAAGTGAATGTGGAGAGTGAAAAAGTTGGCTTAAAGCTCAACATTCAGAAAACGAAGATCATGGCATCCAGTCCCATCACATCTGTTTCATGGGAAATAGATGGGGAAACAGTGGAAACAGTGGCAGACTTTATTTTTTTGGGCTCCAAAATCACTGCAGATGGTGACTGTAGCCATGAAATTAAAAGACAGCAAAAGAGACACTGATGTATAGAACAGTCTTTTGGACTCTGTAGGAGAGGGAGAGGGTGGGATGATTTGGGAGAATGGCATTGAGACATGTATAATATCATATATGAGACGAGTCGCCAGTCCAGGTTTGATGCACGATACTGGATGCTTGGGGCTGGTGCACTGGGACGACCCAGAGGGATGGTACGGGGAGGGACGAGGGAGGAGGGTTCAGGATGGGGAACAGGTGTATACCTGTGGTGGATTCATGTTGATATATGGCAAAACCAATACAATATTGTAAAGTTAAAAAATGAAATAAAATAAATTAAATACAAAAAATAAAAGATGCTTACTCATTGGAAGAAAAGTTGTGACCAACCTAGATAGCATATTCAAAAGCAGAGACATTACTTTGGCAACAAAGGTCCGTCTAGTCAAGGCTATGGTTTTTCCTGTGGTCATGTTTGAATGTGAGAGTTGGACTATAAAGAAGGCTGAGTGCTGAAGAATTGATGCTTTTGAACTGTGGTGTTGGCCAAGACTCTTGAGAGTCCCTTGGACTACAAGGAGATCCAATCAGTCCATTCTGAAGGAGATCAACCCTGGGAGTTCTTTGGAAGGAATGATGCTAAAGCTGAAACTCCAGTACTTTGGCCACCTCATGCGAAGAGTTGACTCATTGGAAAAGACTCTGATGCTGGGAGGGATTGGGGGCAGGAGGAGAAGGGGACGACAGAGGATGAGATGGGTGGATGGCATCACTGACTCGATGGACATGAGTCTGAGTGAACTCCGGGAGTTGGTGATGGACAGGGAAGCCTGGCGTGCTGCGATTCATGGGGTCGCAAAGAGTCTGACACGACTGAGTGACTGAACTGAACTGAACTGAATCCACCTTAAGTTTAGAAGCTTCAGAATAAAGTTCATTATGTCCCTTCTCCCCAGCTGACTCTATAATGTTATCTATCTCAAGAAATGACAACTATTGTCCAAATGACTGAGTCATCATTTACAACCTATCAAATACAGCCAACTACAAGTCCTATGGATTTTACTTTTTAGCATCATTCAAAGATGGCCATTCTCTGTCTCTCAAGGGTCATCATCTTATTCCAAGTTACTATCTTCTCTTCTATTCATCACCTCTTTGTAGACTGACTGCCACCAAAGTTGAGTTAGAATGTATCACAATCATCCTCTATCATGCATACAAACAATCATGTTTAAAACACATCTAATTTTTTGTTTCACTTGGAATAAGAGTGAAAGTCCTTTAGATGACTTGAAATGTACGGTCTGGTCTCCCTTTTTTTTCAGTCTTGTTTCACATATGTACCCCTACTCTCTTCCTTCTACCACTCTGACCTTTTCTCTTCAGTTTCTGGAACCTTCCAGCCACCCTCCTGTCATAAGTGACACCCTTGGATATGCAGCTACTAGTTCTCCAGATACTTGCTATTTCTTTGGTCAGGAGCATCACCTCTCATACTATAGGACCTCCCAGATGTTGAAGATCCATTTATCTGGATTTTCTATGCCACCTGCTGCTGAAACTTTTTCCAATCATATTTATTTTGTCTTGTCTTCTTAGTTTCTACAAATCATCCAGTCTGAATTTGCAAGCAAAAGTGCCCTAATTTTTACATGTAGAATAGCTTAATGTCACTGCATTCTTGTCTATAAACCCCTGGATGATTCCTACACAAATAAGCATATAAGAATCTCAAAGAATCCTTCACACAATCCTTTCCCTCAGTCTAGTTAAGTTCTGCAATGTCAGGGACTGTATCTGGTTTGTTTAGTAATGCAATCCCAACTCTGAGGGCAGTGTCTGGCAGATAAATATTAATTGATTGATATTGGGAAGGGAAGAAAGGAAAGATTGAAGGGAAAAAGGAAAAAAAGTTAGGGAGGGAATGAGGAAAGAGGAAACAATTAGGAAACCACATAGAATAAATATGATATTGTTGGTTTCAGGCTTTCAAATTCAGTTACCAATAAACAGGAGTTAATCCTTTACCTTTGTGTTATAATTATCAAAGCAATCTTTCCATAAAGAGTGAAATTTGCTAAAAGTGGACCAAGCATGTAATATTGTGGTGTCTAGTCTTTCTTCTAAGAAAAACATAGATGTATGTTTTCCATGTAGCACTGGAAAGACAGAGTCTGAAATGGCCTCATAAATCTCCAGAAAATGAGGGTGAGTACAGCCTTCAAAGACTCTCCTGGGTTGTGCAACGTGCCTCTACAAGCTCCTTGTCCAGCCCTGCAACCACTTTGGAATGTAGCAGCTCTCATGGAAATAGTTGAGTACCTACAAGCTGAGACTGTCACCTTTGACCTCCCACTTTCCCTCTCTTTAGGTCACTTATGTCACCTTTACATTCTGACATGTATTATACACCTGTGTTTGTCTCATGGCCTGCTTCTACATGTGTCTAGAGTATTGCCACAGTTGTGTTTCTGGTTTTAATTCACTATTAACATTCTGAGAGATGGAGTCTGGAAACTCAGGCAAGTTTCTTTTGCTTTTCTTTTGTTATGAGATTTTCTTTTCTTTTTTTGGTTTCCTGCAGAGTACTGATTTCCAATTAATGCTTCTTGCATATTCCATTCAACAATTTAACAGAGAAATACTGTGGTGGCAGGAAGCAAAAGGAATCTTGTTTACTTCATCTAAAAGCTAAGGCAGAGTCTTGATAAGAAAAGTCTATAAGAAAGGGGTTAATAAAAATGGTTAAGAATCAGAAGATATCACTGTTGATGAGATACAGTCTGTCCCAGGATCTGTCAACCAGATTCACAAACCAAAAAGATAGCATGCCCATTTTTACACATTCCCTTTTATCCCCTGGTTTATAATATGAATATATATTTTGAAGTTATATATATATATATATATATATATATATATATATATACATACATACATACATATTTCCATGGTGGCTCAGTGGTAAAGAATCCTTTTGCCAACACAAGAGCCATGGGTTTGATTCCTGGGTTGGGAAGATCTCATGGAGAAGGGAATGGCTACACACTCCAGTATTCTTGCCTGGGAAAACCCATGGACAGGGGAGCCTGGCAGACTATAAATAGGGGTCACAAAGACTCAGACATGACTTAGCGACTAAACAACAACAACACACACACACACACACATATATATATATACGCAATTTGATGGATATTATTCATTCTCTATCTTGTGAAAGCTCTCCTATACCACTTTTTATCTGAGAATCTATGTGATCCTCACCCAGAACAGGTTACACTAAGTCCCTTACAAATTAACCTTCAAATAGCAAACTTTCAAAACTGTGAATATGCATTGAAAACATAATGAAATTGAAGGCCCAGAGAAAAGACAAAGAGAGACAGGAGGAAGAAGAAGTAACTGAAGACCTTAAGAGATTCATGATGCAGGAAATGGCAAAGGGATTGTCTGTATCTGATGAGGCACTGCTAGTTTTTGAGGCACAGGAGCCAAACATAGAACAGTACATAAAGGCTACAGCAGCTGTTGAGAATGTAATTCAGTGCTACTGTGTCATTTGTGATCAGGATTAAAAGAGAGAGAGAGCTACTACCCAGGCTCAAACGAAAACTTGGGTGCACCAGGACCCAAGGAAAGGAGAAGTGACCTCCACAAGAGACTATGCCAGACCCGCCTTTGAGTGTTTGAGTCTCCTGCAGAGGCATGGGTCAGCAGTGGCTTGCCACAAGGACAAGGGCTCTAACTGTAGTGGTCCTCTGAGAGGCATGGCATGTGGCATAAGTCCCCTTGGAGGAGGTCACCATTAGCCCACTATACAGCCATTAAGCAGGTAAACCACAAACTGGATAACAATCATAACAAGTTTTCATGCTGTTGTGAAAGTTCTAGGGCCCACAGCAGATTTCCCAACCTGGGGATCAGGCAAAGGGACTGAGAACCCCTGCGGAATTTGACTTTGAAGGCCAGTAGGATTTGATTACAGATTTTCCACAGGACTGGGAAACAGAGACTCTTGCAGAGCACAAACAAAACATTGTGCATACCAGGTCCCAGGAGAAAGGAGCATGACTCCACAAGAGACTGAGCCAGACTGATCTATGAGTGCCCAAGAGTTTCTGGGGAGGTGTAGATCAACAGTGACCTGCCGTGGAGTCAGGGGAACCGACTACAACAGTCCTGAGAGGCACAGATTGCCGGCATAAGTCCTTTGGAAGGAGGTGCTGCATTATCCCTACCATAGTTTGGCCTCAGGCCAACCATAGGGCAGGAACGCAGCCCCATCCATCAGTAGAAAATTGGATTAAAGATTTACTGAGCTTGGCATTGCCTTTCTTTGGGATTGGAATAAAAACTGACCTTTTCCAGTCCTGTGGCCATGGCTGAGTTTTCCAGATTTGCTGGCATATTGAGCACAGCACTTTCACAGCATTATCATTTAGGATTTGAAACAGCTCAACTGGAATTCCATCACCTCCACTAGCTTTGTTTGTATGATGCTTTCTAAGGCCCACTTGACTTCACATTCCAGGATGTCTGGCTCTAGGTGAGTGATCACACCATTGTGATTATCTGGGTCTTGAAGCTCTTTTTTGTACAGTTCTGTGTATTCTTGCCGTCTCTTTTTAATATCTTCTGCTTCTGTTAGGTCCATACCATTTCTGTCCTTTATTGAGCCCATCTTTGCATGAAATGTTCCTTGGTATTTCTAATTTTCTTGAAGAGATCTCTTGTCTTTCCCATTCTGTTGTTTTCCTCTATTTCTTTGCATTGATCGCTGAGGAAGGCTTTCTTCTCTCTCCTTGCTATTCTTTGGAACTCTGCATTCAGATGCTTATATCTTTCCTTTTCTCCTTTGCTTTTTCCTTCTCTTCTTTTCACAGCTATTTGTAAGGCCTCCTCAGACAGCCATTTTGCTTTTTTGCATTTCTTTTCCATGGGGATGGTCTTGATCCCTGTCTCCTGTACAGTGCCATGAACCTCTCTCCATAGTTCATCAGACACTCTATCAGATCTAGTCCCTTAAATCTATTTCTCACTTCCACTGAATAATCATAAGGGATTTAATTTAGGTCATACCTGAATTGTCTAGTGGTTTTCCTTACTTTCTTCAACTTCAGTCTGAATGGCAATAAGGAGTTCATGATCTGAGCCACAGTCAGATCCTGGTCTTGTTTTTGTTGACTGTATAGAGCTTCTCCATCTTTGGCTGCAAAGAATATAATCAATCTGATTTTGGTGTTGACCATCTGGTGATGTCCATGTGTAGAGTCTTCTCTTGTGTTGTTAGAAGAGGGTGTTTGCTATGACCAGTGCATTTTCTTGGCAAAACTCTATTAGTCTTTGCCCTGCTTCATTCCATATTCCAAGGCCAAATTTGCCTGTTACTCCAGGTGTTTCTTGACTTCCTACTTTTGCATTCCAGTCCCCTATAATGAAAAGGACATCTTTTTTGGGTGTTAGTTCTAAAAGGTCTTATAGGTCTTCATAGAACTGTTCAACTTTAGCTTCTTCAGCGTTACTGGTTGGAGCATAGACTTGGATTACTGTAATATTGAATGATTTGCCTTGGAAATTAACAGAGATCATTCTGTCATTTTTGAGATTGCATCCAAGTACTGCATTTTGAACTCTTTTGTTGACCATGATGGCTACTCTAATCCCAAAGAAAGGCAATGCCAAAGAATGCTCAAACTACTGCAAAATTGCACTCATTTCACACGCTAGTGAAGTAATACTCAAAATTCTCTAAGCCAGGCTTCAGCAATACGTGCACCGTGAACTTCCAGATATTCAAGCCAGTTTCAGAAAAGGCAGAGGAACCAGAGATCAAATTGCCAACATCGGCTGGATCATCAAAAAAGCAAGAGAGTTCCAGAAAAACATGTATTTCTGCTTTATTGACTATGCCAAAGCCTTTGACTGTGTGGATCATAGTAAACTGTGGAAAATTCTGAAAGAGATGGGAATACCAGACCACCTGACCTGCCTCTTGAGAAATTTGTATGCAGGTCAGGAAGCAACAGTTAGAACTGGACATGGAACAACAGACTGGTTCCAAATAGGAAAAGGAGGCGTCAAGGTTTGTATATTGTCACCCTGCTTATTTAACTTATATGCAGAGTACATTATGAGAAACGCTGGGCTGGAAGAAGCACAAGCTAGAATCAAGATTGCCGGGAGAAATATCAATAACCTCAGATATGCAGATGACACCACCCTTATGGCAGAAAGTGAAGAAGAACTAAAAAGTCTCTTGATGAAGGTGAAAGAGGAGAGTGAAAAAGTTGGCTTAATACTCAACATTCAGAAAACGAAGATCATGGCATCTGGCCCATCACTTCATGGGAAATAGATGGGGAAACAGTGAAAACAATGTCAGACTTTGTTTTTTGGGGGCTTCAAAATCACTGCAGATAGTGACTGCAGCCATTAAATTAAAAGATGCTTACTCCTTGGAAGAAAAGTTATGACCAACCTAGATAGCTTATTGAAAAGCAGACATTACTTTGCCAACAAAGGTCCATCTAGTCAAGACTATGGTTTTTCCAGTGGTCATGTATGGATGTGAGAGTTGGACTGTGAAGAAAGCTGAGCACCGAAGAATTGATGCTTTTGACCTGTGGTGTTGGAGAAGACTCTTGAGAGTCCCTTGGACTGCAAGGAGATCCAACCAGTCCATTCTGAAGGAGAATAGCCCTGGGATTTCTTTGGAAGGAATGATGCTAAAGCTGAAACTCCAGTAGTTTGGCCACGAATGGGAAGTGTTGACTCATTGGAAAAGAATCTGATGCTGGGAGGGATGGAGGGCAGGAGGAGAAGGGGACGACAGAGGATGAGATGGTTGGATGGCATCACTGACTCGATGGACGTGAGTCTAAGTGAACTCCGGGAGTTGGTGATGGATAGGGAGGCCTGGCGTGCTGAGATTCATGGGGTTGTAAAGATTCAGACACAACTGAGAGACTGAACTGAACTGAACTGAGCTTGGCATTGCCCACCAGGACAAGAAGGAAATGGCAACCCATTCCAGTATTCTTGCCTGGAAAATCCCATGGATGGAGGAGCCTGGTAGTCTACAGTCCATGGGATCGCAAAGAGTTGGACATGACTGAGCAAATTCACTCACTCACCACAACAAGACCCAGTTTTGCCTGCAGCCAGTCCCTGCCATTAAGAAGCTTCTACAAATCTCATCCTCATCTACCAGAGGGCAGACAGAATGAAAGCCACAATCACAAAAAAACTAATCAAACTGTTCACATGGATCACAACCTTGTCTATCTCAATGAAACTATGAGCCACGCCATGTAAGGCCACCCAAGACAGATTGGTTATGGTGGAGAGTTCTGACAAAATGTGGTCCAGTGGATAAGGGAATGCAAACCATTTCAGCATTCTTTCCTTGAGAACCCCTTAAACCATATGAAAAGGAAAAAATATATGACACTGAAAAATGAACTCCCTAGGTCAGTAGGTGCACAACATGCTACCAGAGAAATAACTCCAGAAGGAATAGAGAGGCTGAGACGAAGCAGAAACAACATTCATCTGTGGAAGTGTCTGGTGGTGAAGGTAAAGTCCTATGTTGCAAAGACAATATTGCATAGGAAGCTGGAAAGTTAGATACATGAATCAAGGTGAATTGAAAGTGGTCAAACAGGAGATGGCAAGAGTGAACATCAGCATTTTAGGAATCAGTGAATTAAAATGAACTAGAATGGGCAAATTTAATTTGGATAACCATTATATCTACTACCGCAGGCAAGAATCCCTTAGAAGAAATGGAGTAGCCCTCAAAGTCAATAAGAGAGTCTGAAATTCAGTACTTGTGTGCAATCTCAAAAATGACAGAATTATTTCTGTTCCTTTCCAAGGCAAACCATTCAAAATCACAGTAATCCAAGTCTATGCCCGAACCACTAATGCCAAAGAAACTGAAGTTGAACAGTTACATGAAGACCTATAAGATCTTCCAGAACTAACACAAAAAAGGATGTCCTTTTCATCATAAGAGACTCAAATGCAAAAGTAGGAAATCAAGAGATGCCTCGAGTAACAGGCAAGCTTCACTCTGGAGTACAAAGGCTTTAGCAGGGCAAAAGCTAGCAGAGTTTTATGAAGAGAACACACTGGTCATAGTAAACACTGTCTTCCAACAACACAAGAGATGACTACACATGGACATCACCAGATGGTCAATACTGAAATCAGACTGATTACATTCTTTGTAGCTGAAGGTAGAGAAACTCTATACAGTTAGCAAAAACAAGTCCAGGAGCTGACTGGAGTGACTCAGATCATGAATTCCTTATTGCATAATTCAGACTTAAATTGAAGAAAGTAGGGAAAATTACTAGGTCATTAAGATATGATTTAAATCAAATCCCTTATGATTATACAGTGTAAGTAACAAATAGGCTTAATGGATTAGATTTGGTAGACAGAGTGCTGAAGAATTGTGGATAGAGGTATGTAACATTGTACAGGAAGCAGCAATCAAAACCATCCCCAAGAAAAAGAAATTCAAAGAGGCAAAATGGTTGTTTGAGGAGGTCTTAAATAGTTGAGAAAAGAAGAGAAGTATTACCTAGGCTAATTTTGTTGGACTTACAAACCAATTTAACCTACTAATGTCCTCTCAGAATGGAACTCATTCATATGTAGAGGTCTTACTGTATTTAAATGAAGTTGCAGTGGTATGTCAGTCATCCCTTTCACTCTGTTGATTGAGATGGGTCTTGATTTCAGTTCAAGAGGCTTGGTTTCTAACTCCCAATTCTATTACTAGGTGGCTCAAAAGGCCTGGGCAGAGAATATTGTATAACACCCCTAAGCCTTTGTCTTCTAATCTAGTAAAATGAACTCACAGTAAAGAACAGGCTCCCACAGATTTTATGATGATTAATGCCTCAGATGCCCAGATAATAGCAGGTTCTTATAGCTGTTGGATTCTTTCCCATCTTTCTTGTGGAACATAAGACTTATAGCATCTTATAAAGTAGTATAATTTTTACTCTGATTCAGGAAGAGCTGCTATCGCAACAGAGAAATTTGACCTTCTAGAATATATATTATATTATCTAGATCCTTCTTCCATTGGAAAACTCTGATCCTCAAATTAACTCTTCTACTTAGTTTTAAATGTTACTTGCTTGTAATCTATTTAGCAAAATGATTGGGAGATTATTTTATCTGGGGGTAGCATAAAAATGCATTACATGAATAGAAATGTACAAAACTGTATCTTAACTGTTAATATCTTAGTGTACATGTGCACAACCCTATGAAAGAAACTATGAGTAAGGTTAACACCCATTCTTACCTTACAGAATCTTTATTCTTTCATTAACAGTTACATGCTTGAAGCAGTTGAATTAGAATTCAGCAATACACTGGTGACTAAAGCACAATAAAAGTATCTCTTTCATGAACTTGACCTAAAAAATAGATAGATATAAATTAGGAAATTATATTAATAAATATATAATTATGAAGACATGTCACTGCTGTGTGCGCTATGGTTGGAAGCACTGGAAGTATGCATAGTGGGAAAATTCAATACATTTTTGCTGAATGAACAAATGAATGCTGGTTGACTGCAGCTGAAACAAGTATTTAAAGAGACATGAATCTTGATCTAGAAAATGGGAGCAAAGGAACTCACCTCAAACTGAGATCTGAAAAATGATTAGAAAATAACCAAGAGAATGCTTCTGGAAATGGATGTTCTACAAAGGGAATATATTAGTCAGAGTTCTCCAGAAAAACAGAACACACACACACACACACACACACACACATCATGGGGAGGGAGAAGGAGATATTTTAAAGAATTTGTTCTTGTGATCATGGACTCTGGTAAGACTGAAATATGTAAGGCAAGCAAGCAGGCTGGCTATTCAGGTAAGAGTTATTGCTGCAGAATGAAATTGATAGATTGGAAACTAAAGCAGGTATTCTATGTTAAAGATTTGAGGCAGAATTTCTTATTCTTTGGGCTTTAGGTCTTTGTCTGTGCTTTTAGGTCTTAGTCTTTGTGCTTTAGGTCTTTGACTGATCAAATGAGGTCCACCCACATTATGGAGATCTTATCTTCTTTCCTTAATGTCTACTAGTTTAATGCTAATTACATCTGAAAATATCTTCACAACAACATATAGACTAAGTTTGGCCAAATAACTGGACATCAGAGCCTAGCTATGGTGACACATAAAATTAACCGTTACATGATGCAATATAAACAAAGCCAATAGAAAGTTAGGCATTGGAGGACCAGAATATATCTAGACGTCAGAAAGTGAAAAGATGCATAAAGCTGGAAAGATAGTGAGGCAGAAGCAGGAGCTGCCTTGTCCAATAAGATAGACACTAGCCACATGGAGTTGTTTAGTTTACATGTGCATTCACTAAAATGAAGTGAAATGAAACTTTTCATTCCTCAGTGCCACTAACCATAGTTTAACTGCTCAACAGCTATAGAGCTATTGCCTACTTTATAGGACACCACAGATATAAAATATTTTCATCTATACGGAAAGTTTTATTAAACAGTAGTGGGCAGACTATATGGAATTTTGGACTCCAGAAAGTTTGAGTCTTCATCCTACATGTATTGGAAAACCACTGAAATATTCTCACAAGGAGGTGATATGAATGGTTCTGAGTATTCAACAGTAAATAGATGAGACATTGTCAGTATTCATAAAACTTATACTCTACTAATGAATTGTTTGATTTCCAAAACAATCACAAATTTTCCAATTCTCCAATTCCATCTGGTGTCCAGCAATTCAATTATGACTCTACCTACAGTCAATGCAGAGCCCACGAGTTAAGGGCTTTAGGCTCATAGACTATCCTCACTTCTAATGCCAGGCTACATGCACTTGTGTCCAGATGTCTACAAATTGAGAAGTTCTCTTCAACTCTCCCCTTTACCATTCAATTACTCACTAGAACCCTTCAAAGAACTCAGGAAAGTGTTATCCTTACTTGTTGCTGTTGTTTAGTCTTTAAGTCATTTCCAATTCTTTTGTGACCCCATGGACTATAGCCCACCAGACTTCTCTGTCCATGGGATTTCCCAGGCAAGAATATTAGAGTGGGTTGCTATTTCCTTCCCTAGGGGATCTTCCCAACTCAGGATCGAACCCACATCTCCTGCACTGGCACGTGTCTTCTTTACCACTGAGCCACTAAGGAAGCCCTTATCCTTAACACTACAGATTTTGTAAAGGATATTATATCCTTTCAGCTCAGTTCAGTTCAGTTGTTCAGTCATATCCAACTCTTTGTGACCCCATGAATCACAGCATGCCAGGCCTCCCTGTCCATCACCAACTCCTGGAGTTGAGTCAACTCTTCATATGAAGTGGCCAAAGTATTGGAATTTCAGCCTCAGCATCAGTCCTTCCAGTGAACACCCAGGACTAGTCTCCTTTAGGATGGACTGGTTGGATCTCCTTGCTGTCCAAGGGACTCTCAAGAGTCTTCTCCAACACCACAGTTCAAAAGCATCAATTCTTCAGTGCTCAGCTTTCTTGACAGTCCAACTGTCACATCCATACATGACCACTGGAAAAACCATAGCCTTGACTAGACAGAACTTTGTTGGCAAAGTATTATCTCTGCTTTTTAATATTCTATCTATCTTGGTCATAACTTTCCTTTAGTAAGAACCAAATGGAGGAGATGCACAGGGCAAGATGATAGGTATGGGGGAGGCCAGAGTTTTCATGCCTTCTCTGGACACTGCATCCTCTTAGCACATCAACATGTTTACTGTCCCACAAGCTTCCCAAATCTCTTGATTCAGGAATTCTTATTGAAGTTTCATTGCTGCTGCTGCTGCTGCTGCTAAGTCGCTTCAGTCATGTCTGACTCTGTGTAACCCCATAGACAGCCTCCTACCAAGCTCCTCTGTCCCTGGGATTCTCCAGACAAGAACACTGGAGTGGGTTGCCATTTCCTTCTCCAATGCATGAAAGTGAAAAGTGAAAGTGAAGTCACTCAGTCTTGTCTGACTCTTAGCGACCTCATGGGCTGCAGCCTACCAGGCTCCTCTGTCCATGGGATTTTCCAGGCAAGAGTACTGGAGTGGGGTGCCATTGCCCTCTCCGAAGTTTCATTACTTCAGCACAATTGATTAAATCATCAGTCACTGGTGATTGCACTCCATCTCAGTCCCCTCCTCCCACATATCTGAAAGTGGGCTTGAAAGTTCCAGTCCTTATTTGGTCTTGCTTGGTCTTTCTGGTAAGAAACCCTCTATCCTGAAGTTATCTAGGAGTTCTGCTTTGACTCACCTCATTAACATAAACCTAGGTGGGGCTGAATGACACTCATTACAGATAACAAAAGACACTTCTATAACTCAGAAAATTGTAGGAAGTTTTAGGAGTTTTGTTCCAGCAATTGGGAACAAAGGCCAAATATATATGCTTCACTACAAGACAGGTACACAAGTATGTAGTCATGGAATCAATTATAAAGAATTTGTTCTCTCTGAAGCCATCTCTAAACAACTTTAATACACACACAGTTGCATTTCCCAGGTGGCTATAGTGGTAAAGAACTTGCCTGCCAGTGTAGGAGACTTGAGTTCGATCCCGGGTCAGAAAGATCACCTGGAGGAGGGCATGACAACCCACTCCTATATTCTTGCCTAGAGAATCCCTTGGAGAGAGGAGCCTGGCAGGTTACAGTCCTTGGGGTTGCAAAGAGCTGGACATGACTGAAGTGACTTAGCAAGCAGCACTCACACACACAGTGCTATCAGCTGTGTCCACTCTACTACCCCCATTCAGAGCTTGCCCCAGTCTTATGTAGCTTCCAGTGTCAGGACTATCTGTCCAGTGCTTATGTCATGTTCATTCATTTTGATATTTGGCAAAACTAATACAATTATGTAAAGTTTAAAAATAAAATAAAATTAAAAAAAAAAAAAAAAAGTCAAAGACTAATGTATGATTCTGCAAATTTGATGAGAGACAGGAGGCTTTAGAGATCCAATGAAAGATGTGAGTCATTCAGTGACAAACAGTAGTAGAAATCCACCATTACCCAGGGATCTAGAAGACAAAGATGGGAAATCCCGTCACTATGAATTGGTGAGTGCTGGAGTGGTAGATTGCAGCTGCAATCCTAAAGGGACATCATCCTGACAGGACTCTAGGTGCCAGAAAAGAGAGGGAAAGGGAATAGAAAAAAAAATAGTTCATACTCTTTATTCACCAGCCATCCAGTCTCCTACCTGTTCCTCATGTGCTTAGGTGAGCCAGGGAGGTGTCGTCATTAACTCAATAATGTTATGATACACAACAGGGAAGAGAAAAACAAAAACAATCATTTATGGAAGAAAATAGGGAAATAACATTACAGTTTCTCAGTTTCTGCTCAAGTTCATACCTTTTCAATGACTTTCATGACCACAGCACACTGGCGCAATTAACATTCAGTCAATTCAGTTCAGTTCAGTTCAATCATTCACTTGTGTCTGATTCTTTGCAACCCCATGGAGTGCAGCACGCCAGGCCTCCCTATTCATCACCAACTCTTGGAGTTTACTCAAACTCACATCCATCAAGTCGGTGATGCCATCCAACCATCTCATCTGTCATCCCCTTCTCCTCCTGCCTTCAGTCTTTTTATTGAGTCAGTTCTTCACATCAGGTGGCCAAAGTATTAGAGCTTCAGCTTCAGCATCAGTCCTCCAATGAATATTAAGGACTGACTTACTTTAGGATGGACTGGTTTGACCTCCTTGCAGTTCAAGGGACTCTCAGGATTCTTCTCCAACACCACAGTTCAAAAGCATCAATTCTTCGGCACTCAGCTTTCTTTATAATCCAACTCTCACATCCATACATGAGTACTAGAAAACCACAGCTTTGACTAGATGGATCTTTGTTGGCAAACTAATGTCTCTGCATTTTTATACGCTGTCTATGTTGGTCATAACTTTTCTTCCAAGGAACAAGGGTCTTTTAATTTCATGGCTGCATTCACCATCTTCAGTGATTTTGGAGCCCTAAAAAATAAAGTCTGCCACTGTTTCCCCATCTATTTGCCATGAAGTGATGGGATCAGATGCCACAATCTTAGTTTTCTGAATGTTGAGTTTTAAGAAAACTTTTTCACTCTCCTCTTTCACTTTCATCAAGAGGCTCTTTAGTTCTTCTTTGCTTTCTGCCATAAGGGTGGTGTCATCTATGTATCTGAGGTTAATGAAATTTCTCCCAGAAAACTTGATTCCAACTTGTGTTTCCTCCAGTCCAGTGTTTCTCATGATTTACTCTGCATATAAGTTAAATAAACAGAGTGACAATATACAGCCTTGACATATTCCTTTCCCAATTTAGAACCAGTCTGTTGTTACATGTCTAGTTCTAACTGTTGCTTACTTACCTGCATACAGCTTTTTCAAGAGGCAGGTCAGGTGGTCTGGTATTCCCATCTTTTGAAGAATTTTCCACAGTTTGTTGAGATCCACACAGTCAAAGGCTTTGGCATAGTCAATAAAGCAGAAGTAGGTGGTTTTTTTTTCTTACTTTCTTGATGAACCAACGGATGTTGGCAATTTGATCTCTGGTTCCTTTGCCTTTTCTAATTCCAGCTTGAACATCTGGAAGTTCATGGTTCACCCAGAGAATTTTGAGCATTATTTTGCTAGTGTGTAAGAGGAATGTAATTGTGCGGTAGTTTGAGCATTCTTTGGCATTGCCTTTCTTTGGGATTGGAATGAAAACTGACATTTTCCAGTCCTGTGGCCACTGCTGAGTTTGCCAAATGTGTTGGCATATTGAGTGCAGCACTTTCACAGCATCATCTTTTAGGATTTGAAATAGCTCAACTGGAATTCCATCACCTCCACTAGCTTTGTTCATAGTGATGCTTCCTAAGGCCCTCTTGACTTTGCATTCCAGGATGTCTGGCTCTAGGTGAGTGATCACACCATCATGATCTTATAGGTCATGAAGATCTTCTGTGTATAGTTCTTCTGTGTATTCTTGCCTCCTCTTCTTGATATCTTCTGCTTCTGTTAGGTCCATATCATTTCTGTCCTTTATTGTGCCCATCTTTGCATGAAGTGTTCCCTTGGTATCTCTAATTTTCTTGAAGAGATCTCTAGTCTTTCCCATTCTATTGTTTTCCTCCATTTCTTTGCACTGATCACTGAGGAAAGCTTTCTTATCTCTCCTTGCTATTCTTCAGAACTCTTCATTCAAATGGGTATATCTTTCTTTTTCTCCTTTACTTTTCACTTCTCTTCTTTTCATAGCTATTTGTAATGTCTCTTTAGACAGCCATTTTGCTTTTTACATTTCTTTTTCTTGGGGTAATTTCTAGCTAGACCCCTGAGATGCTTCTAAATTTTATTTTAATAGGTATTATATTCTATGGGTTATAATTTTGGTTTAATGTAACCAAATGCAGATGTGTGTGTGAGTCCTTTTAAATTGCCTTGCATATTTATCATCCTTTGAATAGAATTAGGTGAAATATCTATTTAGTAACCAAAATACTTGCTGTTTATTTAGACTTCCTCTAATTTGGGTCTTCTCAGCATCAGCATTATTGGTATTTTATGCTGGATAATTATTTATTGTGAGGGAGTATCCTATATATTTAGCAAAATATGTGGCATCAACCCACTAGATGCCAATAGAATAGTGCTTTTCTGCTGCCAGAGCTGTGCCATCAAAAATGTCTCCAAATATTACCAAATGCTCCCTGAGGCCCCAAATAGTAATTGATTGAGAACCACTACTCCAGTTAATTCTGTGCTCATTAAAAAAAAACAAGTTAATAAATCACTAAGTCCCACTAACACTAATTCAATTATCATCTGTAGGCAGCTTACAAAGTGCACCCCCCCCCCCCGCCCCCCGCCAAATTCCTGCCCTCTTACATTCACACCCTTTTGTAGTTAGGTCCATGCCATATTCTATGAGGTCTGATTTGTGTGAAATAGAAGACAGCAGAAGTGATGTTATGCTACTTCTTAAATTAAGTTATAAAATATTGCAGCTTAATATTAGGGTCAATCTGTCTACATCTCCTGATTTGGGAGAAGCCAACTGATGCGTAATGAGGGCTTTCAGGCAACAAATGAAAAGGGCCATGTGGCAAGGAACTGAGATCTCCAGCCAAAGCCAAAAAGGAACTGAGACCTTCCAGTAGCCCTGTGTGTGAGCGCAGAAGCACATCCTTGGCTCCCAGTTAAACTCAGAGGACTGCAGTTGTGGTCATCAGTTTGACCATGGTGCAGGAGAGCTCCTGAGATGAAACAACAAAGACACGGCACCATCAGATTCCCAGCCCTCAGAAACTGTGAGAAAATAATGTTTAAATGTTATAGAACAAAAGGCATTATGAATACATTTAAAAGATAAGTGATGCACTGGGGAAAGATCTGAGTGTCTTCTAAATAATTTCAGTTAATAATTAAAAAACCAAAAGTACTTAAAACTAGGAAGAAATAAGTGGGTGCAGAATTTGAACAGGCAATTAGTGGTTGAGGAAACCATATAGACCAATATGAATAGACTTGTACTTCACTAGTAATCAAGGAAAAGGCAGAGAACTGGTGGGAAACTATCTCCATACACAAAATTGACCAAGCTTAAAAAAAAGCCAACAAAGATGCACTGATAGAGTTTAAATTGATGCTTTTTTAAATACCAGTTTTGAACTATATTGTACAAGGTAAAGTTCTCAATTTTAGGTATATATCATGGCTAGAAAACTCTTGCACATGTGCATAAAGAAGATTGTGCAACAGCATTGATCCACTAAATAATTTAGAGAGATAAGAAAGCCTTCCTCAGTTATTGACGCAAAACCTAGAGGAACACAATAGAATGGGGAAGACTAGAGATCTCTTCAGGAAAGTTAATGATACCAATGGAAAGTTTCATGCAAAGATGGGCATAATAAAGGACAGAAATGGTATGGACTCAACAGAAGCAGACGATATTAAGAAGAGGTGACAAGGATACACAGAAGAACTATATAAAAAGATCTTAATGATCCGGACAACCACGATGGTGTGATCACTCACCTGGAACCAGACATCCTGAAATACAAAGTCAAGTGAGACTTAAGTATCATTGTGAACAAAGCTAGTAGAGGTGATGGAATTCCAGTTAAGCTATTCCAAATCTTAAAAGATGATGCTGGGAAAGTGCTGCACTCAATATGCTAGCAAATTTGGAAAACTCAGCAGTGGCCACAGGACTGGAAAGTCAGTTTTCATTCCAATCCCAAAGAAAGGCAATGTCAAAGAATGTTCAAACTACTACACAATTTCACTCCTCTAACACGCTAGCAAAATAATGCTCAAAAATCTCCAAGCCAAGCTCAATAGTACATGAACCATGAACTTTCAGGTGTTAAAGCTGGAATTAGAAAAGACAGAGGAACCAGAGATCAAATTGCTAACATCCTTTGATTCATTGAGAAAGCAAGAGAGTTCCAGAAAAAAATCTATTTCTGCTTCATTTACTGCACCAAAGCCTTTGACTGTGTAGATCACAACAAATTGTGGAAAATTCTTCAAGAGATGGGAATACAAGGCAACCTGCCTCCTGAGAAATCTGTATGAAGTTCAAGAAGCAACAGTTAGAACTAGACATGAAACAACAGACTGGTTCCAAATTGGGGAATGAGTATGTCAAGGCTGTATATTGTCACCCTGCTTATTTAACTTATATGCAGAATATATCATGTGAAATGCCTGGCTGGATGAAGCACAAGCTGAAATCAAGATTGCTGGGAAAAATATCAACAACCTCAGATATGCAGATGACAAAACCCTTATGGCAGAAGTGAAAAAGAACTGAAGAGCCTCTTGATGAAAGTGAAAGAGGAGAGTGAAAAAGTTGGCTTAAAGCTCAACATTCAGAAAACTAAGATCATGGCATCTGGTCCCTTCACTTCACGGCAAATAGATGGGGAAACAATGGAAACAGTGACAGACTTTTTTGGGGGGTGCTCCAAAATCAGGGCTTCCCTTGTGGCTCAGCCTGGTAAAGAAACCCCCTGCAATGTGGGAGACCTGGGTTCGATTCCTGGGTTGGGAAGATCACCTGGAGAAGGGAAAAGCTACCCTCTCCAGTATTCTGGCCTGGAGAATTCCATGGACTGTATAGTCCATGGGGTTACAGAGAGTCGGACACAACTGAGTGACTTTCTCTTTCCAAAATCACTGCAGATAGTGACTGTAGCCATAAAATTAAAAGACCCTTGCTTCTTGGAAGAAAAGTTATGACCAACCTAGATAGCATATTAAAAAGCAGAGACATTACTTTGCCAACAAAAGTCTGTCTAGTCAAAGCTATGGTTTTTGCAGTAATGTATGGATGTGAGAGTTGGATTATAAAGAAAGCTGAGTGCCGAAGAATTGATGCTTTTGAACTGTGGTGTTGGAGAAGACTCTTGAGAGTCCCTTGGACTGCAAGGAGATCCAACCAGTCCATTCTGAAGGAGATCAGCCCTGAATATTCATTGGAAGGACTGATGCTGAAGCTGAAATTCCAATATTTTGGTCACCTGATGCAAAGAACTGACTCTGGAAAAGCCCCTTATGCTGGGACAGATTGAAGGCAAGAGAAGAAGGGGATGACAGAGGATGGTTTGGTTTCATGGCATCACTGATTCTATGGACATGAGTTTGAGCAAACTTCAGGAGCTGGTGATGGACAGCGAAGCCTGGAGTCCTGCAGTCCATAGGGTTGCAAACAAACACACCTGAGCAACTAAAATGAACTGCAATAATTTAACAAGTATTGATGGAGTGCCTATTATAAGCTAGATGGTTCTATTTATCAATATTTATCAATATCAGTTGGACAATATATATCTTTTTAGGGAACTTACATTTTATCCAGGGGTAAGCATATTAAGATAATATAGATTGAGCAGGTACTACTACAGAACACATGGCAAGAAAAGGCCTATCTGATATGAGGACATTTTTCACGCAAACCTCTAAGAAATGAGTGAGAAATTTATAGCAGATATTATGGGGGAAATAAAGTCTGCCACTCTAGAAACACAAAACTTAGCAATTTAGTTTTTCAAACTCCTTTCCCCATATACAAAATAAGATAACAAACATATCTGCCCCCAAAAGCTGCTGAAGACATATTATCTATCATTATTATTACCACAAAACTATGACAGAGATGTAATTAATTCCATTTCCATCATCAAAGAAGTTAACTAAATGAAATACTCTAGTTTTCACAGAAGGTACACAAGAAGGTTAGGACTTTAACTCACATCTCCCTAGTTCAAAAATGTATAATTTTATAACATTAATCCACCAAAAATGTATTCATTTAATGTTTCATGCATAGGTTTAGGGACTTGAACATCACAAGAAAGAGAAGAATAATGTAACTCACAAGTGTAGCTGAGAGGGGCTAAATGCATAAAGCACGTTAGTAAGGTCTTGTGTTCAAATAAAAAAGAAAGTACTACAGTAACACATGTGTAAGTATTAAAGTCAGAACCAAAAAATCAACTCCTCTGGGGGTAAATGTTTTCCATGAGGGTTTCAAGCCCATGTTTTATGAGTTCCTTACTACTCATAAGTGATAAGGTGGGGGAAAATGTGATGGGCAGAAATATTATTATTGCATTTATAGTAAACATTCAGAAAGGGAAAATCAACATGTCATTCAATTTAAATCTGTAGTTTTCAACATCAAGACCTACTTCATAAGACAAAAACAAATATTGTATATTACCACATGCAGATTTGCCGGGAAAGAATGGAGACACAGACATAGAGAACAGATTTTGGACACAGCAGGGGAAGGAGAGGGTGGGATGAACTGAGAAAGTAGTACTTAAACTATCATGTGTTAAATAGATAACTAGTGGGAAGCTGCTATATAACACAGGGAGCCCAGTCTAGTACTCTGTGATGACCTGGAGGGGTGGGATTGGAGGGGAGAGGGGGGCTTAAGAGGGAGGCAGTATATATATATATATATATATATATATATATATATATATATATATATAATTATGACTGATTTGTGTTGTTGTACAGCAGAAACCATCAAGCATTGTAAAGCAATTTTCTTCCAATTAAAGAATAAAAAAAAATCAAGACCTATGATAATCAAATTTTTTGTCATGAAATTAAAAGATGCTTGCACCTTGGAAGAAAAGCTATGACAAACACAGACAGTGTATTAAAAAACAGAGATATCACTTTACCAACAAAGTTCCATATAGTCAAAGCTATGGTTTTTCCAGTAGTCATGTGCAGATGTGAGATTTGGACTACAAAGAAGGCTGAGCATCCAGGGAATTTATACTTTCAAGTTGTGGTGCTGGAGAAGACATTTGAGAGTCCCTTGGGCAGCAAGGAGATCAAATCAGTCAATCCTAAGGATATCAACCCTGAATATTCACTGGAGGGACTGATGCTAAAGCTCCAATACTTTGGCCACCTGCTCTGAAGAGCTGACTCATTGGAAAAGACCCAGATGATGGGAAAGATTGAGGGCAGAAAGAGAAGGGGATGACAGAGGATTAGATGGTTGGATGGCATCACTGACTCAATGAACATGAGTTTGAGCAAACTGTGGGGGAGAGTCACGGACAGGGAAGCCTGGCACGCTGCAGTCCATGGGGTTGCAAAGAGTCTTACATGACTTGCAACTGAACAACAACAACAGGCTGGTCTCAGGAGCTTTAGTTTGAATAAGAATTTAACCTCAGACTCTTACACTTCTTTGTCCTGTATTTTACATAGTAAATGTTTACTGAGTTTGTTCATAAGTATCCATTAAATGTTTGTATGCTCAGCCCAGGTGGATTAATCTATGATTTGCTTTATAATGATTTCACAAAGTGAGAACGTGAATTTTAAACACTAGTATCTACATATTTCTTGTTAATCAGTTTCTCCTTCCTTCCTTTTATAATATGAATCCAAATTCAGATTTTATGGCATTCTGTAAAATGAATTGACATTAAAAAACTAATGGAAGAGGACTTTTTAAAAGCAAAGACTCATTAACATCAATTATGCCTCGAATGAACGTGCTTCATGGTGGAGAGTTCTGACAGAATGTGGTCCGCTGGAGAAGGGAATGGCTAACCACTTCAGTATTCTTGCCTCGAGAACACCATGAACAGTATGAAAAGGCAAAAAGATAGGACACTGAAAGATGAACTCCCCAGGTCAGTAGGCACCCAAATATGCTACTGGAGATCAGTGGAGAAATAACTCCAGAAAGAATGAAGGGATGGAGCCAAAGCAAAAACAACACCCAGTTGTATATGAGACTGGTGATAGAAGCAAGATTTGATGCTGTAAAGAGCAATATTGCATAGGAACCTGGAATGTTAGGTCCATGAGTCAAGGCAAATTGGAAGTGGTGAAACAGGAGATGGCAAGAGTGAACACTAATATTCTAGGAATCAGCGAACTAACATAGACTGGAATGGGTGAATTTAACTCAGATGACCATTATATCTACTACTGCGGGCAGGAATCTCTTAGAAGAAATGGAGTAGCCATCATAGACAAGAAAAGAATCTGAAATGCAGTACTTGGATGCAATCTCAAAAATGACAGAATGATCTCTGTTCGTTTCCAAGGCAAACCATTCAATATCATGGTAATCCAAGTCTATGTCCTCACCAGTAATGCTGAAGAAGCTGAATTTGAATAGTTCTCTGAAGACCTACAAGACCTTTTAGAACTAACACCCAAAAAAGATGTCCTTCTCATTATAGGGGACTGGAATGCAAAAGTAGGAAACACCTGGAGTAACAGGCAATTTGGCCTTGGGGTACAGAGTGAAGCAGGGCAAATGCTAACAGCGTTCTGCCAAGAGAACGCACTGGTCATAGCAAACACCATCTTTCAACAATACAAGAGAAGACTCTACACATGGACATCACCAGATAGTCAACACCAAAATCAGATTGATTATATTCTTTGCAGCCAAAGATGGAGAAGCTCTATACAGTCAGCAAAAACAATACTGGGAGTGGACTGTGGCTCAGATCATGAACTCCTTATTGCCAAATTCAAACTTAAATTGAAGAAAGTGGGGAAAACCACTAGACCTTTCAGGTATGACCTAAATCAAATTCCTTATGATTATACAGTGGAAGTGAGAAATAGATTTAAGGGACTAGATCTGATAGACAGAGTGCCTGATGAACTATGGATGGAGGTTTGCGACACTGTACAGGAGGCAGTGAGCAAGACCATCCCAAGAGAAAGAAATGCAAAAAAGCAAAATGGTTGTCCCAGGAGGCCTTACAAATAGTTGTGAAAAGAAGAGAAATGGAAAGCAAAGGAGAAAAGGTAAGATACACCCATGTGAATGCAGAGTTCCAAAGAATAGCAAGGAGAGATAAGAAAGCCTTCCTCAGAGATCAATGCAAAAATATAGAGGAAAACAACAGAATGGGAAAGACTAGAGATCTCTTGAAGATAACTAGAGATACCAAGGGAACATTTCATGCAAAGGTGGGCTCAATAAAGGACAGAAATTGTATGGACCTAACAGAAGCAGAAGATATTAAGAAGAGGTGGCAAGAATACACAGAAGAACTGTACAAAAAAGATCTTCATGACCCAGATAATTAAGAAAATGTGATCACTCACACTCACCTAGAGCTGGACATCCTGGAAAGTGAAGTCAAGTGGGCCTTAGGAAGAATTACTAAGAACAAAGCTAATGGTGATGATGGAATTCCAGTTGAGCTATTTCAAATCCTGAAAGATGATGCTGTGAAAGTGCTGCACTCAGTATGCCAGCACATTTGGAAAACTCAGCAGTGGCCACAGGACTGGAAAAGGTCAGTTTTCATTCCAATCCCAAAGAAAGGCAATGCCAAAGAATGCTCAAACTACCACACAATTGCACTCATCTCACATGCTAGTAAAGTAATGCTCAAAATTCTCCAAGCCAGGCTTTAACAATACATGCACCGTGAACTTCTAGATATTCAAGCCGGTTTTAGAAAAGGCAGAGGAACCAGAGATCAAATTGACAACATCCACTGGATCATGGAGAAAGCAAGAGAGTTCCAGAAAAACATCAATTTCTGCTTTATTGACTATGCCAAAGCCTTTGACTGCGTGGATCATGATAAACTGTGGAAAATTCTGAAAAAGACAGGAATACCAGACCACCTGACCTGCCTCTTGAGAAACCTATATGCAGGTCTGGAAGCAACAGTTAGAACTGGACATGAAACAACAGACTGGTTCCACAGTGGAAAAGGAGTACGTCAAGGCTGTATATTGTCACCCTGCTTATTTAACTTATACGCAGAGTACTTCATGAGAAATGCTGGGCTGGAGGAAGCACAAGCTGGAATCAAGATTGCTGGGAGAAATATCAATTACCTCAGATATGCAGATGATACCACCTCTTTGGCAGAAAGTGAAGAATAAGAGCCTCTTGATGGAAGTGAAAGAGGAGAGTTAAAAAGTTGGCTTAAAGCTCAACATTCAGAAAACTAAGATCATGGCATCTGGTCCCATCACTTCATGGCAATTAGATGGGGAAAGAGTGGAAACACTGGCTGACTATTTTTCTGGGCTCCAAAATCACTCTGGATGCTGATTGCAGCCATTAAATTATAAGACGCTTACTCCTTGAAAGGAAAATTGTGACTAACCTAGACAGCATATTAAAAAGCAGAGACATTACTTTGTCAACAAATGTCTATCTAGTCTAGGTATGGTTTTTTCAGTAGTCATGTATGGATGTGAGTGTTGGACTATAAAGGAAGCTGAGCACAGAAGAATTGATACTTTTGAACTGTGGTGTTGGATAAAACTTTGAGAGTCTTTTGGACTGCACAGAGATCCAACAAGTCCATCCTAAAGGAGATCAGTCCTGGGTGTTCATTGGAGGGACTGATGTTGAAGCTGAAACTCCAATGCTTTGGCCACCTGATGCAGAGAGATGATTCATTTGAAAAGACCCTGATGCTGGGAAAGATTGAGGGCAGAAGGAGAAGGGGAGGACAGAGGATGAGATGGTTGGATGGCATTGTCGACACAACGGACATGCGTTTGAGTGGATTCGTGGCAGTTCGTGATGACAGGAACTGTCATGATGATCTGGCATCATGATGACTGGCATGCCATGGTTCATAGGTCAAAAGAGTCGGACACGACTGACCGACTGAACTGAACTGAACTGAACGTGCTTCAAGCTTTAAAAGTTCAAAAGGAGCTTGTTTTTCTTAAATGATTATCAGCCTTTATTTCACCTCCAACTACATTTTTAAACTCTAGGCTGCACTGTCCAATATAGTAGCTAATAGCCATATGTAGTTATTTAAATTAATTAAAGTGAAATAAAATTTAAAAATTAATTTCTTGGTCACATTAGCCACATTTCAGTGGCTCAGCAGCCACATTGGGGCAATGGCTGCTATACTGGGCAGTGCATATTATAGAATATTTTGCAGTGTGTCTATGATTACAGAAAGCTTTATTGGGCAGCATTTCTGTAAACTACAGAGCAAAGTACCAGTATTCACTTTCTCTCTTTCAAAGCTAAAAGTATACAGTAATAAACCTCAAAGATCAGGTTTGGTTTGCACCCGTTACTGATTGTTACAAAGTCTCAGCTTGAATAAACTAAAATCAAGTTTATAATCCTATCACCACTCTCTTTACAAATAAGAAAATATTTTATGTTATTTCAAAAAGAGAAGAAAACAAAAGCAGCAGATATAAAAGATTTAAAAAATATGTCTACTGGGAAATATATTAATGAATAAAGAATCCACAGCTTTCTTTTCTTTGATTAAATACTTCAAAGCTTGTCATGCTAAAAAAATAAAGTAAAAAGTAAGGAAAACAATGCTATTATTGATTTTTATCTATGATTCCATTTGAATAAGCCAGATGTCTGGGAATGCTGAGCACCAGTCACTGCATTAATCATGCGAAACAACTCTAATATATAGTAACCAGTCTCCAGATGAGACTGTCAAGGTCACTAACACCCAAGTGGTGGCAATCTTATCTCTGTTCACTATTCAGCTTCCTTCATTCAGACACAAATATTTTTATACTGAAAAAAAAAAGGACCAAAAACCAAAGAAATTTCATAGTAGACATTTTTCTCCTTGAATTATTACTTGAGCTAAAAGAATTTCCATCTGTGAGAGGAAATCCATCAGTTGGAAATTCTAACAAAGTTTAAGTGAACCCTTGCTTTGACATTTAGAAGGAAAAGTTTTCAAGGCTCTAAATTGGATCAGGAAACACTTTATTGAGAATGAAATGAAACTGGTCACACGCAGCAGTGGTTCTTTTGATGCCAAATTAGTCTAGCACTATCTCAAAACCCACACTTATGGTTATTTTGAGCTTTTGAATTTGATCACCCATTTAATAAATGACATACTGCTACATTGCTTTATTATGGTAAAATATACTACAAACTCAACCACTTTTAACCCTTTTTATGTGGATATAGACTTATCACCCACTATCACTATGGCCTCCAATTAGTTCAAAGTGTCATAATTTCCCACTGCTCTTAGAATTGAATTAAAGGTCCCTAATATCACCTCTGAGTACCTAAGAATGGGTGCTTTTAAAGTGTGGTGCTAGAGAAGATTCTTGAGAGTCCCTTGGACTGCAAGGACTCCAACCAATCCATCCTAAAGGAGATCAGTCCTGGGTGTTCATTGGAAGGACCAATGTTGAAGCTGAAGTTCCAATACTTTGGCCACCCTCTGTGAAGAGCTGACTCATTGGAAAAGACCATGATGCTGTGAAAGATTGAGGGCGGGATGAGAAGTGGGCGACAGAGGACGAGATGGTTGGATGGCATCACTGACTCAATGGACATGATTTTGAGCAAACTCTGGGAGACAGTAAGTGACAGGAAAGCCTGGCATCCTGCAGTCCATGGGGATACAGAGTCAGACACAACTTAGTGACTGAACAACCACACCTTTGAGGCCCCACAAAATCTAGTCTTTCCACTTTCACTTAACTCCAAGCTCTGCCCCTACTTCTGTACTCCGTCAACATTCTCCTTTAGATTCTAACTGTTTTACTTCTGCCACAGGGGCTTCTCTCCTTTCTTTCTTTCTTACAGAATGTTCTTTCTTCCTTCTTGCACGTTGGTGGTTTCTACATACCTTTCAGGTTTCATATCAAGTACATCTTCTTGCATCCTATGACTAGTTCAAGTCACTTCCCCTTAAAAACTCATTGGGACTTCCCTGTTGGTCCAGTGGATAATAATCTGCCTTGCAATGTAGGAGAATTTGTGGGTTCCATCCCTGATCAGGGAACTTTACAACTGAACTGAACTGAAGATCCCATATGCCCCAGAGCAACTAACCCCAGGTGCCACAAATAAGACCTGAAGTAGCCTAATGAATAAAAAAAGAAGAAGAAAGAAACTCACCATCACCATTTAACACTGATTTCTGAATTTTGCAGGTGTGCAAATTTACATATGCTGAGGCATTTGAAGAACATTTATCGTGCTTACAAGCTGATGATATCACTGTTGAATCACTATCTCCAGTGTGGGGTTTCATAACCTCAGTGCTATTGACATTTTGGACTGGATAATTATTTGTTGTAGAAGGCTGTCTGAACTTTGTGGATGTTTAACAAACATCCTGGAACTCTAGGCACTGGATGTTAGTAGTACCTACTTCCTTCCCTTTGTGATGAAAGAAGGTTCTTCTAGTCATTGTCAAAATGTTCCTGGTGACAAAATCACCCCATTTCATAACCACTTCTTGAAACATAGTATAAAGTTTAATACTTAGAATATTTTAAATATATATATATATGGACCCCTTCACAGATCACTGCCTTCTCATGCTGAAGGGGCTTGCATAAATAACTCAATGAAGCTATGAACCATGTTGTGTAGGGCCACCCAAGATGGACGAGTCATAGTGGAAAGTTCTGACAAAATGTGGTCCACTGGAGGAGGGAATGGCAAACCATTCCATTGTACTAGCTGTGAGAACCCCATGAACTATATACAAAGGCAAAAAGATTCGACACCAAAAGATGAGCCTCCCAAGTTGGAACATGTCCAATATACTACTGGGAAAGACTGGAGGACAACTACTAATATTTCCAGAAAGAATGAAGCACTGGCCCAAAGTGGAAATGGCACTCAGTTGTGGATATGTGGTGATGAAAGTAAAATATGATGCTATAAAGAACAGTATTGCATAGAAACCTAGAATGTTGAGTCCATGAATCAGGGTAAATTGGACATGGTCAAGCAGGAGATGGCAAGTGTAAACATCAACATCTTAGGTATCAGTGAACTAAAATGGATGGGAATGGGTGAATTTAATTCAGATGACCATTATATCTACTACTGTGGGCAAGAATTCCATAGAAGAAATGGAGTAGCTCTCATAATCAACAAAAGAGTCTGAACTGCAGTTCTTCAGTGCAACCTTAAAAACAGCAGGATGATCCTGGTCTGTTTCCAAGGCAAACCATTCAATAGCACAGTAATCCAAATCTATGCTTTTGAACTGTGGTGCTGGAGAAGACTCTTGAAAGTCCCTTGGACAGCAAGAAGATGAAACTAGTCAGTCGTAAAGGATATCAACCCTGAATATTCATTGGAAAGACTAGTGCTGAAGCTGAAGCTCAATACTTAGCTACCTCATGGGAGGAGCCAGTTCACTGGAGAAGACCCTCAAACTGGGAAAGATTGAGAACAAGAGGACAAGGGGGAAACAGAGGATAAGATGATTGGATGACATCACTGATGTAATGAACATGAGTTTGAGCAAACTCTGAGAGATAATGAAAGACAGGGAAGCCTGGCATGCTGCAGTCCATGGGGTTGCAGAGAGTCAGACATGCCTTGGTGACTAAAAAACAACAGCAACAATGCCCCAAACACCGATGCCAAGGAAGCTGAAGTTGGTCAGTTCTATGAAGACCTAGAAGACCTCTTAGAACTAACTCCAAAAAAAGATGTCCTATAACATAGGATATTGGAATGCAAAATTAGGAACTCAAGAAATACCTTGTGTAACAGACAAGTTTTTCCTTGGATCATAAAATGATGCTGTGCAAATGCTAACAGAATTCTACCAAGAGAATGCACTGGTCATAGCAAACACACTTTTCAACAACACAAGAGGCGACTTTACACATGAGCATTAGCAAATGGTCAGTACTGGATCAGATTGATTACTTTTTTTTGTAGCTCAAGATGGAAAAGCTGTATACAGTCAGCAAAAACAAGACCTGGAGTTCACTGTGGCTCAGATCATCAGCTCCTCATAGCAAAATTCAGGCTTAATCTAAAGAAAGTGGGGAAAACACTAGGCCAGTCAGGTATGACTTAAATCAAATCCCCTATGAATATACAGTAGAAGTGATGAATAGATTCAAGGTATTAGATTTAGCAAACAGAGTGCCTAAAGTACTATGGACAGATGTCCATGATATTGTACAGGAGACATCAAGCAAAACCATCCCAAAGAAAAAGAAATGCAAATGGGAAAAATGGTTGTCTGAGGAGGTGTTACAAACAGCTGAGGAAAGAAGAGAGGTGAAAAGGAAGGAAGAAAGGGAAAGGTACGTCCAACTAAATGCAGAGTTCCTGAGAATAGCAAGGAGAGACAAGAAGGCCTTCTTCAATGAACAGTGCAAAGAAATAGAGGAAAACAGCAGAAAGGGTAAGATAGAGATCTCTTCAAGAAAACTGGAAATATCAAAGGAATATTTTATCCAAAAAGAGTCACAATAAAGGGCACAAAGGGTAAAGACCTAATAGAAGTAGAAAAGATCAAGGAGAGATGTAAAGAACATACAGAAGAACTGTACAAAAAAGATCTTAATGACCGGGATAATCCTGATCATGTAGTCTCTCACTCAGAGCCAGACATTCTAGAGTGTGAAGTCAGGTGGGCTTTACGAAGCATTGCTGCCAATAAAGCTAGTGGAGGTGATGGAATTCCAGCAGAGCTATTTAAAATCCTAAAGAAAGTGAAAGTTGCTCAGTCATGTCCGAATCTTTGCAACCCCATGGACTATACAGTCCATGGAATTCTCCAGGCCAAAATGCTGGAGTGGTTAGCTGATCCCTCCTCCAGGGAATCTTTCCAACCTAAGAATTTAAGCCAAATCTCCCTCATTGAAGGCGGATTCTTTACCAACCGAGCTATCAGGGAAGCCCTAAAATCCTAAAAGATGATGCTGTTAAAGTACTGCACTCAATAAGTCAGCAAATTTGGAAAATTCAACAGTGGCCACAGGACTGGAAAAGGTCAAACCACATCCCAATTCCCAAAAGGAGCAGTGTTAAACAATGTTCAAACCACCAGACATTTGCACTCATCTCCCATGCTAGTAGGGTTATATTCAAAATCCTGCAAGCTAAGCTTCAGAATTACCTGAATTGAGAACTTCCAGATGTTCAAGCTGGGTTTAGAAAAGGCAGAGGAACCAGAGATCAAATTGCCAGAATTTGCTGGACCATACAGAAAGCAAGGGAATTCCAGAAAACCGTTTACCTCTGTTTCATCAACTATGCTAAAGCCTTTTATCTCGTGTGGATCATAACAAACTGTGGAAAACTCTTAAAGAGATGGGAATACCAGACCATCTTACCTGACTCCTGAGAAAACTTCATGCAGGTCAAGAATCAACAGTTAGAACCCTGTATGGAACAATTGACTGCTTCAGGGTTGAGAAAGGAGTATGACAAGTCTGCTTATTGTCACCTTGTTAATTGAACTTACACACAGAGTACATGATGCAAAATGCTGGGCTGGATGGGTTACAAACTAGAATCTGGATTGCCAGGAGAAATATCAACAACCTCAGATATGCGGATGATACCACTTCAATGACAGAAAATGAAGAAGAATTAAAGAGTTGCCTGATGAGAGTGAAGGAAGACAGTAAAAAAAGGTTGCTGAAAACTCAGTATTAAAAAAACTAAGACCATGGCATCTGGGCCCATTCAGTTCAGTTCAGTTCAGTCACTCAGTCCTGTCCGACTCTGTGACACCATGAATTGCAGCACGCCAGACCTCCCTGTCCATCACCAACTCCCAGAGTTCACTCAGACTCATGTCCATAGAGTCGGTGATGCCATCCATCCATCTCATCCTCTGTTGTCCCCTTCTCCTCCTGCCCCCAATCCCTCCAGGCATCAGAGTCTTTTGTAATGAGTCAACTCTTTGCATGAGGTAGCCAAAGTATTGGAGTTTCAGTTTTAGCATCATTCCTTCCAAATAACATCCAGGACTGATCTCCTTCAGAATGGACTGGTTGGATCTCCTTGCAGTCCAAGGGACTCTCAAGAGTCTTCTCCAACACCACAGTTCAAAAGCATCAATTCTTCAGTGCTCAGCTTTCTTCACAGTCCAACTCTCACATCCATACATGGCTACTGGAAAAACAATAGCCTTGACTAGATGGACCTTTGTTGGCAAAGCAATGTCTCTGCTTTTGAATACGCTATCTAGGTTGGTCATAACTTTCCTTCCAAGGAGTAAGCATATTTTAATTTCATGGCTGCAATCACCATCTGCAGTGATTTTGGAGCCCCCCAAAATCTGACACTGTTTCCACTGTTTCCCCATTTGCGATGAAGTGATAGGACCAGATGCCATGATCTTAGTTTTCTGAATGTTGAGCTTTAAGCCAACTTTTTCACTCTCCACTTTCACTTCCATCAAGAGGCTTTTTAGTGCCTCTTCACTTTCTGCCATAAGGGTGGTATCATCTGCATATCTGAGGTAATTGATATTTCTCACAGCAATCTTGATTCCAGCTGGTGCTTCTTCCAGCCCAGCATTTCTCATGATGTACTCTGCATATAAGTTAAATAAGCAGGGTGACAATATACAGCCTTGACATACTCCTTTTCCACTGTGGAACCAGTCTGTTGTTCCATGTCCAGTTCTAACCATTGCTTACTGACCTGCATATAGGTTTCTCAAGAGGCAGGTCAGATGGTCTGGTATTCCCGTCTCTTTCAGAATTTTCCACAGTTTATCATGATCCACACAGTCAAAGGCTTTGGCATAGTCAATAAAGCAGATATAGATGTTTTTCTGGAACTCTCTTGCTTTTTCCATGATCCAGTGGATGTTGTCAATTTGATCTCTGGTTCCTCTGCCTTTTCTAAAACTGGCTTGAACATCTGGAAGTTCGTGTATTGCTGAAGCCTGGCTTGGAGAATTTTGAGCATTACTTTACTAGCGTGTGAGATGAGTGCAATTGTGTGGTAGTTTGAGCATTCTTTGGCATTGCCTTTCTTTGGGATTGGAATGAAAACTGACCTTTTCCAGTCCTGTGGCCACTGCTGAGTTTTGCAAATTTGCTGGTATAGTGAGTGCAGCACTTTCACAGCATCATCTTTCCAGATTTGAAATAGCTCCACTGGAATTCCATCACCTCCACTAGCTCTGTTCATAGTGATGTTTTCTTAGGCCCATTTGACTTAACATTCCAGGATGTCTGGTTCTAGGTCAGTGATCACACCATTGTGATTATCTTGGTAGTGAAGATCTTTTTTGTACAGTTCTTCTGTATATTCTTGCCACCTTTTCTTAATTTCTTCTGTTTCTGTTAGGTCCATATCGTTTCTGTCCTTTATTGAGCCCATCTTTGCATGAAATGTTCCCTTGTTATCTCTAATTTTCTTGAAGAGATCTCTAGTCTTTCCTATTATGTTGTTTTCCTCTATTTCTTTGCATTGATCGCTGGGGAAGGCTTTCTTTTCTCTCCTTGCTATTCTTTGGAACTCTGCATTCAGATGCTTATATCTTTCCTTTTCTCCTTTGCTTTTTCCTTCTCTTCTTTTCACAGCTATTTGTAAGGCCTCCCCAGACAGCCATTTTGCTTTTTCGTATTTCTTTTCCATGGGGATGGTCTTGATCCCTGTCTCCTGTACAATGTCAGGAACCTCAGTCCATAGTTCATCAGGCACTCTATCTATCAGATCTAATCCCTTAAATCTACTTCTCACTTCCACTGTATTGTCATAAAGGATTTGATTTAGGTTATACCTGAATGGTCTAGTGGTTTTCCCTACTTTCTTCAATTTAAGTCTGAATTTGGCAATAAGGAGTTCATGATCTGAGCCACAGTCAGCTCCTGGTCTTGATTTTGCTCACTGTATAGAGCTTCTCCATTTTTGGCTGCAAAGAATATAATCAATCTGATTTTGGTGTTGACCATCTGGTGATGTCCATGTATAGAGTCTTCTCTTGTGTTGTTGGAAGAGGGTATTTGCTATGACCAGTGCGTTCTCTTGGCAACTCTATTAGCCTTTGCCCTGCTTCATTCCTTATTCCAAGACCAAATTTGCCTGTTACTCCAGGTGTTTCTTGACTTCCTACTTTTGCATTCCAGTCCCCTATAATGAAAAGGACATCTTTTTTGGGTGTTAGTTGTAAAAGGTCTTTAGGTCTTCATAGAACCGTTCAACTTCAGCTTCTTCAGTGCTACTGGTTGGGGCATAAACTTGGATTACTATGAGATTGAATGGTTTGCCTTGGAAACGAACAGAGATCATTCTGTCATTTTTGAGATTGCATCCAAGTAAGTACTGCATTTCAGACTCTTTTGTTCACCATGATGGCTACTCCATTTCTTCTTAGGGATTCCTGCCCACAGTAGTAGATATAATGGTCATATGTGTTAAATTCACCCATTCCAGTCCATTTTAGTTCGCTGATTCCTAGAATGTCGACATTCACTCTTGCCATCTCTTGTTTGACCACTTCCAATTTGCCTTGATTCATGGACCTGACATTCCAGGTTCCTATGCAATATTTCTCTTTACAGCATCAGACCTTGCTTCTATCACCAGTCACATGCACACCTGGGTATTGTTTTTGCTTTGGCTCCATCCCTTCATTCTTTCTGGAGTTTTTTATCCATTGATCTCCAGTAGCATATTGGGCACCTACTGACCTGGGGAGTTTCTCTTTCAGTATCCTATCATTTTGCCTTTGCATACTGTTCATGGGGTTCTCAAGGCAAGAATACTGAAGTGGTTTGCCATTCCCTTCTCCAGTGGACCACATTCTGTCAGACCTCTCCACCATGACCTGCCCATCTTGGGTGGCCCCACATGGCATGGCTTAGTTTCATTGAGTTAGACCAGGCTGTGGTCTGTGTGATTAGATTGACTAGTTTTCTGTGATTATGGTTTCAGTGTGTCTGCCCTCTGATGCCCTCTTGCAACACTTACTGTCTTACTTGGATTTCTCTTACCTTGGACGTGGGGTATCTACTTCCAGAGCTAGTCTTCAGTCACTCTGTGGTTCAATTCTTTGTCTTCACTGGGAAGTAACTGGGAAACGGATCTGCAGGAACCCCCAGGCCACTACCTGGGGAAGAGCTTTTGGTTTCTGGAGATGGTGAAGAAAGATAAGGGGGCTGGTATTACTTGTTTCTCTTGTGGTGGCTGCACAGGTGCAGGAGGGCCGAGAGGAGCTACTCCACGTTCAAGGTCAGGAGGGCGGCGGTGAGGAGACACCCCTCGTCCAAGGTAAGGAACAGCGGCTGCGCTTTGCTGGAGCAGCCGTGACGAGATACCCCACATCTGGCCCCATTACTTCATGGAAAATAGAAGGGGAAAAGGTGGAACAGTGACATATTGCCTCTTCTTGTGCTCTAAAATCACTGTAGATGATGACTGTAGCCACGGAATTAGAAATTGATTGTTTTTGGCAGGAAAGCTATGACTAATCTAGATAGTGTGTTAAAAAGCAAAGACATCACTTTGCTGACAAAGGTCCTTATAGTCCAGGTCATGGTCTTTCCAGTAGTCATATGCAAATGTGAGAGCTGGACAATAAAGAAGGCAGAGCACCGAAGAATTGATATTTTCAAACTGTGGTGCTGGAGATGACTCTTGATAGTGCCTTGGAAAGCAAGGAGATCAAACCAGGTCAATCTTAAAGGAAATAAACCCTGAACATGCTTTGGAAGGACTGATGCTGAAGCTGAAGATTCAATATTTTGGCTACCTGATGCAAACAGCTGGTGCATTGGGAAAGGCCCTGATGGTGGGAAAGACTGAAGGCAAAAGGAGAAGAGGGAGACAGAGGATGAGATGGTTGGATGACATCACTGATTCACTGGACATGAACTTGGTCAGTCTCTGGAAGATGGTGTGAGACAGAGAAGCTTGGTGCACTGCAGCCCAAGAGGTCACAAAGAGTGGATGCAACTTGGTAACTGAACAACAACAACAGCATGTTTATGGAAGATGCATAGAAATTTGCTAGGCTTCTTCCCATCACTAGTACACTGGGCTTCTTAGGCTTTGCAATAAATAGAAGGAAACATAACTACAATGGCATTGGAAGCAGGGGGTCAACTACATAAATTAATCTGAGATATGTGACCCTGACTGTTTAGCCTAATGGGTGATTAAGGACAAATACCACCAGTGTTACACACACTAGAGGCATCTATAGAAATCCACTGGGGAAAGTGTGCAGGTAGGGTCAGCAGAACATGACCATATGAATTTAATAGCATCATCTTTTAGGATTTTAGGGCTTCCCTGATAGCTCAGTTGGTAAAGAATCCTCCTGCAATGCAGGAGAGCTGGGTTCAATTCCTGGGTTGGGAAGATACGTGGAGAAGGAACAAAACTCACAGACAACACTCATGTCATAGAGAGGTGCACTTGGACAAGCAAGCCTGAATATACTGTGGGTTATCATGCAGGACTAGAGTAGGAAATGGCAACCCACTCCAGTATTCTTTCCTGGAAAATTCTATGGATAGAGGAGCCTGATTGGCAATAGTCCATGGGAATGCAAGAGCTGGACATGACTTCATGACTAAACCACCATGATGCAGGACAGAGTCTCCATGCCTCTGCTGATAGTTTTTATTTTTTCAGGAAATTTAGTTGCTCTTTGATCAGATGAAATGACATTTGAACTTTAGTCACCTAGATGAGTTTGTATACAAGTAGCAATTTTGAGTAGAAATCTTAAATCCATCGCTGGTGACCCAAGATATAAAGGATAAAGGGCTGGGCAAGGGAATCCATCTGGGTTGACAGTGGGAAAAAAGACTTACTCTCCCCTCCTTGACAAATGGCTCACTGCCTCCCTTTTAAAATTGGACATCCAATCCCTTGAAGCACTAAAGCAAGCCTGGGAAGCATTCCTTTTCATCTTTAAGGGCCTGGGTAGTCTAGCCTTTCTGAAGGCTGGGGCGGGGAAAAAGCAGCATTACTAGGTTTGGAAGGCATTTCTTTCTCTTTGTTGTGCATATGGATTTATTATGAGCTTGTCTCTGTTTCCCTCGCTCGGAGGAGTACATGAGTACATGAGTATGTTTGTGTGTAAAATGTGTGTTTATCCATCTCCTGGTCTTCTTATTGTTTCTTATATCTAAACAAGGATTAGTGAGACATCTAATCCCTCAATGTTCCCTTCAAATACAGTTTTAGTGGCTTGGAGTAAATATATTCTTTCAATGTATATACTTCAGAAATGTCAGCTTCTATCCAAGCTGTGGGATGAGTATTGGTACTCTATTTGTAAAGCCTAGAATTTAAATTGGAAACTGAGAAAGAAAATGGAGAATTTTAAGAAACACTAAATCACATAGTGAAAACTGTCAAATTAAGTTTGAATCCAGGTAATCTGACTGCAGTGCATGCTCTTCATTTTGAATTAGTAGTTTTTAATACCTAGGCAGAGGACATTTGAATGTGTGTGTGTGTCTTTGCACTTGTATGTATAACACATACTTTGTTACAAGTTATGAAGTCCCAATCCCACAGTCATACTGTGGAATGGACTCTAATATATTCTTGACTGGCACCTAAGGCCGTGTTGATGGAAGGACTGTCTCCAGACCAGCTCTGTGGATACATAGTCAGTATATTCAAATTTCAAGATGTTCTTTAGTAGAAAGATCATGGTTTGCTTGTTATCAGACATTTCCAATTGGATATGTTATAAGTCGCCTCTCCTCTTAAGCAACCCATCTCAAACTGAGCTTATGGTTCAGATGCCCCTTCTTGGTAAGTGCATCACCTCCTTGTCAGTTGCACAAGCATGAAAACTAGGAGTCTTGGACACTCTTTTTCTCAAACTCTCCATGTCTATATTACATATTAGCACTCCTGTACCCTAGTTTTCAAGTATAGTTTTGCTGTCCTGGTGAGGTGCCAATGCCTTTGCTCCCATGGAGGCCACCCTACCTCTGTGCCTGAGTGGTGGGCACAGACTCCTGACTGGGCTCTCCACCTTTAGTATTTCACTCTCCATGCTGATGCCTCAGTGAACTTTCTAATTATGAATCTGATTATGTCTTTTCCCTGTTAAAACCTTTCCATCCCTTCTGCATTCAGGATGTATTGCAAATACTAACATGATAGAGTCCCTATTAGACTGTATCTTTTAGCAATCCATACCAAAATTATTTTGCACTGCATGAAGATACCAACATGTGCTCCTTGTGCTCATCTTGACCACTTTCTCTTCTTCCTTTAGGAGTCAGTTTAGATATCTTTTCTTCCCTGATCAGCTACTGTAAAGACTGAATTTACTCTCTATCCTCATATTCCTATCTGGTCCTTATTGTGCTGTACTAATGAACTTGTTGGTGTGGCTAAGAAGATTTATACAAGTGCTTCTTTTAAAATTACATTTAATGATGTATGAGAAGAAAGAAATGAACTAAAGAAGGAGATACTCAGTTTGCTGGTAGAATTTATAGAAAATATAAGACTTGATAGTTTGGAAAATAGAACTATCTCATCTGTAGTCTCTTCAGCAGACAAAAAAAAATCTCAAATTAAGAAACAACTGTATAGTAAATATTAAACCAATAGTGTAGTTATAGGACATTTTGTTAAGAGCCCTGAAAAACTAAGTTGATTTCTAGTAAACCGTTTCATTTAGACCAAGAGGTTTTCAAGAAATTTAAGAGTAAGATTACAAAAAAATCTAAATCTAAATGACTCTGAAAAAGTCTAAGAAAAAAGTCAAATATTATATTTTTTGTTGGAGGAATGGACTATAATCTGATACATCAGTTCAGTTCAGTTCAGTGGCTCAGTTGTGTCCAACTCTTTGTGACCCTATGAACCACAGCATGCCAGGCCTCCCTGTCCATCACCAACACCCGGAGTCCATCCAAACCCATGTCCATTGAGTTGGTGATGCCATCCAACCATCTCATCCTCTGCCATTCCCTTCTCCTCCTGCCCTCAATCTTTCCAAGCATCAATATCTTTTCAAATGAGTCAGTTCTTCACATGAGGTGGCCAAAGTATTGGAGTTTCAGCTTCAGCATCAGTCCTTCCAATAAACACCCAGGACTGATCTCCTTTAGGATGGACTGGTTGGATCTCCTTGCAACTCTCAAGAGTGTTCTCCAAGACCACAGTTCAAAATCTTCAATTCTTTGGCGTTCAGCTTTCTTTATAGTCCAACTCTCACATCCATACGTGACCACTGGAAAAACCATATCCCTGACTAGATGGACCTTTGTTGACAAAGTAATGTCTCTGCTTTTTAATATGCTTGTCTAGGTTATTCATAACTTTCCTTCCAAGGAGTAAGCATCTTTTAATTTCATGGCTGCAATGATAAGAAATGTCAAATAGTTTTTTGTTTTTTTTTTTCACTACACAAATGTATTTTTATTATTACATCTTCTCTTCAGAGTCTTGATAACAACTGTATAACCACAGCTCACAGCATTATCAAATAGTTTTTAAGAATTACAGTGCCATGAATCTATAAGTGACATAGACAGTGCAAAATTAAAACATACCTCTGGCCCTCAATTTTCCTTAAGTAAGAAATAGGACAAGAAAACTACTCAGCTGGAAATATGCAATATTTCTTATGGAGAAAGAAAGACATGTCAGATGCAAAGCAGAAGTCCTAAAGGACAGGGCCAAATACCCAAATAGTAGTGTCAAAACTTAAGGAGGGCAATGGACTAGAGAGCTTATCTCATGAAGAAGATCTGGAACCTAATCAAGAACTATTGCCAGTTCCTCGGGTAGGAAAACCTGATATTATATGCTATAGTATATAAACTGCTATGCATCAGCATTTGCTATGTGATGTTTGTTCCTCTCCTTTTTGAGTGACACTGATTGCTCTAGTTATCATTTTATAATTTCAAAATTGTGCACTGGTAGTGTGGGAAGCAGATAATGTTTCATCTTACAGTCCTATATATCAAGAGAGCCACACTAAGAAAGTCCCATCTACATTGAGAATAGCTGCATATCTTGATATGGGGAACTTAGGTCTGATGCCATAATTGGATGAGAATTTCACGAAGTGGTGTGCGGGAACCAGCTCACACCAGCTTTTCAAGGGTGAGTGTGTGTGTCGTTTCCCAACTTACACTCAGTGATGCCATATCAACAGCATGAAATTATGCATCCTGGTAGTGTTCATACCACAGAAATGGACAAATACTACAAATTAGAGATCTTTTCTCCCATAGAGAATTGGTTGTCACACATCACTGCATTTGGTAATCTTAGAAGGTGATAAGTGTATTTTTCATAAAGGCAATCTAAATAACTGGCTAGGGAGAGGACTGTGCTACATTTTAAAAAGCCTTACATTATTTGTAGTTCTTCTCTTTGGCAAGTGGAATCTATTTCCTTACCCTTTGAATCCGGGCAGGTCTAATGACTTTTTTTTTTAATTTATTTATTTTAAGTGGAGACTAATTACTTTACAATATTGTAGTGGCTTTGCCATACATTGACATGAATAAGCCATGGGTGTACATGTGTTCCCCATCCTGAACCCCCCTCTCCCCTCCCTCCCCATCCCATCCCCCTGGGTCATCCCAGTGCACCAGCCCTGAGCATCCTGTTTCATGCATCGAATCTGGACTGGCTATCTGTTTCACATATGATAATATACATGCTTCAATGCTATTCTCTCAAATCTTCCCACCCTTGCCTTCTCCCACAGAGTCCAAAAGACTGTTCTATACATCTGTCTCTATTGCTGTCTCAAATATAGGGTTATTGTTACCATATTTCTAAATTCCATATATATGTGTTAGTATACTGTATTGGTGTTTTTCTTTCTGGCTTACTTCATTCAGTATAACAGGCTCCAGTTACAGATAAGTAGCCTGGAGACAAGGATTGAGAAGATGCAAGAAATGTTTAACAAGGACCTAGAAGAAATAAAAAAGAGTCAATCAATAATGAATAATGCAATAAATGAAATAAAAAACACTGTGGAGGGATTAAAAGAAATGAGGACAACCTTAGAGACCTCTGGGACAATGTTAAACACCCCAACATTTGAATCATAGGAGTCCCAGAAAAACAAGACAAAAAGAAAGACCATGAGAAAATACTTGAGGAGATAATAGTTGAAAACTTGTCTAATGACTTTTTGAACAACAAAATGAGGTGGAAGACATTGTTTTGTGTAACTTCTGAGACCTGGGTTTGATCCTTGGGTTGGGAAGATCTCCTGGAGAAGGGAAAGTTACCCACTCCAGTTTCTGGCCTAGAGAATTCCATGGACTGTATAGTCCATGGGATCTCAAAGAGTCGGACATGACTGAGCGACTTTCGCTTTCACTTTCTGAGTTTGGGCCTCTAGAGGTCTTGCCACTCCACTTTGTCCTCTTTGGTCATGTTGTTGCTATGTAAGCAAATCTAGGCTAGCCAACGAGAGGGTAAAACCATGTGGGTCGAGGATTTGCTGAGGCCCCTTATCCCAGCAAGCCTCCAGCCAACCCTCCTGCTGACCAGAGCTATACAAGTGGCTTTAGGAGAGGGTAGAAGAAAATTCACTCAGCTAAGACCAGTTCAAATTGCTGAACAACAGTATCACAAGTGAGTAAATTTATTGTTTTTCAGCTACCAACATTATAAATAATTTCTTGTGCTGCAATAGATATCTAATAAAGGGATAGCTCATCGTGTAGCTTGTCCCTGGGACAGAAAGCGTTTAAATTCCAGCACTGAGTCACACATATGATGATATTGGCATCTAGAACATCTGCCCAAATTGGATTAATAGTTCAATAGAAGAGGATCAAGGTCTAATCCTTGTAGATCACCTTGAGAAATTCCTTACAGATTGACATCTGTTTATTAATAGACAACTTTTACGATATGATCATTCATCTTTCTCTAAACCATCAAGTAGTCTAAGTACCTCTGGTGGCTCAGATGGTAAAGAATCTGCCTGCAAAACAGGAGACCAAGGTTCGATCCCTGGGTTGGGAAGATGCCTTGGAAAAGGGAATGGTAACCCACTCTAGTGTACTTGTCTGAATAATCCCATGGACAGAGGAGCCTGGTGGGCTACAGTTCATGGGGGTCACAAAGAGTTGGACACGACTGAGTGACTGACAAACACACTGGTATATACTTTCCTATAACTGTTAATTTCCAGAATTTATGTTGGTTTGTTTTATTTCTTTTCTTTTTTAAATCAAGCCTATGCAACCCCTGGAGAAGGGAATGGCAACCCACTCCAGTATTCTTGCCTGGAAAATTCCATGGGCCGAGGAGCCTGCTCAGCTACAGTCCATGGGCTCGCAAAGAGTCAGACATTATTGAGTGGCTAACACACACACACACACACATACTTGATAGGACTATGTAGCAGGATTTTAATAAGTCTTTACAATTTGTTTTGCCATAATTTTTGTTTCTGAAAACTTTAAATGAATAATTTTGGAACTATGTAACTAGACAGTCATTAGAAGTCTGTGTTGTAACATTGTAATGATTAATTCATTAATTTATGTGTACAATACCTTCAAATATCTCAGGGAAAACTACATCAGTCCCAGACATACCTCAGAGATTAACTTGGTTGGCTTTCCTGAACCTGAGATTAAGAGACTAAGTCTATTAGATCTAATACTTTTAAAGTTCTCTGAAAGCTAAGTCAAACCTTCCACTTCAGTTCATCTGAAGAGTGAGCCAATGGACCAGTGGAGCCCTTTCATTAATTGTTTGGATTTATGTAAATTTATTTTTATATATAGACCAAATTTTTAAAATTCATGCCCAATAGAGGAAGCCAGGTGTGTATATGTTTTCCAGAATCTCATGCAGGGTGCTAATACACTTACCCTGGGTGGCTACTTATGGGTGGACCTGCTTTCAATTCACCAGTATTTCTGAATTCCTTACTGTTACTAATTTTATTTTTATAATTTACTGTTACTAATTTTAAGTCTTTGGTGCTTCAATTTAGGTTTTGATTGCACACATAGACTTAAAAGGAAATGAAAATATTCTCTCCCTAGTTTTCTTCTTTCACTGTCTTTGCTATAGGGATTGCTTAGAAACAGGTGTCACATAGAGAGTGACTCAGATAAAATTTGGGATTCAGTATTTCTCATCAAGCAATAACTGTTTTTCATCTTCACTCTTCATGCAAAGTTAGTGCAATTTGTTTAACCTACCAGTATTCAGTACAATTTACACACATGAAAATGCTCAAATCCTGTGTACTGTTCTATGATCTTTGACAAATGCACATAAGCATGTAACCATCTTCCAGATAAAGATATATATAGAATATTACTGCTGCTCCAGAAAATTCTCTTTTCACTTTTCTAGTAATTAATCTTCATCTAAACACAAGATAACTGTGTTTAGATGTTATGCTGACTTCTATCATTCCAAGGTAATTTTGCTTTTTCTTAAATTTTGTATAAATGCATTATACAGTATGTATTCCATTATGTATGGCTTGTTTTATGCAATGAAAATTTTTAAAGTTTAACTATGTTTGTGTCTACATGTAGTTAATTGCTTTCTTTGCTGTGTAGCAGCTTCCCAGGTGGTATTAATGGTAAGGAACCTGCCTGCCAATACAAGAGGCTTAAGAGATGTGGGTTCAATCCCTGGGTGGGGAAGATTCCCTGGAGGAGGGCATGGCAACTCACTCCAGTATTCTTGCCTGGAGAATCCCATGGACAGAGGAGCCTGGAGGGCCATAGTCCATAGGGTTTCAAAGAGTCAGACACGACTGAAGCTACTTAGCACAACGATACACACACCTTGTTGTGTACCAATTATGCTATATGAAATAGCCAATAATAGAAGGACAAGTATTGCATGATTCCACTTACATGAGGTATTTAAAATAGTCAGGCTTGTAGAAGTAAAGAATAGAATGGTGATTCAGGAACCAAGGGGAGAGAGAAACAGGGGATTGTTTAACTGGTAGTGTTTTATTGTCTAATTTCCTCTTAAGAAGATAAATAGTAAATACTTGCAGCAAGCAGGCCCTGAGCAAGAAGTCCATCTCCATGTCCAGAAATAAATATATTTTTATAAGTTAGTGCAACTTTTATACTCCGCTAATGCCTCTTATCTTCCAGAAGTGTTTAATTCAACATATATATCCACAGTTTTATAGTGGTTAAACTGTAAAAACTTTGCCTAAACTTTGTGTTAAAATCTCACCTGTCCTCCATTACATACATTTAGCCATTTACACAGAGTAAGGCAATTTAATACAGGCATTCATGATGAGAAATAATGCAATTTGAGGTTAATTTATTACTGTTTCTAGTTAAGATATTAACATTTTGTTAGGATTCCTGTGAAAATAAACCCAGCAAAATCTCTTTAACAGTGAATTTTAGAAACCACAGTTGATTGGTGAGTAATGAGATATATTTGGTGAGGTAGTGTTTTCAATACTTCTAAGGGATTCTGCTCCTGATGAATCTGCCTGTATGGAAGCTATTCCTGGCCAGCAAAACAATGCTGATACAACTACCAATGTTACTTTTTTATTCATTGATCTCATGAATGTTTAATTGACATCTAGTAGGTAGCTGAGTGGAGAAGGCGATGGCACCCCACTGCAGTACTCTTGCCTGGAAAATCCCATGGACAGAGGAGCCTGGTAGGCTGCAGTCCATGGGGTCGCGAAGAGTCAGACACGACTGGGCGACTTCACTTTCACTTTTCACTTTCCTGCATTGGAGAAAGAAATGGCAACCCACTCCAGTGTTCTTGCCTGGAGAATCCCAGGGACGGGGGAGCCTGGTGGGCTGCCGTCTATGGGGGTCGCACAGAGTTGGACACGACTGAAGCGACTTAGCAGCAGCAGCAGGTAGCTGAGAGTCAGCAGAACTGGCTGGTAGGCCAGGAAATAGTAGTAACTATTTTTACTTATTTATTTACCTTTTAAAATTAGAAACTATTTTAACAGTTAGGTGCCTATAACATTATCCTGTGTATAATGCCAAGTTATACTATGATCCTCATGATATATATATAGATATATATATATATATATACATTTTTTTCCTTCAAGAAGTCTCTTTCTGATCCTGTCTTTATATATGTTAAGTAATTACTAAAGGAAGATACCGTTAATAGGATAAAATGCCTCCTACTGATTTGCCTTTTCAGGCAATACCTGCCAGGAGATTTGAATAAGAAAGATAAACAGACTGCTACATAGACCATTCTAGAACAAATAGCACTTAGAAAACTTAGTTATCTTCTTTTCCTAATTTACCATATTAAATAGGGACCCAGTTGTATCACAGTAGTAGAGTAGACTTAAAAAAGAGTTTGCCAGTACTGGCTAGGTGCTAACCAAGCCCATTTTCTCTTCTTCCTAAGCACTCATTTACACTACATTGCTTGTCTCGTTAGCAGTTAACTGTGATCATGTGATGGGGACTAACCAACAGAATGTGAATAAAGGTAATATGGGGCATTTCCAGGTCTGGGCATACAGAAATGTCACTTGAGAAGCACAGGTACAGGATTTAAATAGTTTGAGTCTCTGTGTGATTACTGTGAGAAAAAAAATATATATATATATATATATAAACACAATTTTTGGAGAAACTCATTAAGAACAATTCACCAAAAACAGGAAATCCTGCCATTAAAAGTAAGAGGCACATCTACCAACAATACAAATGTTTTCAAAATCTAGAGGGAATTGACATTCTGATTGTTTCTTGGGTGTCTTTCATTTCTCATTTGATTTAATTAAGCAATTAAAACTAGAAATGATAATCAATCTGGTTTGTGTTGTGTGTGTGCTAAGTTGCTTCAGTTGTGTCTGGCTCTTTACAACCCTTTGGACTATAGTCTGCCAGGCTCCTCTGCCCCTGGGATTCTCCAGCCAAGAATACTAGAGTGGGTTGCCGTTTCCTTCTCCAGGGTATCTTCCCAAACCAGGGATTGAACTGGTGTCTCTGCATTGGCAGGCAGGTTCTTTAACACTAGTGCCACCTGGAAAGCCAATCTGCTACGGGATATACTATTACAAGAAACATCTAGAAAAACTCATCATTCAACAATATGCTTAAAGAAAAGATCAGTAAAGGAAAGCACATATCTATGTTAATACATGTATAAAATAAAATGTTAATTTATGGATGCACACTTTCACTGGTAAATGATAAAGCTTACACTTACAGTATGTGGCAAGTAGTCTGTAGTATTACAATAAAACACAGAATGGTAAGGAAGAAACTACTGGATTATGAACTTAAATACAGTTGGGTTAATCACAAATATTCTTCCTAAAGAAGTAACTTAAACTAGAGAACTGAAGTTGGGGATGTAAATCATTGACAAAGTCAGCAGAAGGGTAACCCAGACACATAGAACACACCCAGACACTCAGCCAAGTGGAAAGAACTCAGCTTTGTGAGAATAGGAAAGCCAATTAGGTTGACTTTAGAGAGAAGTAAGCAGAGGCCAGAACAGGGAGGGAGTCGCCATAGTGGGAAATTTGGCTCTGTACTAAGTGCAGTGAGAGGACATTGCAGACTTACAAACAATGAGACAGTGGGAGGTATTTCAAGTTTTACAGAATTCACTTTGGATGTTCTTTAAAGAATGCACCAGAGAAGACAATAGTGAAAATTGAAAGTGATGGCTTGGTCCTGGACCATAAAAGTGGTGAGATAAAACAGCAGATTCATCCAAGGTAGATCTATAGATGAAATTAACAAGGCATGGATTGAATGTGATAGTGGGAAAGAGGGTTGTTAGAGAAACTGTAAATTTGTGTTTGTTTTTTGCTATCTTTTGTTTTGGTTTAGCAACTCTTTAACTAATAAAGCCATTTCCTCAGGGGTGAATAACTAGGGAGAGAACTAAAAAAATTAGGGATATATTTTACTATGCTAAGAACAATTAACAGTGACCTAACCACTTACCAAATTTGTAATAGGGTATTAACTATAGGCACAGCATAGTGCGGCAGATGTCTAGAACTTACTCATCTTGAAAACTCAAAACTTTATACTTGTTGAACAACTCCCCATCTCCCTCCTCCTGTTTACCCTGATGACCATGATCCTACTCTCTGCTTCTATGAACTTGATCCTTTTAGAGATCTAATATGAGTAGTAAAGTGATGCTTAAAATTCTCCAAGCCAGGCTTCAGTAATACGTGAACAGTGAACTTCCAGATGTTCCAGCTGGTGTTAGAAAAGGCAGAGGAACCAGAGATCAAATTGCCAACATCCACTGGATCATCGAAAAAGCAAGAGAGTTCCAGAAAAACATCTATTTCTGCTTTATTGACTATGCCAAAGCCTTTGTGTGGATCACAGTAAACTGTGGAAAATTCTTCAAGACATGGAAATACCAGACCACCTGACCTGCCTCTTGAGAAACCTGTATGCAGGTCAGGAAGCAACAGTTAGAACTAGACATGGAACAACAGACTGGTTCCACAGTGGAAAAGGAGTACGTCAAGGCTGTATATTGTCACCCTGCTTATTTAACTTATATGCAGAGTACATCGTGAGAAACACTGGGCTGGATGAAGCACAAGCTGGAATCAAGATTGCCGGGAAAAATACCATTAACCTCAGATATGCAGATGACACCACCCTTATGGCAGAAAGTGAAGAACTAAAGAGCCTTTTGATAAAAGTGAAAGAGGAGAGTGAAAAAGTTGGCTTAAAGCTCAACATTCAGAAAACCAAGATCATGGCATTTGGTCCCATCACTTCATGGCAAATAGATGCGGAAAGAGTGGAAACAGTGGCTGACTTTATTTTTCTGGGCTCCAAAATCACTGCAGATAGTGATTGCAGCCATGAAATTAAAAGATGCTTACTCCTTGGAAGGAAAGTTATGACCAACCTATACAGCATATTAAAAAGCAGAGACATTGCTTTGTCAACAAAGGTCCATCTAGTCATGGCTATAGTTTTTCCAGTGGTCATGTATGGATGTGAGAGTTGGACCATAAAGAAGGCTGAGTGCTGAAGAATTGATGCTTTTGAATTGTGGTGTTGGAGAGGACTCTGGAGAGTCCCTTGGACTGCAAGGAGATCCAATCAGTCAATCTTAAAGCAAATCAGTCCTGGGTGTTCATTAGAAGGATTGATGCTGAAGGTGAAGTTCCAATATTTTGGCCATCTGATGTGAAGAACTAACTCATTAGAAAAGACCCTGATTCTGAGCAAGATTGAAGGCAGGAGGAGAAGGGGATAACAGAGGCTAGGATGGTTGGATAGCATCACCGATTTGATGGACATGAGTTTGAGCAAGCTTTGGGAGTTGATGAAGGACAGGGAAGCCTGGCATGCTGCCATCCACAGGTCGCAAAGAGTCAGACACAACTGAGCAACTGAACTGAGCTGAAAATTCTTGATTACAGTTAATATGAAAAAGTTCAAAAGTTTTCTGGAGAATTTTTAGTGAATACTTATCTTATTGTCTTGTTAGTTTGTGTTCTTGCTTTTGTGAGTTTTATATTGTCCTATCCCACATAGAAAAATAAAAGGGAAGAACACTGTCAATGAATAACTTATTGAGTGGCTAATACATGTTAGTCATCATATTTATGATGTAGATAAAATTCTCTATTCTCTCTCTCACACAGAATCTTTCTAAAATAGTTTTGTTCTTTGATAATTGATTTTAAGAGCAATTTAATAGCTCGAGCTCAATAAGTAATAATTAAACAGGTGCACTCAGTTCTGCCCTTCCTCTTGTAAAAGAAAAAAATATTAATGCAAGACGTGAAAGATATTACCAATTCCAAATAAAAGAGTAATCTGTCCCCAATTATCTTGTTCAATCTCCTGCAGAGATGAGATATGTTTCACCATGTCTATCTAATGTTAAATTAATTGTAAAAATGCTGTTGGCAGTCAGAACCAAAAGGAATAAGGAATTCCATCTCAAAGAAAACTCACATGTTACACACCTGCTTAATCTCCAAATATTTTTCAGATGGATTGGAGAATGAGATAGGAATGAACATCTTTTTTTGACCTTAAAAGGTCTTACTGTTAAATAGCATCTGAATTCTTTACTCCCCAGAAATCTAATATTGATCAGATGGTTTGCCTCCAACAAATGTGATGTGTGTAGATAGTGATTTCTGGAGAGTATTCTGGGGTGTATAGGAAACACTGGCCTCAAACTCAACCCAGGCATCACAAAGCAGGTGCTATAAAATATGAGGCCATATGTTCATGACCTTTAGAATCCATCATTTTTGGCACTAGGAGAAATCTTGGATGTTATTTTATTCAAGCCACATTTCGAAAATATGAGCTACTCTGGCCCAAACATTATAAACCCTGCCTAGATTAAAACTGAGAAGAAAAAAGTAAGAAAAGTGGGAAGAAAAAAGAGAGAGTAAAATTGAGGAGCAGAGAAGGAAAGAGAGAATGAGACATTTTTCTGTTGAATCAATCTAGTGTAAGAAACAAAATGTGTCTATTTCCTGTCACATTCAGAGCCACTGTGTCCTGGGTCACAGCTGATTAAGTGTGGGGCATAAGCACACTGTTCATTTACTTATTTGAATCTTCTGACAAAGTTTGACATGGTCTTGCAGAAGACAAATCTTCTTCCAGAAGAGTTGGCATTTACCATATGTGTATGGCACCTGGGACATGTGGCAGCACACAGATGACCTGGGGACAGCAGATAGCATGGCACAAATGGAAACAGTCTCAATGGAGCCAGTGGAATCTGAGGTCAGACAAATCTTTATATCTGATCATGGCCAAGGGCTTGAGTAACAGTGTCAGGAGTTATGGGGAGGGAGTTCCTGGAAATGTGTGAAAATGACCACATTTGCATGTAACAAACAGGAAATTTATAGAAAAGCCTGAAATCTTAGAGAAGAGTTAGATTTTTTTTTCCCATAAATTCAGGTAACAAGGATAAGACCTGAATATAACATAAACGTTTTGAAGAAAGATTTTGGTTGGACAAATCAATTAATTTAACTGTTATTCGATAAGTAAAAGAATGCTCACTGTTTATCCAAGTCTTTCTCTGGATACCCAGGTAAACAAGGGCTTCTTAGGTAGCTCAGTGGTAAAGAATCTACCTGCTAATGCAGGAGATGCCAGACATGCAGGTTCGATCTCTGGGTGGGAAGATCCCCTGGAGGAGGAAATGACAACCAACCCCAGTTTTCTTGCCCGAGAATCCCATGACAGAGGAGCCTGGTTGGCTACAGTCCATAGAGTCCCAAAGAGCTGGACACAACTGAGTGACTGAGCACACATGCATGCACCCATGAAGACTATAGTTCTTAGTCTCTATCACGCTGAAGCAAGCCATAAGCTTGAATTCTGATTAATGAAACAGGGCAGAAGTGGTGTGAGTGAGCACTGAAGAAGAGAATCTGCTCCAGGCTTTCTTTCTCCTGTTGTTGGCTAGAGATCACTACTAATGAGGCCCTAAGAGACAGAAGAACTATAAGATGCAAAAATTTGGTTTTTGAGTGGGAGAGTCATCTGCTGGTGAGAAATACCTGCATTGGACTATATATGAAAATCTCTTTCATTTCTAGCTTGGGAATCAGTGAATTTCATAAGAAATTCAGGTAGGGTCGAAGGGCTGGATTGAGGGATTAACTAAGTAGAAGGATTTGAGTTCTGAACAGTCAGATGGTAAAGTGATCCTGCAGGTGGAGTAATTACTCCTTTGCTCATAACCTTGCAATGATTTCCCCTTTGATTTTGGGTAGAAACCGAAGTTTACAAGAGCTCATGTGCACTTGCAGGCTGTGGTCTGCGTTACCCCCTGATGTCTTCTTGTATTCCCCTCCTTGTTTACACACTCTGGCAAGCACCTGGCCTGATATACCAAGAAGACCCAGGCTCATCCCTGCAGTATGACCTTTGCATTACATTCACTCTGCCCTGAATGCTCCTTCTCAGAAATGCAAGGCCTAATTCAAACATCTCCCTCAAGTCTGCTTTACTAAACCTACAAAATAAGACTTACACTAATAAATCTATTTAAACCTTAAGGACCACAATTCCCAAGCATTCATGATTACCTTATCCCAAAGTGAACATTTTTTTTTTATAAAACTTACCACCTTTTTCATAAATAACACAAATTGTATACATTTAATATATTTATAAATATAAACTTATTTATAAACTTAAATAATTAAAATAGCACAATATTTGTGAATTACTTATTACCTACCTTGGTCTCTCTCTGTTTCTGTCTCTCTCTCACACACAGACACACAGGATGATGTAACTTTTATTACATCAGACTGTTGTCTGTTTGTTAGTTGAAGTATCTCAAATACTTAACTCCAGCATATAGTACAACTCAGTAACTCTTTTCTTAAATAATTGAATAAGGGGATGGATGAGTTGGAGACACATATCTGGGACATTCAGAAGGCGTTTCAAAATATGAGTCTAGAACCAGACTATTGATTTAAACTACTGAGGTAGGTAGGGATTCATCTATCATTCTGGATAAAGGAAATAGATGTCACCAGTGGGACAATGGAGACTGAAATTAAGAGGAAACCAAGAAGGAAATTTGAATTCCACAACATTAGAGACTATACAAAGGAAAAGGAATCAGGCTTGGAAATAAAAATGAAGCAAAATGGTCTAAGGAATCATGAGTGATACATGGTATGGTAGATATGAAAGAAAGTTTCAGCTGTCTCACACATATCCAAATGGGCACTTCTGATACATTGGAGATGTAAGTCTCAGAGCAAAGCTTCTACTTAATATAGGCATGAATATTCACTCTACTAGGAAGCTTAATGCCAAAATTTTTGAAACATGATCACTTGGAAACAAAGGAAGGAAGGAAAGAAGAAAGAAAAATAAAGAATAAAAAGAAAGAAAACATAACCAAAGTCTAAATTTGGCATCATAAGTGAGTTTGGATTAAATTCTTTTTTAAAAAGAGTCTTTGTTTTGTTCCTTTTCTTCAAATAATACATTCATAAGGATATATATATACACACATATGTATGTACATAATGTTAAATATATGTTAATAATTTCAATGAACAAATCTATATTACACAGATGTTTCAAAGGCAAAGTTTAAATAGATGTAATCTAAATGTATTATTAAAACTTCCTAAGCATTCATAAATCAAATGTCTATTGAATTTGTTATACAACCTTACATGTTCATAGGTTCATTTGTAAATGAAAGAGTATATTTATCAGATAGTCTATCTCCTGTTGTTCAGTTGCTCAGTTATGACTGACTCTTTGTGACTCTATGGACTCCTCTGGCCTTCACTGTCTTCTTGAGTTTGCTCAAACTCATGTCCGTTGACTTGGTGATGCTATCTCCCCATTTCATCCTCTGCCGCCCACTTCTCCTTTTTGCCTTCATCTTTCCTAGCATCAGGGTCTTTTCCAATGAGTCAGCTCTTCCCATCAGGTGGCCAAAGTACTGGAATTTCAGCTTCAGCATCAGTGCTTCCAATGAATAGTCAGGATTGATTCCCTTTAGGATTGGCAGGTTTGTTCTCTTTGCAGTCCAAGGGACTCTCAAGAATTCTTCAGTACCACAGTTTGAAAGTCTGTCTCCTATGTGCTATATATTCATGGACTTATTATTACATTATCTATACTTATTGCAAACTGGAGATACAAACCATAATGACATTTTGTTGGTATTATGGCTAGATATTCTCTACCAATGATGCTATTTTAAACATGATCATTTTAATTTTTAAATTATGATGTGGACAGAAGATGTGGGTGAATAATCTGCAACTGGACCATACCAACTAAGTTTAGTAGCAGAACTGTGAGAACATATGTAGTGCCTACTAATTTTGGTTATAACTCAATTTATATGACTGCTAATTAACCTCCTATAATATTTAATTTATGTGCTTAACCATTATAACTCTTAAAGACAAAGAAAAATCTCAAACTAAAGAGATGGGAACCTTTCAATTATTTCATTTAGAAATTAAGGAGATTTAGAAACTCAAATAAATGCTCTTAAAGTGATTCTTGTTTCTAACAAAAGATAAAGCATCCTGACATTATTTAAAACATAAAATATCCTGAGGAAATAAGAGAAGCTTACTTTAATAGTTAATGTTTAACTTTATTAAATAAATTAATTTTTTACTTAAAATGATGAAATAAATAATGTGAAGAGAAAATTATAATTCAAGGTAGGTTGTAAATACTAATACACTTCTAATTACCAAGAATGTATCTAGGTGGTACGTACAGTAGTGACAGTGAAGTTGCTCAGTCGTGTCTGACTCTTTGCGACCCCATGGACAGTAGCCAACCAAGCTCCTCCATCCATGGGATTTTCCAGACAAGAACACTGGAGTGGGTTGCCATTTCCTTCTCCAGGAGATCTTCCCGACCCAGGGATCGAACCCGGGTCTCCCTCATTGTAGGCAGACGCTTTACCGTCTGAGCTACCAGGGAAGGTGGTACAAAGATAGAAGTAAACTTCAATTGGAATCCTATCAGATTTTGAAGATGTGATCTCAGAACTCATGCTAGTTTTTCACAAATAGTGGATAATGGTAAAGTTGTAAATAGATCATAGTGTGACAAAAAGAAAGGAAGAAAGAAAGAGAAGTAAAGGTGAATTCTAGAGACCAGTAAATTCCATTTGGTTCAACTCCCATATTTATTGAAGACATAAGAAATTGTAAAGGATTACTATAATCTGTTGAAAATAACACAAATTTGTTAAGAACAACAGGCAGGGTTAAGAAAGCATAGAGGATTTTCTTCATTATATCAAAGAAGCATCCAGCAGCCTTCTCAAAACATTATAGATATAAGGCTGAAATTGAGCTCGTTTCTAAATAAATTATATAAATTCATAGACATATTAGTAAATAATGCACAGGGTCTTGATTAATGATTCTGTACCAGTCTAGATGGAAATTTTTGTGGTTCTGTCTTGATTCCATCCTATACAATTTTCTAAACAATTATAATAAACAGGCTGATAGAATGTTCAGCAAATTTGTAAATAATACGTAATACTTTGGACAATTAAAATTATATATTTAGAGTAGTTATGTCAAACAAAATTATAATATCTCAAATAATAAGACAAACCAGCAAATTTAGTTGGAAAAATCATTTGTAAAAATGAGAAATAACAAATTCTTACTATGTCAATAGTTGATGAACCAATCCTCTAGAAATTTTAGCAACTTCTAAGCCATATGATGTTCAAAGAATGTTCAAACTATTACACAGTTGCGTTTATTTCACATGTTAGTAAGGTTATGTTCAACATCCTTCAAACTAGGCTTCAGCAGTATGTGAACCAAGAACTTTCACATGTACAAGCTGGGTTTAGAAAAGGCAGAGTAACCAGAGATCAAACTGCCAACATTTGTTGGATCATAGAGAAAGCACGGGAATTCCATCTACCTCTGCTTCATTGACTAAGCCAAAGACTTTGACTGTGTGGATCACAACAAACTGCAGAAAATTCTTAAACAGATGGGCATACAAGATTTCCTTACCTCTCTCCTGAGAAATTTCTGTGCAGGTCAAGAAACAACAGTTAGAACTGGACATGAAACAACTGACTGGTTCAAAATTTGGAAAAGAGTAAGACAAGGTTGTACATTGTCACCCTGCTTATTTAACTTATGTGCAGAGTACATCATGTGAAATGCTAGCCTGGATGAATCACAAGGTAGCATCAAGATTGCAGGGAGAAATATCAACAACCTCAGAAGATATCACTCTAATGGCAGAAAGTGAAAAGGAACTAAAGAACCTCTTGATGAGAATGAATGAAGAGAGTGAAAAAGCTGGCTTGTAACTCCACATTCAAAAAACTAAGATCATGGTATCCAGTCCCATCACTTCATGGCGTATAGAAGGGAAAAAGTGGAAGCACTGATAAATTTTATTTTCTCAGACTCCAAAATCATTGTGGATGGTGACTGCAGCCATTTCTTGCTACTTGGAAAGAAAGCTATGACAAACTGAGGCAGCATATTCAAAAGTAGAGACATCAATTTGCTGACAAAGATCTATAAAATCAAAGCTATGGTTTTTCCAGTAGTCATGTACAGATGTAAGAGTTGGATTATAATGAAGGCTAAGCATTGAAGAATTGATGCTTTTGAATTATGGTTCTGGAGATGACTTTTGAGAGTCCCTTAGAAAGCAAGATCAAACCTGTCAATCCTAAAGGAATTCAAACCTGGATATTCATTGAAAGGACAGATGCTGAAGCTGAAGCTCTAATACTTTGGCTACCCGCTGTGAAGAGCCTGATGCTGGGAAAAACTAAGGCAAAAGGAGAAGAGGGCCTTAGAGGATGAGTTAGTTAGATAGCATCACTGACTCAGTGGACATGAATTTGAGCAATTCCCAGGAGATAGTGAAGGACAGGGAAGCCTGGCATGCTGCAGTCCTTGGGATCACAAAAGGTCAGGTATGATTTAGTAATTAAATAACAAAAGGTGCATCACTATAAACTCTAAGTCAGCCACTAAAATAAAGTATAAACAGAGTTAAAACGAATGAGGCAACGAAGGAGACTGAAAGAAATGCATACTGTGTGATATCATTTATTTAAAATTCTAGCAAATGCCAAAGAATGTACAGAGACACAAAACAAATCACTGATTATTTTACCCGAGGTTTGGGAGAAGAGCTAGAAAGGAGGAATTATGAAGAGGCAGAAGAAACTTTCAGGGGTGATGGGGTAAGTTCACTGTCTTAATTGTGGGTTATTTTCGTGGGTATATGAGAAAAAAATTGGAACCCGAACTCTGGAGGGGTTTAGAAAATCAAAGTATATGTTTTGAACCATAAAGTGTGTGTGTATGATAAACCTCACTGTTGATACAAATAGCTCCCTTTGCAACTCTTCAATGCAACACCTGCATTTCCTTTCATTGAATAATAATACATTTTGATGGATACTTGAAGAACAGTAGTTAGTCCTTTCCCAGGCTCAGTAGAAAAAAGCTGGATTCCCAGACAATATTTTAATTAGACTTTTAAGATTCCAAATACCATCAGTTTAGTTTGTAATTTAGTCAGATGAGAGTCAGGGTTTTGGCCACAGCCACCTGAAGTTTGCTTGAGGCCAAAGCTCCCCTGAGTTGTATTTGGAGGAAACATTTGAGGTTTGCTAAGTATGGGTGCTGCTGCTGCTGCTAAGTTGCTTCAGTCGTGTCCAACTCTGTGCGACCCCATAGATGGCAGCCGACCAGGCTCCCCCGTCCCTGGGATTCTCCAGGCAAGAACACTGGAGTGGGTTGCCATTTCCTTCTCCAATGCATGAAAATGAAAAGTGAAAGGGAAGTCGGGATTTTTCATGGAAATGTAAAAAGACCAAAACAGAAAATAAGAAAACAAATATGCATCTTTCACAGAGCTAGAGAACAGAAAACAACTAATTTGACATTCAGCTTTTTTTATAAGTTCAATTCTCACATCCATACATGACTACTGGAAAAACAATAGCTTTGACTAGACAGACCTTTGCTGGCAAAGTATTAGACAATAATTGCTTTTTAATATGCTGTCTAGATTGGTCATAACTTTTCTTCAAAGGAGCAAGCATCTTTTAACTTCATGGCTGCAGTCACCATCTGCAGTAATTTTGGAGCTCAAAAAATAAAATCTGTCACTGTTTCTATTGTTTCCGCATCTATTTGCCATGAAGTGATGGGAACAGATGCTATGATCTTCATTTTATGAATGCTGAGTGTTCAGCCAACTTTTTCACTGTCGTTTTTCACTTTCATCAAGAGACTCTTCAGTTCCTCTTCACTTTCTGGCATAAGGGTGATGTCATTGCATATCTGAGGTTATTGATATTTCTCCTGGAAATCTTGATTCCAGCTTGTGCTTCATCCAGCCTTGCATCTCACATAATGTACTCTGCATATAAGTTAAATAAGCAGGTGACAATATACAGCCTTGACATGCTCCTTTCCCGATTTGGAACTGGTCTGTTTTTCTATGTCCAGTTCTAACTATTTCTTCATGACCTGCACACAGATTTCTCAAGAGGCAGGTGAGGTGGTCTGGTATTCCCATTTCTTGAAGAATTATCCACAGTTTGTTGTGATCCACACGGTCAAAGGCTTTGGCTTAGTCAGTAGAGGCAGAAGTACATGTTTTTCTGGAACTATGATCCCGTGGATGTTGGCAATTTGGTCTCTGGTTACTTTGCCTTTTCTAAATCCAGCTTGAACATCTGGAAGTTCATGGTTCACTTCACGATTCACTTCATGGTTCACATACTGCTGAAGCCTGGCTTGGAGAATTTTGAGCATTACTTTGCTAGCATGTGAGATGAGTGCAATTGTGCGGTAGTTTGAGCATTCTTTGGCATTGCCTTTCTTTGGGATTGGAATGAAAACTGACATTTTCCAGTCCTGTGGCCACTGCTGAGTTTTCCAAATGTGCTGGCATATTGAGTGCAGTAACTTTCACAGCATCATCTTTTAGGATTTGAAATAGCTTGACTGGAATTCCATCACCTCCACTAGCTTTGTTCTTAGTGATGCTTCCTAAGGCCCACTTGATTTCTAATTCCAGGTTGTCTGGTTCTAGGTGAGTGATCACACCATCATGGTTATCTGGGTCATAAAGATCTTCTTTGTACTGTTCTTCTTTGTATTCTTGCCACTTCTTCTTAATATCTTCTGCTTCTGTTAGGTCCATAGCATTTCTGTCCTTTATTGAGCCCCTGATTGCATGAAATTTTCCTTGGTATCTCTAATTTTCTTAAGGTGATCTTTAGTCTTTCCCATGCTATTGTTTTCTCCTATTTTTTTGCATTGATCACTGAGGAAGGCCTTCTTATCTCTCCTTACCATTCTTTGGAACTCTTCATTCAAATGGGTGTATCTTTCCTTTTGTCCTTTGCCTTTTGTGTCTCTTCTTTCCTCAGCTATTTGTAAGGCCTCCTCAGACAACCAGTTTGCCTTTTTATACTTCTTCTACTTGAGGATGGTCTTGACCACTGCCTCCTGTACAATGTCATGAACCTCCATCCACAGTTCTTCAGGCACTCTGTCTATCCAATTCAATCCCTTGATTCTATATGTCACTTTCACTATATAATCATAAGGGATTTGATTTAGGTCATACCTGAATGGTCTGGTGGTTTTCCATACTTTCTTCAATTTAAGTCTGAATTTGGCAATAAGGAATTCATGATCTGAGTCACAGTCAGCTCCCAGTCTGGTTTTGCTGACTGGATAGAGCTTCTCCATCTTTGACTGCAAAGAATATAATCAATCTGATTTTGGTAGTGACCATCTGGTGATGTCCATGTGCTGAGTGTTCTCTTTGTTGGAAGAGGGTGTTTACTATGACCAGTGCAATCTCTTGCCAAAACTCTGTTAGGCTTTGACCTGCTCCATTTTGTACTACAGGGCCAAATTTGCCTGCTACTCCAGGTATCTCTTCACTTCCTACTTTTGCATTCCAGTCCCTTATAATGAAAAGGACATCTTTTTTGGGTGCTAGTTCTAGATAGTCTTGTAGGTTTTCATAGACCTGTTCTACTTCAGCTTCTTAAACATTACTAGTCAGGGCATAGACTTGGATTACTCTGATATTGAATGGTTTGCCTTGAAAACAAACAGAGATCACTCTGTCGTTTTTGAGATTGCATCCAAGTACTGCATTTCAGACTCTTTTATTGACTATGATGGCTACTTATTTTCTTCTAAGGGATTCTTGCCCACAGTAGTAAATATAATGGTCACCTGAATTAAATTCACCCATCCCAGTCCATTTTAGTTTGCTGTTTCCTAGAATGTTGATGTTCAGTCTTGCCATCTTCTTTTTGACCACTTCTAATTAGCCTTGATTCATGGACCTAACAATCCTGATATGCCCTAGGATTTATGCTACTCCCAACATTTTCATAAATAATATCTTTGATTTGCACCAAGCCACATAATCTTTCTGAGTCACTGTCTCTTTATCAATAAAATCAAACACTGACCTACATCAAGAGTTTTCATTGGAAGGTGCAGAAGCACATCATATGAATAAATCGGTCCAGATGACTGTGGAAACCATGAGACAAGCTAATTTCTGATGTACCTTTCATCAATAATCTACTACAGATCTATTTTTCTTCAACATTGTGATCATTAAGTCTCTGCTTATTTGTACTATTATACAGATATTTGCGTAATAAACTAAATATTTTTAAAATATTTCTGGATATTATAATAATACCAGATGTTAGTATCTACTTACTCCATTCACACAAGTTCCCTGATTATGGTTTTCTTTGTTCCACGTCTTTTAAAAACTTATTTTACTTCAAGTTTACTTTTACTGCATCAAGACTAAACCTGCGTTCTGGCTTACCCTAATCTAGTTGCCAAATCTACAGCCTGAATTTTGACTTTCTAACCATTCCTTGTTTTAAAAGGTCACCTGTTTATTGACCATCCAGGAGGAACCTTCTGTCCTCATAATGACAAAAGTCCTCCAGAAGGAGGCAAGTTGTTTCAGAAAATCCAGAGAAAATCCTAATGAAACAAATTTCCTACAAAGTAGAAAAAGTTGCCTAAAATTTTAAAGCCAGCCTATACTATTCCCAAATACTGATCTCTCTACCTTACACAGAGAAAAAGCAGAAATTCTAGAGACCCCACACATTTCCCAAAGACAATGAGTGAGAAAAAAGTTGAGAAATGAAAATACAGAGACAAGAACTCATTAGGTAAGACTCAAAGCTCCACCTGTGTGTTTAATTCAACATTTTCTTTTTATAGTTTTAGGACCTAGTATCCATGAATTACAGTTGCCTACAGATAAGTCTATATTTATCTATCTAACATATGTATACAGAGAGAGAATAGATAAGAATATAGATATGATGTATATAGTGTACTTATCACTTCACTTTTATAACTGGGGATTATAAATCATGATATCTTAAATAATTAAATAAGCATAAATTGATAACTTCAGTTCAGTTCAGTCACTCAGTCATGTCCGATTCTTTGTGACTCCATGAACTGCAGCACCCCAGGCCTCCCCATCCATCACCAAATCCCATAGTCCATCCAAACCCAGGTCCATTGAGTCAGTGATGCCATCCACCATCTCATCCTCTGTCGTCGCCTGCTCGTCTTGCCCTCAATCTTTCCCAGCATCAGAGTCTTTTCCAATGAGTCAACTCTTCGCATCAGGTGGCCAAAATATTGGAGTTTCAGCTTCAACATCAATCCTTCCATGAACACCCAGGACTGATCTCCTTTAGGATGGACTGATTGGATCTCCTTGTGGTCCAAGGGACTCTCAACAGTCTTCTCCAACACCACAGTTCAAAAGCATTAATTCTTTGACGCTCAGCTTTCTTTATAGTCCAACTCTCACAACCATACATGACCACTGGTAAAACAATAGCCTTGACTAGGCTGACCTTTTTTGGCAAAGTAATGTCTCTGCTTTTGAATATGCTATCTAGATTGGTCATAACTTTCCTTCCAAGGAGTAAGCATCTTTTAATTTCATGGCTGCAATCACCATCTGCAGTGATTTTGGAGCCCAGAAAAATAAAGTCTGCCACTATTTCTACTCTTTCCCGTCTATTTGCCATGAAGTGATGGGACTGGATGCCATGATCTTAGTTTTATGAATGTTGAGCTTTAAGCCAACTTTTTCACTCTCCTCTTTCACTTTCATCAAGAGGCTCTTTAGTTCTTCTTCACTTTCTGCCATAAGGGTGGTGTCATCTGCATATCTGAGGTTATTAATATTTCTCCTGGCAATCTTGATTCCAGCTTGTTCTTCCTCCAGCCCTTCTTATGATGTATTCTGCATATAAGTTAATAAGCAGGGTGACAATATACAGCCTTGATGTACTCCTTCTCCTATTTGGAACTAGTCTGGTGTTCCATGTCCAGTTTTAACTGTTGCTTCCTGACCTGCATAAAGGTTTCTCAAGAGGCAGGTCAGGTGGTCTGGTATTTCCATCTCTTGAAGAATTTTCCACCGTTTATTGTGATCCACACAGTCAAAGGCTTTGATGTAGTCAATAAAGCACAAATAGATGTTTTTCTGGAACTCTCTTGCTTTTTCAATGATCCAGCAGATGTTGGCAATTTGATCTCTGGTTCCTTTGCCTTTTCTAAAACCAGTTTGAACATCTGGAAGTTCACAGTTCACATATTGCTGAAGCCTGGCTTGGAGAATTTTAAGCATCACTTTACTAGTGTGTGAGATGAGTGCTATTGTACAGTAGTTTGAGCATTCTTTGGCATTGCCTTTCTTTGGGATTGGAATGAAAACTGACCCTTTCCAGTCCTGTGACCACTACTGAGTTTTCCAAATGTGCTGACATATTGAGTGCAACACTTTCTCAGCATCATCTTTTAGGATTTGAAATAGCTCAACTGGAATTTCATCACCTCCATTAGCTTTGTTTGTAGTGATGCTTCCTAAGGCCCACTTGACTTCACATTCCAGGATGTCTGGCTCTAGGTGAGTGATCACACCACTGTGATTATCTGGTTTATGAAGATCTTTTTTTTTACAGTTCTTCTGTGTATTCTTGCCACCTCTTCTTAATATCTTCTGCTTGTTAGGTCCATACCGTTTCTGTCCTTTATTGAGCCCATCTTTGCATGAAATGTTCCCTTGGTATCTCTAATTTTCCTGAAGTGATCTCTACTCTTTCTCAGTCTATTGTTTTCCTCTATTTCTTTGCAATGATCACTGAGGAAGGCTTTCTTATCTTTTTGCTATTCTTTGGAACTCTGCATTCAAATGGGTGTATCTTTCATTTTCTCCTTTGCTTTTCACTTCCCTTCTTTTCACAGCTATTTATAAGGCCTCTTCAGACAGCAATTTTGCTTTTTTGCATTTCTTTTTCTTGTGGATGGTCTTGATCCCTGTTTCCTGTGCAATGTCATGACCCTCCATCCATATTTCATCACGCACTCTATCAGATCTAGTCCTTTAAATCTATTTCTCACTTCCACTGTATAAATTGATAAAGAATGGTGATAAACAAAGGCCTAGGTTGGGTTTACTTGGCAGACACAAAAATCTGAAAATAGGTTCTCGTGCAATTGTCATCAATGTGAATAAGTTTCTACTCATATTAGCCTTGTAAACACTCAGAAAACATTAAAAAAAAAATCTTTTTGTTTGTAAACTTTGTATGGCCTCCTACTTACTTCTGCCTATTCTCTTGAGTTCCCTGTCCTGGAGATGCAAGCTCAGATCCTCACGACAGAAAAGCCAGGAAAGCAAATGTAGTCGTCTTTCTGTTCCCTTTGCTGTATAACATGGATTTGTGTCCTGACGCCAGGGCCAATGTAGAGTAAATTTTATCCAGATCAGTTTCACAAAATGATTATAAGAGAACTTAAATAAAATACCATAATATGGTCCCTTGAAAGAAGTAAACTGAGGCACAAAAGGTTTATATCACTTTTAAAGGAGTCAAGATTTAAAGCAAGTCTTTAAAATAAAGACATTTTCCATTCAACTTTCCTAAGTGACTTAGTGCTATAGAAACTATAGAATGGAAAGTCCACTGACAGTATTAGTAAAGAAACATGTGTATGACTAATATCGTAGAGAGAGTTGCATCTCTCCAGCAGGATCAATGATCCTTTTTCCTCACAACCTTTAGAATTGAAGCAAGATAAAAGCAAACCTGTGGCGGATTCATTTTGATATTTGGCAAAACTAATACAATTATGTAAAGTTTAAAAATAAAATAAAATTAAAATTAAAAAAAAAAATAAAATAAAATAAAAAAAAAATAAATAAAAGCAAGTATCCTTAGAGCAACAATGGATGGACATATGAATCAGAAAGTCTCAAGAAATTCTAGTGTGTATTTTTGCTATATTTACAGCTCTCATGAAGTCTTCTTTACTCATATTTCCAGATCCCCATATATGAAATTCCTGTTTTATACAATTGAATTCAGATATATAGATAAAAAGCTAGATGCAAATTTGAATTTTTGCAGAGATTGTTTTTTAATTCTGAAAAAACACTGTTATATTTTGTTCATCCCCCTCCACACACACACACTTTTTTTTTCTTTTTTAAGTAACAAGCAGTTGGACTTTGGCTGATGGATCCTTTACAGAAAGAGGTTACTTCTCTAGACACGGCGATAGCTGTGATTCAGTTCAGTTCAGTTCAGTTGCTCAGTCATGTCTGACTCTTTGCAACTCCATGAATCGCAGCACGCCAGGCCTCCCTGTCCATCACCAACTCCCAGAGTTCACTCAAACTCACATCCATGGAGTTGGTGATGCCATCCAGCCATCTCATCCTCTGTCGTCCCCTTCTCCTCCTGCCCCCAATCCCTCCCAGCATCAGGGTCTTTTCCAACTCTTCGCATGAGGTGGCCAAAGTACTGGAGTTTCAGCTTTAGCATTATAGACAACCTAATGGAGGTATGGGCTTTGCAGTGCTAGAGGTGTATAGAACCTCTTCAGGAATGGTTGACGAACAGAAGCTCCATACTTGCTAGACAGTGAAGATATCAATTGTATCCTTCATGGGACTGTTACATGAAATTCCTTCTTTAGATGGGAGATGCTATTACTCATGAAAACAAATTTACATAAGATGAGTAAGGTAAGAGAGAAGAAAAAAGGAATAAGAAATTCTAATGGGAAAACATATGCAAAACCTATACAGAAAGGACCAGATAAAAAAATAAATGGTGGTTCATTTCTATGACTTTAAAATTTAACCTACATATACCTTGATGCTTAATACAGTTTATATGAGAAAGAGTGTCTCTGTCTGTCCATCAAAAGATCAGGATTCTTAATGTTTGCCTTCAGCAATGGTGCTTCAAATGGTTTGAAAATCTCATTTTGTCTTGTCTTATTCATTTGTCACTCAAGATAAACCTGATAATTAATACTTCTAACATCTAAAACTGTAGAAATCTTCATGGGTTTTCTTAATTTTTTCTTATTTCTGTCCTAAAATCACCCCTGGAAATGATGGATTTTGCCTTAATTGTAAGAAGGGGCACCACAACGATGTTTAATTCGTGACTGAGAAGATGCAGGTCCCCTGAGCAGACAATGTGTGTTTGTTAAATAACACTGTAAAATCCAGATGTTTTCCTGTTTCGTCCTGCTTGGAAATTTTCAAAAATGATTTTTCCAGGCTTTGGCCATCTATTACTTTTAATAATGACTTTATTGGGATACCATTATTTTCTTTGGGCCAGAGGAGAAGTGTTAAGCCATATTTCTCCTATAATTTAAGAATTCTTTTTATGGATTATAAGTATACTATTTATATATATATATATATATATATATATATATATATATATATATATGATGAAATCCAAAAAGCTGCAGTAGAGAATTGAGAATGCAGTTTTGTGACAAGCTGAGAAGGTCTTCACCATTTGTTTCATACAAAGAAGGAATCAAATAAAGTGGGGAAATCTCCAATTATGGCTTCAATGTTGAGAGATGTCCATTTTATAATACTTACATGAATAGGGGAAGAAATGCCTTGGAAAAGACAAACATATAACTAACGTAAGATAGGTGCTGAGAATATGTCCTCTAATCTTCAAATTCTGGCTTGATCTTACAGCAATTAGTTCAAGAATTGCTGTTCATTTCAGTCATTTCTGAACTAAAGCTTGCAGCCTCCTTCTTCCACACCCACTGACTCAGACTATTTTAAATATAGCTGAAGAAGTTCAGGAATCTCAAGGAATTTTTAATTCAAAAATGGCTGAAGGAGAACTTATGAACAGTTAAGAGTAGATGTCTGCCTGGTAGTATAACTTCACGGACCGTGGAAAGCCTTGTGTCCACCTGGACCTGCCTCCACATCTCTGATGCCTGGCATTCCAGGAGGGGTTGTATGAGCATTTTATTCCGTTTAATCATTTGCTGAATGCAGAGAAAATATATGGGCTATTTTATATTGAAGAATGTTTGCTCTGGGGTAAAGACGGTTGCAAATCTCTCCTTTTTTAAAGAAGTCGTTTTGAGAGGAAAGAGGAAGGTTGGGGTAAGGAGGAGAGACAGAACGGGGGGTGGAATATGAGTGAGAGGAGGGAGACAGTAACAAATATAGGAAAAGGAGAGAGAATGGGAAAGATCACAGGGAAGGAACCGTAATACATTTAGAGTACTTAGCACCTCACAGTACATTTAGACTGCTTCCTGTCAGAGCAGAGTACAAATAGACACTTTCATTTCAGGATCTGGTGCCCAGAAAGTTCCTATTCTAAGTTTATTTTGCTTTTTTTTTTAAGGTGGTATCTTTTCCCAGTAAGTTTACAAATGGGATTTTCTATCTCTGAAAATTCCATGTTACGATGATGGTTAATGGAACTCTGAATCAGATCAGGTTTGAATTTGGGCTAATTATGTAATCTCCTCTCCAAACCTTGGTTTTTCAATCTCTAAAATGAGTCTAATGATAGCACTTATCTAATAAGAGGCTTCCCAGGTAGCTCAGTGGTAAAGAATCCACCTGCCAATGCAGGAGATACAGGTTCAATCCCTGGGTCAGGAAGATCCCCTGGAGAAGGAAATGGCAACCCACTCCAGTATTCTTGCCTGAAGAATTCCATGGACAGGGGAGCCTGGTGGGCTGCAGTCCATGGAGTCACAAAGAGTCGGACACAACTGAGTGACTAACATGCATGCCACTACTACCTGTGTGACCTTCTTTGTTTAACTTCTTTGTCTGAGTCTTGGCTTCTTCCTGGGTAAAATAAGGCTATTAATTATGCAGCGCAAAATAGGCTTGGTCTAGGCTAAGTCTTAAATGAGAGAGCATCCTTGATAAGGTCTGAAAATGCCCTGGAAAACCTTTCTTTACTGTCAGCCTTTGAACAAATGGAAATAATTATTATAATCACCATTGTATTTGATTTTAAGTGGTTGCCCACTTAAAACACATTATTTAAATAGAATCAACTTTAAGCCAGTCACCATCCATAACAGACAGGTCTCTGTGCGTATGGCTTTTTCTGTGGAGCTTATTCATTAACCTTTGGTTCAATATTCATTAGTACTTACCTTTAGATTAAATTCTGTCAGTCACATACCTTGCTAGGGCTATATAACTAATGATAATATCAACCTTTAGTTTGACAAAATATTGAAGAATAAGACAGACAATAAGAATCTCATTTTTTTTTTTCATTTTGTGGGAGACAGGAAAGCCTGAAGCAGGAAAATTTGACACGACTGAGTAAATAGGCATGCACACAGTTAATATACTGCCTTAGAGGTGAAAGATATTGTTAATTATTACTCCTGTTCAAAACATGCATTAAAAAAAAACACTGAAATTATACTCAAGGCCTGTAAGACTATACTTTCCATTTTTAGTGTACTGAGGAAATGAAGTAAACTTTTCATTATCCAATGACATTTCTTTATTCAGGTTATCTTCCCAATTAGATTGGTACTGACAACGTTATTAATACTTATGTGACAGAATAATGAGCCTAGTGATTGTTTAAAAACAGTAAATAACATAATGTTACATATAATAAGCCATATTAATGATATACATTATATATTATATACAGATATATCTTCCATATATTTTACCTTTTCAACAATTTTCCATATTGCTATTAACCATATATTCAATATTTTAAAACATATTATGTGCACCTTGCACATAGATATGTATATTTTAAATTATTTTACAAAATCAACATGAATACAATTAACATATCATTCTATATGTTAAATTATATATTGTATTATATTGTATGCTTTAATATTTTATATATAAACATAACAAATATGATTAACTGATATTTGATACAATATTACATATAAACATATTATATGTATTATATTGGACTTTCCAGGCAGCTCAATGGTAAAGAATCCCCCTGCCAATGCAGGAAACACAGGAAATGCATGTTCAGCCCCTGGGTTGGCAAGATCTTCTAGAGGAGGAAATGGCATCCCACTCCAGTATTCTTGGCTGGAAAATCACAAGAACAGAGGAACCTGGCAGGCTACTGTCCATGGTATCATAAAGAGTTGGACATGACTAGTGACTGAGCATACATGCATGTTACATTAGTACAAATGTATTTTATTATATGACATATAGTATTATACTCCATTTAAAATATTTAAGTAATTAAAATCCTATCAATGCCTTTTTACTTTTTACCTTAAAAAATATGTAGTTATCAATATAAATGCAACTAATATAGCCAACTGTATTAATATCAGTTCAGTTTAGTCGCTCATTCATGTCTGACTCTTTCCAACCCCCTGGGCTGCAGCACGCCAGGTTTCCCTGTCCATCACCAGATCCCTGAGCCTACTCAAACTCACACCCATCTCATCGGTGATGCCATCCAACCATCTCATCCTCTGTTATCCCCTTCTCCTGCCTTCAATCTTTCCCAGCAACAGAGTTTTTTCCAGTGAGTCAGTTCTTCGCATGAAGTGGCCAAAATATTGGAGTTTCAGCTTCAGCATCAGTGCTTCCAATGAATATTCAGGACTGATTTCCTTTAGGATGGACTGGTTGGATCTCCTTGCAGTCCAAGAGACTCTCTAGAGTCTTCTCCTACACCACAGTTCAAAAGCACCATTCTTCGGCACTCAGCTTTCTTTCCAGTCCACTTTCACAACCATACAAGACACTGGGAAAACCGTACCATTGACTAGTTAGACCTTTGTTGGTAAAGTAATGTCTCTGCTTTTTAATATGCTCTCTAGGTTGGTCATAGCTTTTCTTCCAAGGAGCAAGCTTCTTTTAATTTCCTGGCTGCAGTCACCATAAGTGAAAGTGAAGTTGCTCAGTCATGTCCGACTCTTTGTGACCCCACGGACTGTAGCCCACCAGGCTCCTCCATCCATAGAATTTTCTAGGCAAGAGTACTGCAGTGGGCTGCCATTTCCTTCTCCAGGGGATCTTCCTGACCTGGGGATGGAACCCAGGGGTCTCCCACATTGCAGGCAGACACTTTACTGTCTGAGCCACCAGGGAATATTCAGTCTATGCCTTTTTACTTTTAAATATTTTAAAAATATTTTTCTTTTTAAATATTTAGTAAATATTTTACTTTTTACTTTTAAATATTTAAATATTTTTACTTTTAAATATTTAGTACTAATGTACTAAAATACTACGTCTTTTTTATTATTTTTTTATTCTTTTTTTTTTTAACTTTACAATATTGTATTGGTTTTGCCATATATCAACATGAATCTGCCACAGGTATACACGTGCTCCCTGAACCCTCCTCCCTCTTCCCTCCCCATACAATCCCTCTGGGTCATCCCAGTGCACCAGCCCCAAGCATCCAGTATTGTGCATCGAACCTGGACTGGCGACTTGTTTCATATATGATATCATACATGTTTCAATGCCATTCTCCCAAATCATCCCACCCTCTCCCTCTCCCACAGAGTCCAAAAGACTGTTCTATAAGCAACCTAGATGTTCATCAGCAGATGAATGGATAAGAAAGCTGTGGTACATATACACAATGGAATATTACTCAGCCATTAAAAAGAATACATTTGAATCAGTTCTAATGAGGTAGATGAAACTGGAGCCTATTATACAGAGTGAAGTAAGCCAGAAAGAAAAACACCAATACAGTATACTAATACATATATATGGAATTTAGAAAGATGGTAACAATAACCCTGTATACGAGACAGCAAAAGAGACACTGATGTATAGAACAGTCTTTTGTCTATGCCTTTTAACTTTAAAATATTTTACTTTTAAAAATATGTAGCTATCAATATAAATGCAACTAATATACAAAATTTTACTAATATACTAATGTACTAATATTCAGTCTATGCTTTTTTACTTTTAAGTATTTCTCATGATGTGTTTCTCATGATGTACTCTGCATATAAGTTAATAAGCAGGGTGACAATATACAGCCTTGACGTACTCCTTCTTCTATTTGGAACTAGTCTGGTGTTCCATGTACAGTTCTAACTGTTGCTTCCTGACCTGCATACGGGTTTCTCAAGAGGCAGATCAGGTGGTCTGGTATTCCCATCTCTTTCAGAATTTTCCACAGTTTATTGTGATCCACATAGTCAAAGGCTTTGTCATAGTCAATAAACCAGAAATAGATGTTTTTCTGGAACTCTTGCTTTTTCAATGATCCAGCAGATGTTGGCAATTTGATCTCTGGTTCCTCTGCCTTTTCTAAAACCAGCTTAATTCTTTAAATGATGTCACATATGTTAGGTCCTTTACTGTGCCTATCTTTTCATCAAATGTTCCACTGATATCTCTAATTTTCTTGATGAGCTTTCTAGCCTTTCCCATTCTATTGTTTACCTCTATTTGTTTGCATTGTTCACTTAAGACTTTTTTATCTTTCCTTGCTATTCTCTGGAACTCTGCATTCAGATGGATATATCTTTCCCTTTCTCCTTTGCCTTTTGCTTGTCTTTTTTTCTCAACTATTTGTAAAGCCTCCTTGAGACAACCATTTAGTTTTTTGCATTTCCTTTACTTGGGGATGATTTTGATCACTGTCTCTTGTACAATGTTATGAAAAGGTCAGTTTTCATTCCAATCCTAAAAAAGGACAATACCAAAGAATGTTCAAACTGCCCCACAATTGCACTCATCTCACACGCTAGCAGTTCAGTTCAGTCACTCATTTGTGTCTGACTCTTTGCGACCCTATGAATCTCAGCACGCCAGGCCTCCCTGTCCATCACCAACTCCTGGAGCTCACTCAAACCCACTTAAATCTAGTCGGTGATGCCATCCAGCCATCTCATCCTGTGGTGTCCCCTTCTACTCCTGCCCCCAATCTCTCCAGGCATCAGAGTCTTTTCCATTGAGTCAACTCTTCACATGAGGTGGCCAAAGTATTGGAGTTTCAGCTTTAGCATCAGTCCTTCCAATGAACACCCAGGACTGATCTCCTTTAGAATGGACTGGTTGGATTTCTTTGCAGTCCAAGGGACTCTCAAGAGTCTTCTCCAACACCACAGTTCAAAAGCATCAATTCTTGGGTGCTCAGCTTTCTTCACAGTCCAACTCTCACAACCATACATGACCACTGGAGAAACCATAGCCTTGACTAGATGGACCTTTGTTGGCAAAGTAGTGTCTCTGCTTTTTAATATGCTATCTAGGTTGGTCATAACTTTCCTTCCAAGGAGTAAGCGTCTTTTAATTTCATGGCTGCAATCACCATCTGCAATGATTTTGGAGCCCAGAAAAGTAAAGTCTGACACTGTTTTCACTGTTTCCCCATCTATTTCCCATGACTTGATGGGACCAGATACCATGACTTTCGTCTTCTGAATGTTGAGCTTTAAGCCAATTTTTTTCACTCTCCTCTTTCACGTTCATCAAGAGGCTTCTTCGTTCCTCTTCACTTTCTGCCATAAGGGTGATGTCATCTGCACATCTGAGGTTATTGATATTTCTCCCGGCAATCTTGATTCCAGCTTGTGTTTCTTCCAGCCCAGTGTTTCTCATGATGTACTCTGCATAGAAGTTAAATAAGCAGGGTGACAATATACAGCCTTGACAAACTCCTTTACCTATTTGGAACCAGTCTGTTGTTCCACGTCCAGTTTTCACTGTTGCTTCCTGACCTGCATTAGGTTTCTCAAGAGGCAGGTCAGGTGGTCTGGTATTCCTATCTCTTGAAGAGTTTTCCAGAGTTTATTATGATCTACACAGTCAAAGGCTTTGGCATAGTCAAATGACTATGACTTTGGCATAGTCATAATGCAGAGATAGATGTTTTTCTGGAACTCTCTTTCTTTATCAATGATCCAGAGGATGTTGGCAATTTGTTCTCTGGTTCCTCTGCCTTTTCTAAAACCAGCTTGAACATCTGGGAGTTCATGGTTCACGTATTGTTTGAGCCTGGCTTGGAGAATTTTGAGCATTAGTTTACTAGCATGTCAGATGAGTGCAATTGTGGGGTAGTTTGAGCATTCTTTGGCATTGCCTTTCTTTGGGATTGGAATGAAAAGTGACCTTTTCCAGTCCTGTGGCCACTGCTGAGTTTTCCAAATTTATTGGCATATTGGCTGCAGCATTTTCACAGCATTATCTTTTAGAATTTGAAATTTGCTCACTTCCAAGCACAAAGGAGAAGCCCCAACAAGATGGTAGGAGAGGTGAATTAGTGTATAGAAGCAAACCCCATTTCCACCAGAGATGCTCAGAGGGCTCAAACAAACCTTGCGTGCACCACGACCCAGGGACCCCACAGATATTGAGACAGACCTGTGTTTGAGCATCTCCTGTGGAGGTATGGGTTGGTGGTGGTCTGCTGCAGGGACAGGGGCTCTGGGTGCAGCAGACTTGGGTATGGCATAAGCCCTCTTGGAGGAGGTCACTATTAACCCCACCATAGAGATGCCATAACTTACACAGAACTGAAAAATAGACTCTTGGTGGGCACAACAGTACCTTGCGCACCAGGACTCAGGAGAAAGAAGAAGTGACCCCACAGAGACTGTCCCAGACTTGCCTGTGGGTGTCCAGAAATCTCCAGTTGAGACGTGAGTCAGTGGTGGCCTGCTGCAGGGTTGGGGGCACTGAGTGTAGCAGTACATACATGGGATCTTTTGAGGGAGGTCACCATTATCTTCATTACCTCCACCATAGTTTGGCCCCAGGTAAACAGCGTGGAGGGAACACAGCTCCATCCATCAACAGAAAACTGGATTAAAGATTTACTGAGCACCCCACTCTAGTACTCTTGCCTGGAAAATCCCATGGACGGAGGAGCCTGGTGGGCTGCAGTCCATGGGGTCACTAAGAGTTGGACACGACTGAGCAACTTCACTTTCACTTTTCACTTTCATGCATTGGAGAAAGAAATGGCAACCCACTCCCATGTTCTTGCCTGCAGAATCCCAGGGACGGGGGAGCCTGGTGCGCTGCCGTCTATGGGGTCGCACAGAGTTGGACACGACTGAAGCGACTTAGCAGCAGCAGCAGCAGAGCATGGACCCACCCATCAGAACAAGACCCAGATTCCCCTTCAGTCAGTCTATCCCATCAGGAAGCTTCCATAAGCCTCTTATACTTCTCCATCAGAGTGCAGACAGATTGAAAACTACAGTCACAGAAAACCAATCTGATCCCATGGACCACAGCATTGTCTAACTCAATGAAACTATGAGCCATGCCATGTAGGGCCACCCAAGACAGATGGGTCATGGTGGAGAGTTCTGACAAAATGTGGTCCACTGGAGAAAGGAATGGCAAACCACTTCAGTATTCTTGCCTTGAGAATCCCATGAGCAGTATGAAAAGGCAAAATGATAGGACACTGAAAGATGAACAAGCCAGGTCAGTAGGTGCCCAATATGTTATTGGAAATCAGTGGAGAAGTAACTCCAGAAAGAATGAAGAGACTGAGCCAAAGCAAAAACAACACCCAGCTATGGATGTGACTGGTGATGGAAACAAGGTCTGATGCTGTAAAGAGCAATATTGCATAGGAACCTGGAATGTTAGGTGCATGAATCAAGGCAAACTGTAAGTGGTCAAACAGGAAATGGCAAAAGTGAACGTTGACATTTTAGGAATCAACAAACTAAAATGGACTGGAATGGGTGAATTTAAATCAGAGGACCATTATATCTACTACTGTGGGCAAGAATCCCTTAGAAGAAATGGAGTAGCCATCATAGTCAAGAAAAGAGTCCAAAATGCAGTACTTAGATGCAATCTCAAAAACGACAGAATGATCTCTGTTAGTTTCCATGGCAAACCGTTCAGTATCATAGTAATCCAAGTCTATGCCCTGACTGAAGAAGCTGAAGAATGCTGAAGAAGCTGAAGATGAGCGGTTCTATGAAGACCTACAAGACCTTCTAGAACTAACACCCCCAAAAGATGTCCTTTTCACTATGGGGGACTGGAATGCAAAAGTAGGAAGTCAAGAAATGCCTGGTATAACAGGCACATTTGACCTTGGAGTACAGAATGAAGCAGGGCAAAGGCTAATAGAGTTTTGCCAAGAGAATGCACTGGTCATAGCAAAAACCCTCTTCCAACAACACAATGGTCATGGATTTGGGCAAATTCCAGGAGATGATGAAGGACAGTGAAGCCTGGCATGCTGCAGCCCATGGGGTCGCAAAGAGTCAAACAAGACTGAGTGACTGAACAACAACTACAACAGCTCCCAGAAATTCTCTGATGACAGCAACTGGCTTTCTGCCAGCAATTGGCAGTTTCTGATGGCAGCAACTGTCTTTTTGGTGGCAGCAACATAGAAAGTGGCTTTCTATGTGCCAGCACTGTTCTATTACTCCTCAGAGGAAGCACAGAAAGGCTAGTTACTTACCCAAAGTCTCATAAATATTAACAGACAAAGCTGTTTGCATTTCACTCACATTACTCTAACTCCAGAAAAACAGATCTAAAGTACCATCTGCACTGCAGTGAGACATTTAGGGAGACGCCTACTCCATTCTACTAGCTCAGGAAGGCCCCAGCCTTCTTTCTTGGACCCTTTGATTATTACTTAATTTTCTTCAAAGTTGGAGAAAGATGCTGAGGCTGAGGTGGGTCTATGATAGAGAAGACAGTGAGAGGTAAGTTCTGATCACTGGAACTGATAGGAAGAAATTATGGAAATTTTGGGCATTGGATGATTGTGAAGGGAGAGAGACCCTAGAATAGAATAATAATTATGGAGGATGTCTGTTACAACCAATGAGAGCAATTGTTCTCAAATGTAGTTCCAGACCACCAGCATGACCATCACCTGGTAACTTGCAGAAATACAAATTCTCAGGCACCATACAAGACACACTGAGTCAGAAACTTAGATTAGGTCCAGAAATTTGTGTATTTAGCAAGCCTTCCAGGTGTTCCTAATTCATTCTTAAGTTCGAGAATCATTGATTTAGAGAAAGACCAGAGATGTGAGGTGGTGAGTCTTTGTATTGTTCTGGCAGATAGGCAAACTTTATGTCCACATGTGGCCCACTGAATCAGAGCGAGGAATAACTGGCCAGATGCACTGATGTCACTCAGTTGACCAGTAGCCCTAAAGCATTCCCATGTTCCCTAAGAACACTTTCCAAGCACAGGACCCTTTCTTCTTTCCCATCTTCCTATTTACAAGTTGCCATCTTGTAAGGTATGAGGAATAACAGGGGAATATATAATATTGACAGGAATTAAACCAAAGGAGAAGTTAAAAACCATCTTTTCCATAAAGTCATTCATTATGCACTTGCCTCATTTCCTGCTGACTGATTTTCTCTGGGGAATAGGAACCAGGAGATCTTTGAAGCCGGTGCAGTTTTAACAGATGTTACCAAGCCTGAGACAGCTCGCTGCTTCCCCTGCTTGTTGTTAATTGAATTATTCCTCCACAGAAATCACCTCGAGTCCTTGCATAGAAACAGCTCTTACCTACCTAGTAAGTCAGAGTATTTCTCCATGGAACTATAGTTTGTTCTGGTGTCCAGATCACCTCTTCTGTTCATCATGGACTATCAGGGGAACTTAATGTGTGTTTGCTTTCACTTCCACCTCTTACAAACTGACCTTGATGAGGTACTCTTTTTCCTCACTCACATAAAATTCAGTTATCTGGAAACACAGTGTCTCTTGCAAAAGCCATGCACTAACCAGATGTTTTTCCATTCATTTCTGTAACATAAATAAGAGGAAATATTTTCTGGAATGTAAGTTTTTAGAAAGCATGATAAGACTTGCTATGCAGAAGCGAAGAAGGCAGAATGGAGTCATTGTTCACATGGGATCTGGAGCCAGTATGTCTCAGTTACCTTATCACTGTGTAGCTTGGGCAAGTTACTTAACCTTCATTATTGCCTATGATGGGTGGGAGTCATAGTTCTTAGCCCATAGGGTTGTTGGAAAGATTAAGTAGTTAAATTGCAAAAAGTTCTTGTAAGGGTATCTGGAAAGTATTAGTTAGTTAGTGTTAGTCACTCAGTTGTGTCCAACTCTTTGCGACCCCATGGACTATAGCCCACCAGGCCCCTCTGTCCATGGAATTTTCCAGGCAAGAATACTGCAGTGGGTTGCTATTTCCTTCTCCAGGGATCTTCCTGACAAGGATCAAACCCAGGTCTCCTGTGTTGCAGGTAGATTCTTTACTATCTAGCATTAAGACATCATAAATGGCTGCTATTATATTTTTATTCTTACTATTATTTATCTCATTATCCACAAAACAAACTATAAAAAATGACCCAACTCCATGTGCCATCTTGTATTTACTAGGGCAGGAAAATAAGCTAGTCTAGAAAATGAGAAACTAGCCTTTAAAAGTCCTTTTTTGAGAACAAGAAATAACTATCCCTGCAGCCTAATTAATTTTCCTATTAACTAAATTTTTATATACATTTGCCTTAATTCCCCACCTGGCTTTTCTGATCCTTGAGAGCAGATGCTCTGTGTTAGTCTTCACTAAGCACAGCAACTTTCATATTGTAGTAGATTTAGTTTTCAGAAAGACATTTTCCAGTCAACCAGAAAGGATAATTATCCTTAAATACTCACTCATCCTGGCATATTGAGGTTTTACTTTTGATTTGCCTGTTTCTCAGGACACACCCTCAGTGCTGCGAATGTCACTTGCCGTCAATATGCTTACTTCAATGTTGAGATCTTCAAAGTGACTGCCAGGTTAAAAAATCAGGTGATAAAATACTTACAGATATTTCTGGAGGCACTGTAGGAAACTCTAAATGAGTCCATGACATAGTGCTTGGACTATGCCCTTCCCCCAAATATTTATGGACTACCAGACTTAAACCGGAGAAGGCAATGGCACCCCACTCCAGTACTGTTGCCTAGAAAATCCCATGGATGGAGGAGCCTGGTAGGCTGCAGTCCATGGGGTCTCTAGAGTTGGACATGGCTGAGTGACTTCACTTTCACTTTTCACTTTCATGCACTGGAGGAGGAAATGGCAACCCACTCCAGTGTTCTTGCCTGGAGAATCCCAGGGACGGGGCAGCCTGGTGGGCTGCAGTCTACAGGGTCACACAGAATCGGACATGACTAAAGCGACGCAGCAGCAGCAGCAGCAGACTTAAACATGATGAAGACATTTTTGGAAGAGAAAAGCAGATAATCCAGCGGGAAGGGTTATTGTCATTCAGAAGCGGAGAGCTCAAAGCACGTAGTTGTTTACAGAACCGAAGTCTCCTGCATTGCAGGAAGATTCTTCACCAGCTGAGCTAACCAGAGAAGCCTGTAGTGAGAATAGATTTCATTAAATAGTTGTAACTGAGTTGAATTTTCTATACTAAGGAGACTGATGTTCCCCTATCTGTCTGATAGGCATAATTTCACATCATATATCACAGTCCTCTTGTGTCCAGGCAGTTACAATAGACACTCTTAACAGAAAAAGAAAAAAAAAGAATCCAAAAAAGAGTTTGTGTGACAATGACCATTAGAAATGTATCATGTAGTGCTAAGAGCCATAACTAGTTCTTTTTATTTATTTATTTTACTTTACAATATTGTATTGGTTTTGCCATACATCAACATGAATCCACCACCGGTGTACATGTGTTCCCCATCCTGAACCCCCCTCCCACCTCCCTCCCCATACCACCCCTCTGGGTCATCCCAGTGCACTAGCCCCAAGCATCCTGTATCCTGCATCGAACCTGGACTGGCGATTCATTTCTTATATGGTATTATACATGTTTCACTGCCATTCTCCCAAATCGTCCTGCCCTCTCTCTCTCCCACAGAGTCGAAAAGACTGTTCTATACATCTGTGTCTCTTTTGCTGTCTCGCATAACTAGTTCTTAATTAAATAAACCCAATGAGTACAATGTTTGGATGTGAGAGTTGGACTATAAAGAAAGCTGAGCACAGAAGAGTTGACGTTTTTGAATTGAGGCGCTGGAGAAGACTCTTGAGAGTCTCCTAGACTGCAAGGAGATACTACCAGTCCACCTAAATGAAATCAGTCCTGAATATTCATTGAAAGGACTGATGCTGAAGCTGAAACTCCAATATTTTGGCCACCTGATGCAAAGAACTGACTCATTGGAAAAGACCCTGATGCTGAGAAAGATTGAAGGTGGGAAGAGAAGGGGGCAGCAGAGGATGAGATGGTTGGATGGCATCACTGATTCAATGGATTGTGAGTTTGAGTAAGCTCTAGGAGTTGGTGATGGATAGGGAAGCCTGGCATACTGCAATCCATGAGGTTGCAAAGAGTCAGACACGACTGAGCGACTGAATTGAACTGAACTGAATCATAAGAAACTGAAAGTCCTGCTGGAAACTGTTGGGATTCTCCACCATTAATTTAAGTACCTGGAGAGCTGGGGCTCTATCTTCTTTATTGTTTTTCCACCAGCACTGCCTCATACCAGGCACTTAATATACTCATATATAGTGAATGAATTATTTTATATTCAGCTCAGATTTATCCTTGTGTATTTTGTTGAATTTTTCTTCTTAAAAGCTAGTAGATCACATATGCTATTTTGGGTTTTACTTTTAACTTGGACTTCACTATCAATTGTAAAAGGTAAATCCAGTAACAATAAATCTGTATTTGATAACAAAAATTCAAGCTATCCAGCCAGTCAAGCAATAATGATGATCATGATGGTTATTATTATATCTGTTCATCAATCAGACTGTAAAAATGTATGAGTGTTTTTTTCACTTGCACCAGGATCTCCAATGGCAACGTTAGATGTCCTTTGACTTCTTTGCTTACTTCAGATAGTATTTTTTCTCCATTTGTGATATAAATCTATTAGACACACAGAATTAGGGACCACCATTGTCTCTGTTACATTTGTATGTGTTTCTGCACATTCTGTCTTGCAATGATAATCCAGCAATTTCTAAACCTGACTTATCAGAATTTCATAGAGAATTTAGTGTATGAAAATTACAGTCAGTTGGGTCTCCACCTACCCATGACTTATTTGAAAGCTCTAATGGTTAAGACTGGTGTTTAAAATACAAGATACCCAGTTAAATTTGAATTTCAGATAAACTGTGCTTTGTAATCTAAGTAGGCTCCTTGACATATTTGGGGCATATTTATGCTAAAAAATAATCTTTATTTACCTGAATTTTAAATTTAACTGGCATCTCAAATTTTTTTTTCTTTAATTTTTTTTTCCTTTTACGTAAATTTAGGGATCCTACCAAGAGTAGCAATGAGGTATCGATATTATTAGCAGTTTCAAAGCTAATTCTGTTAAAACTGGGCTTTACATTTTCCCCAAGCTTTTTCCTTTGTTTCCTCTTCTTTTTCAAACTCACATTTCAGACTTAAACCAGAGAGCAATCACATAAGATACATAGGTTTCAAAGTTGAGGAGCTCACTATTTGTTATTTGAGTAATGCTATCTTATTTATTCATGATTCAAGAAAGGCATTTTACATTTTCTGATAAAGCATCTGCTTCAAATATTTTATTATTTAAGTGTCACTTAACTTACCATCATTTTTTTTTTTTAATTTCTACACTATGTTTCTTGTTATATGAGCGCCATGGCCATCCAGTTTGTTTTTTACCTGATATTAAACACATAGCTAAGAAAATAGAATGAAAAACATACAAGGATGTATTTTCCACCAAGATAAAATTCTGCCTTTTCTCCAATGGAAATACCCCAATTCTGAAAGCTTTATCATATGGATGAGGAAAAGTGATAACTAGTGCTCCCTTTTTTGGACTCCAAAATCACTGCAGCTGGTGACTGGCAATCATGAAATTGAAAGATGCTTGCTCCTTGGAAGAAAAGTCATGACCAATCTAGACAGCATATTAAAAAGCAGAGACATTACTTTACCAACAAAAGTCTGTCTAGTCAAAGCTATGGTTTTTCCAGTAGTCATGTATCGATGTGAGACTTGGACTATAAAGAAAGCTGAGTGCCAAAGATTTGATGCTTTTGAACTGTGGTATTGGAGAAGACTCTTGAGAGTCCCTTGGACTGCAAGGAGATCTAACCAGTCCATCCTAAAGGAAATCAGTCCTGAATATTCATTGAAAGGACTGATGTTGAAGCTGAAACTCCAATACTTTGGCCACCTGATGTGAAGAACTCACTCACTGGAAAAGACCCTGATGCTGGGAAAGATTGAAGGCAGGAGGAGAAGGGGACAACAGAGGATGAGATGCTTGGATGGTATCACTGACTCAATGGACATGAGTTTGAGTAAGCTCTGGGAGTTGGTGATAGACAGGGAAGCTTGGCGTGCTGCAGTCCATGGGATTGCAGAGTCAGAAATGACTGAGCAATTGAACTGAACTGAACTGAACAGAGTGCTCCTTTGAAAATTGCCCTAAAGCAGGTAAAGAGTAGATAACAAATGGCCTTAACAAGAGTTCAAGCAGGTCTCAGGGGAGGAATTCCTTAATCTCTGAAGCTTGTAATAGAAAGTTAGGATCCAGAGTGTGAAAATGTCAGAGCAGCACCATGAAATCCTAGAAAGACTCAGTAGGTGGAGAGAATCAAGATTGTATATGAGCAGTTGCTGGGAACCCAGGGTCTGGGAAACACCATTCATTCTGACACAAATCCCCAAGCCCAGGTACCATGGGAACAGCTGATCCTTCACAAACATTTATTGATACGTGGAGATGAGATGAGTCCTGACATGCCGTCTGGATATTATGAGCAAGGTGAAGGGTAACCAAGGAGATGGGACTGACAGCACTGAGTTGCATAAATCCCAGCTGTGAATTCAGAAGGGATGCCTGGGCTTGAATATTCCTTTTGCCCCCAGCTTATATGTGTACTGACCTCTGCTAAGAAGCTTGGAAATATTTTTAAGTAATATGCTTCTTATAAATAGAAAGTTTTCTTCAGATGTTATGTGAGGAAAAAACTAAAAATAATTAGTGTAAATGATTCCTCAAACCATGTACCACCCGAAAGAGCTAGGGAGAGAGAAATAGAGCGAAGGATAGAAAGGAGTAACTGAGACACTCTTTGTTTTTTTTTAAAGTGTTCTCTGTTGAGAGAAGCTGATAGGAAGTTTTCCTGGGAAAAATTCCAGTAAATTGGACAATTAAAGCACATTCCTCATTAAAAAGATAATAATAATAAAGCATAATTGTTAATTTCACTAAGTGTGATCTGTAAGTTTTCACTTGAGGAAATGTGTGGCAAGTTGTTTTATATACCTGGCTTTGAATACTATGAAACATCCATTTAAAAAAAAATAGATACATTCTGTAGCACTTAAAATGCATACTTCCAAGCCTTCCTGGCTTCTGAATTCAGTGTCAAACTGATAATCTATGAGGGGCAACTTTTATTTAAATTTGGCAAAAGACAGCCTTGTTTCATGCAAAAGGGGGAAAAAAAAAAGAATAAACAAGTAATAAAAATCAGACTTCCTGGAGTGTCAAGTTGTGAAACTTCTGATTTTGAAAAATACTGGGTATTTATTGGGAATTTCACTAATGCCTTCTAAGTTTTCTGTGAAGTACAAACACAAGACAGAAATGGGAATATTATGGAGAAAGAATTACAAAAAATTAACTGAAGTCCCCTTCATTTTTTGCTCTTTCAGGAATAACCAGTGAACCAGCCTAGGTTATATGTGGATTATCTCAGTCATTTGCTTTGGCTCCAAAATACTTAGAGAAAACAGCATTAAATGGAAAAAAAAAAAAAAAACATCACTTCAGGTCATAGTATTTCAGTGACAAAAGCAGATGATAGTGACACACTGATCATGAATAGCTTTGGCCTTTGACCCATCTCATTTGTTGGGTTCAAAGGTATATTATTTGCTACATGTACCTGAATGTAGACTTTGGGGATGCACATGATAAATTCGCCTGAGCTCAGACAAATCTTCAGGATGAACTGTTTTTTTATTCTCTTTTTTCATTTTCTTATCTTTTTAAAATATCTTACCTTGTCAAATATTTTTAGAAGATGTCATGTTCTCTCTCAAACTACTAAAATCATAAATATGTAGTACTAACAAAGCTGAGCCTCCAAGGTGGTGCTAGTGGTAAAGAACCTGCCTGCCAATGTATGAGACATAAGAGACATGGGCTCAATCCCTGGGTTGAGAAGATCCTCTGGAAGAGGGCATGGCAACTCACTTCAGTATTTTTGCCTGGAGAATCCCATGGACAGAGAAGCCTGGCGGGCTACAGTCCATAGGGTCACAAAGAGTAAAACATGACTGAAGTGACTTAACATGCATGCATGCCCTACCAAAGCTACAAAAATTGAAAAGGAGTAAAAGTGAAGAGGAACTAAAAAGCCTCTTGATGAAAGTGAAAGAGGAGAGTGAAAAAGTTGGCTTAAAGCTCAACATTCAGAAAACGAAGATCATGGCATCTGGTCCCATCACTTCATGGCAAATAGATGGGAAAACAGTGGAAACAGTGTCAGACTTTATTTTTGGGGGGCCCCAAAATCACTGCAGATGGTGACTACAGCCATGAAATTAAAAGACACTTACTACTTGGAAGGAAAGTTATGACCAACCTAGATAGCATATTGAAAAGCAGAGATATTACTTTGCCAACAAAGGTCTGTCTAGTTAAGGCTATGGTTTTTCCAGTGGTCATGTATGGATGTGAGAGTTGGACTGTGAAGAAGGCTGAGTGCCGAAGAATTGATGCTTTTGAACTGTGGTGTTGGAGAAGACTCTTGAGAGTCCCTTGGACTGCAAGGAGATCCAACCAGTCCATCCTAAAGGAGATTAGTCCTGGGTGTTCATTGGAAGGACTGATGCTGAAGCTGAAACTCCAATACTCTGGCCACCTCATGCGAAGAGTTGACTCATTGGGAAAGACCCTGATGCTGGGAGGGATTGGGAGCAGAAGGAGAAGGGGACGACAGAGGATGAGATGGCTGGATGGCATCAATGACTCAATGCACATGAGTTTGGGTGAACTCCAGGAGCTGGTGACAGACAGGGAGGCCTGGTGTGCTGTGATTCATAGAGTCACAAAGAGTCGGACATGACTGAGTGACTGAACTAAACAGAGCTGAAAAGAGAATACTGTGAAAAATTGTATGCCAATGACTTGGATAATATAGATGAAACAGACAAAGTCATAGAAACATGCCAAGACTGAATAACAAATACATCGAAAATCTGAATAGAGGCATAAGTAGTAAGGAGGTTGACTCAGTAATCAACAACCTCTCAACAAAGAAAAACCCTAGAAATGATGACTTCAGTGGTGAATACTACCAAACATTTCTTTTTTTTTTTTTTTAATTTTATTTTATTTACATTTCTGTAAAGAACTAACACTAATCTTCCTTAAACTCTTGCAAGAAGTCAAACAGGAGGGAAGACTTCCTAATTCATTCTATGAGACCAGAATTACTATGATATCAAAGTCACATAAAGACCCTATATGGAAAGAAAAACAATATTATAAAAAATGAAGTAAAAACCCTCAACAAAATACTAGAACACTGATCATCACCATATTAAGATGACCATGTGGAATTTACTTCTGCAATTTTCAGTTCAGTTCAGTTCAGTTGCTCAGTCATGTCTGACTCTCTGCAACCCCATGAACCACAGCACACCAGGCCTCCCTGTCCATCACCAACTCCCGGAGTCCACCCAAACCCATGTCCATTGAGTCAGTGATGCCATCCAACCATCTCATCCTCTGTCGTCCCCTTCTCCTCTTGCCCTCAATCTTTCCCAACACCAGGATCTTTTCAAATGAGTCAGCTCTTCACATCAGGAGGCCAAAGTATTGGAGTTTCAGCTTCAACATCAGTCCTTCCAAAGAACACCCAGGACTGATCTCTTTTAGGATGGACTGGTTGCATCTCCTCACAGTCCAAGGGACTCTCAAGAGTCTTCTCCAACACCACAGTTCAAAAGCATCAGTTCTTTGGCACTCAGCCATCTTTCTAGTCCAACTCTTACATCCATACATGACTACTCGAAAAACCATAGCATTGACTAGACAGACCTTTGTTGACAAAGTAATGTCTGTGCTTTTTAATATGCTGTCTAGGTTGGTCATAACTTTCCTTCCAAGGAGTAAGCATCTTTTAATTTCATGGCTGCAATCACCATCTGCAGTGATTTTGGAGCCCAGAAAAATAGTCATCCACTGTTTTCACTCTTTCCCCATCTATTCACCATAAAGTGATGGGACCAGATGCCATGATCTTAGTTTTCTGAATGTTGAGCTTTAAGCCAACTTTTTCACTCTCCTCTTTCACTTTAATCAAGAGGCTATTTAATTCTTCATTTTCTGCCATCAGGGTGGTGTCATCTGCATATCTGAGGTTATTGATATTTCCCCTGGCAATCTTGATTTCAGCTTGTTTCATCCAGCCCAGAATTTCTCATGATGTACTCTGCATATAAGTTAAATAAGCAGGGTGACAATATACAGCCTTGACGAACTCCTTTTCCTATTTGGAACCAGTCTGTTGTTCCATGTCCAGTTCTAACTGTTGCTTCCTTACCTGCATACAGGTTTCTCAAGAGGCAGGTCAGGTGGTCTGGTATTCCCATCTCTGCAATGTAAAATGATTCAAAATACAAATAAAACACTAGAATATACCACATTAACATAATGAAGGAAAAAAAAAAACATAATGTATACAGAAAAACCAATTGATGAAATTTAGCACTTTCATGTTAAAAAAAAAAAAAGCTCAACAAACCAGAATAGAAACTACTTCAAATTATATTATTTGAATATAACACAGGGCACACATGAAAACTCACAGCAAAATCACAGTCAATGTTGAAGGCCTGAAAGATTTTCCTGTAACATAAGAAAAAGCACACTTTTACCACTTTTAGTTAACATTATACTGGAAGTACCAGCCAGAAAAGTTAGACAAGAAAAACAAATAAAAGACATCTAAATTGGAAAAGAAGAAGAAAAATGATTTGTATTCCAAGACGACATGATCTTATATGTGGAAAACCTTAAAGATCCCAGCGGAAAGAATAATTAGAATTAATATGCAAATTAAACAATGTAGACGGATACAAAACCGGTAAGCAAGTCAATTGCATTTTTATACACTAGTAATAAACAATCTGAAAAGAAAATTCAGAAGATAATTAATTAACAAAAGTGTCAAAAGAATAAAATACTTGGGAATTTACTTACCAAGAAAGTGAAACACAAAACTACAAAACATTGCTGAATAGTTAAAAAGGACATAAATAAATGAATGGAAAGACATGCTGTTCATCGATTGGAAGATTAATATTATTAGGATGTATACAAAGCAGGTCTTTCCAAGTGACGCAGAAGTGATGAATCTGCCTGCCAATGTGGAGAACATAGGAGATGCAGGTTCAGTCCCTGGGTTGGGAAGATCCCCTGGCAGAGGAAATGGCAACCCACTCCATTGTCCTTACCAGGAAAATTTCCTTAACAGAAGAGCCTAGCAGGCTACAGTCCATGGGGTCACAAAGAATTGGACGCTACTGAGCATGCACGCATACACACTATACAAAGAAATCTGCAGATTCAATCTGCTTCTGCTACTGGTAAGTCACTTCAGTCGTGTCCGACTCTGTGCGACCCCATAGACGGCAGCCTGCCAGGCTCCCCCGTCCCTGGGATTCTCCAGGCAAGAACACTGGAACACATTAGATGAGATTCAATCTAATCGCTACCAAAAGCTCAACATTTTTCTTTGGGAGGGGGCAAAAATATAAAAATCCACTTTAAAATTCATATCAAACCTCAAAACATCCCCGACAGCTAAAACAATCCTTTGTTTAATGGTTACAGAATTCCAGTTTGGGATGATGTAGTATTCTGGAGATGAGTAGTGATAATAATTGTGTAACAATGTGGATTTACTTAGTACACTGAACTGTACACTTAAAAATAGTTAAAATGGTGAATTTCATGTTATGTATATTTTACTACAATTTTAAAAATCCTATAAAACAGTGAGTAGATTATAGATTATCTTCTAACATAGAAGGCACCAGTAACATAGATGGACAGACACACACTCTTCTAACTGTCGTGGTAGAAAGTTGAACCAGAAAACTTCTTTGCACATAGGCAAGCAACAAAAGAATGCAAGAATTGTAGGAACTGGGAAGGAACTGGGAGGAAACTGGGCAAAGATGCCCAGGGGCAAGTAAAGTTAGAAAATAGTTTGGGGCCAGCTTCTGAAAAGCTTTGAATGCTACACTAAAAATTTTTGACTTTCTGCTTCAGGCAATGAAAATTTGCCAGGTCTTTTTAGCTGAAGAATGGCTTGACCAGAAAAATACTAGGAATAAAACTTTTATGAAAACATGGAGCACGGAGCTAAGCTGAACGCAGGAAACCAATTATGCAGTGAGGGGAAGGGAAGTATAAATTTATGAGTGAGCAATTAAATGTATTTATGGAAATTGATTTTCTCAAAATAACTCCAGTGAGTTAAGTCTTTCCTTTCTGATATATTTTTTACAACATGGAGAATAAAATACTCACAAGTCTGAGGTTTATGCTTTAAGCATAATCTCCATTCACTGTAGTCACTCACAAGGGCATGGCCATTCTGGCATTAGGATATGACTAATAAAGCTATGATTTCACTCCAGTAAAACCCACTCTAATCTGATCAGAGGAGATCAAGAAAGAAAATAAAGATACCTGCTCTTACGCTAAATGAAAGACATTCTTATAATAATCTTTGATTTCATGCCAACACATTACAAGGAGAAAAAAAATGAAAACACACACACATATCTGCATATGTATCACTTAAAATATGCCCCTAATTCATTTTTCAAAAACATAATCTTGGATTTGTGATAATTAAAGAAACAAGATGCTCAAGAAAAGATCAGGTTTAAGCTCCAGAAATATTCTTGCTGATCCTTTTTATTTTCACTTCTTGAGATTACAAGTTAAGTTTCTCAATAGTTACTTATATCAGATTTCCCCTGTTCAATCTGGAGAGACTTGATTTTCCTGATATGACACAATATAACAGGAGGCATTGGGCCATTGAGGGTTAGAGCATTGTGAAGACATTGACTGGTGTAAGATGTCAGAGGTAATCACTTACTGTTGTGGGCAGCCATTGAATTTTACAGTGCTAGGCTCATAGTCACCCACTTCCCCGAACCATCCCTAACATATGCCATTTCTTAGCAAGGAGGAATGACACCTATCCATAGTTCGTATCTTTGCATAGGAGCTTGGCAGCATCCATCATCTTACCCAAGATCTTGGCCAGTTCTGGCCAGAGACAAATGATAGCTTATCTGGTTTGGGTGGGTGCATGCTGCCGCTCTGCTCATGAGGAAACCAGATCATCATCAGACCCCTAGTGCTCCCAGCCTCAATGAGGTCACATCATCAGGTCACAGTTTATCACATGGATCCTTTCTCTCAGAAAATTTTCCTTTCCAGTCATTTTCCATGTTTTCTTTCTATATGCTAAATGCCAAAAAAGAAAACTAATAATACTATTTAAATGATATAAGATGAAATACTGTTCTTATATGTAAGCATTCTGATGCTATATAAGTCCTACAGGAATTCAAAATAAGAGCAATAACAACAGTCAGAACTTTAAAACAAAGGAAATTTATTAGTAAAAACAAAGCAGATACTGAGCAGAAGGTGGGACGAAGAGGAAGGAGAGGAGAGGGGAGGAAACGTGAGCTTCCCTAACAGGCCAGGAGTCCCATCCCTGGTGGAGTTGGGAGAACCTCTGCTTAAAATATATGATATTGTCTGAATCTCAAAAATTGTATGTTGAATGAAAAAATCATATGCTGAATATCATTTATATGATATTCTAGAAATAATCTATGGTGGAAAGAAATCAGAAAAATGATTATCTTAGAGAACTTCCCAGGATGGTGGTAAAGTTTATCTGGACAGAGGCTCAAATTACATGGTTGTTTGCATTTACCAAAATTAAGTAAGAACATAAATTTATGATTTCATTGCACTGCATGTAAGTTTTATCTCAAAACAAATGTTGAAATCTAGTTAATTATATGCTTGCTAGAGTGTTTATGGCAATATATCTTGATGTATGGGCTTCCCCAGTGGCTGAGCAGTAAACAATCTGCCTGAAATGCAGGAAACAGAGACACAGGTTTGATCCCTGGGTCAGGAAGATCCCCTGGAGGAGGGAATGGGAACCCACTCCAGTATTCTTGTCTGGAGAATCCCATGGACAGAAGAATCTGGTGGGCTACAGTCCATAGGATGGAAGAGTTGAACTACAACTGAAGCGACTAAGCATGCACACACATCTTGATGTCTGCATAAAGCAATTTATTTTGCAATGCACAAACAAATAATACGGATTAATAGAACAATAGAGAGATAGACAAATGTATAGATACATGAGAAATAAATATACAAAATGATACTGGTATTATCTAGGTGATAAGTATACAGATGTTTACTCTAAGATTCAATTTGACACATACCTGAAAATATATAAATGTTGGAGAAAAAGATATTGTCATTCACTTTCTTGTTCAACAAATAGAGATCCGTCTGTTAATGTCTTCTCTGGTGGCTCAGTTGGTAAAGAACCTGCCTGAAATGCAGGAGACCTGGGTTTGATCCCTGGGTCAGAAAGATCCCTTGAAGGAGGAAATGGCAATCCACTCCAGTATTCTTGTCTAGAGAATTCCATGAACAGAGGAGCCTTGAGGGCTACAGTCCAGGGGTTGCGAAGAGTCAGACATGACTGAGCAACTAACACTTTCACTTTTTTGTGTGTTAATAATCATTCTCTTTTTAGAATACCAATGCTTCTGGAAAAGTTAAAGGCGTCAAAATCATTGATATATTTAATATTTTTCATATTATTCTCCCTCTCCATATTCATTCATTCATTCTCTATCTAAACACACACACACACACACACACACACACATATATATATATATATATATATATGTATCTGCCCATATGGATCAATAGACAGATTATTGATAGATAGATATAGAGAAATTGTTAGATATCTTGAGACCAGGATTAGGATGATATAGGTGAGTCGCCTCAGAGGCAAAATTTAAGGAAGCATCCTCAGGACATACAGAGGGATCTACTTCCAACCTGTATACCTGTATCATGTATACAGCTCCACGTTTACTAGACATATGCTCCCCTAGGCAAGGTCCTTAAACTCTCGATATCTTCACTGAATGAATAATAGTACCTAATTGACAAAGTTGTTAAAAAAATTAAATGAATTATTGCACAAAAATGTTCCAGAAACATTGCCTAACAGTATTCTCAACATATCTTGCTATTATGAATAATCATTGTTGCAATAATATGAAATTTGATTTACTTAACCTAGAAAAGTTTCAAGTTGAAACACCTGGACTTAAGTAGCCCCAAATTGTGCTAATTTAGAAAAAGAGTTTTCATGTGAATGTGTTTATGCTGCTTCTGTCCCGAAGCAGTGAAAATTGAATTATACACTCTTTGAATATAGAAAAACAAACACAGTTTAAAAATAAGGTTTTATTTTGCAAGTGGTAAAACCAAACTGGAAAATTCTAATTAGTCCCATCTGTACTGTCCCTGCTCTTATTTGTAATATATGCTAGAGATTTTTTTTTCATGGTGATCAAATATTACAGGACCTCACAAGAGCTTAAGTGCTGAACTTTAAATTTGGTATTTTTTTCATGAGTGTGGGAAGAATTGGGCAGAGAAATGCACTTTTAGCTGTGTGGAGGGCAGTGGGGTCCACTGATTTTATTTTCACTGTTAAAACCTGTACAAAAATAACATTATTATGACACACTGAAAGCCCCTAGAATATGTCAAAATGGCTAAGAAAAGAAAATACTAGGAGGAAAACTTTAAGTGGGTTTGATTTTGAAAGCCAAATATTTTTAGAAAAATCTAATGAAACCTGCTTATGACTTTCTTACTTTCAACATTTCCCTACATTAAATGTTTATCTTTCAAAGGCCTAGTTAGGACACACACACACACACACACACACACACACTATTTCTTTTCAACATTTACCTTTCCTGATCCTGGGGAAGATATTATAAGAGATGGGCTCTAACATTTAAACAAACACATAAATAAACTGCCAATGGGAAAAATAGCACCTCAGTTCTTAAAGGGCTTATCTTAGCCAAAAGGAGGCTTCCCTGGGGCCTGTTCTGTCCTGTCAGACAAGAAATGGCAATATGGTAACTCCAAAGTATTGCAGCACTAACTGTAGACTGCTATTGTTGGGTCCTAAAGAAAAATTGTTTAGGAAATTAAATTCCCCATAGCCCCTTGTAGCCAGACTCCCAGGACCTTCTCCATAAACCATGGAAGCTTCTGTGGGCCAAGCGGCCATGCTTATCCTTGGTTCCCTCTTAGCTCTCATTCTTGTGCTGAGCTTCCCCGGATCATGAATTGAGCATCTACAGGCAGAGCTGTCTATATAAGGCTTAAAAATCTGTTGAAATAAACATTAGTAAAAGCAAAGGCCCTCAAAGAGAGGTGTCCATCATTAAGTCACAAAAACCCCCACCAATTAATACTGGCTCATTTCAGACAATGAGCTGAAAGGACACCTGGTGCTTGGAAGTAGGGTGTTAGAGCAGCAGTGGTAAGAATGCTAGGGAATACATAATTAACATGCACCACTCATGGCACCCCACTCCAGTACTCTTGCCTGGAAAATCCCATGAATGGAGGAGCCTGGTAGGCTGCAGTCCATGGGGTCGCTAGGAGTCGGACACGACTGAGAGACTTCACTTTCACTTTTCACTTTCATACATTAGAGAAGGAAATGGCAACCCACTCCAGTGTTCTTGCCTGGAGAATCCCAGGGACAGGGGAGCCTGGTGGGCTGCCGTCTATGGGGTCGCACAGAGTCGGACACGACTGAAGCGACTTAGCAGCAGCAGCAGCAACTCTTCCAAATACTCAACTCACCCTTTTTCATGTAAACTATGTCTCGGGTAATCAGCAGGTGGCGCTGTTCCCTGGGGCTCAGGGCTTGTCAGAGTAGCCCGAGTCTTTAACACAGGATTGTACTTCACAGATCATACTGGTACAATGTGAGAGATTAAAAGTCGTCTTCCCAAAATGCTGGAAAATCTGGAGTTGTTTGCCATTAAGAATTCACTAATAAGTTTTGTTAAAGGACAGAGAAGTCCTGATAAGACTATGCTATGGAAAATTTATCTCTCGTCTGTGTTGAGCTGGCTTTCTCTTTTGAACTTTTTAAAATATGGTTTCCAAATATAAATTTTGTTTTTCAGCCATCTTGTTCATCCCTATAGCTGGGTGCTACTACCAATGAGAAAGTCAAACCAAATGCAATCTTTGGGGGAGGTCTGAGATGAACAGGCTCCTGGTGTAAATCACATATGCGGAATGACTTGATTCAGGACTAATACCTTTTGCTTATGGAAGGATGGAGCATGAGAGTTTCTAACCATGTATTCCAGAATAAGAGGCAGGATGATCCAGCTTCCCATCAGAAACACTTGAGAGACTATTTTAAAGTGACAGATTTCCAAGCCTTACCTCAAACCTGCTGCAACCAAAACCCTGGGGGATATGACTCTGGAACCTGTATTCTTTTCTAATCTCCTTAAGTCAATTCTGGTGCAGCTGGGCCATTATTTGACCATGAGGACTTCTAAACAATGTAACTGTTTCCAAGAAAATAATGAAGAATCCTATATATTAAAAAAAAAAATCTTGCAGAAAACAGTAACTCAGTTTCAGAGACTCACAGGACAGGATCATTCCTTGGACTATCTCTTAAAAACTTGCTTTCATGTGTTTGAATGTTCATTACAAAAAGCTACTTATCTAAATAAACTCAAGGAAATTATTCCCTTTCATGGGAAAAATCTGTGAATAAAAGACAAAGTTGGATTATTTTTTCCTATGAAGTTATTGTGCCTCTCATTCATTACTAATGGATATAATGGAACTCCTACTATATGATTACATCCTAAATAATGAGACCAAACCCCATCCTCAAGGAGCATACCTAGTGCAACCTGTGCAGAGAAAACCAAACGATAGTATAAATAAGAATCTGTCCTATAGGCCAGATGTTCAGTTCAGTTCAGTAGCTCAGTCATGTCTGACTCTTTGCGACCCCATGGAATGCAGTACGCCAGGCTTCCCTGTCCATCACCAACTCCCAGAACTTACTCAAAGTCATGTCCATCCAGTCAGTGATGCCATTCAACCATCTCATCCTTTGTTGCCCCCTTCTCCTCCCACCTTCAATCTTTCCCAGCATCATGGTCTTTTCAAATGAGTCAGTTCTTTGCATCAAGTGGCCAAAGTACTGGAGTTTCAGCTTCAGCATCAGTCCTTCCAATGAATATTCAGGACTGATTTGCTTTAGGGTTGACTGATTGGATCTCCTTGCAGTCCAAGGGACTCTCATGTGTTCTCTCCAACACCACAGTTCAAAAGCATCTATTCTTTGGTGCTCAGCTTTCTTTTATAGTCTAACTCTCACATGCATACATGACTACTGGAAAAACCATAGCTTTGACTAGATGGATCTTTGTTGCCAAAGTAATGTCTCTCCTTATTAATATGCTGTCTAGGTTGGTCATAGCTTTTCTTCCAAGGAGCAAGTGTCTTTCAATTTCATGGTTACAGTCACTATCTGCAGTGATTTTGGAGCCCCCCAAAATAAAGTCTGTCACTGTTTCCACTGTTCCTCCCTTTTATTTGCCATGAAGTGATGGGACCAGGTACCATGATCTTAGTTTTCTGAATGTTGAGCTTTAAGCCAACTTTTTCACTCTCCTCTTTCACTTTCATCAAGAGGCTCTTTAGTTCTTCTTCACTTTCTGCCATAAGGGTGGTGTCATCTGCATATCTGAGGTGATTGATATTTCTCCTGGCAATCTTGACTCCAGCTTGTGCTTCTTCTAGCCCAGCATTTTTCATGATGTACACTGCATATGAGTTAACTAAACAGGGTGACAATGTACAGCCTTGATATACTCCTTTCCCAATTTGGAACCAGTCTGTTGTTCCATGTCCAGTTCTAACTATTACTTCTTGACCTGCATACAGATTTCTCAGGAGGCAGGTGATGTGGTCTGGTATTCCCATCTCTTGAAGAATATTCCACAGTTTGTTGTGATCCACACAGTCAAAGGTGGTGTAGTCAATAAAGCTGAAGTAGATATTTTCCTGTGACTCTCTTACTTTTTCTGATGATCCAACAGATATTGGCAACTTGATCTCTGGTTCCTCTGCCTTTTCTAAAACCAGCTTGAACATCTGGAATTTCATGGCCCACGTACTGTTGAAGCCTGGCTTGGAGAATTTTGAGCATTACTTTGCTAACATGTGAGATGAATGCAATAGTTTGAACATTCTTTGGCATGAACAGTATGTAAAGGCAAAAAATAGGACACTGAAAGATGAACTCCCCCCAGTCAGTAGGTGCCCAATATGCTACTGGAAATCAGTGCAGAAGTAAATCTAAAAAGAACAAAAGAGATGGAGCCAAAGCAAAAACAACATGCAGTTGTGGATGTGGCTGGTGGCCAAAGTAAAGTCTGATTCTGTAAAGAGCAATATTGCATAGAACCTGGGATGTTAGGTCCATTAATCAAGACAGTTAGAAGTGGTCAAACAAGAGATGGCAAGAGTGAACATCAGCATTTTAGGAATCAGTGTACTACAATGGATGGGGATGGGCAAATTTAACTCAGATGACCATTTTATCTACTACTGTAGGCAAGAAGCCCTTAGAAGAAATGGAACAGCCATCATAGTCAAGAAATAATGCAGTACTTGGATGCAGTCTCAAAAAACAATAGAATGATCTCTGTTTGTTTACAAGGTAAACTATTCAATATCATGGTAATCCAAATCTATATCCAAACCAGTAATGCTGAAGAAGCTGAAGTTAAATGGTTCTATGAAGACCTACAAGACCTTCTAGAACTAACAACGAAAAAAAGACGTCCTTTTCATTATAGGGGACTGCAGTGCAAAAGAGGAAGTCAAGAGATATCTGGAGTAACAGGCAAAGTTGACCTTGGAGTACAAAACAAAGGAGGGCAAAGGCTAACAACGTTTTGCCAAGAGAACGCTCTGGTCATAGCAAACACCGTCTTCCAACACAAAAGAAGAGTCTACATATGGACATCACCAGATGGTCAACACTGAAATCAGACTGATTATATTCTTTGCAGCCAAAGATGGAGAAGCTCTGTGCAGTCAGCAAAAACAAGACTGTGAACTGACTGTGGCTCAGATCATGAACTCCTTATTGCCAAATTCAGACTTAAATTGAAGAAAGTAGGGAATACCACTAGACCATTCAGGTATGGCCTAAATCAAATCTCTTATGATTATACAGTGGAAGTGACAAATAGATTCAAAGGATTAGATCTGATAAAGTGCCTGAAGAATTATGGCTGGAGGTTCATGACATTGTATGAACAATGATCATACAGTTATCAGGCAGTGAACAAGACCATCCCCAAGTAAAATAAATGCAAAAAAGGCAAAATGGTTGTCTGAGGAGGCCTTAGAAATAGGTAAGAAAAGAAGAGAAGCTAAAGGTAAAGGAGAAATGGAAAGATATGCCCAGTTGAATACAGGGTTCCAAAGAATAGCAAGGAGAGATAAGAAAGCCTTCCTCAGTGATCAATGCAAAGAAATAGAGGAAAGCAATCGAATGGGAAAGACTAGAGATCTCTTCAAGAAAATTAGAGATACCAAGGGAAATTTTCATGCAAAGATGGGCTTAATGAAGGACGGAAATGCTATGGACCTAATAGAAGCAGAAGATATTAAGACGAGGTGGCACGAATACACAGAAGAACTATACAAAAAAAAAAAAAAAGACCTTCATGACCGAGATAACCATGATGGTGTGATCACTCACCTAGAGCCAGACATTCTGGAATGTGAAGTCAAGTGGACCTCAGGAAGCATCATTACAAACAAAGCTAATGGAGGTGATGGAATTCAGTTGAGCTATTTCAAATCCTAAAAGATGATGCTGTGAAAGTTACTGCACTCAATATGCCAGCAAATTTGGAAAACTCAACAGTGGCCACAGGACTGGAAAAGGTCAGTTTTCATTCCCATCCCAAAGATAGGCCAGATGTGTTTGAACATAAAGAAGAAGCCCAGTAAGGGGGCTGGGAGAAACGAAAAATGATGATGTGTTCTGACAAGGGCAATTTTTATTTCCTCCTCAGTAAAAGTGATATACTTTTAAAATAAATTTTGAATGGCATGGTATTCACTAAAAACATAGCCAATTATTTGGATGGGAGCTTTTTCTGGGCAGATTAATCAAAAATAGCTCCTGGACTGTGGGAACTTTATGGTTTTTATTTTATTTAGTGTTAATTGGAGGATAATTGCTTTACAATGTTGTGTTGGTTTCTGCTATACATCAACACGAATCAGCCATATATATACATATGTCCCATCTTGAACCTCCCTCCCACACTATCCCAGCCCTCTAGCTGTCACAGACCACTGGATTGAGCTTCCTGCATCATACAGCAAATTCCCACTGGCTATCTATTTTACATGCAGTTTTGTATATATATACATATACATATATATATATATATACACACACACATACACATCCCTTTTATGGATCGCAGCCTTGTCATGCCAAAGGGGCTTGCATAACTCAATGTAGCTATTAGCTATGCTGTGCAGGGCCACCCAAGACTGACAAATCATAGTAGAGAGTTATGATAAAACATGGCCCACTGGAGGAAGGAATGGAAGACCACTCCAGTAGTCTTCCTGCAAGAACCCCATGAACAGAATGAAAGGGCAAAAAGTTATGACACCAAAAGATGAACCCCCACAGGTCAAATAAACCACTGGGGAAGAGCAGAGAACAATTACTAATAGCTCTGGAAAGAATGAAGCAGCTGGGCCAAAGCAGAAAAGATGCTTTGTTGTGGATGTGTCTGGTGGTGAAAGATAAGTCTGATGCCATACAGAACAACATTGTGCAGGAACCTGGAATGCCAGGTCCATGAATCAAAGTAAACTGGATGTGGTCAAGCAGGAGATGACAAGGATGAACATTGATATCTTAGGAATTAGTGAACTAAAATGAACTGGAATGGGCACCATGTGCTGCTATATGATATGATACTCTTACTATACGACATTTGTTTTTCACTTTCTGACTTACTTCACAATGTATAAAAGGTTCTAGGTTCATCCACCTCATTAGAGCTGACTCAAATTCATTCCTTTTTATGATTCAGTGATATTCCATTGTATATATGTACCACGACTTCTTTATCCATTCATCTTTCAATGGGCATTTAAATTGCTTCTATGCCTGGCTAATGTAAATAGCTGCAATGAACACTGGGGTACATATGTCATTTAGAATTGTGGTCTTCTCAGGATATATGGCCAGTAGTGAAATTTCTTGGTCATATGGTAGTTTTCTTCCCTCGTTTTTAAAGAAATCTCCATAGTGTTCTCCATAGTGGCTGTATCAATGTACATTCCCACCAACAAAGCAAGAAGGTTCCCTTTTCTCCACATCCTCTCTAGCATTTATTGTTTGTAGATTTTTTGATAATGGTCATTCTGACTAGTATGGGGTTATACCTCATTGTAGTTTTGATTTACATTTCTCTAATAAGAAGTGATGTTGAGCATCTTTTCATTTGTTTATTAACCATCTGAATGTCTTCTTTGGAGAAATGTCTGTTTAAGTCCTTTACCCATTTTTTGACTGGGTTGTTTGTTTTTCTCATATTGAGCTGTTTATATATTTTAGAGATTAATCCTTGTTGGTTGCTTCATTTGCAATTAGTTTCTCCCATTCTGAGGGTTGTCTTTTCATCTTGTTTGTGGTTTCTTTTGTTGTGCAAAAGCTTTTTTTTTATTTTTTATTTTATTTAACTTTACTGCTTTTAAGTTTAATTAGCTGAACCATAGGAACTTTAGGTGAGCCCCTCTCATTGGTGTGGCTGGCTTCCCCATCCTCTCTGGTCCTCAGTGCCTAGACTACTGTCATGCACGGAAAATATTCCAAAAAAAAATGGGCCAAAGCTTGAACCCCCTGGGCTGGTTGGACACATGATTTTAAGACCTGGAATTCCACTTGATTCTCTTTCAGATGAAGAGGAAGCACTAATTAGTTAATTTCAGATTAAAGTGAGAGGCCACTCTAAATCCATGAATGATTTAACATGATGGGTCTGGCAGATCTGTCAGTTTCTGGCACTGCACTAAGTTAGAAAATACTCAGTTGTTTCCAAGATCTTGACTACCACTGATGCTTTTATATCCTTCATACTTTTATGAATTGCATCTTAATTTTTCTCTTTTAAAAACAAGCCCTGTGTGTTACAGCTTAGAGTTTCCTGGAGGATTTGTTCTTCTAGATTATAAAATGCCTAAGACTAGCTTTTATTTCGAGTTGCCACTCCAACTCAATCAGTGGAATGGAGTTATATGAAAATAGCAAACCCTAGTAGGTAAAGTTATTTCTTAGGAGAATATGGGTAAAAATTTTTTGTCAGTTTTCATCTCATTGTTTTGTTCAGTTTGCTCCCAAGACAAAATCAATGGTAATAGGGATCACAAACATAATTTCATTTGGCTTACAAGTTTAATAAGTAAAATTTGAAAAATGGAAAATGTTACACAAGTTGCAAAGAAACTACTTCTGGAGTTTCACTGACATAGCAAAGGGAAATAATATAAATACAAGTGTTAGCACTTAAAGCACTGCATGCATGCTAAGTCCTTCAGTCATGTCTGACTCTTTGCCACCCTATGGACTGTAGCCCTCCAGGCTTCTCTGTCCATGGGGTTCTTCAGGCAGGAATACTGCAGTGGGTTGCCCATTTCCTTCTCCAGGGGATCTTAACCCAGGGAACGAACCTGTGTCTTGAATGTCTCCTGCACTTGCAGGCAGGTTCTTTATCACTAGTGCCGCCTGGGAAGCCCAGATTTAGAACAGTACTTGTAACCATTTCTAGGCAATTATGGGATCTTGGTCCAAACCCTTCATCTATCATTGCTGATTTCCTTTTACATGCATGAACTCACATTTAGCTTAATATAGATATAAATGGTTATGTGTATAAATATTTATACACATTTATACACATAATGGTTTGTACTTCCCTTGTAGCTCAGTCTAAAGAATCTACTGCAATGGAAGAGACCTGAATTTGATCCCTGGGTTGGAAAGATTCCCTGGAGAAGGAAATGGCAGCCCACTCCCATATTCTTGCCTGTAAAATCTCACGAACAGAGAGGCCTGGCGGGCTACAGTCCCTGGGATCACAAGAGTTGGATACTACTAAACCACCACCATAAACATTTATATATATAAATATATATAAATCAATATATTTACACATAACTATAAGAAAATAAACATATGTTTTCTTGCTTTGTCAACTGAGAGAATCTAGAAACAGTTACACCTCAGAAGCAATAAGCACATCCAGCACCCAGAGGTTAGTTTCCGGTGCTGTTGTCCAATAAGAGGAACTGGATCTCCTTAGAGAAATGGCTGGTTGTATGACATAGGTGAGAGAAGGCAATGGCACCCCACTCCAGTACTGCTGCCTGAAAAATCCCATGGATGGAGGAGCCTGGTAGGCTGCAGTCCATGGGGTCGCTAAGAGTCAGACACAACTGAACGACCTCACTTTCACTTTCCACTTTCATGCATTGGAGAAGGAAATGGCACCCCACTCCAGTGTTCTTGCCTGGAGAATCCCATGGATGGAAAAGCCTGGTAGGCTGCAGTCCATGGGGTCACACAGAGTCGGACACGACTGAAGCGACTTAGCAGCAGCAGCAGCATGACATAGGTAAGGAATATACACAATGAACATGGAGCATTCTGTGGTGCCAGAAAGTAAAGGAGTGCTAAAACAAACAAACAACAAAACCAAAGGTAAGAAATGCCAAAATGGCACCATCTAGAAGCATCCTCAATTACCAACACTGGAAAAATTTTAAATAAATACATACTTACATACAAATAACAATGAATTGAGTGATAATCCAAAATATAAATATCCATGAATCCATACTGATCTAAATAAACAGACAACATACAAATTTTTGTGCAAAAGAATTCCAGATAATCTATGCAGATAGTCTATCATCAAAGATTTATTTATTCCTTATATAAAGGGCATCTAATCAATTATATAAACATAATGACCATATTGTATGTGTTTGTAGGCTTAAATATGTTGACATCATGGACACTATAATACATGTACACACAAGTATATATACATCTATATAATATACATATATGTGTATAATGTATACAAACATGTAGTATATATAGATTGTGTTCATTTTTGCATAAAATGTACAATTGTATAGTATATGTTACTATAGTTAACATATAGTGTCATGTATACACATGGTTAATATGTAATATAGTATAGTTTACCTTTATATTTTATGTTCAAACTCTCATAGTTACTATATACCTCACATTTCTAAATTTCAAAATATTGAAAACAGTAGATCTAATACATTTCCACTGAATGGAATTGAATATCCACGGAAAAATTAATTAAAAGAATGTAACAACTAAGGAAAAGTAAAGAATAGTCTTAAAATCTACTGGAAAATAAGAAATTTAAACAATCAACTCTAAAACAAAGAAGGTACATGCAAGTTTAAGCTGAGAACAGGGAATCTAAGATTGTAAAAATAAGAGGACAATATATAACAAGAACAAAAATGATGCAAAGGAGACTAGCAACTGATAAATAAAAATGGTCTATCCATATAATGGAATATTGTTTTACAATTAAAAGGAATGAAATACTTATACATGCTACAGCATGGATGAACTTAAAAAATATTTTGCTTAATGGAAGAAGACCATGTACAAATGATTTTTATCTTCAAGAAATGTCTATAATAGGAAACTCTATTGACATAGGAAGTAGATAGTTACATAAGTCCCCTATGGGTGGTGATTGGATGGGGAATACTGTCAGAGGGTGACTGCTAAAAGATGTGGCATTTCTTTCTGAAAGTGATGAACATGTTTTAAAATTGTATTATGCAACTCTTTGAACATACTAAAAATCATTGAACTGTGCACTCTGAATGGGTGAATTTCATGGTATATGTGCCATAATAATAATTACATGTTATATAATTTACAAATTAAAAATAAAGGGGATTTGAAAACAGTTTGGAGGCTTATTTTAAAAAATCATACATGGTAGGACTTTTCACTTTAGAGACTGAGTAGGGAGAGGAGTGGCATATGCAGATCTAAATATTGTAGATTATTTTGGCAAAAGTATGTGAAGCAAAGTAATAGGACACTATTACTATAATAAAGCCCAACGGAAGCAGGACCATGATGGTTAGGGTAGAAAAATGGTGGTCACACAATGGGTACTGAGAAGTAAAATTTGGCAAGAGTCTTATCGACTATGTGGTGAAGAAGGAGAAAGAGGGGAAGGGAGAATCAAGTTTGAATGTTGAATGGTGATTTATAGTCCAAGATGGTTGGAATATTATGAATATACCCATGTCAAAATGTCTAAGTGGTCACTGAAACTTGCACCATACTGGTGAAGGAAGAGAATAATCCACTAAAGACTGTGTAGAAAAACTAAGAGATTGGAGACATTCAGAGAGTCCCTATTTTTGAGGTTGTTGAGGGTAGGGCCAAAAAACATGTTGGCAAAGAAAGTTTAAAAAGAGAGGAAAATAAAAAGAGAAGATCTATCTTGGAAGCCAAAGGAAGTGAGATTCAAGAAAGAGAGATTATCAACACAGTCAAGGGAAATATTTTATTAAGCTGTTGGGAAATTATTGTTATTATTATTATTAAATTATTTAGATGAAGATAAAACTTCAAAACATAATAGGAAAGGGGATGAAGTTGGAATGTTATTTACTCTTTGAAGAACATTATGTTTTACATGATAGCCCACAAAGAGCAAAGCAAAGGGAATATAACACTATAACACAAGAAAGAGTATTTAGGAAGAGATCAATCCAGTGATGGGTTATTCAGAGAAAAACAAGGCTAGGGCCTCAAAGTTTTTTCAGTTATCTATGATTTCAAAAATTTCTCATTTTGCTACCATAGATTTTTTTCATCCATAAACTTTATCCAAATTACTCTTGTAACAATTTATATCATCCTCCATATTGAATTTTAGAAGGGAAATGGTTTTCATAATTAAAATTGTTCATTTTATTAGACTAAAATGATTAAACTTAAATTATAAAGTATTCAATTATTCATTTAAAAGTTTTGATTATGTAGTACTTGCAGTACAAGCTGCTGGGGTTATGATGAGTAAAAGATGACATAGACTCTTCATCATGTAACTAACAATCTGATACTGATTATAAGCATTCATCAAATTATGATATAAAAATAAATGAAAGGTTGTTATGATAAGTGCTACTTCTAATACTCTGGATTATAGTGAATAATTTACCTTTATTCTGACTTTATCAAATATTATAATATCTTATATTTCTTATTTATTGCTTTCAAAAAATAGTGCTATACCTCATTGAATTCTCAAACCACTCAGGTGCAAATCTAGAATCTGACATGACTTATCAAAAGTCACCTTGGCGGATTCATGTTGATGTATGGCAAAACCAATACAATATTGCAAAGTTAAAAAAAAAATAGAATAGCTATCTATCTCTAAAAAAAAAAAAAGTCAAAAAACTACAAAGTTTTAAGGTCTAGCCTCAAGCAGGTCATCTACCTCATATAATTGTATCATCTTATCTATCCATATGTCTCTGATTATTAAAGGAACATCCATGTGATCTGTAGAAGGACTTCTAGAGGAATGTAAAAGAAAAAATGTAATATGTATAGGAAAGGAATTTCTTATATTTTCTTGGCACTGACTTTTTCCTGGAATGTTCTTTGGAAATACAACATTTTTTTGAAATGCATATTGCTTATAGAAAGTATTAAAGTGATACACCCAGATCTTGAAGACCCAGGTTTTATTTCAACAGTTAAAATCAGAAATCTAATGAAGAAAACCAAAGCCTGAAGAATCCATTTTTCTTTGGAAATTTTTTTTTCTGAACAGAAATTCAATTATTTAATTTTTATTTTTATTATTTTTAATATAAATTTATTTATTTTAATTGGAGGCTAATTACTTTACAATATTGTATTGGTTTTGCCATACATTGACATGAATCTGCCACGGGTGTACATGTGTTCCCCATCCTGAACCCCTCTTCTGCCTCCCTCCCCATCCCTCTGGGTCATCCCAGTGCACCAGCCCTGAGCACCCTGTCTCATGCATCAAACCTGGACTGGCGATTCGTTTCACATATGATATTATACATGTTTCAATGCCATTCTCCCAAATCATCCCACCCTTGCCCTCTCCCACAGAGTCCAAAAGACTGTTCTAGACATCTGTGTCTCTTTAGCTGTTTCGCACAAAGGGTTATCATTACCATCTTTCTAAATTCCATATATATGCATTAGTATACTGTACTGGTGTTTTTCTTTCTGGCTTACTGCACTCTGTATAATAGGCTCCAGTTTCATCCACCTCATTAGAACTGATTCAAATGTATTCTTTTTAATGGCTGAGTAATTTCTAACTCTTATCAACACGGGAGCTACAGTCAAGGATTTAATGAATTGGGGTCATGATAAAAACCGGGAAGATCGAAACAAGCAGTGAATGGCAGAGTTTAAATTATATCTGAAGAACTCATGTAGATGTTGAAATTCAGCTCAGTAGAGAGTGGTCCAAATTTCAGGGGAAAAAATCCAGTTGCCAAGAGCCATGCTTACACATGGAGATTTATCAACAAAGCCCAGGAAAAAAATGTCTGTATAGTTAACATCAGATTCAGGAAAATATATTGAATTATGACCAGCAACATCCAATACTTTATGATTTCGACTGTGATGTCAATGCAAATGACTCTTATCTTTGTCTCAAGCCATCATTAGCTCTTGATCTTATGTTTCATACTCTTGTCTTCATCCATATATCTTTTTAACCTCAAACTTGACCAGAATCATTATTTTCTCTTGAGCTGGCTACTATCCCAAGTTCCTTAAATTAATTGCACCATCTTTCAAGTCATTCAAGTATGACGCCTTAGCTCTCAGACTTCTCTGGCTCCACTTAAAAAAAATTTTTTTTTAATTGGAGGCTAATTACTTTACAACATTGTGGTGGTTTTTGCCATACATCGACATGAATCAGTCATGGGTGTACATGTGTTCCCTTATCCTAAATTCCCCCTTCTACCTCCTTCCCTACCCCATCCCGCTGGGTTGTCCCAGAGCACCAGCTTTGAGTGCCCTGCTTCATGCATGAAACTTGCACTGGTCATCTATTTTACATATGGTAATAAACTTTTGACCACATTCAACTGCCAGATCTTCTTGACCCTACTTCATTCATAACCCTGAGGCTCACAATCTCCTTTCTATAAGCATGACATTGTGTTGGTGAGGCCATACCACTGCTCACCCAGATGAATATGATAGGTTTTTACTTGGCTGCATAAGTGCATGCTAAGTCGCTTCAGTTGTGTCCCACTCTTTGCGACACTATGGACTGCCAGGCTCCTCTGTCCATGGGATTCTCCAGGCAAGAGTACTGGAGTGGGTTGCCATGAGCTCCTCCAGGGGATCTTCTCCTCCTAGGGATTGAACTTACATCTCCTGTGACTCCGGCATTGCAGGCAATTTCTTTTCTTCTGAGCCACCAGGGAAGCCTCTTTGCTTGGCTAGTCTCTCTCTATTAGTTTCCCTTCTAATTATTCACTTTATCTTTTATTGTAAACTTAATCTTGATAATAGGCTTAATTATTCATACACCAGAACATAACTCAAATCACCTCTGTTCCATATAAAATAAAATCTAAGTTAGCAGCTTAGAATTTAATGACATCCATCCTTCGGCCTCAGTGACATTTCTAAAATTATCTCCTAACCCTTCGCCAGTTTTGCCTATTTGCTATTTACTATGTAAAGTCCTACTTTTTCTTATCACAATACTTTCTTTTTTTGATGGTTTCTACCTCTGCTTGGAATATCTCCCATCCCATTAGTTCCTCTATGCCAAAACTCTATTCACTTTCAATTCTATTTTTATAAAGTCTTCCAAAGCATGGAACTTAAGCCAAAAGACCTCTTACTTTCACCAAACTCTCACAGCTCTTAATCTCTTAAAAAATGATTTTTGTACATCTTAAGATCCACTCTTGAATTTTACTATTTTCAAGGATATGATTGGTTCTTACCAATTCAGAAAAATCTAAAGTAATATTTCAGTGTGTCCAGCAAGGCAAGGACAATCCATTGGAATTTCTGAACAAGTGAATACAGATAAAGACACCAAATTCTGTAACAGTTACACAGCTGCCCAAGGTCACACAGCTGTGAGAGGAGGGCTTAATTTCCAAGTACCCTGACTTCTACTTCATGGCTTGTGCCTTACACCCGCTGCCTCAAGTTAACCCACAGGTCTCAACACATCCCAGGGGTCTTTTCCTGCTTTTCAGCCTATCAATAAATGTGCTTTTCCCCAGACATTGGGGGAAACACAAACACCATGTACCTTTTCTCTTCCACATAGTAATGTTTTCTCCCCTCTAGGATTTCAGTTCCACTGAACACACCACTACTGCTATGTTTTCCTTGGATGCCAACATGAAACTCAGCTGAACTCCTCCTAACCCCTTGAATCTTGGACCTTAGGCTGCAAGTCACTTGGGTTTCCCATTTGCCTCACAAGTACTTTCTGGTTTCAGCCCAGTTGGAAATATTGAGACAAGAGTCTCTCTCAGAGTGTAGTGTTTGATCACTTTTACTTTTTTGAGTTGGAGGGAAGCAAAACCTCTAAAAACAAATAAACAACTGTTAATCAAGCTTTTGATCCTCCTCAAAGTTTGAACTCTGTTTCAGTTTGAGGCAAAAATTTAGGTCAGCTCTCATTTTATTTATTTGTTTCAAAGTTTTCAAGGGAGCCCTTCACCTAGGACGCCCTTGGGCACAAACACACGCACAAGCACACACACTCACATACAATTAACATATGATTTTAAAATTCATTCACCTCCCCAAAGAAGCACCACAATTTCCAAACAGCTAAAAATAACAATAACAATAATAAAAAAGTGTTTCCAAAACTAATGTTTTATCAGTTTATCTTTCAGTGGAACTTGCCAAATTATCTTTTGTGTATGGTACGAATGATGATGGTAAAAGTTTCTCTGACCCTCAAATGATCCTACCATCTGATTAAAAAAAAAAAATCATTAGAGATGTAGTTGTATGAATGGAAGCCTTAATCTAAAAAAGTTTTTTTTCATATCCTAAGCCATATAACATTGAGCCATCAACACTTCATTGTGAATTAATTTATAGGAGATTAAATGAATGAGAACTCTCTATCAATGTAGACATTTGCTCACTATCCTCAAACCCTTCTTTCTGTGACTCTGTCTATTCCACATTTACTTACTGCTGTTTGCTTATTGGGAAGACAAACTGCTACAACTACCTGGAATTTATTTAACAATTAAAGGCTTAACTTAAAGTTCGCTTCTTCCATAAGCAGCAGGATGGAATGCCTTCCAAGTGCCAGGTGCTTCACACTATATTGCTTTTTTATTTTTTTGATGACTGTGTACCAGGATGAGTGTTGGATAAATATATATGGTATATCCTATTTGCCCAATTAAAAAAGAGTTCTGTGAGCTCCTCCGAGGTAATGGCTGTGCCATGTGCATCTTTACATATGTGTTTTATGTAGTTAATGGCCAAGAAGTGTTGATGAAGGACGTTTATTTCTTCTGACTACTCCTATTGAGACCACAATCAAAGCAAAATAGAGCAGCATTGTGACACTGTTTTTTGATGTGCCAGTGGAACAATCAAGTGGACGTAGTTAGAGATCAAGACACAGATTTATTCTGAGCCACATTTGGATATAAATCAGTAAAAGGAATCAAACCTCTGAAGAGGTAGGTGGGTGTTTGATTGAGCCCATAGCAGAAATAATAAGCAATGCAGAGCAAAAAGTAACTTTTCTTCCACAGACACAACGAAAAGAAAAACATATGGAGAAGCAGGTAAGTGAGTGTGTGGTAAGGTCAGAAATTGATAGGTCAGATCAAGTTTCTCATAAAAAAGCCCCAAGGATATGTACCTAGAATTCAGTATGTCTAGGGGTCAAGAGAAGAAAAGTAACATTTTTGAAAATAATTTCACAAGGAATTGGAAAGGAAGTTGTCCATGGAGAAACAAAGTATTGACATGCAATGTGGAGGGTTCAATTTGGCCAAACACATACACATTTGTAGCAATACCCACATGTTGGGTTAAAGGATAACAAGGTGACTTTTGCTACCGTAATCAATTCTCCCTGGTTCAATGCTATTTTGTGTGTATAAGAAGTAAGAGAGTAATCATATTATTGACTTTTAAAAATCAAATAGAATTACAATTCTTCAAAGTAGATGACCATTTATCTCTTGATAAAAATTTTACATTTAGGTAATCTTAAAGGTAAATCTTAAAGGATCTATAGATCTCGTCTCCACTCCCTCAATAGTAAGGCAAGAGAGAATATAAAGAAACAAACAAAAAATGAAAAGAAACAAACAAAAAATGAAATTGGAAGACTAGGGGTATGAGAATGAAGATCCAGTTAGCAAGTTATTGTTATACAGACTACCAAAGGGAGTATGGTGGGGATTACAAAATACAGAATGGATGGAGCAGAGTTTAAAGATGAAAACAGATTTTATAGGTGCTCAAACAAGTAAGACTCAACCAAGCCTGCATATTAGAATCTCATGAATAGCTTTTAGAGAAAAATATGTCAAAACCTCTCCCCCAGAGATTCCGATGTGGTACCTGGGAAACAACACTTTTTAAAAACTTCCCAGTGACGCTATTGTACCGTTAGGGTTAAAAAGCTATCCCAATTCCTTCTTAATCTAGGAAAGAAAAGACAAATCCAAATATATCTGTGATTTCATCCTTAGGACACAGCTGGTAGCAAGGGAGAAAGGAAAGCCCTCTCTTTAGCCTGGAGAATTGCGAAGATCACAAAACAAGCCATGCATCTCCTGAAATGTGACTGCTTTCTACCTTACAGCTTTGTTTTTAAAATCATGTGGTATATAAATGCAAATCAAAACCACTATGAGGTACCATTTCACACCAGTCAGAATGGCTGCGATCCAAAAGTCTACAAGCAATAAATGCTGGAGAGGGTGTGGAGAAAAGGGAACCCTCTTACACTGTTGGTGGGAATGCAAACTAGTACAGCCACTATGGAGAACAGTGTGGAGATTCCTTAAAAAACTGGAAATAGAACTGCCTTATGACCCAGCAATCCCACTGCTGGGCATACACACTGAGGAAACCAGAAGGGAAAAAGACACGTGTACCCCAATGTTCATTGCAGCACTGTTTATAATAGCCAGGACATGGAAGCAACCCAGATGTCCATCAGCAGATGAATGGATAAGAAAGCAGTGGTACATATACACAATGAAGTATTACTCAGTCATTAAAAAGAATACATTTGAATCAGTTCTAATGAGGTGGATGAAACTGGAGCCTATTATACAGAGTGAAGTAAGCCAGAAAGAAAAACACCAATACAGTATACTAACGCATATATATGGAATTTAGAAAGATGGTAACAATAACCCTGTATATGAGACAACAAAAGAGACACTGATGTCTAGAACAGTCTTTTGGACTCTGTGGGAGAAGCAGAGGGTGGGATTATTTGGGAGAATGGCATTGAAACATGTTTAATATATATGAAACGAGTCGCCAGTCCAGGTTCGGTGCACGATACTGGATGCTTGGGGCTGGTGCACTGGGACGACCCAGAGGGATGGTATGGGGATGGAGGAGGGAGGAGGGTTCAGGATGGGGAACACAAGTATACCTGTGGCAGATTCATTTTGATATATGGCAAAACCAATACAATATTGTAAAGTTAAAAAATAAAATTAAATTAAAAAAAATAAAATAAAATCATGCGGTAAAACGACAATGAGCTACCACCACACCTATTAGGACAGCCAACATTCTGAACATTAACACTTGCAAATGCTAGCAAGGATGTAGACAAACTGGAACCTCATTACCATTGCTGGTCAGAATGTAAAATGGCACAACCACTTTGAAAGACAGTTCAATAGTTTCTTACATAATTATATTTTTGCATTTTTGTTGTTGCTCAGTTGCTCAGTCATGTCTGATTCTTTATGACCCCATGGACTGCCGCATGCCAGGGTTCCTTGTCCTTCACCATCTCCTAGACTTTGCTCAAACTCAAGTCCATTGAGTCACTGATGCCATCCAACCATATCATCCTCTGTTGTCCCCTTCTCCTCCTGCCTTCAATCTTTCCCAGCATCAGGCTGTCTTCAAATGAGGCAGTTCTTCACATCAGGTGGCCAAAGTATTGGAGTTTCAGCTTCATCATCAGTTCTTCCAATGAATATTCAACCTTGATTTCTTTTAGGATTGACTGGTTGGATCTCCTTTCTGTCCAAGGAACTCTCAAGAGTCTTCTCTAGCACCACAATTTGAAGGCATCAGTTCTTCGGCACTCAGCCTTTTTTATTGTCCAGCTCTCACATCTATACATGACTGCTGGAAAAACCATAGTTTTGACTCTATGGACCTTTGTAGGCAAAGTAATGTCTCTACATTTTAATATGCTATCTAGGTTTGTCATTGCTTTTCTTCCATGGAGCAAGGGTCTTTTAATTTTATGGCTATCCAATGATTTTGCAGCCCAAGAAAATAGTTTGTCACTTTTTCCATTGTTTCCCCATCTATTTGCCATGAAGTGGTTTTTATTTACTTTTACATATGATCTAGCAATTGTGCTTCTTGGTATATACCCAAATTAGTTGAACACATTTATTCACTCAAAAATCTGCAAGCATATGTTTTTAGCAGCTTTATTCATAATTTGTCAAAACTTGGAAGCAAATAGGATGGCCTGGATAAAGAAACTTTGGCACATCCATTTAGACCATGGAATATTATTTAGCAGTAAGAAGTGAACTAGTAAGCTATAAAAAGACATGGTGGAAACTTAAATGTATATTACTAAGTAAAAGAAGCCATCTGAAAAGCCTACATACTGTACAAATCCAACTGTATGACATTTTGGAAAAGGCAAATCTGTGGAGACAGTAAAAATATTAATGGTTTTCAGAGGTTGGAAGGTAGAGAGGGATGAATAGGTAAAGCTCAGGGGATTTTTAGGACAGTGAGGCTACCCTGTATAATGCAATAGCAGATACATTTGTCAAAACCTAAAGAAGGTGCATGGAGAAGGCAATGGCACCCCACTCCAGTACTCTTGCCTGGAAAATCCCATGGACGGAGGAGCCTGGTAGGCTGCAGTCCATGGGGTCGCTAAGAGTCAGACACGACTGAGCGACTTCACTTTCACTTTTCACTTTTCACTTTCATGCATTGGAGAAGGAAATGGCAACCCACTCCAGTACTCTTGCCTGGAGAATCCCAGGGATGGGGGAGCCTGGTGGGCTGCTGTCTATGGGGTCGCACAGAGTCAAACACGACTGAAGTGACTTAGCAGTAGCAGCAAAGAAGGTGCAACCCCAAGAGAAGAGGCAAACTATAAACTTGGGGTGATAATGATGTGTCAATATAGGTTCATCAATTGTAGCAAATGTGTCACTCTGCTGGGAAAAGTGAATCATGAGGGAGGCTGTGGTTGTGTGGGAGCAGGGGGTTTGGGAGATCTCTGAACCTTCCACTCACTATTGCTATGAAACAAAAACTGCTCTAAAACAGTCTGGCAAAATAAATAGCAATTAATACTTCTAGTCCTAGAGGGTGCAGCCTGTTGGGGTTCTAAAAGATGGGCAAGTGTGAGTATGATATCTTTTTACCACTGTCCCCTCACCTCCCAGAGTTACTCACTGCTCCCTCATAGGGGAAATTTTTTCTGATAAACTAAGTGTGGGCAGGTCCATAGTGGTTAAGAAATAGAACAAGTAAAGTTCCTCCTCCATCCATCAAGAGAAGATGTGGCTGTGGAGTGGTAAAGTGACTCATTTTAATATCATTCTTTCATTTGGCTTGGCTTTTTTAACCTTTTTGCAGATTTTTTCTCATTTCATTTTTTATTGTATACTATTTAAGGTATTAAAAACACGTAAATATGTATATATTATGGAACACAATAAAAGAAGGATTTTATTTATTTTAAGCAATGTTGTGGGCAAGTTTTAATAAACATTACACTCAGGATCAAAACACTTGCCTTTTGATCTTGTCTCTGCTTCCATAATTTTTGTTCATTTCTCGGAAGTACAGTTAGTGTAAGTTTCAGTTTTTCATACTGTCAGTCTCGTTTTTTCCTTTGATAGAGTCCTCAGCCTACCCTGGTTCATGGGAGATGTTCTTATGTGTTCAAGTGAACTGAAAAATACAAAAGAACAGTGTAAGCTATTGTTGGCAAGATAGGGTTCTCCTTTAACTTTGGTGTCATACTTTTTTAGTCCTAATAAAAAGGGTCTTTTTGCAACATAGATATGCTGTTCCAAGAGGCAGTCACATTAGCAAGAGAATATTTGGGTGGACAATAGGTAGTCCAATCTTCAGATTCTGAAAGCCGTACTATTATTTACGTGGAGGAGTACTGGTTCTGTACAGTAAATTTAAGAACGATGATGGCTGTGGTCATGACCTCACAGTATTCCACCAGGTGGAGCCAGAGATTGAAAAGATAGCTGTAAAAGGAAGATAAAGGAAGACCACTACCCATCCAAGGAAGGCTCTTTTGAGGCTCAAATAACTTCAAGTTTAGTGTGAGTTTATGTTAACCAAATAGACTGTATGCTTTCTGGTTAAGAATAATATTTTCACAGACTTCCAGATATTACAGAGCAGAAATAAAATGATACATTACAAAGATGATAATTTGGGAAAGCAAATTTTTGTAAAATAATTTTTCTACATTGTAAAATACTCTACAGTGTAAGTTGCTATTACTGTTGGTAATATTATATTCTGAGGGATTTACATAAGAGTCCTATATCTGAATAAGTTTAGAAATCATTCCTGCCTCAATTATTGGGTATGAACTAATGAGACATGGTGATTCAGAGAAGAAATTTATAACTCTTGTATTTATAAAACTCATATTCCATCTAGGCTTATAAAGTATGTCTATGCTAAGTCGCTTCAGTCGTGTCCGACTCTGTGCGACCCCAAAGATGGCAGCCCACCAGGCTCTGCCATCTCTGGGATCCTCCAGGCAAGAACAATGGAGTGGGTTGCCATTTCCTTCTCCAATGCATGAAAGTGAAAAGTGAAAGTGAAGTTGCTCAGTCGTGTCTGACTCCTAGCAACCCCATGGACTGTGGCCTACTAGGCTCCTCTGTCCATGGGATTTTCCAGGCAAGAGTACTGGAGTGGGGTGCCATTGCCTTCTCCAAAAGTATGGCTATGTAACCCAAATAATCTGGGTATGCCAAATGGCTCAGCCTCACCTTAGGGTGTCATTTGTAAAAACACAGGATACTAGTCAAATGCAACTTCAAAGTACTTGTTCCCAATAAAATTATTAAAAGATGTGCATTTTACCACCTATAAGAGCACTCCTGAAAATAATTTGGCTCATCTTTTTCTACAAATCTTGTGGTGGTTTAGTCGCTAAGTCATGTCCAACTCTTGTGACCCCATGGACTGTAGCTCACCAGACTCCTCTGTCCATGGGATTCTTCAGGCAAGAATACTAAAGTGGGTTGCCATTTCCTTCTCCAGAGGATCTTCCCAACCCAAGAATCAAACCTGGGTCTCCTGCATTGGAGGCAGATTCTTTACTGACTAAGTATCTCTCAGGAAATCTAGTGAGAGATTCTTTTCCTCCACGTTTCTCAAGTCTGTCTTTGAATTTACCCCTTGATGCTTTGCTAAGCAGGGACATGTGTGCTACCTGTGCTGGGAGGTGAGTCTAGGAGAGCCAAAAATTAAGCAGCAATATAAGTCCATTATTTGATGCCTTTAAAAGGAAGTCTTCCATGCCTTTTGAAAAGTCTAGTTCTATACTATGACTACTTCCGCCACTCCCAACCTCCAGAGGACATCCAATAGATAATTTTTAGTGACTAAAACTCTGCTCTTATTGAATTTCTAGGCAGGTTGGGTTCACATAAGAAAAAATCCTCATAAGAACTGCTTCAATTATTAATCTGTTTTTATTGCTTTTATTCTGCCATTCTTATTTCAGTATTAGAAACAGAATTGCTACCAACTATTTTGGGTGGAGGGAGATATTTATTTTAGGCAGAAAGAAGCCAGATAAGAATTCGGACATGGAAAATGAAACTTTGGAAAAAATTATTGAAGCTGGAGGCTACACTCAGCCAGCTACTCCCAGTAGATAACCCTTAGTGACTCCAGAGGCTTCTAGAGTGGTTTGGCGATGTTATCTCCTTAAAAATCAAACAGAAAACAAAAGTCACCATATGATTCTCTTTTGACATCAAATCTGGAGCAGATAACTGCTAGTTTTCTCATCAACGTTTCTTTTCTACATCCAATAAATAGATAAATCCCTCGTCAGATCAGATCAGATCAGTCGCTCAGTCATGTCCCGACTCTTTGCGACCCCATGAATCGCAGCATGCCAGGCCTCCCTGTCCATCACCAACTCCCGGAGTTCACTCAGACTCACGTCCATCAAGTCAGTGATGCCGTCCAGCCATCTCATCCTCTGTTGTCCCCTTCTCCTCCTGCCCCCAATCCCTCCCAGCATCAGAGTCTTTTCCAATGAGTCAACTCTTCGCATGAGGTGGCCAAAGTACTGGAGTTTCAGCTTTAGCATCATTCCTTCCAAAGAAATCCCAGGACTGATCTCCTTCAGAATGGACTGGTTGGATCTCCTTGCAGTCCAAGGGACTCTCAAGAGTCTTCTCCAACACCACAGTTCAAAAGCATCAATTCTTCGGTGCTCAGCCTTCTTCACAATCCAACTCTCACATCCATACATGACCACAGGAAAAACCATAGCCTTAACTAGACGAACCTTTGTTGGCAAAGTAATGTCTCTGCTTTTGAATATGCTATCTAGGTTGGTCATAACTTTCCTTCCAAGGAGTCAGCGTCTTTTAATTTCATGGCTGCAGTCACCATCTGTAGTGATTTTGGAGCCCAGAAAAATAAAGTCTGACACTGTTTCCACTGTTTCCCCATCTATTTCCCATGAAGTGGTGGGACCGGATGCCATGATCTTCTTTTTCTGAATGTTGAGCTTTAAGCCAACTTTTTCACTCTCCACTTTCTGATTGAACAATAGTCTTGGGATCTAGGTGTAGCTAAATTCAGTTAGGTTTAGAACATTCAGTACTCAAAGGACTTCCCTCCCTTTGTAACTTTCAATGTAGCAAAAGCTGAGCTATTTTAACAAAGCAGAAACTTGGATTGAAATAACTATAAACCACCATCTTCATTTGAATTCTATAAGAAATTATTTGACATAAATTAAAACATGCTGGAAATTGACTTATGATCTAAATTAACTTTGTCCTCTTTTACAAATATCTATATCTAAATCTCTCTATACCTATATATGTATATGATCTATATCTACATCTGTATATATCTATACGTGTATGTGCACATATAATATTCACATACAGAAAGCAAAACTTGTTTTGTGAGACTTTTAGAAAAGAAATATGTGTGTATATAAATGTATTTTTATTTTTTAGGAAAAATGGAATTTATTATTAAAGAAAAGTTGGCTGTCAATTACTCTACTTAAAATTAGTAAGTTCGACGTTAACACTTTGGATAGAAATCTGTTTTCTTTCAAATAACAGGTAGACTCCACTCCTAAGGGTCACTTCAAGTAAGATATTAAGAACCCAAAGTAACAGTCCAGAGGGAGGCCATCCCTTCCCCATTCAACATTTACTTGTTTGTAAATTCTGTCAGATGCTAGAAATATGGCCTTAAACACTATCATCTTATTATGGCCTTAAACACTACCTTAAACTCTACCATATATATATATATATACATACATGTATAATTTCATTCTGAAATCTTCACAAAAAACAAGTTTTCTTCTTTCCAGAAGTTTTCTTTGGATTTGCTCATAGTTTTCCAATCCAGAATTATGTAAATAAATTATATCATACAAGGCAATATGTTCAAGGAGTTATTATATTAAGTAAGCAAATGTCATAAAAAAATCCCACAAAAACAAAGTCCCTCATTCAGGTTCCTTTGAAACATGTTTATTCATTCACTCTTCAAACTTTTTTTACCTTTAAACTGCTTCCAAGCTCAGAGAGCCCCGGAAGGAATTCATATGCCTGCAGCTATACCACCCTGAGAGGATCTCCTTTAGTTTCACAATTGTCAGGGGGAGTTGGGGGTTGTGGGGAGGGGGCAGGGCTGGGTGTGAGAGGAAGGAACCTGCAGCACACCTGCAGCGGAGAGGAGTTAGGGAGTGGTGCCAATGACTCAGGCCTGGATCAGGCTTTTAAACTCAGGATCTGAAGGCTGTTGCTCATTTTTAAAAAATAATAAAATAAAACAAGAAAGTCTTTGGCACAGTGTCATTGAGAAATGGGATGTTAATCCTCTTGTCTGGCCTGAACTGATTCTTGGAACCTTATAATCTGCCTGCCTCCTCTTCACCTTTAGGTTGAGCTGAACAAGGGTCCCTCTTGACTCCCTATCCCAGCCTGTGATTCCTCCTTGTCCCATTAGCCAGCAGCCAGGCTCCATCCCTGAAACAGAGGGTTCACCCATTTTTGCACCTTCACTGCCTCTCATATGCAATGTGAGCCATGGTTGGTTTAGTAGGCCATGTTCCTGAACCTCTTGTGTCCGGTTCCTTTCCCTATATGGGTAGACATGTGCAGAAAGGATAAGCCATTTCTCTGAGTATGTCAGTAGGGTTTGCCTTTTCATGAAATCCTTGTCCTCCTTGTTTTATTGTATTTGTGATATACTTACATGGCATGATTCTCTTTACCAAACAAAACTCAACTTTAATCTCTTTGAAAAAAAAATATTAAGTCTTACTTTCCATTGACACTGATAGCATTCTGGTGATATCAGTTATTTTCTATTTTAGAAACATGGGATCAGGAGTCTCCCAATCTCTTTTTAAAACATGACAAATGAGCTCTTTTCACGTTCACAAAAAGTATGAGCAAACCCATACGATTCTCTCATTCCACCTCCTCATCTCCCTGTAAGAATGTGACCAGATTCCCAGATCTCCTAGGAAACATGTCTGTGATAGACAGGGATTATCGTTATAATGAGTATGCATTTATAATCAAAGACTTTGATGTATAATAAATGCCATTTAAAATAATTAAATCTTACTCTGAGACTTCATCTGATCTAGTTCATGGAAAATGTATCTCAGTCGTTAAAGAGGAGTCCGTCCTATGACCTAGTGTCAGCCAGGAATTAAGGAGGCTTGTGCTGTCTGGGAAGTGGAGCAAGGATCTGAGTGTCAATTCATCATAATCAATAATGAAACCCACCTTGCTGGGTTTCCCACCTAAAATGCAAGACACCCAGCTAGCTTTGAATTTCAGATAAACAATAAATAACTTTTAGCTCATACAAATATTGCATGAGCATACTTGTACTACAAAGCAATTCAATATTTACCAGAAATGCAAGTTTAATTGTGTCCTATATTTTTTATTTGTTAAATCTTACAACCATACTTCCTGTCCAAACCTGTGAATACTTTGATAAATGTCGGCTCTGAACTCTGAATTTTGTTCTGCCCAAACTCAAGTTTTGCAAATTCTGAGAGACACAACCGATGCTAGAGTTCCAGTCTCTTGGGTGCAACACAGGGTAACCCTTTTTTTTTTTTGGTCTAAGCTTTTTTGCTCGTCACCTCATATCTCTCATATCTATGACACTTGTCTGGAAGGTTTTAAGTCTTATGTAAAATACCAGCTTAGAACACAATTAATCTAAAAATAACTTCTGTTTTTAACCATCTCATATAAAATTCCTCTGAGACAAAGAAGTGTTTAAGGATTGGAAGAGAGGAAAGGAAAAGTAAAAGGGTTCATAATATAAATTAATATCTAGTTATTAATATTAATAAATTATAAAAAATTTATTTATAATCACAATTATATAATTTATAATTATACTTTATTAGTATAAATTATATCACAATATAATAATAAATATCATAAAGATATTTCTGACAAGTAGTGATTTAAGAAGAGATGCTCCACCTAATAAATATTGACATCTTTCTCTTTTGCTTCGTTTCTAGATCTGCAAAGTACATATCATAAGTTGGTGAAAATTACAGTACTCTTGAATAAACTACTAATGAGTCACGATACTTCTCAGCTTTATAGGATGGTTCTAAGGACTTGCAGGTGCTTTAAAGCTGATGGGTTGATTAGCCTTGCCTAGTACTGTGGATAAATCTTTCCATCTGTATAACCTAGTTTTCTCTCAGTTGACCTAGAGGAAGTAAATCAAAGTCTATCTAATATAAAGAATAAAATAAGAACCATCAACAAAATCATGGTGGTCTGTCTTAGTGTGAAGAACATTTGAAAAGGAATTTGGGAAGTCTGGCTTGGACAAGCTGGTGAACCTCCAATAATATGATCTAGTTACCTAAATCTAATTCAATAATCTTGTAGACACAAAATGGTATTCAATATAATGGGATCAGGTTACTTAATAAGCCTAATTATTATTTTAATTATTCATCATTCCCTGATGGGTAGAAAGACTGTGTTTCCCTGTTGAAAAGCCATGAATAACCTTCAGAAGTATGGAAAATATCACTCTGTAATTTTGAGACTTCCGAGGACCCTCATCTGTCTGTCTTAAAGAGTAGCAATTCATCCCTGTCTTGATCTAAGTACATTTCAATTCCTGAAAAAGAAAGTGGGAAGAAAGTACAAAGTCTTACTGTTTATTGTCCTAGTTCCTGCCAACATACTTTGCCTAAGAAATCTTCCTTCTTCACAAAAGGCCTGATATGCAGCTGTTTCTAAAGTAAGAATCTGGTCCACTTTTTTCTGATGAGTGGAAAAAGTACAAGATCACAGGGAAAGACTGGAGCTAAGGAAATATTTCTAGCACCTTGAAACTTCTAGTTAGAAAGTTCAGATTAAGCAAATGCTGGTTTTCTCTTCCACTACCCACCTCCTACCTCTTTCTTTATTATTATTATTTTAAATAACTATCTACTCTGAATTTCGTCAGAGAAACATGATATCCTAGGACCAATATGTGGAAATACACATAAGGCTCATATAGGTATTTTAAGAGGCTGGAATCTAAGGAAACTATGTGTTTCTTAATTAGAACGGATTCAGATGCTTTGACAAGTCTTGAAAGAATAACATATGAGGCATTCCAGGTTTACCCTGCAGTCAAGCTCAGTGTTTCCAGCCTTTGAAGTTGCTGATTTACACACATCTGTTATGGGCTCCGTTGGACCCACCACAACTTTAGAGAACAGGCCCCAGGTCCACTGCATTTGAACAGTCTGATAGAGCAGTACTGTTCATCCTTGTCTACACTTGAATCCCTCAGGGAGCTTTCCAATACTCCCAGTGCCTCGGCTGCACCCCAGACCAATTAAATCAGAACCTCTGGGGTTGGCACTAAGACACCCAGAAATGTTTTTTTAAAGCAACCAGATATGAGGTTAAGAATGAGAATAAATGAATTTTAAAGCATCCATGAATTAAGATTCATAATAGGCAGATTTCTAAATGCATTCTGAATACTTCACTGAGATGAGGTCTGCAGGGTTAAAGAGAGTGACTTAGATGAAGAGAGATGACCTCCAGCCTCAGGGATCTGGGAACCAATAAAGTTCCTAAGGTTCCATTTAGGTTCCTAAGGAAGGAAATACACTTTCTACCCAAGATGAAGGAAGCGTATAAGAGTGCCCAAAACACTAGATTGTCCTCCCCATTCTACCACTGACCAAGCTATATAATCCCCTAGGTTTCAATGTCCTCACCTAACTGATAAGGGGATGACATTTTACAAGTAACTCTCAACCTCGGCTGTGCATTAAAGTCATATAGGGTCTTCTGTGACATCCACTTGCTCAAGCTGTGCCCTGGACCAATTCAACCAGAATATCTGGGATAAGAACTCAGGCATGGACATTTTAAAATTTTCTTCATGTTGGATCCAGGTGAAATGGAGGGTGCTCATGTAACTGAATTCCAAATAAACAAGGGATATGTTTGTTTGTTTGTTTTTTAATAATAAATGTGTCCCAAATATTTTCAAGGAATATATGTACACTAAAACATCATTTGTTGTTCATCTGAACCTCAATTTAACTGGGTATCCTGTATCCTGCCAAATCTGATAGCCCTACATATGGTAACCCTACAATATGCAGCCAGAAAGAACTGCTGGTCCCCTTGCTACTCATTGTGGGGTCTCCAGAAAAGTAATGTCAGTTTCAACTTAGGAGCATGTTAGAATTGCAAATATTTGGGACCCACTCTACATCTACTGGCTTAGGGACTTTATTTTAACAAAATCCTCTTGTATTCATGTGCAAACTGATGTTTGAAAATCACTGGTCTAGATTATCCTATCACAAAGTTTCCAAGAATCATCCAATTACCTCAGTCCAAACCAGAAAATCCAGAGGTTGCTGCACAAATCAAAACATATCCCTAAGTTCCTGGCTATGACTTAGTTGCTAAGCTGCTGCTAAGTCACTTCAGTCGTGTCCGACTCTGTGCGACCCCATAGACGGCAGCCCACCAGGCTCCCCCATCCCTGGGATTCTCCAGGCAAGAACACTGGAGTGGGTTGCCATTTTCTTATCCAATGCATGAAAGTGAAAAGTGAAAGTGAAGTTGCTCAGTCGTGTCCGACTCTTCGCGACCCCATGGACTGCAGCCTACCAGGCTCCTCCATCCATAGGATTTTCCAGGCAAGAGTACTGGAGTGGGTTGCCATTGCCTTCTCCTGACCAACCTAGACAGCATATTTAAAAGAAGAGACATTACTTTGCAGGCAAAGGTCTATCTAGTCAAAGCTATGGTTTTTCCCATATTCATGTACTGATGTGAGAATTGGACTATAAAGAAAGTTGAGACCCAGAGTTGATACTTTTGAACTGTGGTGTTGGAGAAGACTCTTGAGAGACCCTTGGACTGCAAGGAGATCTAATCAGTCAATCCTAAAGCAAATCAGTCATGAATATTCATTGGAAAGACTGGTGGTAAAGCTGAAACTCTAATACTTTGGCTACCTGATGCAAAGAACTGACTCATTGGAAAAGACCCTGATGCTGGGAAATATTGGAGGCTGGAGGAGAAGGGGACGACAGAGGATAAGATAGTTGGATGGCTTCACCAACTCAAGGGACATGAGTTTGAGTAAGCTCCAGGAGTTGGTGATGGACAGGGAAGCCTGGTGTGCTGCAGTCCATGGGGTCACAAAGAGTCAGACACAACTGAGTGACTGAACTGAAAGTTTCTGGAAGCTTCAGGAATGGTTTGCTTACATTCTGGTGAGGAAATTGACTGCTTCTCTCCTTCACTCCAAGTCTAAACTAGCTTATATTGCCCTTACTATTTTCTGGAGAGTCATATACTTGAGCTCCCATTAGACCTATGCTCACTACTTGGCCTGCCCATGCCTGTTTTCCTTTCCACATAGGCAGAGTTTGGAATTGACCCAGATCTAGCTCTAGTCAGGAGAATACAAAGGTGGACTGATTTCATTGGCCTGCCATCACCCAAAAATGGTGACTCAGAACTGACCTGTCTTTGCAAATATACTCCTACCTACAGGGCAGGGCCTCCTTACCTTACCTCATTCACTGGGTCTTTGCTGATACTAAGGACCTCTTACCTTCAAATAGATCTTTCTATCTATCCATCTAATTACTACTACTGATACTATTAAAATAAATTGCTTTTAACTCTTCCAGATTTAAAATACAGCACTGCAAAATGTCTTTAAGATGCCTTAAGCCAAAGCATTATTATGCTTTAAGCCATATCTTATCAAACACCATTAGTTACTCACTCTGATCACAAGGCAAATCCAATTATAAAAATAAACACCAAGCATTTTGCTGTGTTCACACCGTGCATCACAAGGGCATTTGTCTGAAAACACATGACTCCAGCATTAATTCTGCTTTTCTCAAATATACCCACTTCTTTGTTCCAGTTTTAAGGGTTTCGATAAAATTTTAAGTGTGCATTGACCTTCCTCATACATGAAGTTAAATCTTTATGTTTCCAAATCACTTATGTGAACTCATGGGAACATTGTTTTCCAAAACAGAGTACTTTCTTCTCACAAATTTATTAGATTAAAGGTAATTAAGACTCCCATCAAAAAAGCAGCTATATAAGTTAAAAGTTAATACCTTATAAATGCAAAAGCATTTTAAATAAATGAAGATGATTTTCAGTACTCAGAATCTTATATCTGAAAATGTCCTTAAAGGTTCTGCGTTGTACAGTTAAAAAAAATTGAGATTGTAAGATCATTGAAGGACTGAGCTAGATTTTAGAGCCTCTGGCTCTAGTCATTTTCCCTAGAAGCCTCCATCAAAGAATTCAACAGATAAATGTCAATTTTTCTTCATTATTGTTCCAAATCAGTACAATGTACATACCACCCATTCTAGAGTAACTAACAATAGCATACATTTGCTAAACTGGTTTCACAATTAAAGATAAATTACTAGTGCTATTTTACAGCTAGCAGTTTTCTCCTTATGATTGGGACCAAGTTGATGACCTAACTTACATTATTTTTCCTTTTCAATTTAGTGTAGTTGACAGTGAACTCAGTTCTTCCCTCCAGATCATGCCTTTGGCCATGGAGTTCCTGACGGATGTTAGCTGGCTCCAACTTGCCCTTTCTGCCTGCTGAGGTGACAGGACCTCTTTGCCCCCTGGGGACTTAGAGGCATTCAAGCCAACACCCACACAGGGTGGGACTAATTCTGCCTGGACATAAATCTGCCAGATTGTCATCAGCTAGATCATCCCCGTACAAGGGCAGAGCAGTATGAGTAAGCTGAATCATAGATTACTTCACAGCTTATAGCTAGTAAAATAACATACTTGAAGGTTAATGCGATTATTTTCTAAGCTCAAGATGATATACTTAGACATATATTTACTTTTTAACCAATTTCATTATATACATATATATAAAGAAAGTCTTACATATTCAGTGATTATGTAAAGGTACTCAAAGTCATGTGCTAAGAAAACAAGGATTGGTTAACGTATAAATAATATTCTAACTAAAATATATTTTAACATATGCTTTAAAAACATTTTAAAAAGTAAATTTTATAGGGAGAGGTAAATTAGGAATTTGGAATTAACATACAAATACTACTATATATAAAATATAGAAACAATAAAGACTACTGTATAGTACAGGGAACTATATGCAGTATCTCATAATAACCTATAATGGAAAAGAATATTAAAAAGAATATATATATATATGTATATATGTGTGTGTGTGTGTGTAACTGAAACACTTTTCTGTAAACCTGAAACCTGAAACCAACACATTTTAAATTAACTATGAAGCAATTTAAAAAATAAAAGAAAAATACAAACAAAGATAAATTGGACATTTAGGAAACCATTCAATCCAGTTCAGTTCAGTTGCTCAGTTGTGTCCACCTCTTTGCGATCCCATGGACTGAAGCAAGCCAGGCTTCCTTGTCCATCACCAACTCCCGGAGGCTACTTAAACTCATGTCCGTTGAGAAGACCCACAGTAATATTTATATGTAGCTATTTGATTTTTTATTAAAAATGTGCTAGATAAAATGAAATGGCTAATTGAAGGTTTTTTGGAAATGAAATGAAAATTGAGACATTCTCAAGTATCATTCAAATTTTTCACCTATTCTTCTAAGATGTTCACTTTCTTCTTTCCCTTATTTTTATTTCCAAAGGCCAATGATGCCAGTTCAGACAGAAGGAATGGTGCTTTGAATGAAGGTCAGAATATAAATCAAAATGGATAAGGAGTACTATGGGAGAGGAAACTCAAGTGTTTCCTCTATGAGAAGATCAGAGAGAAGAAAGGAGTTGAACTGAACACAGGAAGTATTACTAGCATGCCTTTATTGAAGAAGATGCTTAGAGAAAAGTATACAAGATTCCAAACTTTTCTTCTATAAAATACAACTACATTTAACTTTCTCTGTATACTCTTCTCCCTCAAGTTGTATGTACTTCATTCCAATGAACTTTAATTAGAAGTCATCCCTTGAAATATTGAGGACTATTCCAGCTACCATTTATGAATAACAAATTACCCCAAAACACTGAAACTTTAAAAAATGCTTGGGATTTTGTGGGTCAGGTATTTGAGAATAGCTTTGCTAAGTAGCTCTAGTTTGGGAGTCACAAATACAGCTGCAGTAGATGTCACCCGGGTCTGCAGTTATTAATATCTGGGTGACCTGGTTTTAGAAAAGGCAGAGGAACCAGAGATCAAATTGCCAACATCTGCTGGATCATAGAAAAAGCAAGAGAGTTCCAGAAAAACATCTATTTCTGCTTTATTGACTATGCCAAAGCCTTTGACTGTGTGGATCACAATAAACTGTGGAAAATTCTGAAAGAGATGGGAATACCAGACCACCTGACCTGCCTCTTGAGAAATCTGTGTGCAGGTCAGGAAGCAACAGTTAGAACTGGACATGGAACAACAGACTGGTTCCAAATAGGAAAAGGAGTTCGTCAAGGCTGTATATTGTCACCCTGCTTATTTAACTTATATGCAGAGTACATCATGAGAAACGCTGGACTGGAAGAAACACAAGCTGGAATCAAGATTGCCAGGAGAAATATCAATAACCTCAGATATGCAGATGACACCACCCTTATGGCAGAAAATGAAGAGGAACTCAAAAGCCTCTTGATGAAAGTGAAAGTGGAGAGTGAAAAAGTTGGCTTAAAGCTCAACATTCAGAAAAAGAAGATCATGGCATCCGGTCCCATCACTTCATGGGAAATAGATGGGGAAACAGTGGAAACAGTGTCAGACTTTATTTTTCTGGGCTCCAAAATCACTGCAGATGGTGACTGCAGCCATGAAATTAAAAGACACTTACTCCTTGGATGGAAAGTTATGACCAACCTAGATAGCATATTCAAAAGCAGAGACATTGCTTTGCCAACAAAGGTCCATCTAGTCAAGGCTATGGTTTTTCCTGTGGTCATGTATGGATGTGAGAGTTGGACTGTGAAGAAGGCTGAGCGCCAAAGAATTGATGCTTTTGAACTGTGGTGTTGGAGAAGACTCTTGAGAGTCCCTTGGACTGCAAGGAGATCCAACCAGTCCATTCTGAAGGAGATCAGTCCTGGGATTTCTTTGGAAGGAATGATGCTAAAGCTGGAACTCCAATACTTTGGCCACCTCATGTGAAGAGTTGACTAATGGAAAAGACTCTGATGCTGGGAGGGATTGAGGGCAGGAGGAGAAGGGGACAACAGAGGATGAGATGGCTGGATGGCATCACTGACTCGATGGACATGAGTCTCAGTGAACTCTGGAAGTTGGTGATGGACAGGGAGGCCTGGCGTGCTGCTGTAGCCTGCTAGGTTCCTCTGTCCATGAAATTCTCTAGGCAACAATACCAGAGTGGGTAGCTGTTCACTTCTCCAGGGAATCTTCCCAACCCTGGGATCAAACCCAGGTCTCCCACATTGCAGGTGGGTTCTTTACCATCTGAACCACCAGGGAAGCCTAATACATAAAACTAAATAACTAATAAGGATCTGCTGTATAGCACAAGGAACTCTACTCATTACTCTGTAACGGTCTATTTGGGAAAATAATTTTTAAAAAGAGTAGATATATGTGAGTGTATAACAGATTCACTTTAAAGCTGGGTTTAGAAAAGTCAGAGGAACCTAAGACCAAATTGCCAACATTTGTTGGATTATAGAGAAAGCAATGGAATTTCAGAAAAAAATATTTACTTCTGCTTCATTGACGATGCTAAAGCCTTTCACTCTGTGGATCACAACGAATTGTGGAGAATTACAGATGTGAATACCAAACCACCTTCCTTGTTTCCTGAAAAATCTGTAAGCAGATCAAGAAACAACAGTTGGAACTGGAAATGGAACAATGGACTGGTTCAAAATTGGGAAAGAAGTATGAAGAATCTGTATAATGTCACCCTGCTTATTTAATTTATATGCTGAGTGCATCATGCAAAATCCCTGGCTGGATGAATCACAAGCTGAAATCAAGATTGCTGGGAGAAATATCAACAACCCCAGATATGCAGATGTAGTTAAGTCACTCAGTCAAGTCCGACTCTTGCAACCCAAGGGATTGTAGCCCTCCAGGCTCTTCTCTCCTTGGGATTTTCCAGGCAAGAATACTGGAGTGGGTTGCCATTTCCTTCTCCAGGCAATCTTCCTGACGCAGGGATCTAACCCAGGTCTTCTGCATTTCAGGCAGATTCTTTACTGACTGCGCCATTAGGGAACTTTAATGGCAGAAAGTGAAGAGGAACTAAAGAGCCTCTTGATGAAGGTGAAAGAGGAAAGTGAAAAACCTGGCATAAAACTCAACATTCAAAAAACTAAGATCATGGCATCTGGTCCCATCAGTTCATTCAGTTCAGTTCAGTCTCTCAGTCATGTCCAACTCTTTGTGACCCCATGAATCACAGCACACCAGGCCTCCCTGTCCATCACCAACTCCCGGAGTTTACTCAGACTCACATCCGTCGAGTCAGTGATGCCATCCAGCCATCTCATCTTCTGTAGTCCCCTTCTCTTCCTGCCCCCAATCCCTCCCAGCATCAGTCTTTTCCAATGAGTCAACTCTTTGCATGAGGTGGCCAAAGTACTGGAGTTTCAGCTTTAGCATTAGTCCTTCCAATGAACACCCAGGACTGATCTCCTTTAGGATGGACTGGTTGGATCTCCCTGCAGTCCAAGGGACTCCCAAGAGTCTTCTCCAACACCACACTTCAAAAGCATCAATTCTTCTGTGCTCAGCTTTCTTTATAGTCCAACTTTCACATCCATACATGACCACTGGAAAAACCATAGTCTTGACTAGACGAACCTTTGTTGGCAAAGTAATGTTTCTGCTTTTTAATATGCTATATAGGTTGGTCATAACTTTCCTTCCAAGGAGTAAGTGTCTTTTAATTTCATGGCTGCAATCACCATCTGCAGTGATTTTCGAACCCAAAAACATAAAGTCTGCCACTGTTTCCACTTTTCCCCCATCTATTTTCCATGAAGTGATGGGACCAGATGCCATGATCATAGTTTTCTGAATGTTGAGCTTTAAGCCAACTTTTTTCACTCTCCTCTTTCACTTTCATCAAGAAGCTTTTTAGTTCCTCTTCACTTTCTGCCTTAAGAATGGTGTCATCTGCAAATAGAAGGGGGGAAAGTGGAAGCTGTGATAGATTTTATTTTTGCCTGCTCCAAAATCGCTATGGACAGTGACTCCTTGGAAGGAAAGCTATGATAGACCTAGACAGTGTGTTAAAAATCAAAGAGATGGCCTCCAGAGGGGTCAGGCCATTGAGGGCTGACAATGATTGCCCAGCCCAGCAACAATGCAGCATGGTGGGCCTTGTGCACATCTGTGGTGCCAGAAGCATCTGCCAGGTGTGCTTGCATTGAACTGAGAAGATGTCCCTGTACGGCAACCCGGGAGTGGCGACCAGTGACTCAAAAACAGAAGGCTGGTCCAAATACTTCAAACTTCTGCATTCTCAGCACCAGGTGAAGAAGGTAGCTCTCACTCAAGCCAAGAGCCAGAGGACAAAACAAAGTGCAATCCTTCCTCCAGCAATTGGCCTGAATCGAAGTGGCTTTTCATGAGCAACAAATAGTGGACCCCCCACCACACATGACCACGGGCATCAACGACCCTGTTTCCAGCCAGTTTTCTGCAGGATAAGTGTTTATCCCCTCAGCTGATGTATAGGATCCCATGTTTCCTAATGATTATAAGAAAGTAGTGAAGCACCAAAGAGAAGAGCAACAGAGACAGCAAGAACTGGAAAGACAGAAGGAAACAGAAGAGAGAGAAAAAAGGCATAAATAGACATGAAGCTAGTGGATTTTCCAGGTGCACCAGATCCAGATTCTGTTGAAGATGTAGATTATGAGTGAGAGAGGAGGAAAAGAATAAGGGTGGAGCCACCATCACACCCCGCCACGTCTCTTGTGGAGAAGGACAGAGTTACCCCAAGACGTCCCTTATGAAGAGGATTTGCCACCTCGCTCACAGTCTTCCAAAGTTTCTATCCCTTCCACAGTGTACAAGGAATAGGACAGACTGCGATCCCAGACAACCAGCATTGGCAACTCTTTCCTCGCCAACATGGGGGGCAGGGTAGTACATAAATTTATGCAGAAATAAGGCTTCTGGGAAGGCCAGGGTATCAGGAAGCAAGAGCAGGGTCTGAGCACAGCACCATCAGTGGAGAAGACCACCAAGTGGGGAGGCAATCATCGTGGGCCAAGCCACCGAGATAGAGGCAACCAAGAAGTTGAATTGAAATCCACTAGCTAAAATACTTGTGCCCTACCAAAGTGATCCTAGTCAGGAACAGGGTTGGTGCAGGAGAGGTGGATGAAGATTTGGAAGTTGAAACCAAGGAAGAGTGTGAAAAATATGGCAAAGTTGGAAAATGTGTGATATTTGAAATTTTTGATGGCCCTGTTGATGAAGCAGTGTGAATATACTTAGAATTCGACAGGGTTGAGGCAGCAATTAAAACTGTTGTTGATCTGAATGGGAAAAGTTTTGGTGGCCAGGTAGTCAAAGCATGTTTAAGAAAGAAGAAAGAAAGTTGCTCAGTCGTGTCCAACTCTTTGCGACCCTATGGACTGTATCCTACCAGGCTCTTCCATCCATGGGATTTTCCAGGTAAGAATACTGGAGTGGGTTGCCATTTCCCTATCCAGGGGATCTTCCCCACCCAGGGACTGAACCCAGGTCTCCCATAGTGTAATTTTACATGTAAAACATGTAAAAAGCATGTTTAATTTGCATAAATTCAGGGTCTTGTATTTGGCAGAACAAGTTTGATTTTAAAAACTAGAGGCTGAGTCATCTCCAGTGATCCTTATGATAAGTAGTAGTGACCATGCTTTATCACAAGTGTTTTAAATGAAGGTATTCTAGACTGTGTTCTTTCCAGATGATGACTGAGAAGCTAATTTTTAAAAAATGGTACCAGGTACAAAAACAGTAACAGAACTTAGCTATTTTTGAGGTTTTTGTTTTTAACCTTTTTTTTTTGGAGTGTGCTTGTAGTTGTTGCTCAGTCACTCAGTCATGCCTAACTCTATGAAACCCCACAGATGGCAGCATTCCAGGCATCACTGTCCTTCATCTCCCCAGTGCTTGCTCAAACTCATGTCCATTGAGTTGGTGATGCAATCCAAACATCTCATCCTCTGTCATCCCCTTCTCTTCCTGCCCTCAATTTTTCCCAGCATCAGGGTCTTTTCCAATGAGTCAGTCCTTCATATCAGGTGGCCAAAGTATTGGAGTCTCAGCTTCAGCGTTAGTCCTTCCAATGAATATTCAGGACTGATTTCCTGATTTCCCTTAGAACTGACTGGTTTGATCTCCTTGCAGTCCAAGGGACTCTTAAGAGTCTTCTGCAGCACCACAGTTCAAAAGCATCAATCCTCTGGTGTGCAGCCTTCTTTATGGTCCAACTCTCACATCCATACATGACTACTGGAAAAACCATAACTTTGACTATACAGACCTTTGTCGGCAAAGTAATGTCTCTGTTTTTTTTAATATGCTGTCTAGGTTTGTCATAGCTTTTATTCTAAGGAGCAAGCATCTTTTAATTTCATGGCTGCAGTCAGCATCTGCAGTGATTCTGGAAGCCAAGAAAATAAAGTCTCTCACTGTTTCCATTGTTTCCCCATCTATTTGTCATGAAGTGATGGAACCAGAGGATATGATCTTCATTTTTTGAATGTTGAGTTTTAATACAGCTTTTTTTACTCTTCTCTTTCACTTTCATCAAGAGGCTCTGTAGTTCCTCTTTGCTTTTTGCCATAAGGGCAATGTCTTCGGTGTATCTGAGGTTATTGATATTTCTCCTGGCAATCTTGATTCCAACTTGTGCTTCATCCAGCCCAGCATTTTGCATGAAGTACTCTGAATATAAATTAAATAAGTGGGGTGACAGTATACAGCCTTGACATACTCCTTTCCCAATTTTGAACCAGTCCTTTTTACTATGTCTGGTTCTAACTGTTGCTTCTTGACGTGCATACAGGTTTCTCAGGAGACAGGTAAGGTGGTCTGGTATCCTCATGTCTTTAAGAATTTTCCATAGTTTGCTGTGACCCACACAGTTAAAGGCTTTATTGTAGTCAATGAAGTAGAAGTAGATATTTTTCTGGAATTCTCTTGCTTTTTCTATGATCCAACGAATGTTGGCAATTTAATCTCTGGCTCCTCTGCCTTTTCTAAATTCAGCTTGAATGTCTGGAAGTTCACTGTTTGTGTGCTGTTGAAGCCTAGCTTGGAGAACTTTGAGCATTGCTTTGCTGACATGTGAAATGAATGCAATTGTGTAGTAATTTGAACATTCTTTGGCATTGCCTTTCTTTGGGATTGGAATGAAAACTGACCTTTTCCAGTTCTGTGGCCACTACTAAGTTCTAAAAATTTGCTGGCATATTGATTGCAGCACTTTCAAAGCATCATCTTTTAGGATTTGAAATAGCTCAGCTGGAATTCCATCACGTCCACTAGCTTTGTTCATGGTGATGCTTCCTAAGGCCCAGTTGACTTCACACTCGAGGATGTTTGGCTCTTGGTGAGTGGTTATACCATCATAGTTATCTGGGTCCTTAAGATCTTTTATTGTATAGTTCTTCTGGAGCATGTTGAATGTCTCTATAATTTTATTCATATAACTTCAAAACTTGGAAAAACTGTTGTGGCTATTGGTACATAGCATACTGCTATTGATCTGTTTATATAAATAAATAAATCTATAGGTCTTCCCTAATGGCTCCCAATGAGTCAGACAAGACTGAGTGATTGAACTGTACTGAACTGAACTGATTGCTCAGTCAGTAAAGAGTCTGCCCTGAATGACCTGGGTTCAATCCCTGAGTCAGGAAGATCCCCTGGATTAGGAAGTGGCAGTCCACTCCAGTATTCTAGCCTGGAGAATTCCATGGACAGAGGAGTCTTGTGGGTTACAGTTCATGAGTCCATCTCTCTCTCTATATATATATATATGTGTGTGTGTGTGTGTGTGTGTGTGTATAAATATATAACATGCATTTTTGTAAACTTTAGCTGTGCTGTCAACTTTGGAAAATGTGTCCCCATTGTACCTTGTCAGCTTGGCATTGTACAGAAATTAATAGTCATGTTGGTCTAGAAAGGCTAAACATAATTTTCTCTATTTGTACAGAGGTAACTCACTGAATAAGGCTTCTCTGGTGGCTCAGATGGTAGAGTCTGCCTGCAACGTGGGAGACTCAGCTTAGATCCCCGGGTGCGGAAAATCTCCTGGAGAAGAAAATGGCAATCCAATCCAGTATTCTTGTTTGGAGAATTCATGGACAGAAGAGTCTAGTGAGTGTCTATGGGGTTGCAAAAAATCAGACATGACTGAGCTGCTAACACACACAGCTCACTGTAAATGTAAGGTTTTATCTACATAGGTTTGATTACAAAAACTAGAGCATTCTCTAAAAAAAAGAAAATAATAATAAGATATATCACTTTGCCATCAAAGGTCCATACAGCCAAAGCTATGGTTTTTCCAGTAGTCACATACAGATGTGAGAGTTGGACCATAAAAGAATACTGAATGCCAAAGAATTGATGCGGTCAAACAGTGGTGCTGGAGAAGACTCCTGAGAGTCCCTTGGACCGCAAGGAGATCAAACCAATCAATCCTAAAGGAAATCAATTCTGAATATTCATTGAAAAGATGGATGCTGAAGCTGAAGCTCTAATATTTTGGTTGATAAAAAGCCGACTCATTGGAAAAGACTCTGATGCTGGGAAAGATTGAAGGCAGGAGGAGAATGGGGCAGTGGTGGTTGAGATGGTTATATAGCATCACCAACTCAATGAATATGAATTTGAGCAAACTCCAGGAGATAATGAAGGGCAAAAGAGACTGGTATGTTGCAGTCCATGGGGTCACCAAGAGTGAGACATGATTTAGGGACTAAACAACAACAAGGCAACAAAATTTCATCTCTTAATGGAGGGAATAGGAGTTCTAGAAGAACATGTAGCACTGGAGATATTAATTTAGTCCTCTTTTGAAAATAGTACTGCCACAGACACCAATGGGCTTAACTGACATAGAAAGGATTCAAATGGAGGTAACTAGATAGATAGACAGAATTCAGTTAAATCAGGTGCATGACAGCAACTGAAGATCTGCCTGTAGTGATGCCCATGGGTTGAGCCTCCACTCAAGATGGGTTTCCCTCCTGATATCCATTCAGTAGGAAGAGTTGACAGAAGCAGGCAGTTAGAGATTGTTCTATTCACAGGGTCAATTACATCCAGTACAGCCCCAAGAAAAGCTTATGAAAGGAAGGAAAAGAGAGAGGAAGAACACAGAAAGAAGGTGTGCGAGAGAGGGATAGTTAGGAAAGAGAAGTGAGAGAGAGGAGGAGAGGAGAGATAATGCCAAGGAACTCTCTTCCTTCTGGTATTTCATCTCCCTGCGGGGTCCTTAAATTCTGCCTGCACTATCAGAACAACCTCAGCACACAACAGCTTAACTGAGCATGGACTCATGACTATTTTTTCTCAGAGACATAGACGTACTATTTTTAAGTATAATCACACGTCTCATTTTTTATATTCATTCCTTTTTTTCTACTAGTGTGTAAGTGGGTCTGCATTTCTTTTCCCCTTCACCTAGGTTTACCTCCTGAGAGTCAATTGAAAATGAAGAGCGCTAAATACAGAGGGGTATCGGTTAATTTATTTTTCTCCACTGTCTCTCATGCCCTAACTTGATTTCTCTCCGCATTAGAAGTCATGAAACCTCACTGTTACGATGATTTTCTGAAAGGTCTTTAAGGAGTTAACTTATTTCTCTGTCTTTAAAAAAATAGGTAAGAGCAGAATTATTTCTACCTTGGAAGCTTGAAATAATTCACCAGTAAAATTCTCATGGCCTGAGCTTTTGGGAAGGATACTTTTGCTAGATTTCTTATTTTCTAACTTATTAATTTATTGAAACTTTTTAAAGCCATTCTCCAATTATTTCTATAAAAGTTTAGTATTCCCCCTAAGTATTTATGATGATATTAAAGATAATTAGGGGCTTTCTAATGCCAAGATTCATCTCTTTTTGAATTTTCTAATACTCCTCACCATAACATTTTAAGACGTACATATTTGTCTATAATTTTTAAAGGGAAGGAAGCAGTAAAGTTTATTTTTAACTGACAGGTTGAGTGCAAAAAAAAAAAAAAAAAAAAACCTGGACTTTACCCTTGGATTGTCCTTGTTTGTAGTCTGCATATCAGGAAAATGAGGCAGGTCAAGCTGATGGGTCTGCTGATCATGACTTTGGCAGTATAGAACCTGGCACATAGAGTATCCCTGTTGAGCAGACTCATTTTGTTGTAAATATTTAGACAGAAATGGGCTTTACAGCAGCCACATCTGAAGGCCCACAAGTCTGAATGTTATACAAGGAATGTGTTCTGTTTTGGGCTTTGATTAATGTCTAAAAGAGAGAAATCCAATCAACTCCTGTCATATTCATGTTAATTAATTGCTTTCAGTATCTGTTCATCAAATGTGAGTGTGGATACCTGTTAGTTCACTTACCACAGGGGCTGGGCTTAGCAGATGGGAAAAATATTATTTTAGCATGTTTTTAATGACATTACGATTTATTTTTATATTACGCTCTTTGGTGTGCATGAAAGGAGACTGCCAACTGTGCTTTGTGGATGAGTGTCAATGATTTGGACAGATTAATTTACAGCATAGTCGAGAACCACAGGAGATTGCTGGGGCAGAACTCACTTTTTGGTACAGCATTGACATAAACTACAATTTAACTCCAATTTCCAAGGCCTGGAAGACCATACTTGGATAATTCTATGTCAAGTGGAATATCAGCTGTACTTTCTCTTAATCATGGAAAGTAGAAATAAATATATAGATTTGTTTCCATACATCTCTGTATATGTGTCTGATGTATAAATCTGACTCACTTCAGTGGTGGTATTTGTAACTGACTTTTCAAATACTGGAAGCAATCTTGAATGATGTAAAAGCACATCTATATTTTCAGCAATGATATTTGAGCTATAGAACATCATTTAAAAAAATGAATAGTAGATCAATATTAGCATTATTATTTGTATGTTACTCAATGCTGAAGACTCGGAGAAGGCAACCCACTCCAGTACTCTTGCCTAGAGAATCCCATGGTTGGAGGAGCCTGGTGGCCTATACAGTCCATGGGGTCACGAAGAGTCGGACATGACTGAGCGACTTCACTTTCACTTTTCACTTTCATGCACTGGAGAAAGAAGTGGCAACCCACTCCAGTATTCTTGGCTGGAGAATCCCAGGGACAGAGGAGCCTGGTGGGCTGCCATCTATGGGGTCGCACAGAGTCGGACACGACTGATGCATCTTAGCAGCAGCAGCAGCAGCAATATTAAAGACTAGGCAGAGAATACCAATCATGAAAATGGTATGCAATATTTCTTCTGAATTATTCCACACACATTATACTTTGCAGGGAGCAGGTTTGGCTTAAAAGTAAATAACCAGGATTTTTTGTTTGCTCTTTGAAAGGGCTGTCTGTTGTATTACCCAGTGCTTTTCTGTTTTCTCATAGTTGAAATAATTAAGATAATTTGCAGGCCCTGGTTTGCTCATTTTGCCTAGTTACCTTGATGCTATGGTCTGTTATATCTACAGGGGAGAACCATTACTTAATCTGAACATCTGGAATCCATCATGTATAGTGAAAGACAAGATGTATTCTTAGCTTTAAGCCAAATTCAGATGAAACTGATGGGTGGAACCAATGTGAATGGCGAGGAAGACTAATACTTAAAATGTATTTTGTGATTAGGAGATCACAGGGGAGTTTTGTTCTATTTTATTTTTAATTTATTTTATTTTACTGTATTTTAATTTATGGCATAGCAATAAGAATCTGATTGAAGGCAAATACATCCTATTTGGGCCAGAGTCAGAGCATTAGAAGTGAAGAAAGAACCTACATTTCTCAACTCTCTATTCAAAGACTTTTCTTGCTATAATCGCTTGACTGAGTTCAGCATGATACTTTCCTGAAGAGTCGCTGATAGTACTGGGACTAGTTGCAGAGAAGATCTGCCAGGTATTACCAGCATGTGTTTCTCCCACCCACTTCTCTCCTGTCTCTGCAAGAAAGTGAAGTTTCACTGGAATCCGAGATTCACTTTGGTTTATTTTAATCAGAAATATGTATGAAATCCAAAGCGCACAAACTTCATTTTTAACAACGCAAATCACTCCCATGTTTATACATGTTCTTTTGTCCTTAACCTTTTTCCTTTTTTAATTTTAAGAACATCTGTCCCCACTGCAACTTCACTCTCATCAGGAAATTCAATTACAAAGATAGAAACACATATAACAGGTGAAGCAAAAATACAGCAGCTCCATTACTTAACACTGGATAGTCAAATGATTCCCAGATGAACAACAGGCCCTATCTTCAGCTAAAAACTAGCTCACCTGGTATAGAGAAAGGAACAGTTGATAGATCAAAGAGGTGGTAGAGATAACAGAGAGTAAGTGATGTGGATATGGAATATATTAAGAGCATAAAAATGCAGTTTGACCCACAAGTTTTTCCTAGTTATGCATTGATGAGGAGACACAGGGAAAATGATGTCAAATTAAAAGAAAAATCCTTTTGGCAAGTTTAAACTTCATCTCCATCATTTCTCTCTTAATCTGTTACCCAGATATGCACTTAAAATAGGAATGCGGGCCTACTGGGGCATGAAATAGTTGAGAACTATTCAACAATGAGGAGAATCAGGGAAATCTCTTTAGAAGGGCCCTTTGGAATTTAAGCCAGTTGAACTTGAATAGCCACAGATAATTTACCATGATCCCTAAACTCGGAGGAGAATTTTTATTATGAGAACTTGACTCTGTACTAAGGTTATCATCCTTTTTCAAAATCGATAACTGTAGAAGTTATGATGTGAGATAAGGTAAGAATGAGTGTTCTTCATGTCTCTAAGGGATTAGGGTAGGTAAGAAAAAGGTAAGGGATGTGAATACCTCAAGACCTCCTGCTCTCACTTCTCAAAGTCATAGCCAGTCTGGTTAAACCACATTTCTTCTTGTGTCTTCATTTCCCTCAGGGAAAGTTCCACAATAATTATAAAAATGTTATATGAAATACTGAGGTGTGTGTCCTCTATATCATATCTCATCATTCAAGAACTGAAAATGATGTCCAACTCTGAACACTTGGGAATGCCTTTTAGTCTCCTTTCACTGATTCTCAAAGTTAGTCTAAATCTCTCTGGAAAAGAATCTCTATTTTCAATATATGATGACCTTACCAACACCCCTTCTGCTTTTTCATAATGCACACTATCTGTTTAAGCACTGACTTTCACAAAAGCAATTTCTGGCTCAAATTCATTCATCCTAAGATGCCAGCTGGTTATGATTTTAAGTTACAGGTGCAGTAAGATATCCTAAGGAGATCCAGCCATGGTCTCTGCCTCATTTGATGGGTCTGATGGCCAACATCTTGACTAAGCTCCAAAATTTTAAATTTTAATTTAGCATATTTAGTACAAAATTGGGTTACCAAGTAAGTATCCCATTTGATCCATGCTATAAATCACACCACTGTTTGTCTTGATTTGACAAACACAGTTAGACACTGAGAGGTAAAAGATGAAAGTTTGGAATGTGATGGCATAAGGCTGGAAATCATAGATCAGAAATCAAGGAAGAGAAGTGAAAAGCACATGTTAATTCTCCAGGAGTTTCCAAGTCTAAAGCAGAGCTTTAGGAATGTGAAATGTTCATGTTTTTTGTTTTTGTTTTTTTCTTAATCTGAGTATGTTTTTTACATACTGCCTTTTCTGGTAACTTCATTAAGCCTGTGTAATGATAGTTTGCTTCAACCCAAGGCTGCATCAGTATTCATTATTATCTATTTGGTGCATTGTAGTAGCATAAATATAACTAAATTACTAGGGTCAAACCATAATGGGAGCTGTTGTGATAGTAATTAGAAGAGAAATCTAGCCTTTTTGGTGAAACTTGCAGAAATGTAGCATGGGGTGTGTGCTTGTAGGGTGCACTTAAAGTCAGGTTGTGGGTTCAAGGTGGTAAAATGGGTGATGAAGGTATACCATTAATCACAGTTCTAGAAGATGCTCTGTACAACCCTCTTCTTTTCTCTCTGCAAGGCAGTTCTGAGGCTGACAATAAGACAGAAACCAACAGCTTAGAGCGAAGGTGCAAACTTTCATGCCTTCACTAATTGTCACTGAACAACTGTAACTTAATTGAGGTTATTTAAAAGAAAAAAGGAACTATAAGAAAGTGTAGTTCCCCACTCAGCATCTCAGTGTGGGTACCTTTCTATTCCAGGAGAGCCATCATTTCACTCTCTGTCTTTGCCCAGAAGAGCTGTCTGTCACAATGTATCTTTAGAATGTTTTAATATAGAGAGGAGGAATTACCCTTATTGTCTACACACATATCCCATCAGCTTGGAAAGCAAAAGCAGAAGTCCAGTCTCAGCAGTTTCTAGCCTTTCTAAGTGTAATGATTCTAGACTCAAATTGAGGTGGGTGGAAATGCTTAGCCCAAGTCTTTAAAATTGATACATACCTGCTGATAAACACTTTTCACTAGAAGCAAGAATGGTAAGAATTCTAAATTGATGAAATGTCTCTCTAATAACCTAAGTGAGAGAATTAACAGTGTCCTCAAACTGTAAGAAATGCCTGCTCATTCAGCAAACAGTTCCTATCTACCTAAGGACCCCTTGTCTTAGTCCCATTCCACGTTCTCCTGGGACTCTGTTCCATGTAGACATGTGGAATGTTCAGAGTTGTGGGTAACCTTTTCCAAATTATGTCCTTTTTCCATCATGGCTTTGTGGAATTTAAGAAATAAATTATTTTTTTACACTCATGTAATGGAAGTTTCCAATTTGGAAAGCTGTTTACAGTCATGGTTGTTTCTCTAATAACAAGCATAGAGCCTGGAATATAGTAGGCACTCGGTATTTTTTTGAAAGGATGAATAAATTGCTACTAAAGTTAATGGATGTGAAAACGGCCAATCTCCACCACATTTATGAATAGTAAACCAAAAAATGGAGAAAAAGGCAACAACAATTGACTTCAAACTGCCATAATGACCCAAAATACTGGGTCTATGTCTTCTGCTTCCTTTGACTTTTCCAAAATACACAGCCAAAATGTTTCCATTTGGCACAAAATTCCATGAAGTTCTAGAATGGTGAATTATTTAATATATTATTCATGATTATCATTTGTCTACCTCCACATCATTGTTCATCTTGTGAAATTTCACAGTTAATCAGTTAATAAGTTAACTGTTATAAGTTAATAAGTTATAGCTTATTCAGGCTTTCCTTTTTCTGTTAAGCAATTTTAAAATTAGTTGTATAATTTAAAAAAATTAGTCAAGCTATACATTTTAATATGTAGAGAGCAGATTATATTTAGATAGTCAAATTTTAAAAACTAAGATAATAAGCTAAAATATTATGGCAAGTTGAATAATTTTTAACAAATATTCATGACATGACTTTCAAGTTGACTGTGTAACTTATTTTGGTCGATGAGATGTTAGCAGATGTGTCTTAAACAAAGGTTTGATATATGCTTGTACATTGGGGTTGTTCTGTAGCTCTACTGCCTTTGCCATAAGAGGAACGTATCTTGGTAGCCACTGTCTAAGACAAGGATGGGAAACTGCTGCAGCTGACCTGTGTCCAGCCTGCACCTTTGAGCCACACCCAGTCAAAAACAGTCTAGATTTGGCAGATTCCATGATGGCCTGGAAAGGTGGGAGTATTAGGGCTCATTGCTATAAGCCAACGAGTTATGTATGTTTTATTGAGTACATTATTGAGAAAACAACCAACTGATACAACTAGCCATGAACTAACAGTATTTTACTTTTAGAGACTTCTATATGTAAGGACTGTAACATAGGAGATTTCACTTAATCCTGAATACAATCCCATAAACCAGATACAACTCATATCCTTATTCTACATGTTTGAAAGCTGAGACCCAGAGTAGGAAAGAAGGTTTTCATACCTTCAAAACAAGGTGTGATTCTAATCTATACGTCTCCAAAACCCATGTTTTAAGTTGCTTTATCCATCTAGATGTAGCTAAATGTGACTATATATTCTCTGGTATCTAGTAAGTGCTCAGTAAATAGCAATTCACTTAATTTCCCTTTTTCTTTCTTCAGTTTCACTTATCATATCAAATGAAATTAAAATAGACTAAGGCCTCATATACTATAGAAAGACATATCAGAAATGTTTGTTCCTGACATGGTATTTATAATATAATACCAAAAGTGAAAATAAGATGTTATCTAATCACATATTTAACTAAGATTGGAACAGTGACTGAAATACTGTCATAAGCCAGACATAATTAATTGAGAAACTGAGTTTTCAGTTAATAACCACCTCAGAGAATGAGAGAAAGAAGAGATTATATGCTGTACTGATCAAAGTAGGCTTAATCCATTAATGTTATCCCTTCCTTAAACTGGAGATTAAGAGTTGATTATAAGTATGTTGTCATTAATACACTTACACTGTAATAATTGCTACTGGATTAAAAGTCTCCATGTCCCCTCTGAATGCATATTTTAAGTTGAATAATTAATTTGCAGGAGATTGTCCATCCTGAAAAGATATTTGCATTTGGTATGTCCCTATCTAAAGGACTTTATTCTCCCTTGTATACTTGGTAAATTCTTTTCTGATCTTCCCAGGTAGGTGATCTTTCTTTCCTCTAAGCTTCTGTAACAAATAATGGTAAAAAAATTTTATGGCTTTTCTACATTGCTGTAATCACTCCATGCTCCTGTCTCTTCTACTGACTTCTTTGAGGACAGATATTTTTGCCTTCCTTGTTAGCAAGCTCAGTGCTTGGCATGAAGTAGGTATGCCAAAATACTGAATGAATGAATGACATAGTTAGATCTTAAGAATTCAACCTTTAGGAATAGAGTGAAACAGAAATGTAATCATTTCAATCAGAGGACTGCTGCTATTGCTACTACTTCAGTTGTGTCCGACTCTGTGCGACCCCATAGATGGCAGCCCACCAGGCTCTGCCATCCCTGGGATTCCCCAGGCAAGAACACTGGAGTGGGTTGCCATTTCCTTCTCCAGTGCATGAAAGTGAAAAGTAAAAGTGAAGTCGCTCAGTCGTGTTTGACTCTTCGCTACCCCATGGACTGAAGCCTACCAGGCTCCTCGGTCCATGGGATTTTCCAGGCAAGAGTACTGGAGTGAAACAGAAATGTAATCATTTCAATCAGAGGGCTAAAAGAACTAATTCTTGATGCCAAGAGTGACCCCGAGTGGCCTTGACCTTCAGCAGCTTGAAGTAAGACGGGTTCTCAGCCAGAAATTGATGCTGGGTCAGGATGGTGAGAGCACCAAATCCTAGCCACTAGACTAGAGGTCAGGCTTCCCTGGTGGCTCAGATAGTAAAGAATCTGCCTGCAATGCTGGAGACCTGGGTTCAGTCCCTGGGTTGGGAAGATCCCCTGGAAGAGTACCTGGCAACCCACTCCAGTATTCTTGCCTGGAAAATCCCCACAGAGAAAGAAGCCTGGTGGGCTATAGTCTATGGGGTCACAAAGAGTTGGACATGACTGAGTGGCTAAGGACATACAGACTAGAAGTCAGTGACCAGGGCATGGCTCTTGGGCTGTGCAGAAAAGAATTTCCACAAAGATGGAAAGTAGTAAAGCAAGTAAAGTGTTTATTAGGAGGAAAAAGAGTATAATACATGTGGATAGACACTTGGGCAGACTCAAAGAGCAAGTCCCTGAGTCACCCCCTCATGGGCATTTCTTTTATGGGGCATTTCTTTTGGATTTCTTTTGGCCAATCATATTGATTTGCTTGGTTCACAGTTCCTATTCAGTATATCTCAAGATCGTCCCATGTGTACGCACACATCTCTCAGCCAAGATGGAACCTACCACAAAGGCCAATGGGTAATAAGCATCTCTTGTCATCTCTCCTTTTGGCCTCCAAGGAGCCTTTCTGTGCATATGTGGTTGGGGAGGTCTGCTGACTTTGAGAATGAGATGTGGTCCGGGTAGGGTCCAGCCTCCTCTCTTAATTGTCCTGCTTTTTTCGTCTTGGAGTTCCAGTCCACAGGAATGAATCTCCTATTACTTTACCCTGGGTGGCTCTTTTACTTTCTGCCTCAGAAGGGCATGTCTCTGTTGAGTTTGGATCAGAGACAAATTAACTGAGAAGAGGAAAGAAATTCAATGAGAAGATGAGGAAGAATAGTGATAGACTATCTCTTTTATTTACCTTTTATCTTTGCATATTCCTACTTTTCCTTGTATCTTTGACGTAGTATGCCAACTGGAATTAAATATTTTCCCATAGGTTTTTTTATATGTATAAATAGGCTACGTGGGTAAGTACTGAAATGGTGGCATTACATAAACAGATTATTCAGATAAAATGTATTAAAGGAAAAAAAAATGTATTCCCCATTCCATTTATCTCAAATTTGATTTTCTTACCCTTGTCCCATTGTTTACCTTCTTTGGGAGAGAGGCTAGAGATAACAGGTTATTACAAGACCTAGACTCTGACAAATATAATTCTGACACTAATTTCATCTTTACTATTGGAAATAAATTCTGGACAAAACCCTCTTTAGGGTCAAAACTCTCGTTAGGGTTAAAACTCTCTTTAACCCTCTGTTATACCACACATGCATGAAAATATATCATATAAAAATATCCTGAAATCAAATTTCAATGTTTTGAGTCTCAGCAACACTGAATCTTTATATTACATAAACACTGATTCCAAATGCCTAAGTTGTATTTGAAATGAGAGTCACACAAAGACATCAACTCCCTGCAAAGGCTTAGTTAACCTTCTTCTGTCCTGCAGTGTGATTTAGAATATGGGGAGAGGAATTAGAAATTTAACCCTTGGTTGCTATATGTAAATATCTTCAGATTAAAACAAATGGAGCTAATTTAAGTCATCTTAAATGGGCTAACCAAATTTACCTTTCAAAAATGGGACATTAAATGAAAAAATCTAGGTATTTAAAATAAGAGGTTTAATAAATATTGGCATTATCTATCTATATTGTAGATTGGCAACCAATGTTAATTTACTTGACTAAGTACTGGCATTTCTTTTTTTTTTTTTTCTAATTTTATTTTATTTTTAAACTTTACATAATTGTATTAGTTTTGCCAAATATCAAAATGAATCCGCCACAGGTATACATGTGTTCCCCATCCTGAACCCTCCTCCCTCCTCCCTCCCCATACCATCCCGGTATTGGCATTTCAATGTGCCTTTCTTGGAGAAATTTTAGTAAAGAAGGATGAGCTTCTGAGTTGGACATTTCAGGTTTGAATATGATGTGACATTAAGTAATCGTATTTAATCTCACTGGTTTTAGTTTTCTCAACTATGAAATGAGGGCAGTAATAGTTCTTACTTCATGAGGTTACTGTGAGGAATAAATGTGCCAATATTTAGAACAATAATTGACATATATAGCAAAGAGTCAATAAACATTAGCTGTTATTAATATTTCCACAGCCTCCTATTGATTATTCAGTTTTTACTGTTATTTTCAGATAAAAAGGGAAAGAAGAAATCTTTTGTGTGTGTGTGTTTGTGTATAAGTAGGACTAGAATAACTTGAAGAAAATCTTAAAATGTGCCTAAAATGATGAACCCTGGAGAAGGAAATGGCAACCCACTCCAGTATTCCTGCCTGGAGAATTCCCATGGACAGAGGAGCCTGGCAGGCTACAGTCCATGGGGTCGCAGGAGTCAGACATGAATTAGCGACTAAACCACTACCACAAAAATGATGAAAATGTTATAAATTCTGAATTCTTAAGTTTACAATAAATTCTAAGTAACTTATTTTAGTTATGAACTTAATTTAGTTTTAATCTTTCATTCCTTAGGTTTTCAGATAAGATAACCAGAGCAGTAAATAGTGCTTTTGGAAAATATTATCTATTAACAATAAAATAGGGAGCATAGATTTGTTTTACATTATTCTCACATGATATTTCTTGTCAATGACCTGAGCTGAGTCTGAACTGGTGTTCTTGAAAAGAAAGACTTGGTTTACAAATCCCTTAAGCTCTAATGCAGTCATTTTAATTCACAACAGGCTAGAACCTTGTATAATTGTTCTCAGCTCAATACAATCTTTAACAGCTTTTGATTTACATATTGGGCAGCTGTTTTGAATAAGAAGTTGTCCATCATGGATCCTTTTGTCATCTGTCCAAGGAATGTGTTTATAAATGGTTCTTAATAGAATAATGAAGGATTCATGTGAGAACAATGATCAATAGCCAACCTTAGAAACAATATAAGTCCAAGACAGATGTAAATTGTGACAGGGCATAACAGTGTCAAGTTATCTATGGGGAATGTGCACAATTGCTCCTGGAAAACAAATGGAAATTTTCAAGTCTTTGACTATTGGACAGAATTTGATTCCTTGACACAGAGGCATTCAGATTCTGTGTTAAATAAATCATTGACCCACACATGACTGAGACTATGTAGATAAATGTGAACAACAGTGCCCAGGGAAAAGGCAGTTCAAAGAGGCCAGCCAGATCAGCTCTGGACTGTGATTATGGACTGTACCCCACTTTAGCCTTCAGGAACAGATGTCCGTTGCTATAAGAATGAGCCACGTTGATAGCAAAGTTTCTGTACAAACACATTTTAGACTATGTCAGACACATCTGTTCAAGGGCTTTGTAATAGCTTTATTTATTTCTTGCCTGAACTGGAACGTCAGAAGCACGCACTCCATGTTAAGCCAAGAGTTCCCTTTGTTCCACACAGCGGCCACAGCTGGAACTTTTTGTTGGTTGACACAGCCAGATCTTCTGTAGAGACCATTATATTCTTTGGCATATTTCAGTGAGTTTGCATCTTTTAATCCACCTCAGGAAGCAGTGGGGAGTTTGTTAGGGCCACGCGCAGAAGATTCTATTAAAACTACACTGGGATACCAGCTGGGAATGCAAAATTGATAGCACTGAGGTGGCCTGCTACCAAGTTGGTCTTGGTGAGGGGAGCTCTCTGCCATAGCCCTGTTCACTTAGATCATTTAGGAAAAAAAAAGCATCAAAACAGACTTAGCTTCTCATTCTCATGTGTTGAGGTTGCTCCTAGATAACTATTTCTAGCCAAAATGAAAAGGGAAAAAAAAATTATTGTATTAATAGATTATAAGGTCTGTGTACAGTTTCATGAGGATTACTAGAAAAACATCTGGCCTACAAAAGTTGAAGAGGAGATTAGTTAAAACTAAGTTCTGCTTAGATTTCTAATATAATGAAGGCTGTTTTTCCTTTTTAACTACATCAATTGAAAGCCCAATTTCAATGTTGAGTGCCTTCAGGAGTCATAAATTAAAGAAGGGCAGGGGGAACGGAAAAACATTAGTGGATATTCACAAATGTGCACCTAGAATAGTATTTGATTGATTGTATCCAGCCTTGTTCAGACAAGCTAACTGCCTGCTTCTAGTTTTCAGAAACATCCTATCTTAGAGTACTCCATCCCAGCCCTGGAACATCCACACTCACATTGTTTTTGACTTTCCCTTCCTACTGACTGACTCAATTCAGGAAGGAAGCTGCTCAAGCCTTTCCAACAGGCAAGCCAACGGCACTCTCATGTGTTCCTCTTCTTAGTAACCCACTTGACCACTTGATAATTTCCTATTACTTGGCATATTGTATATGAGATTATACTTCTGACTACAACTGAACTCCAGGACCCTTCCCTGTAAGTTTCTCTACCAAAAATGTCTATTGGGAAGAAGACTCTCTTCCAGGGACATCACCATCCCCATGAGAGGTTTTGAATGAGAAACCCTCCAAACATAATTTCTACTGATCTTGCTAGAGCATCCTTGTGAGAAGCGGAAACATAAAGAATTATATGTCATTATGGAGATGCATGGAGAAGGCAATGGCACCCCACTCCAGTACTCTTGCCTGGAAAATCCCATGGATGGAGGAGCCTGGTAGGCTGCAGTCCATGGGGTCGCTAAGAGTTGGACATGACTGAGTGACTTCACTTTCACTTTTCACTTTCATGCATTGGAGAAGGAAATGGCAACCCACTCCAGTGTTCTTGCCTGGAGAATCCCAGGGATGGAGGAGCCTGGTGGGCTGCCATCTATGGGGTCACACAGAGTCAGACACAACTGAGGTGACTTAGCAGCAGCAGCAGGAGCATGGGGATGCATATGCATTTAACACATTGCTCAATACAAATAAAATGATAAAACTCCGTTCTAGGAAAGGGAACAGCATAATAAGCATGACATAGATGGACGATGTTCAGTAATCCATAGCCAGAAACACCACAGAGATAACCTAGACACAGGGGACTCTTCTGGGTATGTATGTACCAAAGATTAGAATACACATAACGAATGAGCACCTTTGAAATTTTAACACAAGAAGGTAAATGTGTCCTTATAACAAGTAGCATGTAGAACATTTAGAACATCACAAGTTCTAAAATTATAAAATTTTGATGTGATTCCAGTTCAGCAACATGGTTGAATAACTAAGCATTTTACTTGTACTGTGTCTTTGTACTCTATTGTTTAGAAGAAAGTTACTCAACTATACTAGGAGACAGGATTCATTGAGGACTTTCTTAAAGGTTGCTTATTACAGTGGCCTAGTAGAAATGTCTTTTATACTATTCATGGGGTTCTTGTGGTAAGAATACTGGAGTGGTTTTCCATTCCCTCCTTGAAGGCAAAAGTGGAAGAGGGCAACAGAGGATGAGATGGTTGAATGGCATCACTGATTCAATGGACATGAACTTGGGTGAACTCCGAGAGATAATGAGGAGTAAGGAGGCCTGGTGTGCTGCTGTCCATGGGGTCACAAAGAGTCAGACACAACTTAGTGACTGAGTAACAACAATAGTAGAAATGTCACAGGTCTTGGAGTTAGATGTTTCTCATTTCTTCCAGGTCCGTTACTTCCTCACTATTTGACCTTAAGGAAACTGAAAAATCTCATTGTGTTATAGTTTCCTTACTTGTAAATTGGAATAACATTACCTCTGTAACAAATCCTATCAAATTAATCTCATGTCTTTTTCTAAGTAAAATATTGGCCCATTTATATATGGTATTGGTAAGTACAATTGGTAATTATACACACACACACACACATATATATATATATATAGTTTTTATTTTGAACCATGAACAGAAACACAGCTCATGGTGTTTGAATAACCAATAAAAGGGCACCCTGCATTTTACACTGAATACAATAAAAATCCTGGGAAGAATACATAGGTCAGATATTTGAGGATTCTGATAGATAAGTCACAGCAGGCATGTTAGAAAGACTATAATTTAAAGTATTACCAAACTTGGAGATAAATTTACTATTTTTTTCCTTCCAATCTTCCCACTGTTTAGCCTTAGAAGACAAATCAAACTCAAAGAAAGAAGGAAGGAAATACTAATTTAAAAGTACTAAAATTAATGAAATTGAAAAAGAAATAATGAAATTTCAGGAAAAAAATCAAAGAAATTAAAAGCTAGTCCTTTGAGGAGGAGTGAGAATAAAATGGATGAACTTCTTTCAATGGCAAGAGACAGAGAGAGAGGAGAAAGACTGAACACAAATTACCAAAGAATTAGTACTGAAACAGGCACTATCACTACAGATACCCATAGACTATAAAAAGATAAATGAAATATTTGAATTATACACATAAACTTGAAAACTTAGATGACACGAACCCGTTTCTCGAAAACCACAAATATTGAAAGCTCACATAAGATAAAATAGATAATATGAGTATATGAGTAGTTTTACAACTATTAAAATACTTATTCAATCAATTATTTTAAAACCTGGGCCCAGATTTTAAAATAAGATGGTGTTATTGGTGAATTTTTAAATAATTTTAGAAATTATAGCAACTTTAGATATTTTCTATAAAATAGAAAATGAAGAAACACTTTTGAAGTGATTTTATAAAGCCAGCAGTATCCTAATACCAAAGTCAGATAAAGACAATTCTAGAAAAGTATACACCAATATCCCTCATGAAGACAGACACAAAAAACACTCCACAGAACAACAGCAAATCAAACCAAATCTGGTAATGTATTAAAAATAACGATATAATAGAATAATACATCACAACTCAGTGTGATTCATTCCAGAAATCCAATGCCCATTTGATATTAACAAATCAAATAATGAATCTAATATAAAGAAGAACATTTCTCACTGTATGCCTTTGCCTGTATTCATTTCTAGGCTTGAAACAGCTTCAGCAATCTTTATGTGGCTCATTCTTAAAAATTCAATTTAGAAATGTCACCTGTTCTCTCTTCCTACTTTCTCCCCACCTCTATTCTTCTCCAGCTCTTCCCAAGACCTGTTAAAACCTCAGGAAAATCTCAATCACTTCATTTTTTATTGAATTGCAATTGTCTTTTTAAATGGCTATCCGCTTCTCTAAATAAAAGACATTTCTAGAACACTCATTTCCTAGTTGGAGCTGAGAGACTGATAATTGAGAGCAAATGAAACTATAGCAAATATACTGTGTTCCAGAATATGATGAAAGTGGTTCTTATAAAAGCGTTTGGAAGTAACTGTTCCAAAGAAAGAGGTAGTTGTATCAAAATTAATATCAGCCTATGTTTTCTTCAGCATTTGGGTTATAGAACAGATAATTTGACAAGAAGTTCACACCTGCTTATAAGTGAACTGGAATCCACAAATGGAACGTTAAAATTAATGTTTCACTCTTACTAGTGAAAGATGTTCCTTAATTTCAGGGGAAATTATATGGGTCAAAAAGAAGAGTGCCTGCCTGGGCATAGAGACAACAGGAAAGGATCCAGGACCCAGACTGAATCTCAAGTTTCTTAAATAGCCTGGTAATGAGACCACTAATATAATAATTTGATCCTAGATTATGTAAAGAAAAATATGCCAGGCAAGACTGGAAGTAATCTTTCAACTTCTCACTACAGTTACCAGGTTCTTAAGCATATTAAGAATAATTTTTCTGTTTGCACCTAGAAAGGATTTGGGGGAAAATTTTTTTGTTGATTCTTTTATTTATTTATTTATATAAATTTATTTATTTTAATTGGAGGCTAATTATTTATATATTCAGTTCAGTTCAGTTCAGTCTCTCAGTCATGTCTTTTTGTGACCCCATGAACCACAGCACGCCAGGCCTCCCTGTCCATCACCAACTCCCGGAGTCCACCCAAACCCATGTCCATTGAGTCGGTGACACCATCCAACCATCTCATCCTCTGTCATCCCCTTCTCCTCTTGCCCTCAATCTTTCCCAGCATGAGGGTCTTTTCAAATGAGTCAGCTCTTCACATCAGGTGGCCAAAGTATTGGAGTTTCAGCTTCAACATCAGTCCTTCCAATGAACAGCCAGGTCCGATCTCCTTTAGGATGAACTGGTTGGATCTCCTTGCAGTCCAAGGGACTCTCAAGAGTCTTCTCCAACACCACACTTCAAAAGCATCAATTCTTCAGCGCTAAGCTTTCTTCACAGTCCAACTCTCACATCCATAAATGACCATTGAAAAAACCATAGCCTTGACTAGACAGACCTTTGTTGGCAAAGTAATGTCTCTGCTTTTTAATATGCTGTCTAGGTTGGTCATAACTTTCCTTCCAAGGTGTAAGTGTCTTTTAATTTCATGGCTGCAATCACCATCTGCAGTGATTTTGGAGCCCAGAAAAGTAAAGTCAGCCACTGTTTCCATTCTTTCCCCATCTATTTGCCACGCAGTGATGGGACCAGATGCCATGATCTTGGTTTTCTGAATGTTGAGCTTTAAGCCAGCTTTTTCACTCTCCTCTTAGACAACCTTATATAAATGATCAAAGTTTCTCAGACAGACCCTTCTGAGAAATAAACTAGTTAAAAATTGGTGGGTGACTGCTCAGTCTACAGTGGAGGCAGAAGATAGCCTTGGGGGACAGTGACCCCCTCCTTTCATGGAAGAACCAGAAAGAAGTTGTCCTGTGTTAGAAGTGGTGGCCTCTGAGACATCTTTTCTTTTAAACTTTCCTGACTCGTCCAAACATGAAACAGTGAGCAGATATTATTTTTGTGAGCAAAAAGAAATTATTGTTAACAAATAATATTGTAAAATAAAGTGCATTTACAAACTAAAAAAAAAAAAAAAAATTGGTGTAGCCAATCAAGACAGGAAATGGCTTTTTGAGCCAATGGAGGATTATAGATCTGCTTTTCTCTAGCTTAGCAAAGAAAAGGATGTTCTTAAAGGAAAAAAACAATGGCAGTTTGATGTTAGGGAAAATTTGACAATGAAGGAGGCAGAGGACACAAATTTTTCCCTAATGGATATTTAATTAGGAATGAACTGAATGGTTTTGAAAATTTCCTCTAGATCTAGATTTTTAATGGGAGATGGAAATTTCAAAATTTTTGATCTCTGCATCTGAAATTGTTCACAATTCTTTATTGCTGTTTATTCCTTAATTAAGGCCTCATGTACAACCACTTCTGGCCAGCCTTCCAGTTTCTCCCATCCACCCTTTTCCTTCCCTCTTGAACTAGAATGAGTACTAATGATTCCAATGTTTCATCACTCCCTATAGTCTTTTCCCCCAAACTTGCCCATGTGTCATGTGACTTCTTCTCCCTGAAGAGACAGAGTCTATTTTCCTCCATCTTGGTTCTCAGTGTAAGCCATGGGATTTGTTTTGTCCAATAGAATATTAGAAGATTGATGTTGGCAGAGGATTACAGAATAGCATGTGTATTTCTGCTTCTTTTGTTGCTCTTACATAAATGTTGTAGGAACGTGCCTGTGCTAGCCTACTAGAGGATAAGAGATGTGGAACAGAATTGCATCATTTATTACTCTCCAGCCAAGTCCATACTAGATACTAGTTCAATCAATAGCCAGCCAACACCCAAACATATAAGCCAGAACAGCCAAGATCAACAGTGCCACCTAATCAACATGCAAGTGGCTAGGCATCTTTTGAAGGAAATGTTGCTAACTTGGTGTTACTTCCCTCTTCTGTTCTCACTGATGAGAGATCTTTGTTGGATGGTTTGTGTTGTGTCAGTGTAGAGTATTATTACCTGGTCAGTTGAAGTACTCTTTCCTCTGTTGGCATCTTCTGTAATCTGTAATGTGCTTTATCACACTCTCCTTTGGACATTACCTTCTATTCATAGGGCTTTTTGCCAAGATGTCCTCAGTTGAACAGATCATGCAAATTTCATTACCTTCTCTTTGTCCACAGTATCTGGATCCTTTAGATCTTCTGTCATGCATCTTCTGGCATGGAAATGTTTATATAGTTTCCCACATGTCTCTGAGACATCTGGAGACTAGAGTGTGAAAGTGAGAACAACTTAGTTGCATATTACCTGTCTTAGTTCCATCTCTATAGGTCACGTTTGGCATAAAGGATATTTGTTTGGTTCTTTCTATTGCAGTAATCTCAGGATCCTAGCCAATGTTTGACCTGGGAGCAAGTCTCTTCTACCCTTAGAAGGCCCTCATTTCTGCCCAGACTTTCTTTTCTTTAGCCCACATCCAGGGGTCATTCAGGAGGCAGATTCTCTAATTTCCTTTTAGGAACCTCATATTAAAGCTCTCCCCTTGCTCTCTAAAATTCCCTCTCATTCCAATCAAATGAAACTTCATTTACTATTTAGGAGCAAGCACAAAACTTTTTTCAACTGTCTAATGTAATATTGTTTCAGGTGTAATCTGTGTGCCACTTTGCCATCAAGTCTTGTTTTTGGAACTACACGATATCTGGCTTTTGCTAATAAATAGCCTAGATTTTTAATACTACTGTCCTGGTATGAGTTTCAGGAGATTGTTATGAAATTCAAAGCAAGATCTTGACTTTTTCCTCTCATTGTGTGATCACTAAGTGGACGCCCTCTTATGTATTGAATATTTCTTATGCAATATTACAATAAGGAGAAAGGAGGGTGATAATCCTTTTTTTAAAAAATTTATTTATTTATTGGAGGCTAATTATTTTACAATATTGTATTGGTTTTGCCATACATTGAGATGAATCTGCCATGGGTGTACATGTGTTCCCCATCCTGAACCCCCCTCCCACCTCCCTCCCCATCCCATCTCTCTGGGTCATCCCAGTACACCAGCCCCAAGCACCAAAATAAGGGTGATAATCCTTGTCCAGTATTTAACAATTTTTATTCTCATACTGTAAATAAAATATAATAATTGAGAAGAGATAACCCAGAGATGACATGATTAAATAAAGATTAAAGACAGAATCCTGAAAAACATGAACATTAAAAGTATATAAAAAGAAGGTGAAACTGTATAGAAGATAAGAAAGAGACAGAGAAGATATAAAGGTACCTAGGAGAGTTTGATGACATACAAATAAAGAAAAAAAAAGAATAATGGTAGAATACAATGTTGCATATTGAGAAATGATTAGGTCTTTGAAATCAAATGTAGGTAAATTAACATCCTAACTCACTCTTAACAAATTTCTCAACCTCATTAAATCTTATTTGCCTCATCTGTATTCATAAAATAGTATTTGATACTTAAATGGTTAAATTGGCTATATAAAGAGATAATGCATATAACATTGCCCAATGATAAACTACATAATGAACAATGATTTCAATATCATAGCTACAGAGCCTTCATGAAATCAATTTGAAATATTTTCTATACACTAAGGAATACTTTTAATAATTGAAAATAGAGCCAGATGACATATTATTTATTGAGGAAGAGGCATTTTGACAGTTTTTATTCCAATTATTTGCCTATTTAATTTTTCAACTGCATCTTTACTCAGTTTTTGTTTTCCTGTCTGGACAATGTATATTATATTTCCATGGCAGAGAAAATGCAAAATAAAAAAAAAAGAGAGAGATAGTAAAATTTCACAGGATAACCAACAGGATTTATAAATCAAAAGTACTGAAAACAAAAGAAATATAAACTTAATTAATGGAATCCACTATACAAATCTGACTCTCATATATACAAAGAACACAGTAATTAAGACGCGTATTTCACAAAAGTTTCTCACATTTGTTCCTCTCTCTCTTAGGTCATCTGACAATGAGTTTGACTTCTCAGAAGAGGGTATATAAACAATATTATGAAAGCCCTGTGTTGATCTTCATTGTCAGAAGCAAATCTAGATAGAACTTTTGAAATTGGGAATAATTCATGGTTGAAAAACACCTCAACCAAGACAACATCTAAAGAGCTGTGCTGTTGAAAGAAACTCTATTACAAGAAAAATAAACATTGTAGGAGAAATTTTCATTCAATCTATAAGCTACAGCTACTCATAACTTCAGGTAGGATCCCCCACCCAGAGACAACTGGAAAGTTGAGGTAACACGACCATCAATAAACTGAGGACTATAAACTGAGGACTTTAAACTGAGGCCTTTAAACTGAGTACTGAGGGGAGATCAAAAACAGTACCCTGATAAGGTATATAGGTTGTCAAGGAGGTCCAGCTATGCTTCATTTATGAAAACTGAAGATCCAAAAGAGATATGCATATAAAATATGATGTATTAGCCAGAGTCATGGCAGAAAAGAGATTGCTAGCTGGTCTAGAGCTGATCATGCATACAACTTAAGATGCTAATTAAAGCTGCCTTTGTCCTACACTCATTCTATTTTTGCTGGTCCGATGCTAGTACCTTAGCTGATCAGGATATTATGTGGTGACCCAAACTTTCATTCCTATGGGATCTGAATCTTAGGTTACCATAATTTTTCAATTATTAGGCTTATTTGCAAAGAAAATAGTAAAAGGTGCTATCAGAAATTCCTTTGGCCTTCTTTGTCCACATTGTATAATATTAATCCTAATCTTACCTTATAATAAAATTCTACCCCCAAAATTAGTTTCCTATTCTACTTGATGACATGATAAGTCTAAAATATTGATCCATAGTGGAGAGTATCAATTCATCAGAACCCTGGCTAGATGCCTAGAAGAAGCTTCCCCATGATGGTCATTGGGATTTCCAAAGTTCTTAAGCCCAAAGTTGATGAAGACAGGAATCAAAGATTCTCTATGTTGGCCTCATGCAGCAGAGTCAAAGAAGTAATTTCTTTTTTTTTAATTTATTTTATTTTTAAACTTTACATAATTGTATTAGTTTTGCCAAATATCAAAATGAATCCGCCACAGGTATACATGTGTAATTTCTAACTCAAACACTGAATTCTTAGAATTTTTGCACTCTGGTTATTAAAAGAGGGCAACAACATATAATGGCTACCACTTTTTGGAAGACCGTTCCTGAGTAGAGTTGAAAACACTAATTTGTACCAGCATGCCATACCCACCTGTCCACAAACCAAGCCTGGGCCTTTTCCTTATCTGCTAGCTGGTCATAATGAGCTAACCTTGAGTTCATAGTAATGGAATTAAGGAGAGGCAGTATAGAAAAAGGAGGCAAAATGGGAATATTACTCATGCCATTTTATTTATACCTTTTGAGTCTGCTCAGTCATGGTTTCACAAATATGATTCATCTTTTGTAATGGAATGTTTCTCTGCACGTCCAATTTTATGGTTCACTGGGTCAGATAATTCTCAAAGTGTGATAGGTAATTTAGACTGCATAATCACTTGATGTTCTGTTATTAAGTATTCAGTCTATCAGGGTCCAATAGCAAACCAGAAGTTTCAAACAGAGAATAGCTCTTCTCTGAAGATCAAATGGTCTTACTCTAAAAACCTAGGACTCTATTGCCATAAGTTTAACAAAACATCGATTTTTGCCTCCAATATCCCAGCACTATTGGGTCTGGTGGGTGATAAGGTCCAATTATCATGGCAGCTCAGATGACAGGCAAAACCTAACCAGCTGCATAATTCCTTCTTATTCTAGACCCTACTCAAAAGGGCAGCCTTAAGGATAAAATGTGTCCAGTGATCCTCATGCCAAATGTGCTATATCTAAAAGATCTAAAAGGGCTGTGACTCTTTCTTGGATAGTGGATAGTGTAACTATAATAACTTATTTCTCCCTTTATAAAGGATATCTTGAAATCTCTCAGATCATAGGTTCCTGAACTTTGGTTTTGTTTTGTTTTTTTTTTTCCACTTTTGACCATGCACTAATCTTCTAAGTGGTGAGATTACTGCTTGAGCTCAGTGAATCGAATTTGCACAATGTCATCAATGCAGTAGACCAGGGTGATATTCTTTGAGATGTGAAGATGACCAGGGCCCTTCAGAGCTGTAGAAGCTTAGCTCATAGAATGTGAATTCAATTAATTACCTTTTGCTATCATTGCTCTGGAAAAATTTGGACAATGACTTCTTTTACTGTTGTCTTCGGGGTTTTTTTTTTTTTGCCCCATACACACTAAATAAATATTCTATATGAAATGACAACTCAATAATAATATTTCAGGCAAAGACACACTGACCAGTTTATACTAGCCAACATTACCCAGTCAGAGAATACCACATGGAGCATATCTGAATTGCAGAGCATATTTGGATGAACCTTTTTTTTTTTTTTTTTTTTTTTATGTAGGCCAAATGAGAGTGATAAAGAGGGTACATCTAAGCCCCTTCTTTGCTTCAGGAAGAAATACTATTTCTACATGCTTCAACAAGCAGTTTTTCAATTATCCAGAGATTCTATTCTTTCGAGATAAATGCCAATGCCTAACACAGTAGATGTGTTCCCTGGTAGTCAGTTGGTAAAGAATCTGCCTGCAACGCAGAAGACCCTAGTTCGATTCCTGGGTTGGGAAGATCTGCTGGAGAAGGGATAGGCTACCCACTCCAGTATTCTTGGGCTTCTCTTGTGTCTCAGCTGGTAAAGAATCTGCCTGCAATGCAGGAGGCTAGTTTCAATCTCTGGGTTGGGAAGATCCCCTGGAGAAGGGAAAGGCTACCCACCCCAGTATTCTGGCCTGTAGAATGCCATGGCCTGCATAGACCACGGTGTGGCAAAGAGTCAGACACAAGTGAGTGACTTTCACTTCAATACATTAGATGCTTCTTCCAGTGTCATGTTATCAAGGGAAAGACTATTATCATAAGCACACCTGATTCTATTATCAAATGCCTTCCTGAATATCAATCAACCTGACTTTCTATCACCTTTAAAGAATGATCCACTCATACATTTGTTCAGCAACCACTATCAAGTCTTACCTTCTTCTTTGGCTAATATAATAAACTTTCAGAACATTGCATTCTATTTACAACCTTTGTCTATTTGCTTCCCAATTCTAATGTATTACTGACACAGTTGTTTTAATTGTTCAATTAATATATTTTTATATCTCAGAGTTATTAGTAATATTACATTAGGATGGAAAGAGTCCCAAATTTCCCACTGAAATTTATTATATATGTTATATATTATATATATAAATATAACATATATATTTAATGGCTTTTCACTTATCAGCAGAGTTGTCATGGGTGGATTAACAGTCATTAAGCAAATATAAGTTTATGTTAGAAACAGGAGAGCAGACATATCATTGCAGCAAGATGCTAAAGAAATATTGTTGGTGCTAACAAGTATAGGCAAACTATTTCTCATTATTCTGTTATTAAGTACAAAGGAGAAAGCACTTGCTAACTCAGTGGCCACATGTGAATTATCAGGGACTGGATTGATTTGTTTTAAGTTAACACTCTTTGGAAGGGATGATGCTAAAGCTGAAACTCCAGTACTTTGGCCACCTCATGCAAAGAGTTGACTCATTGGAAAAGACTCTGATGCTGGGAGGGATTGGGGGCAGGAGGAGAAGGGGACGACAGAGGATGAGATGGCTGGATGGCATCACTGACTTGATGGACGTGAGTCTGAGTGAACTTCAGGAGTTGGTGATGGACAGGGAGGCCTGGCATGCTGCGATTCATGGGGTCACAAACTGAACTGAACTGAACTGAGCACTCTAAAACTACAAATGTGACTGATATCTCTACTTGATGAAGTATGCAGATATTTAAAAACATTGTCTATCTCACTTTTGAAAAGGTCAAAGAGGGAAGTTAAATGAGAACTGGTAGGAATCACCATCTCAGCATCATGCAGTTGTTTTGTGGAGACATCAATCCCTGTCACTAAGATGTCTGCCTAGAGATGTGCCATTGCTTTTGCTTTACAATATGACAGTGTGAAGGACAAAATGGAAGGGGAAAGGAAGGTCTATATTGTCTTTATTGCTATAATAGCCATCAATCTACAAGTCAGCAAGCCAAGTGTGAATTCTGTGGGTTATAAGGTAATCTAGTTCTGCTTCAGTGTTTGAGATTCAGAAAATAACTACTATTGATGGGAATGTAAATGTCTACAGCCACTATGGAGAACAGTACAGAAGTTTCTTAAAAAACGAAAAATAGATTACCACATAATCCAGCACTCCTGGTCGTATATCCAGAGAAAAGCATGCATGCACTTCAGTGTTCACTGTAGTGATGTTTATAATAGGTTAGACATGGAAGCAAACTAAATGTCCATTGACATATGAATGGATAAGGAATATGTGGTACACATATACAAAGAAATATCACTCTGCCATTAAAAAGAATGAAATAACGTACTTTACAGCAATGTGGATGGATTCAGATTATCACACTAAGTGAGGTAAGTCAAATACAAATATCACATGAAAATGCTTATATATGGAATACTAAAAATGATGCAAATGAACTTCTTTACAAAGCAGAGCAATTCACAGACACAGAGAACAAACTTATGGTTAACAGAGGGAATGGTAGGGAGCAGAGAGATTGAGAATTTTGGATTGACAAGTACACACTCATATATTTGAAATATTTGAAACAGATAATCAACAAGGACCTATTGCACAGCATTGGGAACTCTCCTCAGCACTCTGTAATAACCTAAATGAGAAAGGAATTTGAAAAGGATTTATATATATATATATATATATATATATATATATATATATAACTGAATCACTTAGCTGGAAAGTCAGTTCAGTCACTTGGTTGTATCCAACTCTTTGTGACCCCATGCACTACAGCAATGCCAGGCCTCCCTCTCCATCACCAGTCACGGAGTTTACCTAAACTCATGTCCATTGAGTCAGTGATGCCCCATCTAACCATCTCATCCTCTAACATCCCCTTCTCCTCCTGCCTTCAATCTCTCCCAGTGTCAGGGTCTTTTCAAATGAGTCAGTTTTTCACATCAAGTGGCCAAAGTATTTGAGTCTCAGCTTCAGTATCTGTCCTTCCAATGCATATTCAGGACTGATTTGCTCCTTGCAGTCCAAGGGACTCTCATGTGTCTTCTGCAACACCACAGTTCAAAAGCATCAATTCTTCAGTGCTCAGCCTTCTTCATACTCCAACTCTCACATCCATACATGACTACTGGAAAAACCATACCCTTGACAAGATGAACCTTCGTATGCAAAGTAATGTCTCTGCTTTTTAATATGCTATCTAGGTTGGCCATAATTTTTCTTCCAAGGACTAAGCGTCTTTTAATTTCATGGTTGCAGTCACCATCTGCAGTGATTTTGGAGCCCAAAAGAATAAAATCTACTGCTGTTTCCACTGTTTCCCCATCTATTTGCCATGAAGTGATGGGACCAGATGCCATGATCTTTGTTTTCTGAATGTTGAGCTTTAAGCCAACTTTTTCACTCTCCACTTTCACTCTCATCAAGAAGCTCTTTAGTTCTTCTTCACTTTCTACCATAAGGGTGGTGTCATCTGCATATCTGAGGTTATTGATGTTTCCCCTGGTGAACTTGATTCCAGCTTGTGCTTCACCCAGCCCAGCATTTCTCATGATGTACTCTGCATATAAGTTAAATAAGCAGGGTGACAATATATAGCCTAAACGTACTCTTTTTCCTATTTGGAACCAGTCTGTTGTTCCATGTCCAGTTCTTACTGTTGCTTCCTGACCTGCATACAGATTTCTCAAGAGGCAGGTGAGGTGGTTTGGTATTCCCATCTTCTTCAAAATTTTCCACATTTTCTGGTGATCCACACAGTCAAAGGCTTTAACATAGTCAATAAAGCAGAAAGAGATGTTTTTCTGAAACTCTCTTGCTTTTTCTATGATCCAGTGGATGTTGGCAATTTGATCCCTGGTAGCTCTGCCTTTTCTCAATCCAGCTTGAACATCTGGAACTTCACAGTTCATGTACCATTGAAGCCTGGCTTGGAGAATTTTGAGCATTACTTTACTAGCGTGTGAGATGAGAGCAATTGTGTGGTACTTTGAGCATTATTTGGCATTGCCTTTCTCTGGGATTAGAATGAAAACTGACCCTTTCCAGTCCTGTGGCCACTGCTGAGTTTTCCAAATTTGCTGGCATATTGAGTGCAGCACTTTCACAGCATCATCTTTCAGGATTTGAAATAGCTCCACTGGAATTCCATCACGTCCATTAGCTTTGTTCATAGTGATGCTTCCTAAGGCCCACTTGACTTCACATTCCAGGATGTCTGGCTCTAGGTCAGTGATCACACCATGATGATTATCTGGGTCATGAAGATCTTTTTTGTATAGTTCTGTGTATTCTTGCCACCTCTTCTTAATATCTTCTGCTTCTGTTAGGCCCATATTATATTTGTCCTTTATTGAGCCCATCTTTGCATGAAATGTTCCCTTGGTATCTCTAATTCTTTTGAAGAGATCTCTAGTCTTTCCCATTCTATTGTTTTCTTCTATTTCTTTGCACTGATCACTGAGGAAGGCTTTCCTATCCCTCCTTGCTATTCTTTGGATCTCTGCATTCAAATGGATATCTCTTTCCTTTTCTCCTTTGCTTTTCACTTTTCTTCTTTTCACAGCTATTTGTAAGTCCTTGTCAGACAGCCATTTTGCTCTTTTGCATTTCTTTTTCTTGGGGATGGCCTTGATCCCTGTCTCCTGTACAATGTCACAAATCTCTGTCCATAGTTCACCAGACACTCTGTCTATCAGATCTAGTCCCCTAAATCTATTTCTCACTTCTACTGTACAATCATATGGGATTTGATTTAGGTCATACCTGAGTGGTCTAGTGGTTTTCCTTACTTTCTTCAATTTAAGTCTGAATTTGGCAATAAGGAATTCATGATCTGAGCCACAGGCAGCTCCTGGTCTTGTTTTTGCTGACTATATAGAGCTTCTCCATCTTTGGCTCCAAAGAATATAATCCATCTGATTTCGGTGTTGATCATCTGGTTATGTCCATGTGCAGAGTCTTTTCTTGTGTTGTTGGAAAAGGGTGTTTGCTATGACTAGCGCATTCTCTTGCCAAAACTCTATTAGCCTTTGCCTTGGTTCATTCTGTACTCAAAGGCCAAATTTACCTGTTATTCTAGGTGTTTCTTGACTTCTTTCTTTTGCATTCCAGTCCCCTATAATTAAAAGGACATCTTTTGGGGGTGTTAGTTCTAGAAGGTCTTGTAGGTATTCATAGAATCACTCAAATTTAGCTTCTTCAGCATTACTGGTCAGGGCAAAGATTAAGATTACCGTGATATTGAATGGTTTGCCTGGGAAACGAACAGAAATCATTCTGTCGTTTTTGAGATTGCATCCAAGTACTGCATTTTGGACTCTTTTGTTGACTATGATGGCTACTCCACTTCTTCTAAGGGATTCTTGCCCACAGTAGTAGATAAAATGGTCATCTGAGTTAAATTCACCCATTCCAGTCCATTTTAGTTAGCTGATTCCTAAAATGTCAACATTCACTCTTGCCATCTCCTATTTGGCCACTTCCAATTTGCCTTGATTCATGAACCTAACATTCCAGGTTCTTAGTGCAATATTGCTCTTTACAGCATCTGACCTTGTTTCCATCACCAATCACATCCACAACTGGGTGTTGTTTTTGCTTTGGCTCTGTCTCTTCATTCTTTTTGGAGTTATTTTCCACCTATCTCCAGTAGTTTACCGGGCACCTACTGACCTGGGGAGTTCATCTCTTAGTGTCCTATCTTTTTGCTTTTTCATACTGTTCATGGGGTTCTCAAGGCAAGAATACTGAAGTGGTTTGTCATTCCCTTTTCCAGTGGACCACATTTTGTCACTTAGCTGGACACTTTAAAATAACATTGTTAACCAACTATGTTGTTGCTGTTAGTCACTAAATCGTGTCCAACTCTTTGAGACCCATTGGACTACAGCACACCAAGCTTCCCTGTTCCTCACCATATCCCAGAGTGTGCCCAAGTTCATGTCCATTAAATCAGTGATGCCATAAAATCATCTCATTCTCTGCCACCCTCTTTTTTTGCCTTCAGTCTTTCCCAGCATCAGGGTCTTTTCAAGTGAGTCAGCTCTTTGCACCAGGTAGCCAAAATATTTTGGAGCTTTAGCTTTAGCATCAGTATTTCCAGTGAGTATTCAGGTTTGATTTCCCATAGGATTGACTGGTTTGATTTCCTTGTAATACAAGGGACTCTCAAGAATTTTCTCCAGCACCACAATTTGAATGCATTAGTTCTTCAGTGCTCAGCCTGCTTTATGGTCCAACTCTCACATCCACACATGACTACTAAAAAGAACATAGCTTTCACTATATGGACCTTTGTCAGCAATGTGATGACTTTGCTTTTTAATATGCTGTCTAGGCTGTCATAGCCTTCCTTCCAAGAAGCAAATGTCTTATAATTTCATGGCTGTGGTCACCATCTGCAGTGATTTTGGAGCCCAAGAGTAGAAAATCTGTCACTGCTTCCACTTTTTCCCCTTCTTTTTTCCATGAAGTGATGGGAGTGGCTGCCATGACCCTAGTTTTTATAATGTTGAGTTTTAAGCCAGCTTTTTGACTCTCTTCCTTCACCCTAATCAACTATATTCTAATATAAAACAAAAATTTAAAAAAAGACTTGGCATTAATACTATCAGCTCATGGCAAAATATAGGAAAAAAAAGAAATAGTAGATAAAAGTTGAATAATGCATAAGGGTGATGCATTAGATATAGGTCAAGTTTTATACCTTAACTATATAGAGTACACATTCTCTTTATAGGGAATTAAAGAGATATCCTGGCTTCCCAGGTGGTGCTAGTGGTAAAGAACCTACCTTCCAATGCAGGAGATGTAAGAGACTTGGGCTCAACCCCTGCATCAGGAAGAGCCCCTGGTGAAGGGCACTGTAACCCTCTCCAGTGTTCTTGTGTGGAGAATACCATGGACAGAGGAGTCTGGCAGGCTACAGCCCATAGGGTTGCAAAGAGTCAGATATGACTGAAGCGACTTAGCATGCACACACAAAGAAATATTAGTGATATGTGTATTAGTGGTTAGTTTATTTACCATGTATTAGGCTTCCCAATTGGCTCAGTCATAAAGAATCCACCTGGCAATGCAGGAGACATGGGCTCGATCCCTGGATCATGAATATTCCCTGGAGAAGGAAAAGGCAACCCACTCCAATATTCTTGCTAGGGAAAGTATCATGAACAGAGGAGCCTGGAAGGCAACAGACCATGGGGTCACAAAAGAGTCAGAAACAACTTAGCAACTCAACAACAATCATATATTAGGCCACAAAACAAATTCCAATATATTTTTTAAAGTATACTGGTAATAGTCTGCATTCTTTTACTATAAATTATGCTATATAAAATAAAAAGTATAGATGATCAAGGTTAGAAAAATCTATTAATTTAAGTTAACATATAATGGCATATTATCATTGCATTTATGTCAAAAAGGTAAATGACAAAGTTTTGCATGTATTTCTGGCTCATATACTAGGAAAAAATTGACGGCAATTCTTTAACACATGTATATTCAAAGTCAACATCAACATCTTGCAAAATTATGATAGTAGAAGCATCCCTATATATCACAAGGCAAGAATATCCTCTTCATTACACTTAGTTAATATTCCTTTGGCAAACTAACAATAAAAATAAACACAAAATACAAAAGGACATATACATTTAAGAGACATGAACTGAAATATATTATCCTCAGATTATAGATTTCAGTTCAGTTCAGTTCAGTTGCTTAGTCGTGTCCTACTCTTTGCCACCCCATGAATCGCAGCACACCAGGCCTCCATGTCCATTACCAACTCCCAGAGTTCACTCAAACTCATGTCCATCAAGTCAGTGATGCCATCCAGCCATCTCGACCTCTGTCGTCCCCTTATCCTTTGCCCCCAATCCCTCCCAGCATCAGAGTCTTTTCCAATGAGTCAACTCTTCGCATGAGGTGGCCAAAGTACTGGAGTTTCAGCTTCAACATCAGTCCTTCCAATGAACACTTAGAATGGACTGGTTGGATCCCCTTGCAGGCCTAGGGACTCTCAAGAGTCTTCTCCAACACCACAGTTCAAAAGCATCAATTCTTCGGCACTCAGCTTTCTTCACAGTCCAACTCTCACATCCATACATGACCACAGGAAAACCATAGCCTTGACTAGATGGACTTTTGTTGGCAAAGTAATGTCTGCTTTTTAAAATGCTATCTAGGTTGGTCAGAACTTTCCTTCCAAGGAGCAAGTGTCTTTTAGTTTCATGGCTGCAATCACCATCTGCAGTGATTTTGGAGCCCAAAAATATAAAGTCTAACACTGTTTCCACTATTTCCCCATCTATTTCCCATGAAGTGATGGGACCAGATGCCATGATCTTCGTTTTCTGAATGTTGAGCTTTAAGCCAACTTTTTCATTCTCCTCTTTTACTTTCATCAAGAGGCTTTTTAGTGTCTCTTCACTTTCTGCCATAAGGGTGGTGTCATCTGCATATCTGAGGTTATTGATGTTTCTCCCAGCAATCTTGATTCCAGCTTGTGCTTCTTCCAGCCTAGTGTTTCTCATGATATTCTCTGCATATAAGTTAAATAAGCAGGTGACAATATACAGCCTTGACATACTCCTTTTCCTATTTGGAACCAGTCTGTTGTTCCATGTCCAGTTCTAACTGTTGCTTCCTGACCTGCATATAGGTCTCTTAAGAGGCAGGTCAGGTGGTCTGGTATTCCCATCTCTTTCAGAATTTTCCACAGTTTTTTGTGATCCACACAATCAAAGGCTTTGGCATAGTCAATAAAGCAGAAACAGATGTTTTTCTAGAACTCTCTTGCTTTTTCTATGATCCAGCAGATGTTGGCAATTTGATATCTGGTTCCTCTGCCTTTTCTAAAACCAACTTGAACATCTGGAAGTTTACAGTTCACGTATTGCTGAAGCCTGGCTTGGAGAATTTTGAGCATTACTTTACTAGCATGTGAGATGAGTGCAATTGTGTGATAGTTTGAGCATTCTTTGGCATTGCCTTTCTTTGGGATTGGAATGAAAACTGACCTTTTCTAGTCCTGTGGCCACTGCTGAGTTTTCCAAATTTGCTGGCATATTGAGTGCAGCACTTTCACAGCATCATCTTTCAGGATTTGAAATAGCTCCACTGGAATTCCGTCACCTCCACTAGCTTTGTTCATAATGATGCTTCCTAAGGCCCACTTGACTTCACATTCCAGGATGTCTGGCTCTAGGTGAGTGATCACACCATGATGATTATCTGGGTCATGAAGATCTTTTTTGTACAGTTCTTCTGTGCATTCTTTGGAGAAGGAAATGGCAACCCACTCCATTACTCTTGCCTGGACAATTACATGGACAGAGGAGCCTGGTAGGCTAAAGTCCATGTGGTCACAAAGAGTCCGACATGACTTAGCCACTTCGCTCTGTGTATTCTTGCCACTTTTTCTTAATATCTTCTGCTTCTGTTATGTCCATACCATTTCTGTCCTTTATCGAGCCCATCTTTGCATGAAATGTTTCCTTGATATCTCAAATTTTCTTGAAGAGATCTCTAGTCTTTCCCATTCTGTTGTTTTCCTCTATTTCTTTGCATTGATCACTGAGGAAGGCTTTCTTATCTATTCTTGCTATTCTTTAGAACTCTGCAATCAGATGCTTATGTCTTTCCTTTTCTTCTTTGCATTTCGCTTCTCTTCTTTTCACAGCTATTTGTAAGGCCTCCCCAGACAGCCATTTTCCTTTTTGCATTTCTTTTACATGGGGATAGTCTTGATCCCTGTCTACTGTACAATGTCATGAACCTCCTTCCATAGTTCGTCAAGCACTCTATCTATCAGATCTAGTCCCTTAAATCTATTTCTCACTTCCACTGTATAATTTTCCTAGAAAACAAGGCAGAATGAATGAAAAACTTATAAAAATAAGAAGTATTAAAGAGGTTAGAATAATTAATAGAGGTAAATGAAAAGCTTTTGTTGATAAAGTAAAAAGCAACCAAAAAAGCTAGGAAAATATTAACCAGAAATAAAAATACCATTTATATGAGGGGGAAAAAAAGCAACACAATAGTATACTTTGAAATGAATCTTGGATATCCATAGAATTTATAAAAAATAAAACTTTATAGTGCTTCTAACCTATATGTTTTATTGTGTGTGTCCATTGAGGTCTCTGCTCAGTAATCTGGACAGCTAATAACTGGACAGAGAAACCATTAAATCTTCCTGTCTTTCCTGAAGGATTTTGTATGTGTGTTGGGGTAAATCTTCAATAGTCCGGTAGTTCGCAACTCTGCCTTAGCCTTCACTTCCTATTTACACAGAGCCTAGAGGTTAGTTAGAGGTTACAGCTTATCACTTCTTTTCTGAGTGTGTTCACAGTCCTGGGCATGTGCATAGTCTTGCCTATGTCCGAGATTCTCAAGAATGTTTCTTTTTAAATCCTTACAGATATCCCATTTCTTCACTTTTCTTTTCAAACTTTTTGGTTTGCTTATTGTTTTTAGCTACCATTATCCACCACCTCAGACAAACTGTGATGCTATACAATTGCCTCTGTTTCAACAAATAATCCTAAGGCCAAAGGTGGTTTATATTAGCCAAACTCCCAGTCAGGCCAAATCAAGAAAGCCCTTCAAGAAGTTAAGCCTATTGACCCACTAGGCAGGTCAAATAATGATATTTCTCTAGGAATGGGATTTTGAAGGAACTATAAATCCTTTTTGCCACCAGAGTGGTTGTCAGGCTGTTAGTTTTCAAGACAATTGCAGGTCATTTGTTTTTAAGGCTATTGTGGAGGTGATGGTGAGAATAAAGCAATTTAAAATGCCATATAACTCACTATTCTTACTAAGATTCAGCCTTTTTTAAAAATAAATACTCCAAAAAAAAAAAAAAAAAACTCCAGGAATTGCTGCAAGTTTTTGGTTTATTTCCACGGTTTTGAAAAATTTAATTATAACAATGTTTACCAATGTTCTCATTGCTTTAAAAGAGGAGTGAATTTTCAGAAGAACTTTACTACTTTGCTGATGTCACCTTAGATTATGTATTGTGGTCCCAAAGTCTGCATTCATGGGTTTATCGTAGTGATCCTGGGCAGCCACCTCAGAAATCAAATACAAGATATTGAACTTTTCCAAGAGATGGTCAAATAGTGTGATCTAATCAATTGCAAATGCCATGTGGATATATCTATAAAGTCTTCTGAATACCGTATGTAATCTTTCAATGAGAACAAATTGCCCTGAAGTTCCAGAGAATAACCCAGCTGATCATTTAATTATCACTGTATGACAAATCTATCTCTCATAAATATTCTGGGTAAGAAACCAGGAAAGATTTTTGGCTTTGAATTATGTTTGCATTTAGGTGATAGCTGTAGATACCATATTCAAAGTTGGTGAGGGGGATGGCTGGAGCAACAAACAGCTGGCATCTGCCTAGGCATCTTTTTTATCCCTGTAGAATAATCCCCTCAGTTCAGTTTAGTTCAGTCGCTCAGTCTTGTCCGACTCTTTGCGACCCCATGAATTGCAGCATGCCAGGCCTCCCTGTCCATCACCAACTCCCAGAGTTCACTCAAATTCACGTCCATCGAGTCAGGGATGCCATCCAGCCATCTCATCCTCTGTCATCCCCTTCTCCTCCTGCCCCCAATCCCTCCCAGCATCAGAGTCTTTTCCAATGAGTCAACTCTTCACATGAGGTGGCCAAAGTACTGGAGTTTCAGCTTTAGCATCATTCCTTCCAAAGAACACCCAGGACTGATCTCCTTTAGAATGGACTGGTTGGATAACCACATGCTATTTGTATGATGGATAGTTTTGGCTTCCTCACAACATAGTGACCTCAGAGCAGTCAATGTTTTATCTGGCATCTGAAGGGCTCAAGAATGAGTATTCCAGCAAGTAAGACACAAGTGTCATTGTCTTTTAAGATTCAGCCTCAAAAATCATATGGCATTATATTTATAACATTTTATTGATTATAAGTGAGCAATCTTCTCACTCAATTTCATATGGAGAGAATCAGAGTCTACTTCATGATGGGGAAATGAAAAGATCTTAGAAAAGTGTTTGGGAATAGAGACAATGTCACAGTCATTTGTGGAAAATAATATATGGCACCCAAGTAGAAACTTAATTAACAATTATTGGATATTTGGGGAGTTAATGAATGTGATATATTAATATCACTCAATGAGAACTAATAAGTGTGTTTCATTCTCCATAAAATCTATAGTCCATGAAATTCATAGTTAGTTGGTGCTTTGAAAAACTGACCTTCAGTTACATGTTAGTGTAGTTGGTTTCAGTTTTCATTGTAACTTTATTGGCCACTGAAATGAGATAGATTTGCCAAACCAGTTTCACTTTTGACTCATCATTAAGTATATTTTATATCATTATTCCCTTGGTTTCTATTACTTTAAGGCTACAAGTTGAAGTATGGCTTCCAAGTTAACTGCTTAATTTTTAAAAGGCAGATAATTATTTTAGTAAGACATGATGAGGATGATGAAATGTTTCATATATCATTCCACTTCATAGACACCATGGTTCTGACACATTTCATTCCTCATTTGGTATTGAAATATTGCCATCTCCATTAAACTTTTCAGACATATCTGCAATCCTAAGGGAAATCAACCCTGAATATTCACTGGAAGGACTGATGCTAAAGCTGAAGCTCCAAAATACTTTGGCCACCTGATGTGAAGAACAGACCCTGATGCTTGGAAAGATTGAAGGCAGGAGGAGAAGGGGATGACAGAGGTTGTGATGGTTGGATGGCATCATCAACTCAATGAACATGAGTTTGAGCAAGCTCCAGGAGTTGGTGATGGACAGGTAGGCCTGATATTCTGCAGTCCATAGGGTCAGAAAGAGTCAGACACAACTGAGTGACTGAACTGAACTGATCAATTTGCGATATGCTTCCTGTCTACAAATTGCCCATGGAATCAGGCATTTGTTGCTAAGATGGATGTTTGATATGCAGGTTGAATCAGGTCTCATTTATTAGCTTTTCCAGCAAGGCATTATAGTCTCTGGAAACTATGGCAATTTACATACGCTTGCCTCAAGTTTAGTTGTTTATTTTATTTTTTTTCTGAAAAGTAAAACTACAGTACAAAAGCAAATAGACACAGTGTATAAGTACACATTCAACCTTTGGGACACTTCTGAACCCATGCTTCCCATTTATCCTTTCTCCATTACACAAACTCATCCTCCTCTTGCTTAAGTAACTACTATCCTGATTCGGAGGCTTCCAAAAGCCCCCAAAAGTGGTGACAGGTGGTGACAAATCCACCTGTCAGTGTACCAGACACAAAAGATGTGGATTCCATCCTTGATAAGAAAGATCCCCTGGAGAAGGAAATGGCAACCCATTTCAGTATTCTTGTCTAGGAAATCCAATGGACAGAGGAACCTGGCTACAGTCCATAGAATCATGAAGAGTTGGACACAATTGAGCATGCATGCACATCCTGCTTTTTATAATTATCACATTCATAAATTTTTTAAAAAATATTTTAAATCAATTTGATATATAACATTAAATATTAATTTTGCTATTTTAACATTATTTGAAATAATACTATATGTGGTATTTTGAGATTTTATTTTATTCATTCATGATCATACCTTTTTGCCCGTGCAAATTTTCACAAATTTTTATTCATACATTTGCATGTGTGTGTATGCGTTTTCTGTTGTTATTAAGTTGCTAAGTCGTGTCTGACTCTTTGTGGTCCCGTGAACTGCAGCACACCAGGCTTCCCTGTCCTTTACTATCTCCATGAGTTTGCTCAAACTCATGTCCATTGAGTCAGAGATGCTATCCAACCATCTTATCCTCTGATGCCCCCTTCTCCTCTTGCTCTCAATCCTTTCCAGCATTAGGGTTTTTTGCGATGAGTCAGATCTTGGCATCATGGCCAAAGTATTGGAGCTTCAGCTTCAGCAAAAGTCCTTCCTATGAATATTCAGGGTTGATTTACTTTAGGATTGACTGATTTGTATGTGTTTAGTTCCACCCAATTGCATCACGTGTAGATTTGTGTAACCACCATCACAATCAAGATACAGAGCTATTCCATTAACACAAAGATCCTTCCTGCTACTATTATACACCTATAGTCACCTCCCTCCCTAACCTTTAGAAACCACTAATTTGTTTTCCATCTCTATAATTGTGTTATTTCAAGAATGTTATATAAATGGAATCAGAAGGTATATAACATTTTTGAGACTGACTTTTCCCCACTCAACATAATTCCCTAGAGAGCTGCCTGTGTTATTTTTTGTAATTATTTTTTGATTGCAGTACAGTTGGCATACATTACATGTTTTAGGTGTACAATATGGTGATTAAAATTTTATATACAATTATGTATTAATCACCAAGATAAGTCTAGTAACTATCAATTACTATACAAAGTTATTGAATTATTGACTATATTCTTCATGCTGTACATTATATCCCCAACTAATTATTTTTCCCTTTTAATTCCCTTCACCTATTTCACCCAACTTTTACCTAGCTCCCCACCATTCTCCCTGATGGTAATCACCAATTATGTCTTTGTATCTATGAATATGTAACTTTGTTTCTGTTCTACTTTTTTTAATATATTCCACATATAAGTTAAAGTATACAGTATGAAATCATACCCTATCTGATTTAGTTCACTTACCATAATACTCTCTAGGTCCATCCATGTCTTCTTCATAGCTGAATAACATTCCACTGCATATATTTCACATTTCTATTTATTCATCTATCAGTGAACACTTAGGATGCATCCATATCTTAGATATTGTAAATAATGCTGCAATAAATGTATATTTGCATCAATTCAGTTCAGTTGCTCAGTCATGTCCAACTCTTTGCAACGCCATGGACTGCAGGACACCAGGCCTCCCTGTCCATCACCAACTCCCAGACCTTGCTCAAACTCATGTCCATTGAGTCGGTGATGCCATCCAACCATCTCATCCTCTGTTGTCCCCTTCTCCTCTTGCCTTCAATCTTTCTCAGTATCAGGGTCTTTTCCAATGAGTCAGTTCTTTGCATCAGGTGGCCAAAGTATTGGAGTTTCAGCTTCAGCATCAGATATATTTGCATACGTCTTTTCAAATTAGTGTTTTCATTTTCTTTGGATAACTACCCAGAAGTGGAATTACCAGATTGTATGGTAGTTCTATTTTTAACTTTTCAAAGAATCTCCATACTCTTTTCCACAGTGGCTGCACCAACTTACGTTCCCACCAACAGTGCGCAGGAGTTCCGTTTTCTCCACACCCTTGCCAACACTTGTTTATTATCATCTTTCTGATAATAACCATTGTGAAATCATACCTAATTATGGTTTTGGTTTGCTCTTTCTGATGATTAGTGATCTTGAGCATCTTCTCATGTGTTTGCTGCCCATCTATATATCTTTCTTGGGAAACTGTTCAGATCCTCTGAGTATTCTTCAATTGGACTACATTCTTTGTCTGTATACTCACACAAGTATTGACTTGTGTGAGTTCTTTATATGTTTTGGGTATTGACACATCAAATATAGCATTTCCAAATATCTTTTCTCATTCAGTAGATTGCCTTTTTGTTTGGTGATGGTTTCCTTCACTGTGCAAAAGCTTTTTAGTTTGATGTAGTCTACTTTTTTATTTTTATTTTTGTTTTCCTTGTCTGAGGAGAAAGATTGAAAAAATATTTCTAAGACAATGTCTAAAAGAAGACTACTTATGTTTTCTTCCTAGAGTTTTATGGTATTAGGTCATACATTTAAGTCTTAAATCCATTTTGGGTTAATTTTTGTGTATGCTATAAGAAAGTGGTCCAGTTTCATTCTTTTGCACAGAGCTGTCCAGTTTTCCTAACACCAGTTATTGAAGAGATTGTGTCTTCCCCACTGTATGTTCTTGGCTCCTTTCATAAACTGATTGACCATATATGCGCAGGTTTTTTTTCTGACCTTTCTAATCTGCCCCATTGATCTTTGTGCTTGTTTTAGTGCTGGTATCATACCATTTTTCTGAATATAGCTTTGCAGTATAGTTTGAAATCAGGACGTATTATGCCTTCTGTTTTTTTCTTCTTTCTTAAATTTGCTTTAGCTATTCAGAGTCTCTTTTGGTTTCATACAAATATTAGAATCATAAAACCAAATCCTTTCATATTTGGACCCAAGATGACTCATTGCATTATTTTAACAGTCTAAAAGTTTATATTTGAATTTGTTTGATTTGCATTATTAAGCAAAATTCAATTTATGCAAATCCTCTTTTGTAAGTTGTCTATCTCTCCAAATTTTGTGAAGTCTCTTCATACTTTATGTAACACTAAATGAATAGGTTAATTTTTTCTACAAAAAATACAGTTAAAAATATAAGTTCTTTCTAAGAGGGAGGGAGCTGGGAGGGAGGTTCAAAAGGGAGGGGATATATGCATATCCATGGCTGATTCATGTTGAGGTTTGACAGAAAACAATAAAATTCTGTAAAGCAATTATCTTTCAATAAAAATAAATTAATAAAAAAAAGCTCTTTCTAAATGTATGGAGAGACAAATTTCATTGTAATACCTTAAATATCATGGTGTTGTTTACTTTGTACCTAGCATTATTTGATTTATATGTGGTATCTCATTTGGCACTGATACTCATCACAATCTTATTATTTCTTACTTCAAATTTATAGATGAATTTAAGGAACCAAAGCATAGAAAATAACTTGTGCAAGGTCAAACTGCTAGGAACAGAGTTGGATTTGAATCCTGATACTCTGTCCCCACATCCTATACTTTTAACTAGTACGCTAAATTTCCTCTGTTAGATATACATACACATTTTCAGTGGGATTTTCCATTGAATCTACGGGTGCCTAAGCTCTATTGTTCCTAATCAATCATCTTCATAGCTTTGTGTCAGTGAATAGGGTGGAGGACAGCAAAAAACTTTGCTGTGGGATGAAAGATATCAATAGCTGGCTGGGGGGAAAAAGGACCACATTTAAAACCCATATCAGGAAAGCTGGCACTGCTCTTGGCTCTTCTATGGCTGGTTTAAAGTCAGCAGAATCATTCCAATGGGACTAACACATGGACCATAAAAATGAACCAAATCACTGCACAATGCTAACAGGTACACCCATAGGATCTTGCTGACAATATTTGTTAAGCCAATTCATTGCTTTGCTTCTTGTTCTCTTGCTGTTCCTGGGATCAGATTTCCTCTGAATTCCAATTGTTCTATTATCCAAGCTTGTTTCTGTTATTCAGTGGCTGACTCTCAGTTTCCAGCCTTAGCCAAGCACTATTCTTCATCTATTTATGTTTAAATTTGGTGTCTTTGAGAAAGTCATCAACCTCTCTGGTCCTCATTTTTAGTGTCTCTAAAATGAGGCAGTTGAACAAAATGACCTCCAAGATATTTGTCAATTTCAAAAGACTATGTTTTCTTTCCAAGTACTTACATGGTAACCTCTTGGGTGACATTATAAACTATCACCAAGGTTAGATAATACCAGGAGAGATTTACTTTCAGATTTGACATAAAGAAGACTAAAAATGTTTTGTTGGATAGAGCCATAAATACTTGAATATTAGGGGAGGGGACCCCATTGGTGATAAATCATATGTCTAAATCAGTTATTTGGATAGCTATTCTCTTGGCAGTTGTCAGCAAGGAAGCCACATGCTACCCTGCACTAGCTGTAATTTTCTTTTACAATCCTTGTTTAAAGATATTTAGTAGCTATTCTCAGTTTGGTATAGACAAGCTGCTCTCATAGTATGAAATAAATTTTGCTTACCATAGAATTCTTGGTTATCAATAACAACACAATAAAAACATATTATTCTGTTAGACTTCTTATTCCCATAATTTTGTCAAGTATCAACACAGAAGAGACATTAGATGTAATGTCCTTATAGCTGGCATCACTTGCTTAATTTTGTATTCTGAAAATGAATGAAACAATTGAGGCTATACATTTTAAAATTATAGATGTAAAAAAAAAAACAATTTAATCTCTTCAACTTGTTAGGCAACCAAATTTTTTAACAGTATTAATTTGCTAAATTAAAAATTAGAGCAAATAATGCAGCTTAATTGGCTGTCTTCTAAAGACTAAATTGATTTATATTTTTAGATAATCATTTTGATAGAATACCACAAATCTGGGGATTTTTTTTTTTTTTACAATTGTTTCCCTGAGTTTATTTTTATGTGCAAAAGCCTCATGTTTAAAAGCTATTGAATAATTTTTGTTTAGAAGACAAATTTAGTAGGTTACTTAATACTAGCCATCTACTATTTGATGAGTTGTTTTTAGGTAGCCACTGGTCCACTACTTTTATCTACCCAAGGATACAAGACATGTTGAAGGGAGAATAAAATTAAGATACAGGGAAAACTTCTTGATATAAAAATGATTAAATAGTGATAAATACAGCTATGGACATTTTGTACAGGAAGAACATAAAAATGTGAAACAAACAGATCTGTTTAATCAATTCATTATATACTTAATTTCCTTCTGTTACAACATAACATTTTTTAAATGCCCTAAAAATGCCAGTTTATGGCCAAAAATATTTCATTGTCTCTCTGAATGCCATGGAAACCAATCAAAAGTCAGGACTTTACTGGCTTCAAGTGTAATTCAGTTCCTCAATTTCTAGTTCAGTTCTAAATCCAGAACCTCAGAGTATGAGCCAGAGGTGTTTCTTCAGTGCTGTCTGCCTCAAGAATCTTCAAGAGTGTGGCTATTTTACAAGATAAAAGACATTTTTTTGTTCACTATTATTTGATGAAAAAAAAAATGCAGGAAGATCAATTAAGAGGTTCTGCTTTGAGAACCCAGGGGACAGCAAAACAGGGCATCCTTTTCATGAACTGCTTACTGTAGACAGACTTTTAGGAGAGTAATTTAAAATTAATGGGAGCAAGTCTTTGATGCAGTTAAGACTTCAAAGACATGCCAGGTTTTTATTTGTATAAAAAGAAAAAAAAAAAAAAAGGAGTTACAGTAAGAGGAGAGATCACATTAAAGCTTACAAAAGGGCTTGGACTGACATAGGGGTGTGGTCGGAGGTTCCCCACCTTCTCTCTCTCTTTCTCTCCTTTCTTTCTTCTTCATTTCCTTCCCTCACCCTCTTTCCCACTTTCTTCCCCTCCTCCCTCCTTCCTTCCTTCCTTCCCTCTTCTGTTTTCCTTTCTTTAGTGTATCTGACTTAGTTAACAATGACTGACAAATCAACAGTACCAATTCTCCAGTGTGACCTGTTTAAAAAGCTAAAAATGTTCCTCACTTAGGAAAGATTAAATCATCTTTAAATCTTTAATTCTTTAATTTTCATGAAGGAGGAGTTACTCCTTGATTTGGAGAATTCCTTTTGGTTGGTAACAATAGGACACCATATTAATTAAGAACAATAAGCCACTTCCAAACAGAGGGAAAAAGGAGGGGAGAAATGCAAATTAGGTGCAAGAAGATCCAACTAATAAAGGAGGCCCAGTTGCACTTCTCTGTCTGCCTCTCATTAGGAGCTGTGGGCAGCTGCTACATAGATGTAGGAATAATCAAGCCTGACCAAACATAGGAAAGTTACCAACACTTTAAGTTACAACTCTAGAAAACAATGGATCTAATATTCCTCCAGCAGTTTCTTCTTTACCTCTGATTCTGGCCATGGAGGACAATACATAAACATCTGAAGTAGGGCTGAATCAGCCAATATCAGAGTAGCCAGTTTCTACAGACATTAATTATTCTGCTCCAGAATTGAAGGTAATGCATTTGATAATGTAAATTATGCACATGTGCATTTGTCAGCAAAATCTGCAAGTTTCCTCTCCTATCTCTTTTCATTTCTTCAAAATTTCTTTCAGCTAATTCCTTTTAAAAATATACTTCCCCAAACAAATCACAGACTTTCCCCATTTGTTTTAAATTACACTTCTAAAAGTATATCATTAGCATTTCATTACTAAGAAATAAAATTATTGTCAATTCAGTTCAGTTCATTTCAGTCGCTCAGCTGTCTCCGACCCTTTGCAACCCCATGGACCGCAGCACGCCAGGCCTCCTTTCCATCACCAACTCCCAGAGTCCACCAAAACCCATGTCCATTGAGTTGGTGATGCTATCCAACCATCTCATTCTCCATCATCCCCTTCTCCTCCTGCCCTCAATCTTTTCCAGCATCAGGGTCTTTTCCAAGGAGTCAGCTTTTCTCATCAGGTGGCCAAAGTATTGGAGTTTCAGCTTCAGCATCAGTCCTTCCAATGAACACCCTGGACTGATCTCCTTTAGGATGGACTGGTTGGATCCCCTTGAAGTCCAAGGGACTCTCAAGGGTCTTCTCCAACACCAGAGTTCAAAAGCATCAATTCTGCACTCAGCTTTCTTTATAGTCCAACTCTCATATCCATACATGTCTACTGGAAAAACCATATCCTTGACTAGATGGACCTTCGTTGACAAAGTAATGTCTCTGCTTTTGAATATGCTATCTAGATTGGTCATAACTTTCCTTCCAAGGAGTAAGCGTTTTTAATTTCATGGCTGCAATCATCATCTGCTGTGATTTTGGAGCCCAGAAAAATAAAGTTTTCCACTGATTCCACTGTTTCCCCATCTATTTGCCATGAAGTGATGAGACCAGATGCCATAATCTTAGTTTTCTGAATGTTGACTTTAAGCCAACTTTTTCACTCTCCTCTTTCACTTTCATCAAGAGGCTCTTTAGTTCTCTTCATTTCCTGCCATAAGGGTGGTGTCATCTGCATATCTGAGGTTATTGATATTTCTCCCAGCAATCTTGATTCCAGCTTGTGCTTCCTCCAGCCCAGCATTTCTCATGATGTACTCTGCATATAAGTTATTGTATTTTCAATTAAAACTTTATGTTTGAAATACAAATATATATTTTTCACTGAGGCTTTTGTTATTATTTAAGGATTTGTTTTTTATTTGGGAAGGTAAGTGGAGATGAAGTCCTCTTGTTTGTTTCAGAATAATTTTTAACAAGATATTTCAAATTTAATAACTATCTCAATTTATGTAGTCCCACATATTCTCTTTAATTATACTAAATGTATTTTCTTCAACATAATTTAATTGTAATTCAGATTTTTAAAATTCTGTTATAGAAGTTAAAAGTGGAATTTTCAGCAACCTCACTTCATAGCTTTACTTATGGGCCTTTGACAGAAATTAGAATGTAAGCTCCCTGAGAGCTAGCATTTTGTCTGTTTATCTCACTGCTCCATCTCTAGCACTAAAGGAATGTGTGCTATATAACAAGTACTCAATAAAAATTTGTCGAATTAAATAATCAGAAACCAAATGGTATTTCTTCACAGACATGAAAGTGAGTGAAGTGAAACCACTCAGTCGTGTCTGACTCTTTGTGACCCCATGGGCTGTAGCCTACCAGGCTCCTCTGTCCATGGGATTTTCCAGGCCATAGTCCTGGAGTGGATTGCCGTTTCCTTCTCTAGGGAATCTTCCCAACCCAGGGATCAAATCCGGGTCTTCCTGCATTGTAGACAGACGCTTTACCGTCTGAGCCACCAGGGAAGACAACAATTCATGGACATGAATTGACTACTAAATAACACAAAATATTAATAAACTTGTACTTTGTCTTTAATTTTAAAATCTCTATACATTTGTTGAATGTCCCAATTATGGATGCATTTGTGAACAAAAGCAGGTTCACTCTTAGTCCTAATGGAGACAGCAGTCTCCTAAGGAACACAGATGAGTCCAACTATCCCATAAATGAAAGTACGATGAATGCAAAATGAAATCATTCTATGAACAATGAAACAAAAGAAAGAAGGATAGATGGGTAGAAGGAAGGAAGAAAAGAAAGAACTTAGCTTCAATCTCTGGCTCAAAAATTGCCACACTCAAGGAACTGATATTGAAGTTGAGATCAGAAGGAAAAGTTACTTTTAACTAGATAAAGAGAATGAGAAAAAATTTCAGGCACAGGGAACAGGCTGGACAAAGGCCAAGGGCAGTAGCAAACAAGAAACTAAAGAGAGCTAATGTGTCTGGAATCTACAGAGTGGAGGATGATGGTCACCTTCTACATCATTTGGACTGAAAGAAAAATCTTTTTCTTTCAGAAAAAAATTGTTTATGGTGGGATTCTGGCAATGTTGAATCAGCTTACTGTTGACCAATGCAGCACTAGGCCATTCTTGTGACCACAAGTGGGCACTTGATTCAAAGGTGGCCCCACACAGGGTTCTTGTGCAAAAATCCATGAATAAAGAGCTCTTCCCGGTGGTAGCAATGGTAATTGCATAAAACAGTGTTTCTCAAACAGTGGATTTCATCATAACCACCTGAAAGCTTTATTAAAAGAGATTACTCGGCCCTACCCCCTGACATTTCCACCTTAGCAGGCTTGTGTTACAAACAAGTTCTCAAGTGATGATGAAGCTGCTAGTCCACAGCCCACCCTTTAAGAACTACTGATTTAAAAAACCCAAACTAGATCTCCAAGTGTTTTAGAGATAAGGATACAGATTACTAGGAAGTGACAGGATAATATAGACAACTATAGTGCAGAGATCTTTCATTCCAGGCCTTATCTATCAATACCAGAAATCTCCCTTTTTCTTTGCAATATTTAATTTTTTTAATATATTTATTTATTTATTGGCTGTGCTGGGTCTTCACTACTGCACAAGCTTTTCTCTAGTTGTGGGGAGCAGGATCTACTTTTCATTGCAGTGCTCAGGCTTCTCATTGTAGTAGCTTCTGTTGTTGCACAGCATGGGCTCTAAGTGTGCAGGCTTCAGTAGCTGCCGTTGCCAGGCTCTAGAGCACAGGCTTTGGAGAGGGCAATGGCCACCCACTCCAGTACTCTTGCCTGGAAAATCCCATGGACGGAGGAGCCTGGTAGGCTGCCATCTATGGTGTCGTACAGAGTCGGACACGACTGAAGCGACTTAGCAGCAGCAGAGCACAGGTTTAGTAGTTGTGACCCATAGGTTTAGTTGCTCTGTAGAATGTGGGATCTTCCTGGGCCAGGGATCAAACCAATGTTTCCTCCATTGGCAGGTGGATTCTTTACCACTGAGCCAGCAGGGAAGCTCTGTAATATGTAAATATTATGTCATTGTTCCATAAAGCTTATTCCTGTTTCAGTGATGTGTTGTAAACAAAATTAGATGTGCAATGACTTTGGCATTTTAAGGAGATGTTTTTATCTTTAGCTTTATTCTTTAATCAGGGTTTGATCTTCCTTAAGTTGTTGCAAATAGAAAAAGATAAATTACTTTTTATGTTTTCTTAAAATTACTTTTTAATTTTTATAAAATTACTTTCATATTTATAGGACTGTCTATAAAGAACAAATAAAAATTAATAGCAAAATACTCTCAAAATGCTCTCAAAGTAAGATGATTGATAATATAAGCCAGGTTCTTATCAGGGACTTCATCCACATGATCTCATTTAATTGATTCTATGCCATGATTGGGCTTCCCTTGTAGCTCAGTCAGTAAAGAATGTGCCTGCAGTGCAGGAGACCTGGGTTGGTCCCTGGGTTGGGAAGATCCCCTGGAGAAGGAAATGGCAACCCAGTCCAGTATCCTTGCCTGGAAAATCTCACAGACAGAGGAACCTGGTGGGCTGCAGTCCATGGAGTCACAAAGAGTTGGGCATGACTGAGTGACTAACACTTAACACTTACAACATGCTGCTGCTGTTGCTAAGTCACTTCAGTAGTGTCTGACTCTGTGCAGCCCCATAGACAGCAGCCCATGAGGCTCCCCCATCCCTGGGATTCTCCAGGTAAGAACACTGGAGTGGGTTGCCATTTCCTTCTCCAATGCATGAAAGTGAAAAGTGAAAGTAAAGTCGCTCAGTCATGTCTGACTCTTAGCGACCCCATGGACTGCAGCCTACGAGGCTCCTCCATCCATGGGATTTTCCAGGCAAAAGTACTGGAGTGGGGTGCCATTGCCTTCTCTGACTTACAATGTGATTAGGTGATTTTCTTGATATTTCACAAATGGGACCAGGGAGGCTCAAGTTGGTATGTACTAGCTGAGTCTGTGTCTGAACCATGACATTTTACAGAGTTGATTCTATAAAAGCTGTTATCAACTTCTGCATCACCTTATTACCATATAGTTTGCATTGCTATGTGTATATATAATGTTTATAGTGTAGTGAATAAAAGTTGGGCCTTTGAAGTCAGAATTCCTGTGTTCAACCTCTACTACATTCATCTTTATATACACCTCGTAGGCTGCATAAAGTTTAAGCAAGTTAGAATTCTTCAAGCACATTGAACAGTGCCTGAGACTTAAAAACCTTTATCAAAATATATGTTTAATAAATAAAATATACACAAAGAGGAAATTTTTACCATGGAACATAAGAAGTTTACATTTTTTAAATAATCATGACAGGAAAAGAGCACCAACATCCTGTGTCTTTGAAGATTGTAAATGTTCTATCTTGATTTCTCTGAATTCTTCTCAAATGGAGCTGACTTCAATTGCAGCAGAGCATGAGGTTTCAACCTGAGGAAGCTTTCAAATACAGTGGAAGTTGTACAATTGGGAGGATTTTGGTAGACTCATTGGAGATACAGGTTAAACTGTAGGCTGGCTAGTTTGCCAAAGAGAACTGGGAAAGAGACAGCTGGAAGGAGCCCTCCTGGGATAGGAATAAATCTCAAATACTAACCTTGGAAACTGTCCCACTGAAAAAAATAAAATTTGATTGGACAAGTTCCTATAACAACTGAGATACTCTCTCTCAGACATCACTGAAAACAAGAGAAACAGTGAGCAGTTATTGAATTTTGACAACTGGATGTGACCAGGGAAGGAAACAAAGATCAAGACCAAAGCCATGTCATTCCAGGGTGCTCTTGGGCATATCAGAAACTGTATCCCCTGAGGAGCTAGGTTAAATGCTTTATACTAGGGGTGTGGAGTGGAGGGGATGAAATAGGCTTTACTAAAGTAATCTAGTCAATCACTAATCAAATTAACAATCAAAGCAATATCAAACCTGTGTTGGGGAATTAATACCCAGAATTGCTACAATATATGATCTAACTTTTCACATACTATAAAAATTAACAGATGTGCAAAGAAATAGAAGTGTCATCAATACACCCCCCAAAGCAGACACCTGAAAATACTGAAAACAAGCAGATGTTAGACTTAACAAATAAAGATTTCAAGGTAGTCATTATAAATATGTTCAAAGGAATCCATTGTTAAAGAAAGTGACTGTGTTTGTCGCTCAGTCATGTCTGACTCTTTGTGACCCTATGGACTGTATGGACAGTCATCTGCCAGGCTTCTCCGTCCATGGAATTCTCCAGGCAATAGTACTGGAGTGGGTTACCATGCCCTCCTCCAGGAGATCTTCCCAACACAGGGATTGAAACTGGGTCATCTGCATTGTAGGCAGATGACAATGTATCAAATAGCAAATAACAATAAAGAAATAGAATATTTAAAAAGAACCAAGTGGAAATTTAAAAGTTGAAAAACACAACTAAAATTAAAAATTCTCCAAAGTGAGTTAATAGTAGATTTGAACTGGTAGAGGAATTAGTAAACCTGAAATTTTCTTAATTTATCTCTTATTTTAGAGGGACAGTTTTGCTAGATATAGCATTCTTGATTTGCTATATAGAGCATACATTTCAATGGTCCCATTGCATACAGTTGCATGACCTATTACTAGGGACTTAGTGAATCTACACAATATAGGGACAAAAATACAAGAATCTGAGGATACTGATGTCCAAAATTCAGCCTCTGTGCACAGGTACCAAATTGAGTCTCAGATACAGAGTTTTAGGTATAGTAGGAAAGAACAGCTTTATTGCTTTGCCAAGGAGAGGATAGAGCAGACTCATGCCCTTCAAAAACTATGTCCCAACCTAGAAGAATCTGGTGAGAAGGTTTGTAGCAGTGGTTCAAGGATGGGATTGTTGATAAGGATCATGGTGTGTTCAGGGCCTGTATTCTCCTAATGAGCTTCTGTAGTTCCTTCAATCTGGCCTTAGGTGGTCTCCTGATCTTCTCTGAAGAGTGTTTCTTTCTTTCTTTCTTTCTTTTTTGTGTGTGTGTGAAAACTGGATCATAAATTTTATTAGCAATTTTATTTTATTTTTTTATTTTATCTTATTTTTTAACTTTATAATATCAAGTAGTTAGCATCTTCCAATTTTAGAGGAATTTAATTCTTCAGAAGAACTCAAAGATATTATGTGCATCCCTCGAGGTGGAACCAGGGTCCTGTCCCAAGGCTGAGCTATTGTTTCTTAACTGCTTCTCCCTTATCTCGGCATCTTCTCCCTTCCCTGTTTAAGCAACTGTTTGAACCTGCTCTTTGGAACTCAGAGAAAGTCATGAAAACTGAAGCCAATTCCCTACAAACAAGAAACAGAGGACTTCTCTACCCAGAAACCACACAGGGTCCTGCTTGGTTTCAGTACCAGGAAGGTAACTGAGATTATATACTTCAGGGATTAGTAAAAGGATGAATTGAAGAAAATCTATTAAACAGCAGGAAAGATAAATTAATAACCTTTATTCTTTTGGCCTATGAACTGGGTTAAAAAAAAAAAAAAAATCTCCCCTGAGAATTGTTAACTTCAATTTTGCTCTTAGAGAGATTTGGAGTTGAAATTAACTCACAATGAAGAAACATAATTGATCTCATAGTACTTATCTAAAAACACCTATTGATACATGAGCTAATTCATTCATCTCAAGCCACGAAACAAGCACAAGGATATTTCCATGTCAGTGATACCTAGAGTACCCAGTGAAAGCAAATGCTAAGCCTCCTTGGAAAGACACATCTTCCAAAAAGACTGAATGTTATTCCCTGCTGCAAATGAACTTAAAATAAAAACATAATTACAAAATACATGAAGAATCAGTCTCCATGGGTCCCCATGAAAGAATTTCAGGAGAGAAATATTTATACTATACAGTGAACTTATTAAAGTAATTAAATGATGAATAGCAATATGTAAGCAAAGATGAAAGCCCACTAAAAAATTAAAGTGTTAAAAATGAGAGAGATTAAAACAAACTCATGAAGTCTAGAGGGTTACATATAGGACTACATATAATTAAAACATGCATAGTAATTGCTACAAGGGAGTTATAAACTGAGCACTATTCCATGGGAATATATGACAGATTATCTGTGTAGCATCAAAAAAGTCTTCCTTTACTTAAACATTTAAATTGAAACTTTAGTTTTCAGATGAAATTTGAGAAAGGGTAATTTTACGGGAAACCAGTGGCAGGGACACCAATATGAAGTTGACTGTATCTAGAAGACAAGTGGGAGGGCAACATTACTAATAGCAAGAGGCTAAAAACATAGCAAAGCTTGTCTGAAGAATTTCACAAACCTGAGTGCTGTGTGGTTTCTTGTGCAATCAAGGAAATGGCAAGGCTTAAATTTGTTAGTAAGCAGATTATGCAAAAGCCTCCTTCACCTCCCAAAGAACTAGATTTGCAACTGAAGACAAGTTAAACCCATTGGAAGATTTTGAGAAGGGGAGAAATGGGAAGATTCACAGGTTTGAGAAAGTGCAGTGGCAATAATGGGAGATGGTCCCAGATCAGAGGTTTATAGGTGAGAAAAGGATCTATTGCATTAGCTCAGCAGACTCTGTGACCCTGGATTTGGAAAATAGAATACATTTGAATAACCTGGTTAATAGGTGCTTAGAGAACATGCATTAAAGGGGGAAAATGCAAGAGTAACAACAAAAAGACCTGAGATTTTACACTCTGAGGATTAGTGAGGTGGGAAAGAAAATGAAAACAGGAGAAGCTGTTTTATAAAGATATAGCTGAATATTAATTGCTACATCACTTGATCCTTGGGAAAAATCTTACCTCAATATTGAGTTCTGAAGCCCCAGACTTTCTTCTGCTGCCATATTTGGCACCACTGTGCCCCACTTATGGTGACCACCCATTCTCTTTGCCAACAAGGTTCTTGTTCCTAGAATAAATTAAATGATTATAGAATGTGTTTCAAAACCCAGAGTAAGGCACTGCTTCTGAATAATCAGGAATTTCTCAGAAACAAAGACTTAAATTTGAGTGGAACTGGTCAAACCCAAGGCACCATTTCATACAGTATAACCCCAACGCTCACTTTTCCTGCCCCACAAGAATCCCACAATTTCAGCAACAGAAAACAAAATGTTGCCACTCTCAATCTAGGGCAGCACATCAATGGGAAAGGGGGAGAAGTTTGGTTTTTGAAAAGCAGCTTTTATTCATACACATAATCTGAAAGGCCTCCTGGCCATGATCACTACCATTTTGATGTGGCATCCACATTTTGTCTGCACATCCCTATGCCTTCCACAAGAAGGAGGGTGCCTAAATGAAAGCAGTATGGTAGAATTTGGAAGAAATGCTTAATTACTGAATACAATGTCTTAACGCAGAAGCTCTGTGGATTCCCCCTACTGATATGATAGTTCTCGAAATCTCACAGAAATGTTTCAATTCACTGTACAGGTGCCATGGAAAAGCACAGTCTTGCTGCTCCTTCTGGCACATCTTGACAGAGTTCCATGAACATCTCAAGGAAATTCAACTCAGGCAATGGCTTAACAAATGCATTCAAAGTTGGAGAAAGTATTTTCCAACATTATTGTTGATCTCTTGGCTTACTGCAGAGAGAACAGGAATCGCTAACTTCATTTGATGGTTGAAAGTCCTTTGCTTGTGGACTACTCAGGAAATAGTTCCTCTCTTCTTCAGTTTTTATATTCCTAGGGCTTTAGTCTGAATGGAAGAAGGGAAAGGTATCCTAGTTATTTCTCTCTTTCTCTTTTCACCTTATTTTTCCCTCTTCTTTCACAAACAGATAAACATGCATTACATAAATGAATTTGCATTAAAAAATGTATATATATATTTAAAACCCCTTAAAGCTGTTCTTCCCTGATGGCTGAGTTGGTAAAGAATCTGCCTGCAGTGCAGGAGACCCCGGTGGATTCCTGGGTTGGGAAGATCTGCTGGAGAACGGATAGGCTATCCACTCCAGTATTCTTGGGCTTTCCTTGTGGCTCAGCTGGTAAAGAATCCACCTGCAATGCAGGAGACCTGGGTTCAATCCCTGGATTGGGAAGATCCCCTGGAGAAGGGAAAGGCAACCCACTCCAGTACTCTTGACTGGAGAATCCCATGGACGGAGGAGCCTGGTGAGCTACAGTCCACAGGGTCACAAAGAGTCAGACACGACTGAGCAACTTCACTTTCTTTCACTTTCACCTACTCCAGTATCCTGGCCTGGAAAATTCCATGGAGTCCATGGGGTCACAAAGAGTCGAACATGACTGAGTGACTTTCACTTGACATCAAAGCTGTTCCAAAAATATTAGAAAGGTCAAAATAGTGAGCTTTTTCACTAGAATCTGAAACTCATGTGGTTTGATCTACATTGGCACATGACACCACAATTTGTATTTATACTATGCAGTATTTATGTATTGATAATGCATTTTGACAAGCTTAAGAATTTTCTCCTTCTCTCCTCTGTTTATTCTCATTTCCATTCAGTCACCATCTCTGCAACCTACGTATATTTTGGTATTTCCCTTTATAAAATCTTTCTTATCACATCCACTGGAGGCAAAATCAGCCAGAGGAACAACCTAAGCAAACCGGTTAGGTTTCTTCTCTATATTCCTGACACCCTATTTCACACACTACAGAAACCCAGTAGCCTCCATCCCTTAGTCTGACACTACACTTCCCTGAAAGTGAAATTACTTGCCCCTTCAATCTGAATACAGCTTCATTTTTGGTGTGTGAAATTAATCACAGTAATATGTTAAGACAATAACAGTTTTATTTTAATCTTTCCTACTAAAACTTAAACAAAAACCTGCTTCCTTGATTCTTTAAAGATTATCTAAGCTCAATTTGCAGCAACATGAATGGAACTGCTGCTGCTGCTGCTGCTGCTGCTAAGTCGCGTCAGTCATGTCTAACTCTGTGCGACCCCATAGACGCACATAGACCAGGCTCCTCTGTCCCTGGGATTCTCCAGGCAAGAACACTGGAGTGGGTTGCCATTTCCTTCTCCAGTGCATTGAAAGTGAAAGTGAAAAGTGAAAGTGAAGTTGCTCAGTCATGCCCAACTCTTCGCGACCCCATGGACTGCAGCCTACCAGGCTCCTCCATCCATGGGATTTCCCAGGCAAGAGTACTGGAGTGGGGTGCCATTGCCTTCTCCTGAATGGAACTAGGGATGATCATACTACCTAAAGTAAGTCAGACAGAGAAAGATAAATACTAAATAATATCCCTTACATGTGGAATCTAAAAAAAAAAAAAGATACAAATAAACTTTTCCACAAATAGAAACAGACTCTCAGACATAGAAGACAAACTTATGGTTACCAAAGGATAAAGGGTGGAATGGATAAAAAAGGAGTTTGAGATTAAAAGATAAACACTATTGTATCTTAACATAGATAAACAAAGACCTACTCTATAACACAAAGAACTATATTCAATATCCTGTAGTAGCCTATAATGGGAAATAATCTGAAAAAGAATTAGTATTTATATATATATATATATATATATATATATGTATTTGTTGCTGTTCAGTTGCTAAGCCATGCCTGACTCTTTGCAACCAGATGGACTGCAGCACGTCAGGTTTCTCTGTCCTTCTCTGTCTCCAGAGTTTGCTCAAATTCATGTGCACTGAGTTGGTGATGCTATCTAACCATCTCGTCCTCTGCTGCATTCTTATCTTTTTGCTTTCAATATTTCCCAGCATCAGGGTCTTCTCTAATGAGTCAGCACTTCGCATTACATGGCCAAAGTACTGGGGCTTCAGGTTCAGTATTGGCTCTTCCAATGAATATTCAGGGTTGATGTCCTTTAGTATTGACTGGTTTGATCTCCTTGCAGTCCAAGGGACTCTCAAGAGTCTACTCCAATACCACAGTTTGAAAACATCAATTCTTCAACATTCAGCCTTCCTTATGGTTCAACTGTCACATCCATACATGACTACTGGAAAAACCATAACATTGACCCTATGGACCTTTGTCAGTAAAATAATGTCTCTGCTTTTTAATACACGGTCTAGGTTGGTCATAACTTTTCTTCAAAGGAGCAGGTGTCTTTTAATTTTATGGCTGCAGTCAATGTTCACAGTGATTTTAGAGCCCAAGAAAGTAAAGTCATGCACTGTTTCCATTGTTTCTCCATCTATCTGCCATGAAGTGATGACGCCAGAAGCCATGATTTTGGTTTTTGAAATGTTCAATTTTAGGCCACCTTTTTCATTCTTGCCTTTCACCTTCTTCATTCTCGCCTTTCACCTTCATCAGGAGTCTCTTTAGTTCCTCTTCACTTTCTGCCAAAAGGGTAGTGTCATCTGCATATATGAGGTTATTAATATTTCTCCTGACAATCTTGATTCCAGCTTATGATTCATTCAACCTGGCATTTCTCATGATGTGCTCTGCATATAAGTTAAATGAACAGGGTGACAATATACATCCTTGGTACACTCTTTCCCCAGTTTTGAACCAGTCTGTTGGGTGACAATATACATCCTTGGTACACTCTTTCCCCAGTTTTGAGCCAGTCTGTTGTTCCAAGGTTTGGTTCTAACTGTTGCTTCTTGACTTGCACACAGGTTTCTCAGGAGGCAGGTAAGATCGTCTGGTATTCCCAATTCTTTCAGAATTTTCCATAGTTTGTTGTGATCACACAAAGTTCATAGCATAGTCATGAAACAGATTTTCCTCTGAAATTCTCTTGTGTTTTTCTGTGATCCAGCAGATGATGGCAATTTGATCTCTGGTTCCTCTGCCTTTTCTAAATCCAGCTTGAACATCTAGAAGTTCTCAGTTCATGTAATGTTGAAACCTAGCTTGGAGGATTTGAGCATGACCTTGCTAGCATGTGAAATGAGTATGATTATGCAATAGTTTGAATGTTCTTTGGCATTGCCCTTTTTTGTGATTGGAATGAAAACTAACCTTTTCCAGTTCTGTGGCCACTGCCGAGTTTTCCAAATTTGTTGGTATATTGAGTGCAGCACTTTAACAGCATCATATTTTAGGATTTGAAATAGTTAACCTGGAATTCCATCACCTCCACTAGCTTTGTTCAGTGATGCTTCATAAGGTGTATTTGACTTCACATCCCAGGATGTCTGGCTCTAGGTGAGTGATCACACCATCATGGTTACCCAGGTCATTAAGATCTTTTTGTATAGCTCTTCTGTGTATTCTTGCCACCTCTTCTTAATAACTTCTGCTCTGTTAAACCCATACCATTTAGTTTATTGTGCCCATCCTTGCATGAAATGTTCCATTGGTATCTCTAATTTTCTTGAAGAGATTTTTAGTCTTTCCCATTCTATTGTTTTCCTCTATTTCTTTGCATTGTTCACTTAGGAAGGCTTTCTTATCTCTCCTTGCTATTCTTTAGAACTCTAATCAAATGAGTATATCTTTCCTTTTCTCCTTTCCCTTTCCCTTCTTGTCTTTTCTCAGCTATTTGTAAGACCTTCTCAGACAACCATTTTGCCTTTTTGCATTTCTTTTTCTTTGGGATGGATTTGATAACTGCCTCCTATATAATGTTACAAATCTCCATCCATAGTTTTTCAGGCAGTCTATCAGATCTAATCCCTTGAATCTATTTGTCATTTCCACTGTATAATCATAAGGGATTTTAGGTCATACTTGAATGGCCTAGTTCTTTTCCATACTTTCATCAATTTAAGGCTGAATTTTGCAGTAAAGAGTTCATGATTTGATCCATAGTCAGCTCCTGGTCTTGTTTTTGCTGGCTGTATAGAGCTTCTCCATCTTCAGCTGCAAATAATATAATCAATCTGACTTTGGTATTGACTACCTGATGATGTCCATGTGTAGAGTCATCTCTTGTGTTGTTGGAAGAGGGTGTTTGCTATGACCAGTGCATATTTTAACAAAACTCTGTTAGCTTTTGCCCTGCTTCACTTTGTACTCCAAGGCCAAACTTGTCTGTTACTCCAGACTTCCTATCTCTTGACTTCCTACTTTTGTATTCCAATCCCCTTTGATGAAAAGGTCATCTTTTTGTGGGTGTTAGTTCTAGAAGATCTTGTAAGTCTTCATAGAACCATTCAACTTCAGCTTCTTCAGCATTCCTGGTTGGGGCATATACTTATATTACTGTGATATTGAATAGTTTGCCTTGGAAACAAAATGAGATGTTACTGTAATTTCTGAGATTGCACCCAAGTACTGCATTTCAGACTCTTTTTTGACTATGATGGCTACTCCATTTCTTCTAAGGGTTTCTGGCCCACAGTAGTAGATATAATGGTCAACTGAATTAAATTCACCTGTTTCTCTCCATTTTGGTTCACTGACTCCTAAGATGATGATGATGTTCACTCTTGCCATCTCCTGTTTGACCACTTCCAATTTGCCTTGATTCATGGACCTAACATTCCAGGTTCCTATGCAATATTTTTATTTAGAGCATCAGACTTTACTTTCAACACCAGACACATCCAAAACTAGGTGCTGTTTCTATCTTGTCTTAGCCTTTTCATTTCTTCTGGACCTGTTTTTTCCAGTAGCATATTGGGCAGTTACTGATCTGGAGAGTTCATCTTTCAGTGTCACATCTTTTTGCATTTTCATACTGTTCATGGTGTTGGGTGGTAGTGGGATAACTCAGTAGCTTGGGATTAAAATATACACACTACTACTGCTAAATCACTTCAGTTGTGTCTGACTCTGTGCGACCCCATAGATGGCAGCCCACCAGGCTCCCCCGTCCCTGGGATTCTCCAGGCAAGAACACTGGAGTGGGTTCCCATTTCCTTCTCCAATGCATGAGAGTGAAAAGTGAAAGTGAAGTTGCTCAGTCGTGTCTAACTCTTTGCAACCCCGTGGACTGAAGCCTACCAGGCTCCTCCTTCCATGGGATTTTCCAGGCAAGAGTACTGGAGTGGGGTGTCATTGCCTTCTCCGAAAATATACACACTACTATGTATAAAATAGATATCCAACAAGGACCTACCGTATAGCACAGGGAACTATGTGCAATACTATGTAATATATATGTATATTACATACGTATACATATATATTATGTATATGTATATATATACATATATATGTATGTGTATAATTAAATCACTGTGTCATACTCCTGAAACTTACATGACATTATTAATCAACTATACTTCAATTTAAAAAGATTGTAAAAGATATACTGGAGCCAATAGGATTAGAAAAGTCAAAGGGATGCAGAAGATCCTTTTGGTACATTATTGTAGACCAGTGGTTCTCAAACTTTAGCAGAGAACAGATCCACCTGAGGGAAGGGCGTGTTAAAGCATATGTTGCTGTGCCACATCTCTAGAGTTTTTTATTCAGTCGGTGTGGAACACAGCCTGAGAAATTTTTTCCCAGGTGCTTCTGATACTACTAGTATAAGGAGCATATTTTAATAACCACTGATCTATTAATATCTAGGCTATTCACACTGTTGGGCTGGCTCTGTTAACACCTTACACTTTTCAGAGATCAACTTAAAACACCTGTGTTGACTTTGAGGTATTCTGCTTTTTCTTTCACCTTTTCGATTTTCATTGCTCCACCTGCAATAAATATATCCTGATAACAAACTCTAAGCTATGCCACTTCAAAGAAATCATGGCAATGTAGCTAAAAGTCGACTTCCTAGATGAAACCAACATTGGATGCTTGAATGTTCTGTTTGAAAATAATTCAATCTTTGATACATTCATCTACAAATCTGGCATCAAAGGGAAGTCCCAGGGTCTGTCCGATTTTTTCTTTCTAGTAAGAGATGAAATATTTTCTGCTGTCATTCTCTGAACATGATAATTAGTATAATAATACAGTACTCCCGGTGCTTAGAATCCTTGATCATATATTGTAATCATAAACATAGGCCAGAAACTCAATGACTTAATTATAACTTTGATGGTAGACTGATAGAGAAAAACTTCACACTATCCTCAGGGTAGAAAAGGACTCTTTTGAATGCATTTTAAAATCAATATCTGGTAAACACTTAAAAATGGATTCAAGTGCTGATAATTCAACCTCACATGATGATTTGAACATTTCCTGACACACTCACCTTCATGTCTTCTCACCTGCTATGCTTAGCAAGTTCTCTAAGTTCATCCTTGTCATATCAAGTTCCTAAGCTTTTTTGAAGCCCAGATCATGTTTGCTCGATGCATTAACCTGTAACTCCTCTGTCAACACCCGTTTATTTATCAAACACATCCTGCCGACTGAGACTGTGTGCTAGGAACCAAAGATACAAGGTGAATGAAACCCAAGAAAATACCCCATGGTAAGGGAGCCGAGTGGAGGTGATAGAATTCCAGTGGAGCTATTTCAAATCCTGAAAGATGATGCTGTGAAAGTGCTTCACTCAATATGCCAGCAAATTTGGAAAATTCAGCAGTGGCCACAGGACTGGAAAAGGTCTGTTTTCATTCCAATACCAAGCAAGGATGATGTCAAAGAATGTTCAAACTACTGTAGAATTGCACTCATCTCACACACTAGCAAAGTAATGTTCAAAATTCTCCAAGGCAGGCTTTAACAATATGTGAAACATGAAGTCCCAGATGTTCAAGCTGGATTTAGAAAAGGCAGAGGAACCAGAGATCAAAATTTCAACATCTGTTGGATCACAGAAAAAAAGAGAATTGCAGAAAAACATCTATTTCTGATTAATGATTACACCAAAGCCTTTGACTGTGTGGATCACAACAAACTGTGGAAAATTCTTCAAAAGATGGGAATACCAGACCACCTCACCTGCCTCCTGAGAAATCTGTATGCAGGTCAAAAAGCAACTGTTAGAACCGGACATGGAACAACAGACTGGTTCCAAATAGGGAAAGGAGTACATCAAGGATATATATTGTCACCCTGCTTATTTAACTTATATGCAGAGTACATCATGGGAAATGCCAGGCTGGATAAAGCACAAGCTTGAATTAAGATTTCTGGGAGAAATATCAGTAACCTCAAATACGCACATGACACCACCCTTATGGCAGAAAGTGAAGAGGAACTAAAAAACCTCTTGATGAAAGTGAACAAGGAGAGTGAAGAAGTTGGCTTCAAACTCAGCATTCAAAAAAATGAAGATCATGTCATCTGGTCCCATCACTTCATGACAAATAGATGGGGAAACAATGGAATGAGTCAAACACTTTATTTTGGGAGGCTCTGAGATCACTGCAGATGGTGACTGAAGCCATGAAATTAAAAGATGCTTGCTCCTTGGAAGAAAAGCTATGACCAAACTAGACAGCATATTAAAAAGCAGAGACATTACTTTGCCAACAAAGGTCCATCTAGTCAAAGCTGTGGTTTTTCCAGTAGTCATGTATGGATGTAAGAGTTGGACTATAAAGAAAGCTGAGCACCAAAGAATTGATGCTTTTGAACTGTGGTGTTGGAGAAGACTCTTGAGAGTCTCTTGGATTGCAAGGAGATCAAATCAGTCAATACTCAAGGAAATCAGTCCTGAATGTTCGTTGGAAGGACTGATACTGAAGCTGAAACTTCCATACTTTGGCCACCTGATGAGAAGAATTGACTCATTGGAAAAGACCCTGATCCTGGGGAAGATTGAAGGGAGGAGGAGAAGGGGAAGACAAAGGATGATCTGGTTGGATGCCATCACTGACTCAATGCACATGAGTTTGAATAAGCTCCAGGAGCTGGTGTTGGACAGGGAAGCCAGGTGTTCTGCAGTATATGTGGTTGCAAAGAGTTGGACACAACTGAGCGATTGAACTGAACTGAAGGGAGACAGAGGTAAACATATAAAGGCAATAAAGTATCAGGGGGTTATCACAGAAGAAGAAAAACAATCAATTATTTTTATTTTTTTTGTATTATACTCAAAATGTCATGTGAGTGGATTCAGTCTTCCTCTAATAAAGCAATGGTTTCATGTATTCTCATTAAATCATCTCTTAAAAATGTTGAAATAGTGGTTTATTTATATATTTAACATTAAAAGTGAAGCCTAAGTATGAATAAAGTCCCTGCCATTGTAGTAAGAGCATAAAAGAAAAGGCATCAAATGGTAACAGCAACATTCCAGGAGGTTGATAAGTTGAAGATATAGGCTGTCTGAATAAATTATACACACAGATATACACACAAACACATATGGAAGTAGTTAACATTAGATATGGAAGACAGAGGAAAACAGATCATGGCCAAATGTTTTTTTAGAATCCCCTCTGTCATCACCAAACAACAACAATAAAGTGATTTTCCGGTATCCTAGTTGGGAAAGATTAAGAGTTTACAAGACTCACTTCAGTGATATCTGGCTACATTGATAGGGGTATATATATATATAAAAACTCTATTAGGAACTACATAAAAACTTTAAACCATGCAATTACATCTTTGTCTACTATTATTCAGTGTTAAGAAATCTTGTGATAAAACACTGACATTTGTATGTACATCTCACCTTTAAAATATGTCAACAACAGGAGGACAAATAACAATATAATGGAGAGGAGTGAATGGAACAGTTCCATTTTTCTTCATCTGGGATACCCTCTGTCTCTTGGATTGGGTCCATATCTAAACAATAATAAATCATAGAAACATTTAATTATTAATGTGTACAGCTGATTTCTATTCTGTAGAACTATGCAATTTCCAAGTTCAGAGGAAAGAAATCCTCAAAGTTACAAAATACATGTTCTCAAAAATCTCTACACCAATACTGATGATCTCCTAAGTCATTCAGCCACTTACTGGGCACATAGCATGTTAGAAGCAATAAACTGACATTAAATTATTTAATAAAAGCTATGCAGATGACATCACCCTTATGGCAGAAAGTAAAGAGGAACTGAAGAGATGATGAAAGTGAAAGAGGAGGGTGAAAAAGTTGGCTTAAAGCTCAACATTCAGAAAACTAATTTTTTTTTTACAAGTGGTTGACCAGATTTCCCAGCACCACTTGTTAAGAGATTGTCTTTAATCCATTGTATATTCTTGCCTCCTTTGTCAAAGATAAGGTGTCCATATGTGCGTGGATTTATCTCTGGGCTTTCTATTTTGTTCCTTTGATCTATATTTCTGTCTTTGTGCCAGTACCATACTGTCTTGATAACTGTGGCTTTGTAGTAGAGCCTGAAGTCAGGTAGGTTGATTCCTCCAGTTCCATTCTTCTTTCTCAAGATCACTTTGGCTATTCTAGGTTTTTTGTATTTCCATACAAATTGTGAAATTATTTGTTCTAGCTCTGTGAAGAATATTGTTGGTAGCTTGATAGGGATTGCATTGAATCTATAAATTGCTTTGGGTAGTATACTCATTTTCACTATATTGATTCTTCCAATCCATGAACATGGTATATTTCTCCATCCATTAGTGTCCTCTTTGATTTCTTTCACCAGCGTTTTATAGTTTTCTATATATAGGTCTTTAGTTTCTTCAGGTAGATATATTCCTAAGTATTTTATTCTTTCCCTTGCAATGGTGAATGGAATTGTTTCCTTAATTTCTCTTTCTGTTTTCTCATTATTAGTGTATAGGAATGCAAGGGAATTCTGTGTGTTGATTTTATATCCTGCAACTTTACTATAGTCATTGATTAGCTCTAGTAATTTTCTGGTGGAGTCTTTAGGGTTTTCTATGTAGAGGATCATGTCATCTGCATAAAGATCTCAACGTAAGACCAGAAACTATAAAACTCCTAGAGGAGAACATAGGCAAAACACTCTCTGACATACATCACAGCAGGATCCTCTATGACCCACCTCCCAGAATATTGGAAATAAAAGCAAAAATAAACAAATGGGACCTAATTAACCTTAAAAGCTTCTGCACATCAAAGGAAACTATTAGCAAGGTGAAAAGACAGCCTTCAGAATGGGAGAAAATAATAGCAAATGAAGCAACTGACAAACAACTAATCTCAAAAATATACAAGCAACTCCTACAGCTCAACTCCAGAAAAATAAATGACCCAATCAAAAAATGGGCCAAAGAACTAAATAGACATTTCTCCAAAGAAGACATACAGATGGCTAACAAACACATGAAAAGATGCTCAACATCACTCATTATCAGAGAAATGCAAATCAAAACCACTATGAGGTACCATTTCACACCAGTCAGAATGGCTGTGATCCAAAAGTCTACAAATAATAAATGCTGGAGAGGGTGTGGAGAAAAGGGAACCCTCTTACACTGTTGGTGGGAATGCAAACTAGTACAGCCACTATGGGGAACAGTGTGGAGATTCCTTAAAAAACTGGAAATAGAACTGCCTTATGATCCAGCAATCGCACTGCTGGGCATACACACTGAGGAAACCAGAAGGGAAAGAGACACATGTACCCCAATGTTCATCGCAGCACTGTTTATAATAGCCAGGACATGGAAGCAACCTAGATGTCCATCAGCAGATGAATGGATAAGAAAGCAGTGGTACATATACACAATGGAGTATTACTCAGCCATTAAAAAGAATACATTTGAATCAGTTCTAATGAGGTGGATGAAACTGGAGCCTATTATACAGAGTGAAGTAAGGCAGAAAGAAAAACACCAATACAGTATACTAACGCATATATATGGAATTCAGGAAGATGGTAACAATAACCCGGTGTACGAGACAGCAATAGAGACACTGATGTGTAGAACAGTCTTAGGGACTCTGTGGGAGAAGCAGAGGGTGGGAAGATTTGGGAGAATGGCATTGAAACATGTAAAATATCATGTATGAAACGAGATGCCAGTCCAGGTTCGATGCACGATACTGGATTCTTGGGGCTAGTGCACTGGGATGACCCAGAGGGATGGTATGGGGAGGGAGGAGGGAGGAGGGTTCAGGATGGAGAACACATGTATACCTGTGGAGGATTCATTTTGATATTTGGCAAAACTAATACAATTATGTAAAGTTTAAAAATAAAATAAAGTTAAAAAAAAAAGAAAACTAAGATCATGGCATCCGGTCCCATCACTTCATGGGAAAAATATGGGGAAACAGTGGCAGAGTTTATTTTTGGGGCCCCAAAATCACCTCAGATGGTGATTGTAGCCATGAAATTAAAAGATGCTTACTCCTTGGAAGGAAAGTTATATCCAACCTAGATACTATATTGAAAAGCAGAGCCATTACTTTACTAACAAAGGTCCGTCTAGTCAAGGCTATGGTTTTTCCAGTGGTCATGTATGGATGTGAGAGTTGGACTGTGAAGAAGGCTGAGCGCCAAAGAATTGATGCTTTTGAACTGTGGTGTTGGAGAAGACTCTTGAGAGTCCCTTGGACTGCAAGGAGATCCAACCAGTCCATTCTAAAGGAGATCAGTCTTGGGTGTTCATTGGAGGGACTGATGTTGAAGTTGAAGCTCCAATACTTTGGCCACCTCATGCGAAGAGTTGACTCATTGGAAAAGCCCCTGATGCTGGGAGTGATTGGGGGCAGGAGGAGAAGGGGACGACAGAGGATGAGATGGCTGGATGGCATCACCGACTCGATGGACATGAGTTTAAGTGAACTCCGGGAGTTGGTGATGGACAGGGAGGCCTGCCATGTTGCGATTCATGGGGTCACAAAGAGTCGGACACGACTGAGTGACTGAATTGAACTGAACTGAACTGATTGGGTTTATAGTTTAATGTTAGTGGTTTTACTTTGTTTCAAAAACATGTAGTTTAGTTGCATATACATACATATTTGGTTGCATACTGAGGTGAACGTGCAGTGGGATTGCATGCATGCTTAGTCAGTAAAGCCAAGTCCAGCATAAACAACAATATTGTTGAAAACCGAATACTTCCTAATTGCATGTCTACCTCAAGTCAACATGAAGATATTAAGAATTACTGTGACAGCAGTATGGAATGGTCACTAATTGAGAGGAAATAGAGCAATTATAAAAATTTAGCTTAGTCAATAAAAGTATATTATAGTATACACTTCAAAAAGTTCTCAGTCCACAAATTCATTGCTTATCTCAAGTTTTGTTTTGCCATATCCTCAGAGCTTAAACCAGAACCTAACAAGCTCAGTCCCCTAAACAGTTCTCAAACAGTATCATTGCTTTATTTCATTTCCTAACTCATATGACTGAACTTCTGCATGCAGTAGAAATGCTTGAGCAAGAAAGTTTAGTCTCAGCTTTGCTATTTGTAATATTCTTACTTTATGGTCCTAGGTTACAGTCTTGAATATCACTTAATGAGTAGCTGCTTAGTGATCCCTGCTATATATCAGACTATATATGCATTCTCAGTCACTTCAGTCATATACAATTCTTTGTGACCCTATGGGCTGTAGCCCGCCAGGCCCCTCTGTCCATGGGATTCTCCAGGCAAGAATACTGGAGTGGGTTGCCATGCCTGCCTCTAGGGGATCTTCCCAATTCAGGAATCAAACCCAGGTCTCCTGCACTGCAGTCAGATTCTTTACTGCTGAGCCACCAGGGAAGCCCTATCACACTATAAATACATGTATAATTACTAATACTTAGAAGTAATTGGACAGTCCTATTAAAAAAAGATTATAATATTCACCTTACATATATCCTACTATCAGTCAATGGATGAATTAGATTGAAATGATGTTTTTCTGAATTCAAATCCCATATCCTAGCTCTGTCCCTCCTCTGCTGTCTCTTCTTTAGAATAAAATTGCTAGAGACATGAAAAATACAATGTTGCATTATTATAAGAAATAATACAAGAACAAGAGGATGATCTCACTATTCTTTCTATAAGGGGATGATGTGTGTCTAATTACACGTAAGTGATAAAATATGGAGCATTATTCTAACTGCCTTATACTTATTTGTGTCTCCTTGAAACTTCTGAAGATTTAGAAGTCAAAGTCAAATCAAGAGGATAGTATAGGATAAAAACATTGTATGAGGAAAGAGAATTATTTAAGTTGTATCAGATCTTATTTGAATCTAGTCTCTTGGGAGTTACAATGTACAGGTTGCACAAACTGAAGAAGCTGGAATGGTATAAATAAAAGTTTTGAAAACACTGGTACAACTTTGATTCTTGGAGTGAAAATTTTGACCAAAACACTTCCCTTATTTTTCACTATCCATGTGTTAAATGGGTGTAAAATGGGGTCACATAGAAACTTTTCTCCTCCAATAAATTCATATGCTATCATCTGGATTATAATATTCTGAGTTTTATAAAAGTAAATATGTCCTCAATTATTTCTTGTATGATTTTAATGAATAAATTAGGCAAAAACATGAGGTTTATAATCTCAGAGACCTTTATGTATTCTTACTTTAGTTTTTCGTTTTTTTTTTCTCCACTAGATTTTTATTGATAATTCTGAAGATAAAAACACTAATTTTCTAAAAGGATCTTAGGGGCAGAAAACCTGGTTTGTAGTAATGGCTGAGAGCTACATCATTAAAAAAGCCAGTTACTCTCTATCCATCTTCTCTTGGGACATTTCTTGCCAAGAAATCTGCAAAGGATTCAGGAGTTTATAATGGAGAGGAACCCTCCCATATCCTTCCAGTTTCATCTCCTGTTCCACCTGAATCTTTTGCTCCAGGTACCAGATGACTTGAGTTTCTCACAATGTGACATATTCTCAATTATCCTCGTGTTTTGCTCCTTGTTTTATTATCTTTGCCCCTGATTATTTCTGCTCGGCTTTTCCCATTCGCTTTCTGCTACACATTTACCATATGTTACCTGACCTGGTTAGCTCTAGTCCTCCACCTGAGCCCCTTATTATTTTCCTTCTGCATGCTCCAGGTATAACACTTACTTGTAATGGCTTTGCCTTCCCTCCTCACAAGAACAGCAAGCTTCTTAAAATCAAAGATGATTGTGTGTCTGCTTCATACCCTTAATGCTTACTACATGCTTAGCACCTAGCACATCCTCAGAGATACTTGCAGAGTGAAGACCTTGGAGATAATTTAAGGTTCTGGACTTGTATGCTTTGCTTCAAAAAACATGAAGCTTCTGACCTATCCTGAGTAGAATTTGGGCACCACTTTGTTTTGCCAAGGGTATTTATTGATTTAAAGGGCAGGCACTTTATTTCCAGTAAATAATTGTATGCTCATAGGAAAAAAATTAAAACTTTGCCCAAATTAAAAAAAAAAAAAAAAAGACATCATGTTAAGAAAGAATATAAGAATTCACTTTCAATAAATTTTATTTAAATTTCATAATTATCTTAGAAGAGAAAGAAAGAAAGCATAAAAATGCTTGCCAAAGCTGATAAATAGAGTTTAGCACGAATAGTGAAATGCCTGCCTCCCAATGTTAGGCCATAATCAGGCCTCATTCATCCTGTGAATTTCATATGTGTCTCAAAGAATTTTCCTCTCTCGATATCCTTCATTCCATTTTAACTTGGAAGAGCCATGGGAGCAGTATTAGCCAGTAAACTTTAGACTGACTAAGTCTGAATCATGCGGAGTCTTTGCGTAGGCTGCCAAGTTCAAGCATGGTTCCTTTTCTAAGAGAATTTTACTTTTTTGTGGCTGAGACCACTGAGTCTTTTGCACCCACTACTATGGGCATTTCTTCAAACAGGACCTCAACTCAACGTCTCCTATCAGAGAGAGAATCCATAGAATCTGCTAAATGAGAGGTTGCAGAGCTTGAATGGCACGCTAACATTCCCCACAGTTGGCCTTCTCCTTTCAGAATTACACTTTAAAGGGAGTGAAGACCCCAAGGATTTGGTCCTGTTCATTTAATTGATTCTAATTTATTCTTCTTTTGAATCCCTATCCTATAAGAAATGTAAACTCAGCCTAAAGAGCACATCTCTCTGTAGAATGGAGACTAGGAAAGGTTGTCATATTTGAAGGAGGTTATCAGAAGTAAGTCTATTTAATCTACTTAAGCTTGATAATTTCTTTCTTACTCAGGGTTGACAAGTAGATCCCTTCCAGGCATCTTGTATTTGAGAGAGATAGCCTGACCTGTTTGGGTGCCACAGTCAGTCAGACAATTTTAAATTTTGAAAGCACAGAATGATTCTATTACTAGAAATTAACCAAATCTATTGAAAATATGGCAACATAGAGTTATCTTAAATACAAGATGCTTTCCTTCTTTGAAAAGTTGATTCTAATGTATAAATAAACAGATTCAGAAACAATGATAAATTAACCACAGTTGGCTTGAGTTGAAAGAAATAGAAAAGGGTGGTTTTGTTTTGTTTTGTCTTTTCTTCCTTTCAGTTCAGTTCAGTCACTCAGCCGTGTCCAACTCTTTGTGACCCCATGGACTGCAGCACCCAGGCTTCCCTGTCCGTCACCAACTCCTGGAGTTTACTCAAACTCATGTCCATTGAGTCAGTGATGCCATCCAACCATCTCATCCTCTGTCATCCCCTTCTCCTCCTGCCTTCAATCTTTCCCAGCATCAGAGTTTTTTCAGTGAGTCAGTTCTTCAAATCAGGTAGCCAAAATATTGGAGTTTCAGCTTCAGCATCAATCCTTCCAATGAATATTCAGGACTGATTTCCTTTAGAATTGACTGGTTGGATCTCCTTGCAGTCCAAGGGACTCAAGAGTCTTCTCCAACACCACAGTTCCAAAGCATCAATTCTCTGATGCTCAGCTTTAATTATTTTATTAAATAAATTATTTCTTTTATTTTTAATTCAATTTCTTTCTTTAACTATTTTATTAAATCACCCTATAAGAAATGTGGAAACCAAAAGTGTGCTAAATCTAAATTATATGTTAATACTCCACCCCCACTCCACCCACCAAAAATACAACCATAAATGACAAGAGGAATAGTAAGAGTTCAGAGCTGATCTTTTTTGATGCATTGAATTTGAAACAATAAAATAGTGTGATGAGTGGTAAATATCAGCTTGGAATATAGAGTAGTATGTTTATTTGTTAGTGTCATTTGAAACCACTGGAACATTACATTAGTGAAAACAACTGCACATAAATACATATAGAGCAGATAGCATGCAATTATTTAAAATTCTAAGTTTTAGGGCCAAATTATTTCTGCTGTAACCCAGATCCTTAATAGGATCTTGACACAACTTGACATGTAGATGATAATAATCTGAGCCCCCAGATCAGGTCATGTGGAAATTCAAAGCCCCCACTGGGCAAGATTACTGTGATTTTCTAAAAGGTCTTAGATTGGTTGGGTTGGGGGGACCTCCAGAGATAAACATCAGCCATTTTGGTGTCTGAATCTTTTAATTTTTTTTTAAAGTGAGATCAGTAAATGACAAGCCCAGGTAATCCATGGTGTCCATCCAAATGATATCGCCAAGGACAGCATGCCAGTTCTTACCTAGACAGCATGCAGTCTGAACCTTGTGTTCATTCCATAATGTAAAGAAGTAATTTTTTCTCTTTAAATTGCTAAATGTATTAAGAGGTATGCTGTCAGAGAAAATTTAACAGGGAAAGGTAAAGGTCTCTAGGACTTGGTCTCCAAAGATACAGTCTTATATTTATAGCCTGTCTTAGCCACTTTGATTAATCTTCCTCATCATTTAATAAACCACTTCTATTGAAATATTATTTATAGAAAATTTATCCACCTGGGGACATGCTATTATGTTGTGTGAAAAATAAGGTCTTTTTTAATCCACAAGACTTTGTTCCTCAAGGACAAGTCATTCCTTAAAGGTATTAACTGGGGCTAGGACTCTTTTTTTTTTTTTTTTTAAAGAGATGAGAAAAAAAAAAAAAAAAGATGAGAGATGATAGGCTGTAACAGTCATAATTTCTGAGAAAATTCAAACATTCAAGTCTTTCAGGTGGTAATAACTTAGCTTATGGTCTTCTAACTGGTTGCTTTTAATAACAGAATTTTTCCTCCAAAGTGTAACCCTTATACATAAAGATGGTAATAGAGGCGTAAATATTTTTGAAACATAATCGAGACCCAATGTCTTCAGCATTTAGCACCTCTCTTGTTTTCTATAGTAGCTCCTCATACTCTAAAAAATATAGTGTTCCATGGTTGGATGGCACCACTGATTCAATGGACATGAGTTTGAGCAAACTCTGGGAGACAGTGAAGGACAGGGAAGCCTGGAGTGCTGCAGTCCATGGGTCAAAAAGAGTCATACACAGCTTAGTGAATGAACAACAACACAAAACTCAGTCATAAAGCAACAGGACTAAACTAAGGAAAACTCAGGAAAATGGTTTAATGTTTATACTTTATATTAGATCTGATAGACAGAGTGCCTGAAGAATTATGGACAGAAGTTCATGAAACTGTACAGGAGGCAGTAATCAAGAACATCCCCAAGTGGGGGGAAAATGCAAAAAGACAAAAAGGTTGTCTGACGAGGCCTTACAAATAGCTGTGAAAAGAAGAGAAGTAAAAGGCAAAGGAGAAAAGGAGAGATATACCCATTTGAACGCAGAGTTCCAAAGAATAGCACAGAGAGACAAGAAAGCCTTCCTCTTTGATCAATCAAAGAAATAGAGGAAAACAATAGAATGGGAAAGACTAGCGATCTCTTCAAGTAAACTAGAGATACCAAGGGAACATTTCATGCAAAGATGGGCACAATAAAGGACAGAAATGGTATGGACCTAACAGGAGTAGAAGATATTAAGAAGAGGTGGCAAGAATACACAGAAAAACTATACAAAAAGGTCTTCACAACCCAGATAATCATAATGGTGTGATCACTCACCTATAGCCAGACATCCTGGAACGTGAAGTCAAGTAGGCCTTAAGAAGCATCACTACAAACAAAGCTAGTGGTGGCAATAGAATTCCAGTTGAGCTATTTCAAATCCTAAAGATGATGCTGTGTAAGTGCCGCACTCCATATACCAGCACATTTGGAAAACTCAGCAGTGGCCACAGGACTGGAAAAGGTCAGTTTTCATTCCAATCCCAAAGAAAGGCAATACCAAAGAATGCTCAAACGACCATGCAATTGCACTCATCTCACACACTAGAAAAATAATGCTCAAAATTCTCCAAGCCAGGCTTCAACAGTACATGAACCGTAAACTCCCAGACATTCAAGTTGTTTAGAAAAGGCAGAGGAAGCAGAGATCAAATTGCCAACATCCACTGAATCATCAAAAAAGCAAGTGAATTCCAGAAAAACATTTACTTCTGCTTTATTGACTATGCCAAACCCCTCATGTGGACCACAACAAACTCTGGAAAATTCTTAGAGATGAGAATACCAGACCACCTCACCTGCCTCTTGAGAAATCTGTATGCAGGCCAGGAAGCAACAGTTAGAATTGGACGTGGAACAACAGACTGGTTCCAAATCGGGAAAGCAGTAGGTCAAGGCTGTATACCATCATCCTGATTATTTAACTTATATGCAGAATACATCATGAGAAATGCTGGGCTGGAAGAAGCACAAGCTGGAATCAAGATTGCCAGAAGAAATATCAATAACCTCAGATATGCAGATGACACTACCCTTATGGCAGAAAGTGATGAAGAAATAAAGAGCCTCTTGATGAAAGTGAAAGAGGAGAATGAAAAAGTTGGCTTAAAGCTCAACATTCAGAAAACGAAGATCATGGCATCTGGTCCCATCACTTCATGGCAAATAGATGGGGAAACAGTGGAAACAGTGGCAGACTTTATTTTTGGGGGGCTCCAAAATCACTGCAGATGGTGACTGCAGCCATGAAATTAAAAGACGCTTACTCCTTGGAAGGACAGTTGTGGCCAACCTAGATAGCATATTCAAAAGCAGAGACATTGCTTTGCCAACAAAGGTCCATCTAGTCAAGGCTATGGTTTTTCCACTGGTCATGTATGGATGTGAGAGTTGGACTGTGAAGAAAGCTGAGCACCGAAGAATTGATGCTTTTGAACTGTGGTTTTGGAGAAGACTCTTGAGAGTCCCTTGGACTGCAAGGAGATCCAACCAGTCCATTCCAAAGGAGATCAGTCCTGGGTATTCTTTGGAAGGACTGATGCTAAAGCTGAAACTCCAATCAATACTTTGGCCACCTCATGCGAAGAGTTGACTCATTGGAAAAGACTCTGATGCTGGGAGGGATTGGGGGCAGGAGGAGAAGGGGACGACAGAGGATAAGATGGCTGAATGGCATCACTGACTCGATGGACGTGAGTTTGGGTGAACTCCAGGAGTTGGTGATGGACAGGGAGGCCTGACGTGCTGCAATTTATGGGATCGCAAAGAGTCAGACACGACTGAGCAACTGAACTGAAGAGATAGATAAACTACATATTGATATGGCTGTTTTCATCCTAATTCAGGATTCCCATTCACCATTGTAGAGTTTAGAGGTGCCTATTTAATACCCTGTTTTGCTCAAAATGAAGAAACCATCTATTAGACATCATCTTCAAGAATCAGGTCCCACATACCTCTCTTAAGGAAAGACTCTGTTAAATGGGTACAGCAAGACCATGTATCCCGTACCCTAATCCAGGGCCAGTTTTCAGCATTACTAGTTTCTTCTGTGGTTTTCCATGACTAAGCTACAGCTTTTAAAACCAACCCCACAGATTTTCCCCATTCTTATTTAAATTCAAATCTTATCTTTCGTTCTGTGAGCATCTGGGTTTGATCCCACTGCCTCTTCTGGTTCCCAACCCAGAAGATGTCTTATTAATTTCTAAATCTCAAGGCTATGAGTCCCTGACTGAGGCCAGACCTGCAAGGCCATGGTACTGGTTTCCCCAATCATGGTTCTAATCACACATTGCCCAACCCCTGAAATGTAGTTGGGTTAGGACATCTCAGATCATAAGCTTAGGGAAGACTGGATCAAAGTATCTTTGAAATAGATAATTATCCCATAAGCTGAAGATAGTAGAAGATATGGTTCATTTAGGGCTGAAATACTGTAGGGACATTACACAGGCCAAATATAATTACAAAACCAAAGAACAGATGAATTTAACTTGACAATGAACTTTATGTTCAACTCCCTTTTGAGGTTGTGGAAATTCATTTATTATGAATACCTGAAGCCTTCTCAGACTTTTACAGCCATCAGGGTACTTGCTGCTGCTGCTGCTGCTAAGTTGCTTCAGTCGTGTCTGACTCTGTGCGACCCCATAGACAGCAGCCCACCAGGCCCCACCATCCCTGGGATTCTCCAGGCAAGAACACTGGAGTGGGTTTCCATTTCCTCCTCCAATGCATGAAAGTGAAAAATGAAAGTGAAGTTGCTCAGTTGTGTCTGACTCTTAGCGACCCCATGGACTGCAGCCTACCAGGCTCCTCCATCCATGGGATTTTCCAGGCAAGAGTACTGGAGTGGGTTGCCATTGCCTTTTCTGATCAGGGTACTTACAGAGCTTTATTTTCAAAGAAGAGAGATAAGTAGCTGTTCAACAGTATCACATTGCAAGCTTTATATTAATAGATATATTATTTCTATATAGTTAAAGAGATATTAATTCTGCAGCTCAGGCCTTTGGCTGTACGATAGTGCTTGTACTTTTAAAGAATTCCAGTCCCAGCATAAGATCACAGTCACAGATGGTGCAATTTACATGCAATTCTTTTTCTATTTGTTTTGTAAGACCCATGATGAACCATTGGCTTGAAAGACAAGCAAACTATTTGGTGAGTTAGATAGCTTCCTGGGGCTTCCCTGGTGGTTCAGATGGTAAAGAATCTGCCTACAATGCAGGAGACCCAGGTTAGATCCCTGGATCGGGAATATCCCCTGGAGGAGGGAATAGCTACCCACTCCAGTATTCTTGCCTGGGGAATACTATGGACACAGGAGCCTGGCAGACCACAAAGAGTCAGACATGACTAAGTGACTAATACTTTCACAACACACCTTAGATACCATCATAGACAGCTAGTTACCAACATTTGCCAGAGATGACAAAAGTAGTTTTCTACTCAAAGTAAAGTCCTCCAGTTCATGGACCTTAAGCCAGACATCTTAACATTGTCACTCTGTGCAAGTACTCTATCTGGACCCCCCAATGACAGGGTTGTGGGCATGTGGACCTTAATTGTGGGACATGAAGATATAGTTAAACAGCTAGGCTTTCTTCTTCTGCTGCTGCTGCTAAGTCACTTCAGTTGTGTCCGGCTCTGTGTGACCCCATAGACGGCAGCCCACCAGGCTCCCCCATCCCTGGGATTCTCCAGGCAAGAACACTGGAGTGGGTTGCCATTTCCTTCTCCAATGCATGAACGTGAAAAGTGAAAGTGAAGTCGCTCAGTTGTGTCCGACTCTTAGGAACCCCATGGACTGCAGCCTACCAGGCTCCTCTGCCCATGGGATTTTCTAGGCAAGAGTACTAGGCTTTCTAGTCACTGTTAAATGTACCTGCTTTTTTAGAGTCTATTATCAGCGAGATATAGAGGTTGGTTCCAAAGACCAAAATGATGGGTGGTCAAAATATACTTTAGAGTAAGAAAAGAGATGAAGTTTGAATTGGACTTTTTCTTGAATGAGGATGGAGGAATCACTCCTCTTGAAGAGCTAATTCTTTTCTTTTAGAAAGGCCTTGAACTAAAAACATAACTAAGTTGGTTATGACCAGTCCCTCATACTCATCTGGTCATTGACACAGACCATCTGGTTTTGATGCTGGACACATCATGGCAAAGAGATAACTAAACGTTTTTGAAATCACTTTCCTAGTGAAGATACTTTCAAGTACAGTCCAGTAGTCTAGAGTTGAAATTGAAATCTCTCAAGACAGACCTCCCTCCTCTATTAGAGGCCATGATAAATAGATAGGATCCCCATTCTTATGAAATGTCTTAAATTTTCACAGTTCTCATAGACCCTCAGGAATATAACTATTCCCATTGATGGACTTTACATGCATACAACTGTTTCTTTAAATAATGTGTCAAGAAAGAAACCAAGATGCCATCACACTTAGTGGCATCCAAAAGCCACGAGGTGGCCATAAAAGCTTGTGCTGAAGAAATAGAAGCATATATAGCTGTTACATGAATAAATGGGTTTGGCTGGTGTTCCTGGGCAGTCATTTGTATCTCTGAAGGCAGAACTGAAAGGTCAGGGCAGCACTTCTGCACTTGATTCCACAAAGTGGCAAAGCCAAAGTCCTAATGAAGAATGTGATGGTGAACCATGAGTCCAGAAGAAGAAAAATAAGAGAGTTTAATGTAACTCAGTTTTCAAAGACCAGTTCAGAACGTTATCTGAAATGGAACACAGGTGCTAAAGAGACCCACTTTAGTATTTAATGACGATTTTTAAGGAACCCTACTGCAGGTGGTGACTACAGCCATAAAATTGAAAGACGCATACTCCTTGGAAGGAAAGTTATGACCAACCTAGATAGCATATTGAAAAGCAGAGACATTACTTTGCCAACAAAGGTCCATCTAGTCAAGGCTATGGTTTTTCCAGTGGTCATGTATCGATGTGAGAGTTGGACTGTGAAGAAAGCTGAGTGCTGAAGAATTGATGGTTTTGAACTGTGGTGCTGCAGAAGACTCCTGGGAGTCCCTTGGACTGCAAGGAGATCCAACTAGTCCATTCTGAAGGAGATCAGCCCTGGGATTTCTTTGGAAGGAGTGATGCTAAAGCTGAAACTCCAGTACTTTGGCCACCTCTTGTGAAGAGTTGACTCATTGGAAAAGACTCTGATGCTGGGAAGGATTGGGGGCAGGAGGAGAAGAGGATGACAGAGGATGAGATGGCTGGATTGCATCACTGACTCGATGAATGTGAGTCTCCGTGAACTCCGGGAATTGGTGATGGACAGGGAGGCCTGGCGTGATGCGATTCATAGGGTTGCAAAGAGTCGGACACGACTGAGCGACTGAACTGAACTGAATTGAACTGAAGATAAATAGATGTTTGATAATTTGGGCCTAACCATGTTTGACTTTGTCAATGTATCAATTTTGAGCAACTTCATAGGATATGCTTCTAGAATTTGGGTTAAAACTTGTTGCTTAATTAGCTGTTTAAGGAAGAAACATCACAGAAATGGCATATGTAATCTGCACTTAAGAAAAATATCTCAGAGGGAAAATAATTCCATTGGAAATAAATTGTCATCAGATCCCTATGAACACTATCTCCACTTGACAAGGAAACACCAGTGTAGGAGGCTGGGGTGAGGGCGGGTTGGACTTCAGTCAACACTTCTATTCTATTTCCCTGAGGGAAGTAGAGCCACTCTGCTTGCTCTCACTGTGAGCCAAGCCACACCATCACCATCTGATCCAGGATCAGTTTGAAGGCATTATTTCCTCCTATCCCATGCTGGTTTACCTTGTATAATGCCACACTTGTGGCCAAGACATCATGTCCCCTCATGGGACCAATATCTATCATTGACAAACAGGTTTCTGAGAACTGTATGCTCTCCTTCCCCATTGTTTTAGGTCAAGCCAGTGCAACACTCCTCTTCTCTGATTGATTGTCCTGGATTCTATGCCAAAAATAGAGAAATCCATTATTGCCTTAGCATGATTGTCTTCATGTGATCGTTGTTACTTTGGGATATATTTACACAGCAAGATAGGCAGAGAAGTGACTCAAAGCATGCTGTTGTTCAGTCATGTCTGACTCTTTGTGACCACATGGACTGCAGCACAGCAGGCTTCCCTGTCCTTCAGTATTTCCCAGAGTTTGCTAAAACTCATGTTTATTGAGTGGGTGATGCTATCTAACCATCTCATCCTCTGATGCCCCTTTCTCATATTGCCTCAAGCATCAGAGTCTTTTCCAATGAGTCAGCCCTTCACATTAGGTGGCCAAAGTATTGGAGCTTCAGCTTCAGCATCAGTCCTTCCAATGAATATTCAACGTTGATTTCCTTTAGGATTGACTGATTTGATCTCCTTGCAATCCAAGGGGCTCTCAAGAGTCTTCTCCAGCAGCTCAGTTTGAAAGAATCAGTTCTTTAACATTCAACCTTCTTTATGGTCCACCTCTTACATCCATGCATCAGTCAGTTCAGTTGCTCAGTCATGTCCGACTCTTTGCGACCCCATGAATCGCAGCACACCAGGCCTCCCTGTCCATCACCAACTCCTGGAGTTCACCCAGACACACGTCCATCGAGTCAGTGATGCCATCCACCCATCTCATCCTCTGTCGTCCCCTTCTCCTCTTGCCCCCAATCCCTCCCAGCATCAGAGTCTTTTCCAATGAGTCAACTCTTCACATGAGGTGGCAAAAGTACTGGAGTTTCAGGTTTAGCATCATTCCTTCCAAAGAAATCCCAGGTTGATCTCCTTCAGAATGGACTGGTTGGATCTCCTTGCAGTCCAAGGGACTCTCAAGTCTTCTCCAGCACCGCAGTTCAAAAGCATCAATTCTTCAGCACTCAGCCTTCTTCACAGTCCAACTCTCACATCCATACATGACCACAGGAAAAACCATGACTTCTGGTAAAATCATAACTTTGATAATGCAGATTTTGTTGGCAAAGTTTTGGCTTTTCTTTGTAATAAGCTATCTAGGTTTGTGATTGCTTTCCTTCAAAGGAGCAAGTGTCTTTTAATTTCATGGCTGCGGTCAGTATCTGCAGGGATTTTGGAGCCCAAACATATAAAGTCTGTCACTGTTTCCACTGCTTCCCCATCTATTTGCCATGAAGTGATGGAACAAAATACCATGATCTTAGTTTCTTGAATGTTGAGTTTTAAGCCAGCTTTCTCATTCTTCTTTTACCCTCATCAGGAGGCTCTTTAGTTCATCTTAGATTCTGCCATTAGAGTGATATCATCTGTATAGCTCAGGTTGTTGATATTTCTCCCAGTAATCTTGATTCCAGCTTGTGATTTATCCAGCCCAGCATTTCACATAATTTATTCTGCATATAAGTTAAATAAGCAGGGTGACAATATACAGCATTGATATAATCCTTTTCCAATTTTGAGTTAGTTGTTCAATGTCCATTTCTAGCCGTTGCTTTGTGACCTACATAGAGGTTTCTTAGAGACAGGTAAGGTGGCCTGATATTCCCGTATCTTTAAGAATTTTCCAAGGTTTGTTGTGATTTACACAATTGTTTTAGCATAGTCAATGAAGCAGAAGTAAATGTTTTTCTAAAATTCTCTTGCTTTTTCTATGATCCAACAGATGGTGGCAATTTGATCTCTGGGTCCTCAGATCAGATAAGATCAGATCAGTCGCTCAGTCGTGTCCCACTCTTTGTGACCCCATGAATCCCAGCACGCCAGGCCTCCCTGTCCATCACCAACTCCCGGAGTTCACTCAGACTCATGTCCATCGAGTCAGTGATGCCATCCAGCCATCTCATCCTCTGTCGTCCCCTTCTCCTCTTGCCCCCAATTCCTCCCAGCATCAGAGTCTTTTCCAACGAGTCAACTCTTCGCATGAGGTGGCCAAAGTACTGGAGTTTCAGCTTTAGCATCATTCCTTCCAAAGAAATCCCAGGGCTGATCTCCTTCAGAATGGACTGGTTGGATTTCCTTGCTAAATCCAGCTTGTACATAGAATTCTCAGTTCATGTGCTGCTGAAGCCTAGCTTAAAGGATTTTGAGCATTGCCTTCCTAATGTGTGAAATGAACTCAACTGTATGGTAGTTTTTTTTTTTTTTTTCCCATTTCTTTTTCTTGGGAATGGTCTTGCTCCCTGTCTCCTGTACATGAATCTCTGTCCGTAGTTCATCAGGCACTCTGACTATCAGATCTAGTCCCTTAAATCTATTTCTCACTTCCACTGTATAGTCATAAGTGATTTGGTTTAGGTCATACCTGAATGGTCTAGAGTTTTTCCCCACTTTCTTCAATTTAAGTCTGAATTTGGCAATAAGGAGTTCATGATCTGAGCCACAGTCCATTCCCGGTCATGTTTTTGCTGACTGTATGTATAGAGCTTCTCAATCTTTGGCTGCAAAGGATATAATCAATCTGATTTCGGTGTTGACCATCTGCTGATGTCCATGGTTAGAGTCTTCTCTTGTGTTGTTGGAAGAGGGTGTTTGCTATGACCAGTGCATTCTTTTGGCAGAACTCTGTTAGCCTTTGCCCTGCTTCATTTTGTACTCAAAGGCCAAATTTGCCTGTTACTCCAGGTGTTTCTTGACTTGCTACTTTTGCATTCCAGTTCCCTATAATGAAAAGGACATATTTTTTGAGTATTAGTTCTAGAAGGTCTTGTAGGTCTTCATAGAACCGTTCAATGTCAGCTTCTTCAGCGTTACTGGTCAGGGCATGGACTTGGATTACCGTGATATTGAATCATTTGCCTTGGAAATGAACAGCGATCATTCTGTCTTTTTGAGATTGCATCCAAGTACCACAATTTGGACTCTTTTGTTGACTATGATGGCTACTCCATTTCTTCTAAGGGATTCCTCCCACAATAGTAGATACAATGGTCATCTGAGTTAAATTCACCCATTCCAGTCCATCTTAGTTCGCTGATTCCTAGAATGTCTATGTTCACTCTTGCCATCTCCTGTTTGACCACTTCCAATTTGCCTTGATTCATGGACCTAACATTACAGGTTCCTATGCAATATTGCTCTTTACAGCATCGAACCTTGCTTCTATCACCAGTCCCATCCAAAACTGGGTGTTGTTTTTGCTTTGGCTCCATCCCTTCATTCTTTCTGGTGTTATTCTTCCACTGATCTCCAGTAGCATATTGGGCACCTACCGACCTGGGGAGTTCATCTTTCAGTGTCCTATCTTTTTGCCTTTTCATACTGTTCATGGGGTTCTCAAGGCAAGAAAACTGAAGTGGTTTGCCATTCCCTTCTCCAGCGGACCACATTCTTTCAGACCTCTCCAACATTACCCATCCGTCTTGGGTGGCCCCACATGGCATGGCTTAGTTTCACTGAGTTAGACAAGGCTGTGGTCCATGTGATCAGATTGGCTAGTTATCTGTGATCGTGGTTTCAGTCTGTCTGCCCTCTGATGCCCTCTCTCAGCACCTACCATCTTACTTGTGTTTCTTTTACCTTGGACATGGGGTATAGGAATGTTCAAAATTCTCCAAGCCAGGCTTCAGAAATACATGAACCGTGAACTTTCAGATGTTCAAGCTGGTTTTAGAAAAGGCAGAGGAACCAGAGATCAAATCACCAACATCTGATGGATCATTGAAAAAGCAAGAGAGTTCCAGAAAAACATCTGTTTCTGCTTTTTTGACTATGACAAGCCTTTGACTGTGTGGATCCCAATAAACTTGGGAATATTCTGAAAGAGATGGGAATATCAGACCACCTGACCTGCCTCTTGAGAAATCTGTATGCAGGTCAGGAAGCAACAGTTCGAACTGGACATGGAACAACAGACTGGTTCCAAATTGGAAAAGGAGTTCGTCAAGGCTGTATATTGTCACCCTGTTTATTTAACTTATATGCAGAGTACATCATGTGAAATGCCAGGCTGGAGGAAGCACAAGCTGTAATCAAGATTGCCGAGAGAAATATCAATAACCTCAGTTATGCAGATGACACCACCCTTATGGCAGAAAGTGATGAAGAACTAAAGAGCCTCTCAATGAAAGTGAAGGAGGAGAGTGAAAAAGTTGGCTTAAAGCTCAACATTCAGAAAACGAAGATCATGGCATCCGGTCCCATCACTTCATGGGAAATAGATGGGGAAACAGTGGAAACAGTGGCTGACTTTATTTTTCTGGGCTCCAAAATCACTGCAGATGGTGATTTCAGCCATGAAATTAAAAGATGCTTACTCCTTGGAAGGAAAGTTATGACCAACCTAGACAGCATATTGAAAAGCAGAGACATTACTTTGCCAACAAAGTTCCATCTAGTCAAGGCTATGGTTTTTCCAGTGGTCATGTATCGATGTGAGAGTTGGACTGTGAAGAAAGCTGAGTGCTGAAGAATTGATGCTTTTGAACTGTGGTGCTGCAGAAGACTCCTGGGAGTCCCTTGGACTGCAAGGAGATCCAACTAGTCCATTCTGAAGGAGATCAGTCCTGGGTGTTCATTGGTGGGACTGATGTTGAAGCTGAAACTTCAATACTTTGGCTACCTGATGCAGATAGCTGACATTTGAAAAGACCCTAATGCTGGGAAAGATTGAGGGCAGGAGGAGAAGGGGATGACAGAGGATGAGATTGTTGGATGGCATCACTGACACAATGGACATGGGTTTTGGTGGACTCCAGGAGTAGGTGATGGACAGGGAGGCCTGGTATGCTGAGGCCTGCAGTTCATGGGGTCCCAAAAAGTCGGACACAACTGAGTGACTGAATGGAACTGAACTGGACTGTATGGTAGTTTGAACATTCTTTGATATTGACATTCTTTGGGAGTGGAAAGAAAACCACCTTTTCCAGTTCTGTGGCCACTGCTGAGTTTTCCAACTTTGCTGACATATGAATGCAGCATTTTAACAGCATCATCTTTTAAGATTTGAAGTAGCTCATCTGGAATTCCATCATCTCCATTAGCTTTGGTTGTAGTAATATTTCCTAAGCCCCACTTGACTTCACACTCCCGGATGTCTGGCTCTAGGTGACTGACCACACTATCATGGTTACCCGTGTCATTGAAACCTGGGGTTCTTTTTTTGTTTGTTTTTGTTTTTTACAATTCTGTGTATTCTTGCTGCCTCTTCTTAATCTCTTCTGCTTATGTTAGGTCTATGCTGTTTCAAAGTTTAGAACGTGTATAAGTCAAATGTTCAAGGTTACAGAGTTGGGCTAAAACCAGAGCCATGTACTTTCCTTAATTCTTCATCAAGCTTTTTCCATTTCATCAATGTCCTTAGGCATCTTTCATAAAGTGTGCATCTCCTGCCATATCCCACCTCTGGTCTAATCTCCCAGAGGTGCTGATTAACCAAACCCAGGACCTAATTTGTTTAGTTCATGATCTAATAAGGAGTTTGGGAACAAAATGAACATTTTTATTTTATTTCCTCTCTTTTGTGCATTGTGCTTGTTTTGTGTGTGTGTGTGTGTGTGTGTGCATTTGGATCTTCATTTCAAGAATGCTTGGAGATTTTCCTTCATAGGTAGTAAAAGATTTCACCAATGATTCTGTCTTATCTCCCATCCACATGTTCAAATATCATTCCTCCAATGTGTTTAGAAGCCATAAACTTCTTTTCCATTTCCTGGTAATGCTCAATTTTTTTTAAAAAAAGTATTCCTGATTAGTGTGCTAGAGCAGACTTGTCCAGGCTCATAAGAGTTCACTGTGCACATGTTTTCCCAATTTGAACAAATGGTTGATATTGACCAGTGTAGAAGATTTACACAATGGCAGAAGATGGCAAATGCTACAAATAAGCAATTTTAATTTTTTTAAAGCCAATCGTTTCATTATGTTATTTAGTTTTCTTAATAACAGCTTTATTAAGATATAATTTGCAGAGAGCCAAATTGTTACCCTTTTCATTTCCTAATACCCTCTACTTTCTGACCCCTCAGAAGAAAGCAAGCCTCCTATTAGGAATATTAAAATGGAGGAAGTCTTTATCAGGCTTCAGAAACAGGAAAGCAGCCCACTGACCTGCTTCTAATCTGCCTGGACACTGCCCAGGTTTTGTGCCCACTTGCAAGCACAACAAATCAGGCAGCATGTTAGATAAGAAAGGGAATGAGTGTTGGAATTCTTGAGCTCTCGGAGGTCTGGCCAACCTCCCAGGGTCTAAGAAGTCTTATGACTGACAAAGTGAAACAAACACCATTGTAAAAGTTAAACCAGAGCTTCATTTTTGCACATAAACTGATGACAATATCAATTTGAGGGCTGGGATTATAAGCAGGGACCCTCAAAACTGCAATTTGAAGTCTCACTTGTGGGGTGCATGCACCACCTGAGACCCTTTCCCAATTGGGACTCCAGATTGCTGCTAACAATGGACTTTCGTTCACTGTCCAAGTTTGGATATATGTTGTCAGCCCAATTTGGTGATGCATACACTGTGGTGTTGGGGAAGACTCTTGAGCATCCCTTGGATTGCAAGGAGATCCAACCAGTCCATTCTAAAGGAGATCAGTCCTGGGTGTTCTTTGGAAGGAATGATACTAAAGCTGAAACCCCAGTACTTTGGCCACCTCATGTGAAGAGTTGACTCATTGGAAAAGACTCTGATACTGGGAGGGATTGGAAGCAGGAGGAGAAGGGGATGACAGAGGATGAGATGGCTGGATGGCATCACTGACTCGATGGATGTGAGTTTGAGAGAACCCTGGGAGTTGGTGATGGACAGGGAGGCCTGGCGTGCTGCAATTCATGGGGTCATAAAGAGTCGGACATGACTTAGCGACTGAACTGAACTGAACTGAACACTGTTCCTTGGGGCTTCCCAGGTGACTCAGTGGTAAAGAATGCACCTGCCAATGCAGGAGATGCAGGAGACTTGAGTTCAGTTCCTTGGGTGAGGAAGATCCCCTGGAGGAGGAAATGGCAACCCACTCCAGTATTCTTGCCTGGAAAATTCCATGGACAGTGGAGCCTGGAGGGCTACTGTCCATGGGAATCACAAAGAATTGGATATATCTGAACAACTGTGCACACATGCGCACATGCAAGCTGTTACTTCTATTGTTTCTATTTCTTTTCTTTTAATAATTGTGTATTGAAATTAAGCCAAATAATCTATAAAAATTGGAATTATTTGTGTGTAATGAGTGATTTCTTTTGTTAATGAGTCCTTTTATCCTAAAATGAAAGTAAATATTTCAGCAAAACACCTCCTTACTCCAGATGACTTTGTTAATCTTTGCCGAAAATTTAGGATGAGGCTCTAACTTATAACACCTCCAATAATGTAATTATTTTACAACTGATCTGCTACTTAAGCTTAAACATTCCTGTGTTCCATAAATCGGGATGAGACAGTTGTACTTGGGCCATTTCTCCAGGCTCACACCTGTTAACTCAAAGAAAGCAGCTGCTGAGTGTTTTGCAGGCATTTACTACTCTCATTTTCCTTGTTTCTAAGACAGATGAGGCTACTGTATACGCTCTAACTGCAGCCAACCCACAAATAAATGCAGCCATTGGAGTGAGCCCAGGTGAAAGCATCAGAAGAACTACTCTGCAACCCACATAATCTTAATAAGCAATACATCCTGTCTGAATCTATCAAGTTTTGAGGCCTTTTTTTGCAAATCAGTGGATAATTGATAGAACATCTCTCCACTAAATATATTTACAACTGAATTATGAACAACCAAGTCCTGAGCTGCTTTCTTTGACTTTAGGGCATAACTTATTTTTTTTAAAGGACTGTATCTTTGGGAAGTTTCAGCCATAGGAAAAAAGACAAACCCAGGATGGGACCACATGTATAATGGAGATAAGTCCAATGTAGGAGAGCCAACTGAGTAAACAGAAAAACATTTTTTAAAAGTTTAATTAAAAAAAAACTTTAAAAAATTAAACACATACAACTGCAGCTGGCCACTGAGTTCTGAAAAAAAAAAAAAAAAAAAATATATATATATATGTATATATATCCTAAAGGAAAAAGCAGTCTCCAGAGATCAAACTAGAAGGATCCCAACCTTTTTTTGCTAGTGTCAATAGAGTTGTTAATAAAAGATCTCATTCTGCATATTTTATGCCCTTCCTCAGAGTCGTGGAATACCTGAAGGCTGCCATATGTCTTCAAAGAAGAATATTCATAATACCTCACAAAATTAAACTTGAAGGCAGGTAGAACCCAGAAAAACAGACTCAGTTAATGGAAGCAGAAGATGCCTTCTGGGAACATTGAAAAAGGCTAATAACAAGGCAAGCATCTCCTGGATTCCCTTATGTTTTTGTGTGCTTCATACACAGAATAAAAACAAAATAGAAAGATATTTTACACTTGCCACCTTGCCAACAAGAATTCATTCTGTAACCACCAACCCTAAAATCTCCAATTAGGTATGTACACCTTAAGATATAGCATCAGAACTCCTTGACCATATATTTGTTCAGACAGCATGCTCTAATTGAAGACACTGAAGTTGAATTAAAAATATGAAGACAAACAAATTCCTTTTGGGTGCTTAACAAATCCTTATGCTAGAAAAGCAACAAACAGAGTTTGTAATTCTGATCATATGTTACTTTCTGAGGGTTATACATTATTAAATCTTGTTGAAAAGGCAGAATTGGGCTTTCACTTCTTCATTTAGCCTGTTTTCTCTTAACACTTCACTCAGCGGAGTCTATAAAATAGGCCTGAGCAGGTTCCCATTAGCTGTGGTCAATTTTAATTTCTGGTTCTCATGCACAAACCTGATGTGTATAGGTTCCAAATCCTAGAAGGAAAATGTCACAAAGCCATTTTTGACATTGCTTAATTAAAACAAATAATGCATCCTGCAATTTACAAAGAAAAAAATAAGACAGTCATTTAAGTCATGTGGACAAATTTCACTACCTAATACTTTGTTCTCCAATGACCATCTGTTTATATCCAACAAAAATTCTCATGTAAGAAAACAATAAAATATTTCAGACAGTTTTTTCTCCTTTATCCAAACAAAAATTAGAGTATGGTCTGCCTCAACTTTTGTGGTAAAAGTAGAGAAAAGACAGCCCCTTAGCATTCAGATTCCAGAACTTCTGCTTTCCATTCAGATCTAATGTCTGAGCACCACATATATCATAAATGTATAGACCAGAGCACCTGACCCCTCTTTGCTGGCCAGCACTACATTAAAAGCAAGTGAACATGGAGCTGGCTATCTCACCTGAATTAATCACAGCTCTGTCAGTTTTAAGAAAAAGAAACAACTCATTTTGGCTTGTAAAATGATGAGAGGAGGAAAATAGGTTCATGAGTAAATCACAAGCTGAAATCAAGATTGCTAGGGAAATATCAACAACCTCAGATACACATGATACCACTCTCATGGCAGCAAGCAAAGAGGAACTATAGAGCTTCTTGATGAGGGTGAAAGAGGAGAGTAAGAAAGCTGGCTTAAAACTCAACATTCAAAAAGCTAATATCATGGCATCCAGTCCCATCACTTCATAGCAAAGAGAAGAGGAACAGGGGAAGCCATGACAGATTTTTATCTTCCTGGGCTCCAGAATTACTGCAGAGGGTGAATGTAGCCATGAAATTAAAAGACACTTGCTCCTTGAAAGTAAAGGTATGAAAAACCTAGACAGAATATTAAAAAACAGAGGCATCACTTTGCCAACAAAGGTCCATATTGTCAATGCTATGGTTTTTCCAGTAGTCATGTACAGATGTGAGAGTTGGACCATAAAGAAGGCTGAGTGCTGAAGAATAGATGCTTTCAAATTGTCGTGCTAGAGAAGACTCTTGAGAGTCCCATGGATTAAAAGGAGCTCCAACCAATCAATCCTAAAGCAAATTAACTCTGAATATTCATTGGAAGCACTGATGCTAAAGCTGAAACTCCAATACTTTGGCCACCTGATGTGAAGAGCTGACTCATTGGAAAAGACCCTGTTGCTGGGAAAGACTGTAGGCAAAAGGAGAAAGGGGCAGCAGAGTATGAGATGGTTAGGTAGAATCACCAACTCAATGGACATAAATTTGATCAAACTCCAGGAGATAGTGGAGGATAGAGGAGCCTGGCATGCTGTAGTCCATGGGATTGTTAATAGTCAAACGTGACTCAGCAACTGAAAAACAAGCAAAATTTTGAAGAGACGTGTTGTAGATCAAACTTTCAGGTATAGCTGAACCCATCAAGAAAATCATCCTCTTCACTTCTAGGCACTGCTTTCTTGAGTGCTGGATTTATTCTCAAAAGCACTCCTCTCATGAGGGAGAGACCCCAGCTTACATTTTGTACACTAAGGAATCTCAATAGAAAGGAAACACCTCTCATTCAATGGTTCCATAAAGGGTTGAGTTTGTCACTGTCTGGTCAGATTTGCATCCACAATCAGTCACTGAAGGGATGGAATGCTCTTATGTTTCCAGGACTTGGTTGTGTCTTAGTTCAGGTTCCTCCAGAAGTAGACCTAAGCCAAGGATATTTGTGAGAATAGTTCATTGGAAGTTGCAAGGAATGTGAGTGTGTGACAAAGAAGTCAGCCAATACAGGGATGTTAAGTCAGGTACAAGCAAGAGAGTGGCACTTAATATTGCAAGAATATTTCCTGGTAAAACAAACATGGAATAATTACCCCATCAAGAAGTGAAGTATTTGAGGTATATTTGGGGTATTTATACTCCCACATATGCTAGTTATTAGGTAAAAACTACATTCAGGGTAAATTTTAATGTCCCCCTTGGATATTTCCCACCTGCCTTGTGTGTGGACACAGTAGATTTCATCAAGATCAAGGTAGTCCTCTATCAATCATGCTTTTGCTGGCTGAAGAAGCCAAAATACAGGCATAGAAATGTAGAGGGGATCTGAAGGAACATGGAAAGACCACCAACAAAGTCTGCTATAGGTCCCATTCCGACCCCTTGCTCAGGAGATGCAGGAATTAGTGTGTTAGACCCACCCAAACCACATATAATAAGTGTGGAAGAGGGATGATGCTCACAAAGGAAAACCAGGGTGCTGTCCCTATGGAAAAAGGGAAAAGATTCTCAGGCAGGCAGAAACAAGAAACATTCACTTGATTAGCTGAATCCTGAATTGTATGTTCTCAACTTAAAGCTTCCAGTGCAGAGACAGGGGTATACAGTAAGTGAGAGATAAATAAATAGACCCAGACCCTGATAAGGATATGGATCATTATTCTTAGCACTTGAGCTGAGTTTTTGGAAATGTATCCAGTGTCTTCAGGGGCATGAAGGTGAGGCTGGTGTCCTCCATACCTCCACTCCTCTGGTAATTCTTGGTGAAGAAAACACAAACAGGCAAAAATTAGAGGCTAAGAAGTATTAAGACAGAACAAATGTAATTGATGCCTTCTGAGATAAAATAATTAAGATAGAGTTATGGAAAAGGCATAAAGACCCTATCTATAAATGGCTATGGAAATAAGCCTGTTCGCTAAAAAAAGAGAGTGACTATCAGACGATTCTAATCCTTGTTTTGCTTTTGCTGTCATCACTGTTACGTGGTGATGAGTGTATTTGGTGCTTGGTAATTTATTCTTTTTTTGAAAATGTGTGCTGCCAACAGCTCTTCCAAATAAGGATCATTGCCCAAGGAACACTGTAAAAGCAACAAGTGAGGCATTTGCAACCAAGCAAGCATTAACGAAGTCTGGGGTAATTTCTACTGTGGTGAGCAGAATAAAGCCAAGCTTGCTAGCTGTCTGGATTTCTGGCTGCTTAATAAATCCTTCCTTTGTGTAGACTGTGAATGTTGGCTCATGATTTTCTTACATCAGACTAGCTCTTAAGGGGCTCACCAAAATTGACCCCAACATCTCCACATCCTAACCTCAAGTAAATCAGAGTAGGATTTTTTCATCATTATTAATAGAAAGAATTGTTCAGTAATGGTCAGGTAATGTACATCTATTTCTTTGCCATGCTTGTGTATGTGGGTATACAGGTTTGTTGCTTGTTGGGTTGTTTGTTCTTGTTTGTTTTTGTCTTTGATGGTTTTAAAAATTTGGGAGGGTTTAATGTAGTTCTAGATTCTTAGAATCTGTTGGAAACACAAAGAAGATATTCTCCCAGTTGTAGAATCCCAACTAAATTTCACTTATTAGTATTTGCCAACTCACTTTCCAATTGAAATTCTCAGTTAAATTCTGTATAAACACTGCATAAAACTTTGATACCTGTCCTGAGTAGCTAATTTTTCTTAGTAAACAGAATTTACCTTATTTCTTCTCCATTTTACTGAGAAGGTAAGTGCGTAAACACTGTACTACACAGTCCCATTCCTCAGCCCACAAATGCTCTGAGACTGGAGTAAAACCACAGGCTGTGATGACCTCTGCACACTTCATTGGGAAGCAATCTATCTACAAACATAACTTTCTTTGTGGTAACAACCGGGGATGGTTGGGGTACAGAAACATACATTACAAATGATCATGTACTTTTGACACAGATGTCTATCATGAAAGAAAAAGAGAAACAAAGAAAAAGAAGTTCAGTGGTAACCTTTAGAAGGGAATAGTTCTCTTCAAAGAAAGACTCGAGACATTTGGTTTGTTGCTCATAACCATCTTCAAAAACCAAACACTTGCCTTCCACTAGTGGTGATTCACCTTACAGGATGATAAACTATTACAACCACAGCTGACAGTTTTCTTTTTTATGATCTCGGAAGTGGTCAGAATGGGTTAAAGACTCAGCAGAGCCTTAAATCCTAAGGAATGTGGTTAGTTCCCCTCAAAAGAGAGAATCCTTAAAATGTAGAGCCTGTTGTTCTTCAACCAAAGGCCCATTTCTCCCCTAAGCAGTGGTTTCTTGGATAAGTAAAATGTGCTAGAACTCAGTTGTAGATTCCCTCAGGAGAGGCCAACAGGAAAATGTCAGAATCCAAAAAGGTGCCTAATAGCAGCCAGTTTTAGGCAAAGAAGAAAAGGAAAGAAAAACCCCTCCCTTAAGTCATTCCAAACTTGGCTTAAGGAGAATACGGAAAGGGGGAAAGAAAATGTTTGGGTGTTTTTCTTCTTTTTTATGTGTTCTGTCTTGTTGGTGTCTTATTGCCAGAAGATATTGGAGAGCCAACAATATGCAATGTGGAACTTTAAAAATAAATCCTGTCTTGGAGTGATCCAAACTGCTCGCCATGAAAAGGAGACTTTTCCAGTGTGCCAGCGTGGAACAAACCTGAAATCAAGCCTCCCTAATGTTCATGTTAAATATTAGAGTGGTGAGAAAAAGAGCAGAGGGAGGAAAGACTAATATGATGGTACAAGAATGGATAAACACAATGGGCAGAAAATGAATGGGTGAGACTCTGAAAGTGCACAGTGCTCAGGTTATCAGCACAGTAAAGGATGGATTGTGCGTAGAGCAAAGCGCATCAATGAGAGCTACACAAAAAGCCACTTCTTTTTCTGGAGAAAGCAATAGTGAAAGGTTTAGGGTACCTGGGTTTCAGTGTGTAATTTCCTTATGGTACTTCTCTGCTCTGTAATCATGAGTGTCTAACCTTTTACTCAATCCACGATGAATCTTTTCTTTTGCAGTATTTGTCTTCTTTTCGGTTGTGATGCTGACAGTTTGTACAGTGGAAATGCTTTACAGAGTTAGACCACTGAGCACATTGTTCTTTTTTTTACCAGTACAACAGTACTGGTACAACAGTACTTAAACCATGTACTATTTCCCATATATGTGTATGTGCTATGCTGTCCTCAGTCCTGTGTGACTCTTGGTCACCCCGTGTAGCCCACCAGGCTCCTCTGTCCATGGGACTTTCCAGGTAAGAATACTAGAGTGGTTTGCCGTTTCCTTCTCTAAGGGATCTTCCCGACCCAGGGATTGAAGCTGTGGCTCTTGTATCTCCTGCATTGGCAGGTGGATTCTTTACTATTGCACCACCTGGGAATTCCCCAAATACTCCCAAGGCAAAAAAAAAAAGAGAGAGAGAGAGAGAAATCTAGGTATTAGAAGCCAAAAAAAAGAAAATGAATATAAATGTCAATATATACCATGAAAAACTTTTCAGAATCACCAGTTGGTTCATTTTATCTACCATCCTGTTAGATAAATATATCATCAAAATCAATGAGGTATAATGGGCCTGAAAGAAGTCTTATAAAATCAATTCTTTGGGGGAAAAAAAACTATTTAGACTACAGCTTTGTTGGGAAATTATGATATTAGAAAGTCCAGGAGAGTCAAATCAAAGTTCAGTCAATCCAAAGTTCAGTCTCCCACATTCAGGGAGAACGGATGTTCAGAAAAAAAGTTCTGAAAATTAGAAAGAATGTATCATGTATGAAAGAGCATTGTAATGTAAAAATATATTTTGTTCTTTGATGAAATTAGAAAATTTTCTCTAAATATTAAAGCAAAACTTCCCACGTAGCAATGATCTGTACCATCATGTGAAATAATGAAGCCCTTTTAGTAACTGTTAGCAGTGATCAAAGGAGCTTTGGCCTAATATAAGAGAAAACAAAGTGGAATAGGATTTTGGGCTATTTTAACACTTAATCTTTCTTTCCCAAGTCATTTATATGAAACACACTTACACTATTCCCACAATGACCCAGATATTAGGGTAAGCACTGTCCTGTGGCAAATGAACACATAGGCTGGTGAAGCAAATGTTACCCCTGCACTCCTGGAACTTAAAGTCCAGTGGTGCAGACACACTCATCCACACATCACTGGAAAAAACTGAAGTTATGATGACGGCAAGTGCTACCACAAGAGGCCCTCACCATATCTTTGTTTCAAGGACATTTTATGGACGATCTGAATAAAATCTTCAATGAATTGACACCATTATGTTTAGAGAATAGTTTTCAGTCTTTGTCTTTCCTGGCCTCTCAGCAGCATTAGACAGTAATGCGCACTGCTTTTGTGGAATATTCTGCTTTTGGAAACATCTTTTCTGGACTTTAGTGGCACAACATAATCCTAGTTTTTTCCCTGCTTTTCTAATTATTAACTGGCTGCTTAATAAATCTTTCCTTTGTGTGGACTATGAATGTTGGCTTGTGATTTTCTTACATCAGACTAGCTTTTAAGGGGCTCACTAAAACCGACCCCAACATTTCTACATCCTAACCTCAAGTAAATCAGAGTAGGATTTTCATCATTGTTAATAGAAATAATTGTTCAGTAGTGCTCAGGTAATGTACATCTATTTCTTTGCTATGTTTGTTTATGTGGGTATACAAGTTTGCTGCTTGTTGGTTTGTTTCTGTCCTTCACTTAGTCAACCTCTTTTATCCTATTTAAATGCTGGAGCTTGAGGTTTGTACCTTAGAGCCTCTTGTCTTCTCCTTGTTTTTGTCTTTTTTTTTTCCTTCTCAGATAGTACATGATTTCAATTGCCTATAAGAAATAATCAGAGATTTATTTCTCTATCAGATCTCTCCTCTGGGTTCTACCCACATGTCCCAAAGGCCTCTCAAGTTTATCATGTCTAAAACCAAACTTCCATCTTCCAACCTGGTTTTTATCAAGCAATCTCTGTCTCAACTCAACTGGTGAAACAAATCATGCATTTAAAAGTAATCCTTGACATTACCTTTTAAAGAATTGTATACACCCAATTGATCACTAAGTACCAATGATTTTTTACAGCCTATAAATTTCTGAAGTCTGTCCATTTCTCTCTCTCTTCAAGCATTATCTTTCTTTCACGTATCACTCATTCTTTGATACGTTCACTACTGCATTGGTTGTTAAATGGGTTTTCTTTCAACTATTCTAGTCCCTTTTCAATAAATTATTTTCATAGTAGTCCACCCACTATTACCCTATAAATTATACTTGATTTTAAAGTATTTTAAATTTTTCTTTCTTATAAGATGAAGAACAAACTTTTCATCATGCCCACAGGGCTTTGCATAAAAAATCATCACTTTTGGAAAATGAAAAATCTCCCTCCATTCCACCTAACCTCTCCAGTTTATATGATCATATGCAGAGTTTGTAATACCAAATTACCTGTATTCAAACTTCTGCAACCGTATTTGGGTTGATGTGACCTTACTGATGTTAAGTAAACTAGTTTCATCTAAGCTTTCTCATCTGAAAGTGTGGCTTGTAATAATATCCATATCACAGACTTGCTATGAATATTAAGTAAGTTAATATGTGTAAAGTGTTTAGAAATGTCTGGTACATTTTAAGCACTATATGAACATTAGCCACCAATGTAATCTTCTGCCATTTGCACCATGTATCTCACTTTTGCAGTTTTGTCATAGTTTCAGTTTTACATGTTTTGGTGTTATTTTCTGATTAATGGCAGCCTCTGCCACTACAATAGAAGATCTTAGTCTACTTTTACATGTTAATGTGTCCTTAGCACCTTGCACATTCTTGGGTCAACAATAGCTGTCCTATAAAGATATTTCTGCTTCACTGACTATGCTAAAGCCTTTGACTGCGTGTATCACAACAAACTGGAAAATTCTTAAAGAGATGGGAATATCACGCCACCTTACCTGTCTTCTGAGAAACCTATATAAGGGCAAGAAGCAACAGTTACAACTTTACATGGAATAACTGATTGGTTCAAAATTGGGAAAGGAGTATTACAAGGGTGTATATTGTTACCCTATTTATATTTAACTTATATGCATAGTGAAAGTGAAAGTGTTAGTTGCCTAGTCACATCTGACTATTTGTGACCCCATGGACTGTAGCCCTCAAGGCTCCTCTGTCCATGGAATTCTCCAGGCAAGAATATATCATGTGAAATGCTTGGCTGGATGAATCATAAGCTGGAATCAAGATTTCTGGGAGAAATATCACAACCTCAGATATGCAGATGATACAACTCTAATGGTGGAAAGTGAAGAGGAACTAAAGAATGTCCTGGTGGAAGTGAAAAGGTGAGTGAAAAAGGTTGGCTTAAAACTCAACATTCAGAAAACTAAGATCATGGCATCTGGTCCCATCACTTCATGGCAAATGGAGGTGGGGGAAGTGGAAGCTATGACAGATTTTATTTTCTTGGTCTCCAAAATCACTGTGGATATGACTGCAGCCATGAAATTAAAAGACACCTAATCCTTGCAAAGAAAGCTATGATAAACCTAGACAGTGCATTAAAAAGTAGAGGCATTACTTTTCCAGCGAAGGTCTATACAGTCAAAGCTATGGTTTTTCCAGTAGTCAGGTACAAATGTGAGAGCTGGACCATAAAGAAGGCTGAGTGCTGAAGAACTGATGCTTTCAAATTAAGGTATTGAAGAAGACTCTTGAAAGTCTCTTGGACTGAAAGGAGATCAAGCCAGAAAATCAACCCAGAATACTCACTGGAAGTTAAATGAATGATGCCAAATCTGAAGCTCCAATACTTTGGCCACTTGTAAAAGATCTTGATGCTAGGAAAGATTGAGGGCAAGAGGAGAAGGGAGTGACAGAGAATGAGATGGTTAGATAGCATCACCAACTCAGTGGACAAAATTTGAGCAAACTCCAGGAGACAGTGAAGGACAAGTAAGCCTTGCATGCTTCAGTCCATGGGATTGCAGAGTCAGACATGACTTAACAACGGAGAAACAAACAAAGATTTGTATAATGAATGAGGACATTAATTAATAAAATTCAAGCAAGCAACAGGTTTTAATAGGAGGAATAGTTGAATGTACTTGAGCTGTCAAAAAAAAGGAAGATTATTTTTTAAATCATTTAAGCTTGGAGAGATTACCTACTGTTATACATGAAGAACTTGGAAAGAACTGTTTAGGTGGGGTTGAAGTGTTAAAAGTAGGAAAGCTTAGAACTAGGTCAAGGTGATTGTTGTCCAGTATTGTTAATGAACTAGTAGATACTGAATTGGTCACTTAAAACACATTAATTTTGTGCTATGTGAATTTCACCTTAATATTTTAAAAGAGAGAAAATCAAACTTGGCTTGAATGAAGAGAGAAATGGAGCCATTATTGTAAGATAATTGGTACTTGAAGTAGGTTGTTATTTCCTCTTTAATTACTAATCTAGGAGTAATATGAATCAGTGAAATAATGTTGGACAAGAGTCAGAAGACAGAAAAAGCTATGGAAACAAGGCAGAGAAGAAATAGTCAACAGAGTCAATTATAGATGTAAGTGTGAACAGGGAAGTGACTGGAAATGGAGGTTATTTTTATGTGATGCAACTTGTTTTATCTTTGAACTAAGAAGTAAGAATATCTATAGAGGTAAGAATACCAATTTCAATGGGGAGAAATGTTTTAATAAAATTTGAAATGGCTCTCATAGAGAAGGGAAGAGAAAGCTGCCTATAGGATCACATGAGAGCTGAGTGCCTAAATGGGTTTTAAGAGAACACATTTAGAATTGCATCTGTACATGTCTTTGTATTTGGAACATGTGTGGTATGTTTCCCAGAAACAATCAGATAATTCACTGTGGTCACAAAGACAAAAGTCTGGGTTGGTCTAAGCCTTATAGTTTTATCAGATGGGTGTTATAGACATAAATGAAGCAGAGAGAGAAGGTGCGATTATAGAATGTGGTCATTCAGAGTGGACACTTTAATTCAATATTTCAGAAACAGCAGGTCTTGTTGGTAGCAGCCATGAGACTGTGACTGAGGTAGGGAGGAGGTAGGGAGGATGTGAATCTCTTTAGGCTTCAGAAGGAAGAGGGCAGGCCTCTGACCTTCTTATGATATGCTTGGACACTGCCCAGATTCTGTCCCTGCCTGCAAGCACAAGTCAAGCAGCACTTTAGATAAGAATGGGAGTGGGTTTTGGAACTCTTGAGCCTCTGGTAATTTGGCCAAACACCTGGGATCTGATGAAATCTCACTACTTTCAAGGTAAAAGAAATAACATTGTGAAAGTTTTTTTTTTTTTTTTTTTAATCCAGAGCTGCATTTTTGTATACAAATTGATGATGATATCACAGTGTGGCCTGGGATGATAAGTGGGAGTCCCCAAAACTGCAATTTGAGGTCTCATGTATGGGGTGGACACACTGCAGGGACTGTTTCCTAATTGGAACTTCAGATTGTAGGGTTTCCTAGCACTGTTCAAGTCTGGATGTAGATCATCAGCCTTATTTGGTGATGTATATGCTGTTCATGTTTCAACATCAACAACCTCAGATATATGGATATCACTTACGGCAGCAAGAGAAGAGGAACTAAAGAGCTTCTTGATGAGGGTGAAGGAGGAGAGTGAAAGAACTCGCTTAAGACTACATAATAAACTAAGATAATGGCATCTGGTCCCATTATTTCATGGCAAATAGAGGCGGGAAATGTGGAAGTAGTGACAGATTTCCTCTTCTTGGACTATAAAATCACTGCGGATGGTGACTGCTTCCATGAAATCAGAAAACAGCTGCCTCTGGGCAGGAAATCTATGTCAAACCTAGACAGTATGTTAAAAAGCAAACATTACTGCACTGACAAAGGTCAATACAGTCAAGGCTATGGTCTTCCCAGTGGTCACATATGGTTGTGAAACCTGGACAATGAAGAAGGCAGAGCATGGAAGAATTGATGCCTTCAAACTGCGGTGCTGGAGAAGACTCCTGAGAGTCTCTTGGACATCAAGGAGATCAAACCAGTCAATATTAAGGGAAATAAACCCTGAAGACTTGTTGGAAGTATTGATTCTGAAGCTGAAACTCTAGCATTATGGTCATCTGATTCGAACAGCTGACTCATTAGAAAGTCCCTCATGCTGGGAAAGATTGAGGGCAGAAGGAGGACCGGGTATCACAGGATGAGATAGCTTGATGGCATCACTGATACAATGAACATGAACTTGGGCAAACTTAGGGATATGGTAAGGGACAGGGAGGCCTGGTGTGCTACAGTTTATGGGGTCACAAAGAGTCGGACATGACTGGGTGACTGAACAACAATTTGCTGTTACTTCTTTCCACTGCTTCTATTTATTTTCTAACTGTATTTGAAATTAGATTAAATAATCATCTATTAACACTTGAAAGTTTTATTTGTAATGTGTGATTTCTTTTATTGACAAATTCTTTGAACATAAAATGAAAATAACTATTTTAGCAAAAAAGCCCCTGAACATGAGCTCACGGATTGGGATCAGGTGGTTGAATAAGCTGTACATGGAGATGTTGAAGTCCCAGAGGATGATGGCAGCAGTTTGGATGGAGGAGACAGTGCACTCATTCTTCAGTGAAAGGAAGAAAGGACAACAGTAGGAACAAGAGTGTGGCAATGGTAAGGGTTGGGTGTTCTATGGCATGGTCTTGGTGTGGACATGGCCTTGGTAAGTGGGGAGGACAACCAACCTATTCTATTCCCAGGGGAAGAGACTCATTTAACTAAAGAGAGTAGTACTGTCAAACTGAAACTCCTAAAGGAAATGTGTGTCAGCTTGAAGAAATATGATCAATCTGGTAACAGGAAAGAAGAGCCAACACTACAACTCTGGTTTTTCCTGAGCAGTCACAATTAGGGGATGAAAAGAATTTGAAAATGAAACAGGTGTTTTCTATGAGGAGTGAAGATATTTCCTAAGGTTTACCTGAGTCTATGCTAAAGTCTGGAGAAGGCAATGGCACCCCACTCCAATACTCTTGCCTGGAAAATCCCATGGACAGAGGAGCCTGGTAGGCTGCAGTCTATGGGGTCGCTAAGAGTCAGACACGACTGAGCGACTTCACTTTCAATTTTTACTTTCAGGCATTGGAGAAGGAAATGGCAACCCACTCCAATGTTCTTGCCTGGAGAATCCCAAGGACGGGGAGCCTGGTGGGCTGCCGTCTATGGGGTTGCACAGAGTCAGACACGGCTGACGTGGCTTAGCAGCAGCAGCAGCAGCATGCTAAAGTCTAACCTTATTCACATCCCTAAACTTCTATTCTACAATGTCCAAGGAAATCTTTGCCAATGAATCGAGTTTTCTAGAAACCTAGGAGTCAGAAATTAGGACCATTTTGAGTATCAGGTGTGGATATTGTGATCTAGATGTGAATATACTGGAAAAATACATATGTGTATATATATATGATATATATTATAATGAAATAAATTTTTAAAAGTCAATTGGCTTCTGCTGCACCTGACAAGAGTGTATTTATAAACTGACTCAATTAGCATATGAAAATGTTATCACTGGATATGTTGTTTACACATAATGTTATAAAATAAGGCATCCAACATCTGGATATTTAAAAATCCTGGATGATTGTGTGAAATTTTTAGTTATGACTAATACTTTCTTTAGCACATACCCAGGAGCCTCTATATGTTTGTTTCCTTCCAAGACTGAAAGCTAAAAGTACCATGGGAATATTGACTCAACCGATCTGCAGCATGTCTGCTTTGAAGTAGTCATGCCCCAAGTTAATAAGATGAACTTTGAAAGGTCTGTAATTATGCAGTTTTATAGAACATAGTAACGGAGCTGATTTAACTGTCTCCTGTGCAAATATGCCTGAATGCAACTATAATGACCTAATATTTAACTAGAATGCAATAGCTCCTTGAGGGGTTGCAGGTGGGGGCCAAGAGGAAGAATGTGGGGATGATTTTACCAACAAATATTTGAGGTAAATGGAGAAAATAATACCTTTTGAATTATGTATTAGTGAATTGAGGAAGGGAGAAGGCAATGACACCCCACTCCAGTACTCTTGCCTGGAAAATCCCATGGACGGAGGAGCCTGGTAGGCTGCAGTCCATGGGGTCGCTAAGATTCGGACACGACTGAGTGACTTCACTTTCATGCATTGGAGGAGGAAATGGCAACCCACTCCTGTGTTCTTGCCTGGAGAATCCCAGGGACGGCGGGGCCTGGTGGGCTGCTGTCTATGGGGTCGCACAGAGTCAGACACGACTGAAGCGACTTAGCAGCAGCAGCAGCAGAATTGAGGAAAATCTAGAAAAACTTAAGTCATTATTCAACAGTGCTATTAGGTTTAATCTAAACTTCAACTTTGTAAATACTATACTTCTACTTTTTAATTTCAATATGCCTATATCAATTAATTGAATACCTGTTATCCTGTTACCGAGTTGACCTGTAATTATCCATCTCTGTTAACAAATCTATATCAGAGAAAAACCACTTAACAACCAGAATCTAAATGCAGTGGACTTGACAAATTTGAACCAACAGACTTTGAGAAGACAAATTTGACTACCTGTGTAGGAAAATTAAATGCAGGGCTTGAAGACCCCTTGACATTTGGAACAGGAAACCATGACAAATTACAGAACTAATCAAGGGTCCTACATCCAGAATGTCCATTAACAATGTTATTAGTCAATTATCATTAGCTCTAAAGCCTCCTTAATCTATCAAATTTTGTTATGTCTGACTCAAATTTGCAGTTTCTATGATACAGAACTCTAAAATAATACATTATTGATAGTACTATTCAGAAACATAATTTTGCCTAATCTGTATTTTATTTCAGTATTACTGGAAAATAAGTCATTTATAAATCCCAATATTTCATTTTATTTATTATTTTACAAAGTATAATGGAAGTATTAATATTGTAATCTGTCTACCCAGTATCATCATCCAAAAGTAACCATATTAATGTTTTCATACGTAATCGTTCAGATAATTTTATACTTTAAACACACACACACAAACATAATTACACCTTTCTATGTTTCTCCTTATCAGTATATCATGAGACTCTTCCCAGGACATTTCATATGGTAACATTTCACATTACTGGCTGAATAAGATTTCTTAATATGACCAGTGGTGTGTGGATATACTGGCTGTGTTGAAGGTCTTAAGATCACCTCCATATATCATACCAATGTTGTACTAACAGTTTCTTTGCTTTGGTTTGGCCGTGTGTCTCATATTTAATAAAGAGTTCTAACAGAAAAAAAAAATTGCCACCATCAAAAAAAAAAAAGAAAGATGACCTCCAAGTTTGGCAATTTGCTAAGAAAATTCATGTGTTCAGGACTGAACACATAGCTGAACTCCAAGGTATGATTTATTACAGCAAAAGTGTACACAGCAAACCAGCAAAAGAAAATAGTACATGGGGCAAAGTCCAGAAGAAACCAGAAGCCAGCTTGAGGATCCTTCTCTCTAGTATAGTCACAGAGGACACACCTAATTCCTGCAATATTGAGTTTGGACAACACATGTGAAATACATTCTATTTGTGAAGATAATTACCTTTTCCAAGGTTTTTCTGGAATTCTAGGTAGTCTTCTGCTTAGTGAATACCAAAATTCCAGATTCTCAGAAGGAAACAGGAATTCTGCATAACCCACATCATTTGCACAAATAGTTTAGGCAAGTGAGGTTTCTTATCAGTTAGGAAATGGTGAGAAGTCTCCCAAAATCCAATTTCCCAGACACTGACCAAAGGCCAACCTAGCAAGCAGGTCTTTCTAAGGATAGTAGTCACAGGCCTGTTAAATTAATTCTTTTCTGCACACTGGGCTCTCTGGAAAAAGAAAGAAAGAAAAAAAAAGCAGATTTGTAACTGTTTACTCATTTCCATGGTATAAATACTTCTAATGGCCAATTTCAAACTACTAACATGGTGACAGTGAATGTAGACTTGGGAAAATATTCAAACAATTGGCTTTCCATAGTCCAATATCTCTAGCACAATACTGGAAATATCATTATTTGTGACATATTTCCTAAGAGTGTGTGCCTCCAATAAACTCTTCATCAATCATTGGGTTATATAAATAATATCTATCTACATCCTTTTATAGTCAAAATAAAAGAGAAAATAAGTTATAAATCTTAGGTGTTAGAGATAACCCTTCAGTCTCCATGACTGAATCAATTGCCTTCTAATTGAATGGGCTGAAAAAATAGCTGTTCTCTTCTCAATAACCACAGACAGTAAAATTTTAAAGCTATGAGACCTTTAATTTACACCTAATATTTCATAAGCATACAACCTAAGAACCAGAAAATATAAGTGATTTTCCAAGACTTTCTATTAATTGGGGGCCAAGTAGCAGAAATAAGAACCTAACTTTCATGAACACTTAAACCATCATCCTCAATAATTAAGAAATAAAACCCTAAAATAAGATAAAGAATGACTCAATAATTTCAGACTCAAAGCCTTAGAAAATTTAATCTAATTCTTCAATCTCATCAGAAGAATAAAATGTGAATGAAAAAAATCAAAAGATTTTAAAAAATGTGGGAGTTGATGTGATAAAAATTGAATAAATGCTTCAATTTTATAGTAAAGAATTTAAACATAATCTAGAGAAGACAAATCAATAAGCATATGATTTCACAGAGAAAACTAAGAACAAGAAGTAAGGAGGTGAATTGAGAGCAGAGGGAAAGAGAATTTTAATATTTCATCACCTTTTTATTATTTTATTTTTACACATGAATTTGCATTTTTATCTTTTAATGATTAGACATATTTTTAAAAGACTTGGAATAAAAGTAAAAGACTTGGAATCCATATGTCAATAATATGCCTGAGTTATATTAATATAATTGATGAAAGTGATTTTCTTTTCTTTTAGAATTCCTAAATTTTTCCACATGAACATTTATTATTTTATTACAAAAATAAATTTGTTTGCAATCATTTTTATTACCAATTTCAGAGGGAAGGAAAATAATATATAAATTGCTGCCTATTGACTGAAAATACTGGTCTAAGCTAAGATCCCTTAAGCACTAAAGCCCAGATTTTATATTAAAAGGCTATGGTCACAATTAAGTCCAAGAAAGTGTGACTATTCTCCCAAATGTTATACCAAACATGCATCAGATACTTGTTTAACAAAGTTATTTGAAAATTTATCTAGACTTACAAAGCCTTTCTCGCTGTGCTCCCAGCTTGCAGTTTTTTTAATGCCCTGTCTCATTCATGGGCAGAAAAAATTGTGGGGAGATAATAATTTGGGGGGAACAAACAGTATAGTATAGTATTTAAGGTAATATGTTATCATATACCACATGTATTTATCTTAAAGAGATAGGAGGAATATATTTAAAAATAAAGTAATACATGATATGATCAGGGTAGGTTATAAGGCAATTATTTTTTGAGCTAGCATTCCCATGCAAGCTTTCCAATATATTAAAAGATTAATCACAATTAATTAAAAAGAATTAATCATAATCAGTTTTCACTTTTTACAAAAAGGGTTTCTGTTTATAAGTTAGTATCCCACCTTATTAATAAATTCATTTTCTTTCTTTATTGGAAATATAAAACTAGATACTTAAGATCTTAATTCATTTTATAAAATATGTAATTGGAAACAGGAAATCTTTCTATGTAACTCAAAGATAAGATTCAAAACATATTAAAGATAAAATGTCTTAGGGAAAGAAAACAAATAAAAGCTGAAAAAGAGAATTTGTATCTTCTGTAAGCCTTGGGCAAATTTCTAGTGAACAAGATTTGGTCTAGAGAACTTATTTTGGCAGAGGAACAACAAACAAAGTATGTGAATTTTATTTCTTTTGGTTCTGTCTTAGTCTTATGGTTATTGAGGTTAGCTAAGTGATTCTCACTGGTTTTCTCTACCTTGATTGATTTGTCTTAAAATGTCCCAGGTTAAGTTTCTATGACCCTGAGTACAGCCAAACAAGACTGGCCTGTGAGAAATTAGTAAGCTTGTTTGCATTAGTCCATGTCTCAGACAAAAGTTACATTTCCATCTTTATTTTAGAGCCTCTATTCCACAGAGAATACACTTTCAAGATCAGAAATAATAGGAAATTGAGAGATGAGCAAACATACAGTTGTTGAAAAACAGAAGAGAGGTATATTCCAAATGGGTGCTTTAATATCAGAAAAAAATCGATTTATACAGTTCTCCAATAATTCAAAAATGTATTCATTTGCTTCTTTATTTTAAAAATATGCAATGAAAATTTATATAGTGTCATTAATTTATTCAACAAACATATATTGAAAACTTACATAGTTCTTACTAAGTACCAGACAAATCTTCACATACTTTAAAAGACAAAAGTCCAACTTGGAATCACTAGGAAGAAATTTTGCAAAATGCCCTGCCTGATGTGGATCTGAGGTTCTACTTAATTTCTGTTGGGGGACTGGAATATGACCCTAGGATTTTCCAGTTATTAACAAGCAGTTCTACAGTGAACAGCTGAACTTCGTGGAACCAATAACCTACCATCTTGTTGATTTCTCCTACTTCAATGCCACCAGCTGAGCCGAATCTCCAACACTCACCAAACCAAGCTGTGGCTGAACTGGCCTTTGGTTTCCATGCAGCAGCAAAAAGGCTGGTTCTCAGTAGGAAAAAGGCTCTAAGCACGGGTCCTTTCTCCAGCCCCGCCTTCCCTCACTTTCTTCTTCCTTCTACTTTATGCTAAAGTACCTGAAACTTCAGGCCCAGGAGCAGCTCTTTATGGAAAGAATCTTCAAAAAAAGATTGATTTGAATGGTAAAAGGCATGGAGACAGCAATTTAATAAAAGAAAAATTGTTTCACTCTTTTCTCTCATGTTCAGCACTCCCATTTCATTTGTTTTATAATTTCTCCATCTCTTCTCTTTTTTTGTTTGATATTCTTTTTTTAATTAATTAATTTATTTTAATTGGAGGCTAATTACTTTACAATATTGTAATGGTTTTTGCCATACACTGACATGAATCAGCTATGGGTGTACATGTGTTCCCCATCCTGAACCCCACTCCCACCTCCCTCCCCATCCCATTCCTCAGGGTCATCCCAGTGCACCAGCCCTGAGCACCCTGTCTCATGCATCAAACCTGGACTGGCAATCTATTTCACATATGATAATATACATGTTTCAATGCTATTCTCTCAAATCATCCCACCCTCGCCTTCTCCCACAGAGTCCAAAAGATTGTTCTTTACATCTGTATCTCTTTTGCTGTCTCATATATAAGGTCATTGTTACCATCTTTCTAAATTCCATATATATGCATTAGTATACTGTATTGGTATTTTTCTCTCTGACTTACTTCACTGTATAATAGGCTCCAGTTTCATCCACCACATTAGAACTGATTCAAATGCATTCTTTTTAACAGCTGAGTAATATTCCACTGTGTATATGTACCACAGCTTTCTTATCCATTCATCTGCCAATGGACATCTAGGTTGCTTCCACGTTCTGGCTATTGTAAGCAGTGCTGCAATGAGCATTTGGGTACACGTGTCTCTTTCAATTCTGGTTTCCTCAATGTGTATGCCCAGCAGTGGGACTGCTGGGTGGTATAGCAGTTCTATTTCCAGTTTTTTAAAGAATCTCCACACTGCTCTGGGCTTTCCTGGTGGCTCAGATGGTAAAGCGTCTGCCCGTAATGCATGACATCTGGGTTCAATCCCTGGGTCGGGAAAATCCCCTGGAGAAGGAAATGGCAACCCACTCCAGTACTCTTGCCTGGAAAATTCCATGGACAGAGGAGCCTGTTAGGCTACAGTCCATGGGATCACAGAGTCGGACAGGACTGAGTGATTTCACTTTCACATTGTTCTCCATAGTGGCTGTACTAGTTTGCATTCCCACCAAGAGTGTAAGAGGGTTCCCTTTTCTCCACACCCTCGTCAGCCTTTATTGTTTGTAGACTTTTTGATAGCAGCCATTCTGACCAGCGTGAGATGGTACCTCATTGTGGTTTTGATTTGCATTTCTCTGATAATGAGTGATGTTGAACATTGTTTCATGTGTTTGTTAGCCATCTGTATGTTTTCTTTGGAAAAATGTCTGTTTAGTTCTTTGGCCCATTTTTGATTGGGTCATTTATTTTTCTGGAATTGAGCTGCAGAAGCTGCTTGCGTATTTTTGAAATAAATTCTTTGTCACTTGCTTCCTTTGCTATTATTTTCTCCCATGCTAAAGGCTGTCTTTTCAACTTGCTTATAGTTTCCTTTGTTGTGCAGAAGCTTTTAAGTTTAATTAGGTCCCATTTGTTTATTTTTGCTTTCATTTCCATTACTCTGGGAGGTGGGTCATAGAGGATATTTTTGTGATTTATGTCAGAGAGTGCTTTGCCTATGTTTTCCTCTAGGAGTTTTATAGTTTCTGTTCTGACGTTTAGACCTTTAATCCATTTTGAGTTTATTTTTGTGTATTGTGTTAGAAAATGTTCAGTTTCATTCTTTGACAAGTGGTTGACCAGTTTTCCCAGAACCACTTTTTAAAGAGATTGTCTTTTCTCCATTGTATATTCTTGCCTTTGTCAAAGATAAGGTGTCCATAGGCGCATGGATTTATCTCTGGGCTTTCTATTTTGTTCCATTGATCTACATTTCTGTCTTTGTGCCAGTACCATACTGTCTTGATGACTGTAGCTTTGTGGTATAGCCTGAAGTCAGGCAGGTTGATTCCTCTAGTTCCATTCTTCTTTCTCAAGATTGCTTTGGCTATTTGAAGTTTTTTGTATTTCCCTACAAATTGTGAAATTATTTGGTCTAGTTCTCTGAAAAATACCATTGGTAACTTGATAGGGATTGCATTGAATCTATGGATTGCTTTGGATAATATACTCATTTTCACTGTATTGATTCTTCTCATCCATGAACATGGTATATTTCTCCGTCTATTTGCATCATCTTTGATTTCTTTCATCAGTGTTTTATAGTTTTCTATATATAGGTCTTTTGTTTCTTTAGGGAGATATATTCCTAAGTATTTTATTCTTTTCATTGCAATGGTGAATGGAATTGTTTCCTTAAATTCTCTTTCTGTTTTTTCATTGTTAGTATATAGGAATGCAAGGGATTTCTGTGTGTTAATTTTGTATTCTGCAACTGTACTATATTTATTGATTAGCTCTGGTAATTTTCTGGTGGAGTCTTTAGGGTTTTCTACATAGAGGATCATGTCATCTGCAAACAGTGGAAGTTTTACTTCTTCTTTTCCAATCTGGATTCCTTTTATTTCTTTTTCTTCTCTGAATGTTGTGGCTAAAACTTCCAAAACTATGTTGAATAGTAGTGGTGAGAGTGGGCACCCTTGTCTTGTTCCTGACTTTAGGGGAAATACTTTCAATTTTTCACCATTGAGGATAATGTTTGCTGTGGGTTTATCATATATGGCTTTTATTATTTGAGGTATGTTCCTTCTATGCCTGTTTTCTGGAGGGTTTTTTATCATAAATGGGTGTTGAATTTTGTCAAAGCCTTTCTCTGTATCTGTTGAGACAATCATATGGTTTTTATCTTTCAATTTGTTAATGTGGTGTATAACATTGATTGATTTGCAAATACTGAAGAATCCTTGCATCCCTGGGAGAAAGCCCACTACTACTTGCTCACGATGTATGATCTTTTTAATATGTTGTTGGATTATGTTTTCTAGAATTTGGTTAAGGATTTTTGTATCTATGTTCATCAGTGATATTGGATTGTAGTTTTTTGTTTTTGTTTTTGTTTTTTTGTGGCATCTTTGTCAGGTTTTGGTATTAGGGTGGTGGTGGCCTCATAGAATGAGTTTGGAAGTTTACCTTCTTCTGAAATTTTCTGGAAGAGTTTGAGTAGGATAGGTGTTAGCTCTTCTCTAAATTTTTGGTAGAATTCAGCTGTGAAGCTGTCTGGTCCTGGGCTTTTGTTTGCTGCAAGATTTCTGATTACAGTTTCAATTTCCATGCTTGTGATGGGTCTGTTAAGATTTTCTATTTCTTCCTGGTTCAGTTTTGGAAAGCTATACTTTTCTAAGAATATGTCCATTTCTTCCAAGTTGTCCATTTTATTGGCATATAATTGCTGATAGTAGTCTCTTATGATCGTTTGTATTTCTGTGTTGTCTGTTGTGATTTCTCCATTTTGATTTCTAATTTTGTTGATTTGATTCTTCCCCCTTTTTTTCTTGGTGAGTCTGGCTAATGGTTTGTCTATTTTATTTATCTTCTCAAAGAACCAGCTTTTAGCTTTGTTGATTTTTGCTTTGGTCTCCTTTGTTTCTTTTTCATTTATTTCTGCCCTAATTTTTATAATTTCTTTCCTGCTACTAGCCCTGGGGTTCTTCATTTCTTCTTTTTCTAGTTGCTTTAGGTGTAGAGTTAGGTTATTTATTTGACTTTTCTCTTGTTTCTTGAGGTAAGCTTGTATTGCTGTGAACCTTGCCCTTAGCACTGCTTTCACTGAATCCCATAGGTTTTGGATTGTTGTGTTTTCATTTTCATTCATTTCTATGCATATTTTGATTTTTTAAAAATTTATTCTGTGATTTGTTGGTTATTTAGAAGCGTATTGTTTAACTTCCATATGGTTGTATTTTTCCTGTAGTTGACATCTAATCTTACTGAATTGTGGTCAGAAAAGATGCTTGGAATGATTTCTTTTCTTTTTTTTTTAATTTACCAAGGCTAGATTTATGGCCCAGGATGTGATCTATCCTGAAGAAGGTTCCGTGTGCATTTGAGAAGAAGGTGAAATTTATTGTTTTGGGGTGAAATGTCCTATAGATAGCAATTAGGTCTAATTGGTCCATTGTATCATTTAAAGTTTGTGTTTCCTTGCTAATTTTCTGTTTAGTTGATCTATCCATAGGTGTGAGTGGGATATTAAAGTCTCCCACTATTATTGTGTTACTGTTAATTTCCCCTTTCATACTTGTTAGCATTTGCCTTGCATATTGAGGTGCTCCTATTATGAGTGCATGTATATTTATAATTGTTATATCTTCTTCTTGGATTGATCCTTTGATCGTATGTAGTGTCCTTCTTTGTCTCTTTTCACGGCCTTTATTTCAAAGTCTATTTTATATTATAAAAGTATTTGTACTCCTGCTTTCTTTTGGTCTCTATTTGCATGAAATCTCTTTTTCCAGCCCTTCACTTTCAGTCTGTATGTGTCCCTTGTTTTGAGGTGGTCTCTTGTAGACAGCATATAAAGGGGTCTAGTTTTTGTATCCATTCAGCCACTCTTTGTCTTTTGGGTGGGGTGTTCAACCCATTTACATTTAAGGTAATTATTAATAAGTATGATCCCATTGCCATTTACTTTGTTGTTTGGGGTTCAATTTTATACACCTTTTCTGTGTTTCCTGTCTAGAGAAGATCCTTTTAGCATTTGTGGAACAGCTGGTGTGGTGGTGCTGAATTCTCTCAGCTTTTGCTTGTTTGTAAAGCTTTTTTTTTTTATTTTTATACTTTACAATATTGTATTGGTTTTGCCATACATCAACATGAATCCTCCATGGTGTACACATGTTCCCCATCCTGAACCCCTCTCCCACCTCCTTCCCCATACCATCCCTCTGGGTCATCCCAGTGCACCAGCCCCAAGCTTCCTGTATCCTGCATTGAACCTGGACTGGTGATTCATTTCTTATATGATATTATACATGTTTTAATGCCATTCTCCCAAATCATACCCCCCTCCTCCCACAGAGTCCAAAAGACTGTTCTATACATCTGTGTTTCTTTTGATTTCTCCTTCATTTTGAATGAGATCCTTGCTGGGTACAGTAATCTGGGTTGTAGTTTTTTCTCTTTCATCACTTTAATTATGTCCTGTAATTCCCTTCTGGCCTGAAGAGATTCTATTGAAAGATCAACTGTTATTCTTATGGGAATCCCCTTGTGTGCTGTTGTTTTTCCCTTGCTGCTTTTAATATTTTTCTTTGTGTTTGATCTTAGTTAATTTGATTAATATGTGCCTTGGGGTGTTTCATCTTGGATTTATCCTGTTTGGGATTCTTGGGGTTTCTTGGACTTGGATGGCTATTTCCTTCCCCATTTTAGGGAATTTTTCAACTATTATCTCCTCAAGTATTTTCTCACAGACTTTCTTTCTGTCTTCTTCTTCTGGGACTCCTATGATTCGAATGTTGGGTTGTTTAACATTGTCCCAGAGGTCTCTGAGGCTGTTCCCATTTCTTTTAGTTCTTTTTTTCTTCTTTCCTCTTTGCTTCATTTATTTCCATCATTCTATCTTCCACCTCACTTATCCTATCTTCTGCCTCAGTTATTCTATTGTTGGTTCCCCCCAGAGTGTTTTTGATCTCAGTTATTGCATTATTCATTGTTGATTGACTCTTTTTTTATTTCTTCTAGGTCCTTGTTAAACATTTCTTGCATCTTCTCAATCCTTGTCTCCAGGCTATTTATCTGTAACTCCATTTTGTTTTCAAGATTTGGGATCATTTTTACTATCATTATTCTGAATTATTTTTCAGGTAGACTCCCTATCGCCTCCTCTTTTGTTTGGTTTGGTTTGCATTTATCATGTTCCTTTACCTGCTGAATATTTCTCTTTTCATCATTTTTAGATTGCTGTGTTTAGGTTGGCCTTTCTGTATGCTGGAAGTTTGTTGTTACTCTTTATTGTGGGGGTTCCTCCCTGTGGGTGGGGTTAGACGAATGGCTTGTCAAGGTTTCCTGGTTAGGGAAGCTTTTGTCAGTATTCTGGTGGATAGAACTGGATTTCTTCTCTCTGGAGTGTAATGAACTGTCCAGTAGTGAGTTTTGAGGTGTCTATGGGTTTGGTGTGACTTTTGGCTGCCTGTATTTTAATGCTCAGGGTTATGTTCCTGGGTTGTTGGAGAATTAGCTTGGTATGCCTTGCTTTGAAACTTGTTGGCTCTTGGGTGGAGCTTGATTTCAGTGTAGGTATGGAGGCTTTTGGATGAGCTCTTATTGATTAATATTCCCTGGAGTCAGGAGTTTTCTGGTATTCTCAAGTTTTGGATTTAAGCCACCTGCCTCTGGCTTTCAGTCTCATTCTTACAGTAGCCTCAAGACTTTTCCATCCATACAGCATTGATGATAAAACATCTAGGTTAATGGTGAGAAGATTCTCCACAGTGAGGGACACCTAGAGAGATTCACAGAGTTACATGGAGAAGAGAAGACAGAATGGGGAGATAGAGGTACGAAGAGGAGAAGAGGGGGAGTCAAAAGGGGAGAGTGCAATCTAGCCAGTAATCAATTCCCTATGTGCTCTCCACAGTCTGGAACAGTCATAAAGGTTCATGGAATTACACATAGAAGAGAAGAGGGAGGAGGGAGATAGAAGTGACCAGGAGAAGAAGAGTGGTAGTCAAAGGAGAGAGAAAGATCTAGCCAGTAATCAGTTCCATAAGTGTTCTCCACAGCCCGGAACACCCAGAGAGATTCACAAAGTTAAGTAGAGAAGAGAAGGGGGAAGGAGGACACAGAGGTGACCTGGGGGAGAAAAAGGAAAGTCAAAAGGGGGAGAGAGCAATGAAGCCAGTAATTACACTTCTAAGTAAAAATGGGTACTGAAGATTGGATTCTCAAAGGTACGAAATTGATAACAAATACCAAAAAGCAAAGAATAAAAATCTAGAGTAGAGGTTAGACTCCCAAAAATACAATATTAAAAAAATCACAAAAATTATATATATGAAATTTGCTTTTAAAATGGTGTCATTTTCTTGCTAGGGTAATAGTAGGTTATAAAAATGAAATTTAAAGGAGTAATAAAGAACTTAAAACTAAAAAAAATTTTTTAATAAAAAATGATAATATTAAAATATACAGCCTTGATGTACTCCATTTCCTATTTGGGACCAGTCTGTTGTTTCATATCCAGTTCTAACTGTTGCTTCCTGACCTGCATACAGGCTTCTCAAGAGGCAGGTCAGGTGGTCTGGTATTCCCATCTCTTTCAGAATTTTCCACAGTTTATTGTGATCCACATAGTCAAAGGCTTTGGCATAGTCAATAAAGCAGAAATAGATGTTTTTCTGGAACTCTCTTGCTTTTTTGATGATCCAGCGGAATGTTGGCAATTTGATCTCTTGTTCCTCTGCCTTTTCTAAAATCAGCTTGAACATCTGGAAGTTCATGGTTCACGTATTGCTGAAGCCTGGCTTGGAGAATCTTGAGCATTACTTTACTAGTGTGTGAGATGAGTGTAATTGTGCAGTAGTTTGAGCATTCTTTGGCATTGCCGTTCTTTGGGATTGGAATGAAAACCGACATTTTCCAATCCTGTGGCCACTGTTGAGTTTTCCAAATTTGCTGACATATTGAGTGCAGCACTTTCACTGCATCATCTTTTAGGATTTGAAATAGCTCAACTGGAATTCCATCACCTCCACTAGCTTTATTTGTAGTGATGCTTTCTAAGGCCCACTTGACTTCACATTCCAGGATGCCTGGCTCTAGGTGAGTGTGAGTGATCACACTTCCATGATTATCTGGTGTTGTGAAGCTCTTTTTTGTACAATTCTTCTGTGTATTTTTGCCACTTCTTCTTAATATCTTCTGCTTCTGTTAGGTCCATACCATTTCTTTCCTTTATTGAGTCCATCTTTGCATAAAATGTTCCCTTGGTATCTCTCATTTTCTTGAAGAGATCTCTAGTCTTTCCCATTCTATTATTTTCTTCTATTTCTTTGCATTGATCACTGAGGAAGACTTTCTTATCTCTCCTTGCTATTCGTTGGAACTCTACATTCAAATGGGTATATCTTTCCTTTTATCCTTTGCCTTTCACCTCTCTTCACAGCTATTTGTAAGGCCTCCTCAGACAGCCATTTTGCTTTTTTGAATTTCTTTTTCTTTGGGATAGTCTTGCTCCCTGTCTCCTGTACAATGTCATGAACCTCTGTCCATAGTTCATCAGGCATTCTGTCTATTAGATCTAGTCCCTTAAATCTATTTCTCACTTCCACTGTATAGTCATAAGGGACATAATTTAGGTCATACCTGAATGGTCTAGTGGTTTTCCCCACTTTCTTCAATTTAAGTCTGAATTTGGCAATAAGGGGTTCATGATCTGAGCCACAGTCAGCTCCCTGTCTTATTTTTGCTGATTGTATAGAGCTTCTCCATCTTTGGCAGCAAAGGATATAATCAACCTGATTTCTGTGTTGACCATCTGGTGATGTCCATGTGTAGAGTCTTCTCTTGTGTTGTTGAAAGAGTGTTTGCTATGACCAGTGCGTTCTCTTGCCAAAACTCTGTTAGGCTTTTATCTGCTTCATTCTGTACTCCAAGGCCAAATTTGCCTGTTACTCCAGGTGTTTCTTGACTTCCTACTTTTGCATTCCAGTCCCTTATAATGAAAAGGACATCTTTTTTGGGTGTTAGTTCTAAAAAATCTTGTAGAGCTGACTCCTTTGAAAAGACCCTGATGCTGGGAAAGATTGAGGGCAGGAGGAGAAGGGGACGATGGAGGATGAGATGGTTGGATGGCATCACCGACACAGTGAACATGGGTTTGGGTGGACTCTGGGAGTTGGTGATGGACAGGGAGGCCTGGCATGCTGTGGTTCATGGGGTCGCAAAGAGTCGGCCACGACTGAGCGACTGAACTGAACTGAACTGAATAGTAAAATACATTTAGGAATTTCTCTGGAGCTGTTGAGGGCAGTGTGGGATCAGTTCAGTTTCAGATAGTTCCTTGTTCCAGCTTATACTTCTTCTCAAGATCTATAGGCCCCTTCCAATGTAGTCAATGCTAACTACAGGGCTTTAATCTGTTGCGCCTGTCACTTCCAAAACTGTTCCATCTTCGTTTATTTTGGCTTCCTCTGTTTGCAAGTCTCTAGTGTCTAATTTCTGCCTGACACCAGGGGGCAAAGGTGGTCACTTATTTAGGTGCACATTTGTTCAGTTGTGCTATGGGGAGGGAGGAACACTGCAAACAAATATCTCTGGTGTGTCTGGGGAGTGCTCGCAGTGTATGGACCACAGTGGGTTTGTCCCCGCTCACTGCGTGTGTGCTTTCCCAGTCTACACTGCTCAGGCTCCAGGTTGCTCTGCAGGGAACTGTCTAAAGTGGGCCTTGGGTTGCATGCACTTCTCAGGTTTAAGCCACTCAGGTTCAGGTTCTCAGGTACTCCACAAAGGTGAAGATTTGGTTGGGCTTGCATTTTGTGCCCTTCCCAGGTCCGAGCAGCTCAAGAGACCAGATGCTTGGTGAGCACACTCTCCCAGGTGGGGGTGCATCTTATCACCTCGCTGGTCCCAGCCTTCATCTCAGGTGTGCCATGTGTCTCCTCTGGGGAGTTGATCTCTGACTGTAACCCTCCTGGTGGATGTCAACTGTCTAGGATCCCAGGAAGACGTGGTTAGCAACTGGGAGCCTGCTCACAGTTTGGTGAAGAATGCCATCTCTGGGGCCAAGATTGTCCCCCGCCTTCTGCCTGCCTTCCTCTCTGCCACCAGTGGGAGAAGGGGCCAGTCCTCAGCCTCCTATCTCTCCTCTGGTATTAGCTCAGTCCTTTGTTCTGTGAGTGGGCCAGGCAGTGCCTCATGTTAGAGCTTTTCCCAGGAAAGTTCTCTCTCTCTCTCTCTCCCCTTTTTTTTTTTTCTCTCTGGCTATCCCACAGTTTGAGTTGCTATCTCTCGTTTGCCCCTTCAGATTGTCCTCAGGGCATCAGGCCTGGTCCTTACCCTAAGCTTGCAGCCTGTGCCTCCCTGTTCAGCACCCACTCTCTTCTGGTGGACTGAAGCATCTGGGCTACTTCTCTGCTGGGAGTTGTGGTTAGGCACATAGTCTGTGGTTTATTTATTTATTTATTTTTTTCCTCCCGGTTATGTTGCCCTCTGAGATTCCAAAACTCCCCACAGACCTGCCGGTGAGAGGGTTTCCTGGTGTTTGGAAACTTCTCCTCCTTCATGACTCCCTCCCTGGGACGGGTCTCCTTCACTAACTCTTTTATCTCTCTTTTTATCTTTTATATTTTGTCGTACCTCTTTTCAAAGAAAATGGGCTGCCTTTCTGGGTGCCTGGTGTCCTCCGCCAACATTCAGAAGTTGTTTTGTGGAATTTGCCCAGCATTCAAGTGATCTTTCAATGAATTTGTGGGGGAGAAAGTGGTCTCCCTATCCTATTCCTCTGCCATCTTAGGACTGCCCCTGTTTGATGTTTTTTCTCAAGTCTTTATCAAGCATAGTAGAAAAGCTGTTGTATACATATATAAATAATATGTATAATATATATATATTTTTTAGAAATCTTATGAATTTTTGCCTAATTAAAAATTTGACATTTTGATTCCACTTGCTTGACTTAGTATGAATAGAATTCTAGATTTCTAATTTAAAAAATAGATACATAACAAGCAGCAAAAGTTTACTATAGAGCACTGGGAACTCTGTCTTGTAAAAACTGCATAGTACAGGGAACTATGTTTTATAATAACATATAATATAATAATGTAATAGCCTATAATGGAAATGTAATAACATATAATGCAAAGCAATTTAAAAAATAATATATGTGTATATGTATAACTAAATCACCTTACTGTTCACCTGAAATGTTGTGTCAGCTATTCTTCAATAATATATATATATATATATATATATATATATATATATATATATATATATATAGGGAAAAAAAAGATCCAAGCTAAAAAAGAAAAAGAAAAATCTTAGGGAAGCAGAATATGCAATTTATTCATGTATTGCAGGACAAACTGGAAGGCAAAATACTTATGGTCTATAATATTCTGGGGACCAGGACTAGGGCCCATGGGTGGAGTATATGAGGAGATAGATTCTGATGAATTCTGACTTTCTGGAGTGTGAAGTCAGGTGGGCCTTACAAAGTACTGCTGTAAATAAAGCTAGTGGATGCAATGAAATTCCAGTAGAGCTATTCAAAACCCTAAAAAATGATGCTGTTAAAATGCTGCACTCAATATGTCAGCAAATCTGGAAGTCCCAACAGTGGCCACGGGACTGGAAAAGGTCAATCCTCATGCCAATTCCCAAGAAGGGCAGTAGCTAAGAATGTTCAAACCATTGGACAATTTCACTCATCTCCCATGCTAGTAAGGTCATGCTTAAAATCTTGCATGCTAAGCTTCAGCATTATGTGAACCAAGAACTTTCAGATGTCTAAAATGGGTTTAGAAAAGGCAGAGGAACCAGAGATTGAATGGCCAACATCGACTGGATCATAGAAAAAACAAGGTAATTCCAGAAAAACATCTATCTCTGTTTCATCGACTACACTAAAGCCTTTGACTGTGTGGATTATAACAAACTGTGGAAAGCTCTTAAAGAGATGGGCATACCAGACCATTTTACCTGTATCCTGAGAAACCTGTATGTGGGTCAAGAAGCAGCAGTTAGAACCCTGTATGGAGCAACTGACTGGTTCAGGATTGAGAAATGAGTAAGACAGCACTGTCAGATGTTGTCCTGTTTGTTTAACTTATATGCTGAGCACACCAAAAGAAATGCTGGGCTGGATGAGTTACAGGCTGGAATCAAGGTAGGTGGGAGAAATATCAACAACTTCAGGTATGCGGATGATACCACTCTAATGGCAGAAAGTGAAGAGAAAATAAAGAACCTCTTGATGAGGGTGAAAGAAGAGAGTGAAAAACCCAGCTTAAAGTTAAATATTAAAGAAAAATCCAAAAAACTAAGATAATGGCATCTGGCTCCATTACTTCATGGTAAGTAGAAGAGGAAAAAGAGGAAGTAGTGACAATTTCCTCTTCTTGGGCTCTAAAATCACTGTGGATGATGACTCCAACCATGAAATCAGAAGGCAATTGCTTCTTGGCAGGAAAGCTATGACAAACCTAGATAGTGCATTGAAAAGCAGAGACATCACTCTGCCAAGAAAGATCTGTATAGTGAAAGCTATGGTCTTCTCAGTGGTCAAGAACAGTTGTGAGAGCTGGACCATGAAGAAGGCAGAGCACCAAAGAATTGAAGCCTTTGAACTGTGGTGCTATAGAAGACTCATGAGGGTCCCTTGGACGGCAAGGAGATCAAACCAAGTCAATCTTAAAGGAAATCAACCCTGAATACTCACTGGAAGCACTGATGGTGAAGCTGAAGCTCCAGTATTTTGGTCACCCGATGTGAGCAGCTGAATCATTGGAAAAGTCCATAATGCTGGGAAAGACTGAGGGCAGAAAGAGAAGAGGGTGTCAGAATATGAGATGGATGAATGACATCACTGATGCAGTGGACATGAACTTGAGCAAACTTCAGGAGATGGTGAGGGACAGGGAGGCCTGGCATGCTGTAGTCCATGGGGTTGCAAAGAGACATGACTGGTCACAAAGATTCTGAGTCAATGTAGGACTTTCTAAACATTGGAGTTCACTGAATGATGAAATGATTCATAATTGGATTATAAACTAAAACCCTTGCAAAACAAAGAACGTGAACATAAGTAAAATGTCTACCAGATAATCTGATTAGCTATTGTAAAACAAGTTCCTATATTAAGTTGGTTATACTATGATTGATTCTAAAAAGCCCTATCTATTTTCAAGATCCAGAGCTTTTTATGGCTTGTATTCAGGGAAGAAAAACAGGCATACTCTTCTGAATTAGGCCTTGCTTTAGCATCTCTGGATCCTGATATAAGGAGATGCAGGATAGAAGACCATGTATTCACATAGGTGCAATCACATATGTGAATGGAGAATACTCTACTAACCAAGCCATCTTGGACAAGACATCCTAAGCTTCTGGGCTTCTATGCCTCACCCATGTGGGAGAATAGTGGGGCCACAGTCATTTCTTTGAAACCCTCAGGGACACATGGTTTGGAATTCAGCATTTTCCATATCTTATAATGGCAAATATTGTAGTTTGTGTACATCACATAATACTGTTAGTAGTACATGGAATAGTACATGCTAATAAAACTAATATTTCTTCATTAATGCATTTGACTTTAAATAAATAAAGCCTATAAAATAAACAAACCTATATCTTAACAGTTGACATTTTGCCATCAAATGAATTATTTTTTAATGGTTTCACATGTAAGGGATGTCTGTGAGATCTAAATCGGTTAAAGTTTGGAGAAAACAAGTAGGGGATCTGTGAGTGGCCACTCACCTTCCTGCTTTGTATCATTGTGGCCTTCAGGTGAAATTTAAGATTTATATATGTGACTTGGAGACTTAACTTGAAACCAGAGTTAGGTTAGTAACTCTATGTTGTAGAGAGTGCACTAAATAGCATTTAATTTCCTGTTTTGGTTCAGATGTACCACACATATGATAAGTAGTGGTCACTCATGGTACACCCAAGGCCCTAGCTGCTAACTCAAAGCTACTTCCTTCTACACAGAATTGTCCTTGACCAAAAAAGAGCCACTTTGATCAGGAGGCCAGTGTCTAACTATCCTTGGGCTAAAGCACAGTCAATAACTGATTGGTGTTGGTAGTGGTGATCTAGTCACAAAGTCATGTCTGACTTTTGCAACCCCATGGATTGTATCCCACAAGACTCCTCTGTCCATGGGATTTCCCAGGCAAGAATACTGGAGCAGGTTTCCATTTCCTTCTCCACAATAACTGATTAAGGGGGTGAAAAATCTAGTTATCTTGCCTCAAATTGAGATCATCTTTGGGGTGTCAGCATCATTTTGGTCATAGAAAAAGCAAGAGAGTTACAGAAAAGCATCTGCTGCTGTTGCTGCTGCTAAGTCGTGTCAGTCATGTCCGACTCTGTGAAACCCCATAGACAGCAGCCCACCAGGCTCCCCTGTCCCCGGGATTCTCCAGGCAAGAACACTGGAGTGGGTTGCCATTTCCTTCTCCAATGCATGATAGTGAAAAGTGAAAGTGAAGTCACTCAGTTGTGTCCAACTCTTAGCGACCCCATGGACTATAGCCTACCAGGCTCCTCCATCCACGGGATTTTCCAGGCAAGAGGACTGGAGTGGGGTGCCATTGCCTTCTCCAAGAAAAGCGTCTACTTCTGCTTTATTGACTATGCCAAAGAACTGACTATGTGGATAACAACAAACTGTAGAAAATTCTTCAAGAGATAGGAATATCAGACCTCCTCACCAGAAATCTGTAGCAGGTCAAGAAGCAATAGTGAAAACTAGACATGGAACAACAGACTGGTTCCAAATTGGGAAAGGAGTCCATCAAGGCTATATATTGTCACCCTGCTTATTTAACTTACATGCAGAGTACATCATGCAGAATGCCAGACTGAATGAAGCACAAACTGGAATCAAGATTGCCGGGAGAAATATCAATAGCCTCAGATTTGCAGATGACACCACCCTGATGGCAGAAAGCAAAGAAGAACTAAAGAGCCTCTTGATGAAAGTGAAAGAGGAGAGTGAAAAAGTTGGCTTAAAACTCAACATTCAAAAAATGAAGATCATGTCATCCAGTCCAATCACTTCATGGCAAATAGATGGGGAAACAATGGAAACAGTGACAGACTTTATTTGGGGGGCTCCAAAATTACTGCAGATGGTGACTGAAGCCATGAAATTAAAAGATACTTGCTTCTTGGAAGAAAAGCTATGACCAACCTAGACAGCATATTAAAAAGCAGAGACATTATTTTGCCAACAAAGGTCCATCTAGTGAAAGCTATGATTTTTCCAGTAGTCATGTATGGATGTGAGAGTTGGACTATAAAGAAAGCTGAGCACCAACGAATTGATGCTTTTGAACTGTAGTGTTGGAGAAGACTCTTGAGAGTCCCTTGAACTGACTTAAAGGAGATCAAAGCAGTCAATTCCAAAGGAAATCAGTCCTGAATATTAATTGGAAGGACTGATGCTGAAGCTCCAATACTTTGCTCACCTGGTGTGAATAACTAACTCATTGGAAAGACCCTTGATATTGGGAAAGATTGAAGGTGGGAGGAGAAGGAGACAACAGAGGATGAGATGGTTGGATGGCATCACTGACTAGATGGACATGATTTTGAGCAAGCTCTGGGAGTTGGTGATGGACAGGGGAGCCTGGCCTGCTGCAGTCCATGGGGCCATGAAAAGTTTGACATGACTGAGTGACTGAACTGACTGAACTGGGGTGTCATTCAAGCTCCAGGGTTCCCCATGGGATCAGGCTGTTAGTGATGTTAAAATGGAGAAAGTCTCATTCAGGCTTCAGAGCAGGAGAGCAGGCCTCTGGCCTGCTTCTGATCTGCCTGGACACTGCCAGGGTTCTGTGCCTGCTTGCAAGCACAGCAAGTGAAGTAACACTTTAGATAAAGAAAGGAGTGGGTCTTGTAATTCTTGAGACCCTAGAGCTCTAGCCAAGCCCCAGGGTCTAAGAAGTCTTATGATTCACAATGTGAAACAAACAGCATTGTAAACGTTAAACCAAATCAGCTCTGGTTTAACTGATGATGATATCAGTTTGCAGCCTGGGGTTATAGGCAAGAACGCTGAAAACTGCAATTTGAAGTCTTACCTGTGGGGGTGGATGTACCACCCAGAATGCTTTCCCATTTGAGACTCCAGATTGCTGTTACTTGGGACTTTCCATGTTGCTTAAGTCTGGATTTAGGTTGGCCAATTTAGTGATGAATATGCTGTTACTTCTCTCTATTGTTTTTGCATATTTTATTTTAATAACTCTATATATTGAAATTAAGTCAAATAATGTTTATAAAAAATTGAAACTGTTTTATCTGTGTAAAATGAGTGGTTTCTTCTGCTAACAAATCCTTCAAACCTAAAACAAAAATAAAACTGTATGGTTGAGAACACATTCTTGTTTAGAATCTTTTCTGATCTTCAGCTTTTCTCATTGCCTTACATCATTCACCTGAAAGCACTCCCTCAATAAATAATAAGTACTTAATCCCTGTCTCATACTCTACTTCTAGACAACTCAGACAATACTCAATGCAATATGTGTGTTCTATTCATGCACATATTCATTTATTTGTTAAGATCCTGTAGCACTCACCTGTTGCACTATTCAGTTCAGTCACCCAGTCATGTCCGACTCTTTGTGACCCCATGGATTGCAACACATCAGGCGTCCTTGTCCATCACCAACTCCTGGAGATCACCCAAACTCATGTCCACTGAGTCAGTGATGCCATCCAACCATCTCATCCTCTGTCGTCCCCTTCTTCTCCCACTTTCAATCTTTCCTAGCATCAGGGTCTTTTCAAATGAGTCAGCTTTTCCCATCAGGTAGCCAAATTATTGGAGTTTCAGCTTCAACATCAGTCCTTCCAATGAACACTCAGGACTGATCTCCTTTAGGATGGACTGGTTGGATCTCCTTGCAGTCCAAGGGACTTTCAAGAGTCTTCTCCAACACCACAGTTCAAAAGCATCAATTCTTCAGTGCTCAGCTTTCTTTATAGTCCAACTCTCAAAGCCAAGTTAAGAGAAAGGATCTCAGCTCCTTTGATCTGCCAGTCCAAATCTGTTAATCTAGCTACTCAAATGTTATGAGCCTCAATGTCCCTGTTTAGTACATTGCAGGGGTGTAAAAACAGAGCTATCACATGACCCAGTAATTCTACCCTTGGGTACATGTCTGAAAAATTGAGTACACTAATTTAAAAATATTTATTACCCACATGTTCATAGAAGCATTATTTACAATTGCCAAGATATAGAAACAACTTATGTGTGTGAATATTCATACAATGGAATACTACACAGCCATAAAAAGAATGTTTTTTTTTTTTCATTTGCAGCACTACAGATGGACTTGGAGTGCATTATGCTAAATGAAATAAGTCAGACAGAGAAAGGCACATCTGTGTGATTTCACTTATCAGTTCAGTTCAGTCACTCAGTCTGACTCTTTGCAACTCCATGAATTACAGCACGCCAGGCCTCCCTGTCCATCATCAACTCCCGGAGTTCACTCAGACTCACGTCCATTGAGTCAGTGATGCCATCCAGCCATCTCATCCTCTGTTGTCCCCTTCTCCTCCTGCCCCCAATCCCTCCCAGCATCAGAGTCTTTTCCAATGAGTCAACTCTTTGCATGAGGTGGCTAAAGTACTGGAGTTTCAGCTTTAGCATCATTCCTTCCAAAGAAACCCCAGGGCTGATCTCCTTCAGAATGACTGGTTGGATCTCCTTGCAGTCCAAGGGACTCTCAAGAGTCTTCTCCAACACCACAGTTCAAAAGCATTAATTCTTCAGCGCTCAGCCTTCTTCACAGTCCAACTCTCACATCCATACATGATCACAGGAAAAACCATAGCCTTGACTAGATGGATCTTTGTTGGCAACGTAATGTCTCTGCTTTTGAATATGTGGAACCTAAAAAATACAATCAACTAGTGACTATAACAAAAAAGAAACAGACTCAAAGATACAGAGAACAAACTAGTGGTTACCAGAAAGGAGAGGGAAAGGGGAAGAGCTAAATAGGATTGGGGAATTAAGAGGTACAAACTATTATGTATAAAATAAGCTACAAGTATACATAACAGTGTATAATGTTTTATGACAACTATAAATGTATCATAGCCTTTAAATTTATGAATCACTATACTGTATACCTATAACCTATTTACATAAACTCTACTTCAATTCAAAAATGTAAAAATAAGTTAAAGTGCCTTACAATAAGTGACAAAGCATGCACATAAAAATATGGACACTCCATGCCCCCATAAGAGTCACTAGTGCTTTTGACATTCTTAAGCTCTATACATATTTGGCAGTCATCAACTTCTTTTCTGTCGACTGATAGAACATGGATCTGAAACATAATGAGAGGAGAGCCCCAAGCTGATTCCCTGTAGATGCTTTTTTATTGCTACACTGTCTTCATTTTGGATGGAAGTAACTTCTCAATCTTGTGCTTGGAGCCATTTGCCATGGCTTGGATTTTTCAGTCTATAAATGTTAATGGAATACATGAGTCCTCTTGAGATTTTCTGCCCTTATCTTAAATCCAAAGTCTTGTCATGTACCTGAAGAGCTGTAATCATTATAAAAGGTTGCTGATGCAGACAGCCACATCACCACAATAGGGATACAAAGCAGCTGTTTTATTTGACCTTTGCTCTGCCAAGTCTCAGAATCTCAGCTCTAAGACCTCAAGACAGAACTAACACTCATGTGGCTTCTTATCAACCCCACTCCAGGAGACCTCCTTTCCTGTTCACCCTTCTTGATGGAAAAGGAAAGAAATGTCAAGAATGAATGTCTGTATGAAAACTACAGGAATTACTAAGGGAAAGACTCCCAAACACTTCTATTTATTAGTCCTCAATATTCTCAGCATAATCCTGCAAAAGACATAACCCCATTTTCTTGATGCATTAACTAAAGCCCAGAAAGCTTTGGTAATTTTATCAAACACTCTAGAAAGTGGAGGGCTTGCTGTTTAGACCCAGAGCTGTAGGACTCAAATGTCACACTACTTATAGACACTTCCCATATAGATTTGCAAGATACTGGTTAAATCCCCAAAGCTAGTCATTTAATATCTTTCTTTTCCTTGAATTAGTCTGAATCAGAAAGTTAGGGAAATAGAGCCTGTATAGCATGTGAAAGAGATAAGGAAACACTTAAATTATCCTTATAATTAGTTCCATATTTTTATAAAGCATCAGCTATGTAAAAATTATAAAAATGAATTTAATTAGATAGATTCGATGTTGCTTGAATAACATGGAATCTATTAGAGATAAATGATTGGAAGACTAATAGATAGGTAAGATAATACCTTTCAGAAACTAACTATATACCCCTAAATTTTGCTAGCCACACACTATAACACTAATCAATTCCCCAACTTATGCAAACCAACACTTTGCATAAAATGAAAACTGAAATTTTTAGCATGATACAGAGAATACGCATTTTGAAAACTCTATAAATATTAAAAAAGGTCCTTTTGTAAAGTTTAAGAGATTAAGTGGTCTCCTAGAAATTTGACAGTGACACAACACTCCTTGTGCCATTGCAGAACTGAGTAATTTGCTGAAATGTAAAAAGATGTCTACCTACTTTGAGATGCTTGATTCCTATGTTGTGTCATCTGCCTCCTCTAATTTTCATTTTCAGTAAAAGAAAAAATAGAAAGTTTCAAACTTCAAATCCCACAGCTCTAACATCAAATAAAAATCCATGAAGTCATCTTTTAGCATGTCAGAATGGGAGAGAACTAGGGTGGGGAAATACACCTGCTGCCATTTACATTTATTTCACAGAATTTCACTAAATAGAGATTGGATTGGATGGGCAACTTTCAGACCTGAATAAGGAAAACCAGAGACAGTCTTCATTAACTTTCCAAAATGAAATAATACATCAGTCAGTTCAGTTCAGTCGCTCAGTCATGTCCAACTCTTTGTGACCCCATGAATCACAGCACACCAGGCCTCCCTGTCCGTTACCAACTCCCAGAGTTCACTCAAACTCATGTCCATTCAGTCAGTGATGCCATCCAGCCATCTCATCCTCTGTCGTCCCCTTCTCCTCCTGCCCCCAATCCCTCCCAGCATCAGAGTCTTTTCCAATGAGTCAGCTCTTCGCATGAGGTGGCCAAAGTATTGGAGTTTCAGCTTTAGCATCATTCCTTCCAAAGAATACCCAGAAACATTTGCCATCTTTTCTTTTCATTTGAGTAATTGTCTTGTGTTTGGAAAAAAAATTGCATCTTCAGATAACCAGTTTTTGGTTATCATTTGTTGCTGACAAACCACCTCAAAACCGAGTGGCTTAAAACAACAGCTTGCTTTTCCTCACCTTCTTCAAACTGGGCTGGACTCAGCTGGGTGGTTCCTCTCCTTGTCTTGCTGGTGTCACTCATGTGGTGGGCAGGATTGCTTGGCTTCTCTGTCTGCTTGTGGTCCTCAGGTCTCTCATTCGCCAGCAGGGTAGCTGGACCACATTCATGGCAGCTCTGAGGCCCCAAGGATATAAAGTAGTAGCGGCCGCGCGCACTGAAGACTTCAACCCAGAACTGTCACCACATCATTTCTACTGCCCCGTGTTGGTTAAAGCCAGGACCAGGCCCAGGCCCAGGCCCAGGCCCAATTTGGGAAGAGGGGACTGCATGAGGGCGTGAACTGGAGGTAAGGTTCCTTGGAGGCCCCCAGCGTAACAGTCAGGACCAGTGCCGTGGAAAAACAGCTAAAAAAAAAGTAGCAAAAGTAGGAGCCGCTAGTGACCTTGGAAAGCTGAAGCTGGTTATGATAACTGGTGTAAGTTGGGAGTCAGGCAGAAATAGGGCCTTCAGCAAGCTTCTTGAACCACTTCTGCTGGCTCTTAGCATATTTTCTGAACCATCACTTTGGGCACCTGACCTCTTAGGATGGATGTGTTTGTGAGGGCAGAGCATTTGAAAGCAGAACCAGCTCGCTGCCCTAGCCCCTACAAGAGAGAAGTGTATGGAGTGCTTTCTTCACGCCTCTGGTTTTAGTCATATCCCACACCCATGCTTGCCACTGGCTGAGTGAGGAGGAGCAGTTCTCCTGAGGTCACTAATCTGACTGAATTAGCAGTAGCTCATTTTTGTTTTAACTGAGCAGTAAGATTTGCTAACGTTCTACCTGAAGTGCCTTCTCCAAAGACATCCCTCTTTGCCCTGTGTGTTGAATCATCAGTCGGTGAGTGTATTTCAATTAAAGCGTCATTGGTGGACATGGTAAAGATAATAAAATGCCATGGCAACTTTGCTGTTAAGTCATGGGCTCCTTCATCAAATTCTTCTTGCTTTGTCTCCTGAAAAGGAAGGACTAGATCCAGCCCTGGTAGTAGTTCCTTCCTGAGGGCTTTACCTCCTTTAAAATCCTGAGGAGATTTGTTTGAGAAAAGCCTGGCTGCCATTTTCAGAAGACAAAAATGTACATTGGAAAAAAAAAGTACATTGATTTCCCCCCTACCCCACCTCCCATCCCGCCTAGCCATTGAACTTCAGCATTGAAGCAGTGCCTTCAGTGCTTCAGAACGCAGGTCTGATCTGAAGGTAATTACCTTGTAAGAGGAATGTAAATGACTGCTGTCTTCTTGTCAAACCTGTAAGGAAAGAGATTCCAGTTAAGTATTTGCAACAAGGATCTTGCGTCCTGTTATTTTTTCTTACATTGTCACATTGAACGGGTCTCATTTTTGCGGTAAATTTTTGACTGTGGACTTTGGGGGCAAGGTCTTTCACCAGCAAACAAGGGTCTGATTGTACAGTATATCTGCTGCAGTAACGTCTCTGCCTGTAGCTTAAGATCAGTTGGTTTTGCACTTGGAAACCACCTGATCTTGGCCAGCTTTGTAAAGGGACATTGATTTCATTTAGATTTCCCTCCATAAAGTCAGCAAACTATCATGTGCTATAAACTGATGCCAAGACAAGATTGTAATAATCCCTAGGGTGCTAAGGTTTGCCATGTGTTTGGTAAAGATGATTGTAGGTTCTTGGGTAACGTTACATGGGATGGATTCAGGTGGAGGGACTGCGAAGATGGGTGGGGGCGGGGGGCGGGGGCTCAAGGTGCAGGTAGAAATACAGTGGAAATGGAAGTTCCAAAGAGGCGGTTTCTGAGGAAGTCAGAGGGCCTGGGGCCAGAGCAGTCAGTAATAGTTGAATCAGGTTACCTGGGAAATAGGTGTGATAGCTACACGTCTACAGTCTGCTTCCGGGTTGCTGATAGACATTAAATTTGCACAATATCCCGTAGCTGGCTAAGTATTTTAAAATTATAAGCATAGGATTTTATATTTGGGGTGAAGAAATTACCTGGCACGTGGTATTGGGGTTTTTTAAAAAGAAGCCAAATTTCAGAGTCTTAATAACTTTTTTTAAAAGGAAAAAAAAAGCAAAAAGACACCTTGTATTCAGTGTGTGGCCCTCCTGAAAATTCTGGTCATCTCTCCCTTTGAAATCAATGACTCAGTGACTTTTTAAATGTGGCTGAACAGGGATGAGAAAGTACATGTGTGACTTTCTTGGTGTTTGTGCGTCCTTTACAAAGCCCAGTTGCTTTGGAACACCCAAGAAAGTCATCAAGATTATTTTTAGGTGTTATTAAGGGGTTATTAAGGGTTTACTGGGGTTTTTAAGAACTAATATAATGTCCTGGGTTCTTTCTAGTGCAGCGGAATGTGGACAAAGGTATGCAGTTGTGAAGTGCTTTGTTGTAGCTTATTAATCCGCAAGGGAAACTTAGGCTGTAGACATAAGTACAGACCCAGTGCAGTTCTTGTTTTCTGTATGTTGTTGGGGGAATAAAGTTTTATATGGCAAGCACATGGCCTCCCTGATTTCAATATGCCTTTATTAGGATCTGTATTAGCCCTTAATTTCTTTAAAATCTTTTTTCCTCTTCCTCTTGAAAAGTAAGTTCCAAAATATAGTTTATTGTATCTTCCATCCTTAAAAAGTTTGTTCCTTTTTCATTATGGGCAGTTCACACAAGGCAAAAATATTAAACAGTTGGTTTTAGTGTGTTATATAACTTTACTGTATATCAAACTAATTTTTACAAGTTTTCATCCTAAACCTCAAATCATGTAATTAATAATTTGCCTGTTTATTTATGACCTAATTGTGATTCTTTTATTAATAAAAGCTAATGGAAAAGGATCCTTTATTAAGTTGATGACTAGACCTACAGTTAATTTTCCTGCAGTATATGAAGTATTGTACCAGAGTATTAAAAGATATGTAATATTTTATTGATAAATCTATCCTTTAAAAGGAATACGTTTTAGGATGTCATCATTTTGATGTGAATCATGTAAATGTTGATAATATGCACTGTTTATTATACATTTAGTGTTTCAAGAGATTCAGTTAATTGCCTTTTTGCCCACGTATATTATGTAGTCTACTTGCAATTGTTTTTAAAAAATGACATTAAAAGAATAGTTTATGTAGAGGAACGTTAGTGGCTGTTAATTGTCTCCCCACCTGTATTTATGGGTGTTAGTTTTAACTGCTTTGCTAGTCGCAAAGCTGCATTATCAGACTAAAAGTGTATTTGTAAACTGTATGGGAACTAAAAATTAGGAATAAAACCATTTTCTTATAAAAAAAAAAACAACAAAGAATACCCAGGACTGATCTCCTTTAGGATGGACTGGTTGGATCTCCTTGCAGTCCAAGGGACTCTCAAGAGTCTTCTCCAACACCACAGTTCAAAAACATCAGTTCTTCTGCGCTCAGCTTTCTCCACAGTCCAACTCTCACATCCATACATGACCTCTGGAAAACCATAGCCTTGACTAGACAGACCTTTGTTGGCAAAGTAATGTCTCTGCTGAAATATAAAAAAATGTACACCATATTCACTTTTGGGTATTGTGGATAGTGTATGCACTTTAATCCAAATAAATGTATAAAGCCTTTCCCTTTTACCTATTTCATACATGTTGTGCTTTCCTTTACTATTGTTTCCTCTTGTATCTTGCACCTGTGGACCTCTTATTAAATACTTTTCTTAATTAAGCACTTAATTACTTACTTAATAAGTAATTTCATTACTTTGCCTCTTTTTCTCTCCCTCTGAGGATTTTATGGTCTTACACCATAATGTCTATTACTTCAGAGTGCTGGGCAAGTACTCATTTGATTGATTGATTGTTGATCATTTTAATCCACTCTCCTGTCACCCTCCTCTTTATCCTTCCAGAATTTTTTATGAGAGGGAAGTGACAGACATTTGAATCAGTCAGCAGTCAAGTCACAGAGAAAGACAAACTATAGCTGGAGGATACTCACATCATTGACGCTCCTGGGCAGGAAGGAACAAGGGCAGATAACCTGAGAAAGTTAAAGAGATAAGACATTCTTTCTTAAAAATAATTAAAGCTAAAGTAATAATATTCATTAGACACTATGGAAATATGTTTTGACTCAATGAAATAAATCATTTCAGTAATATAGTTCAGAAATGTTACACTTTTCCTAGATCTTTGAGAACAGTGGGCAAAAACCAGACCTGATGTTAACTCTCAAACCTTCTTCACTCTCTAAAGTTTAATAAGAATGTTGCAAACTCAGCTGCAATATCAACTAATTAATGCTAATAACTAAGTGCTGCTGTGAAATAAAACTGATCCAGGAATGGAGTTTGTTTCATAATCTTTTGAATTCTAACTTTTATATGTTTTAGTCATAGTTGACTTCAGGGAAAAAAAAACAAACTAAAAGCTGAATATTAAAAGATAAAGAGTAAAACTGAGATAAAATATTCAATTTTATCACAAAAATTTAAAGAAAAAAGTATATCCATTTTATATATACAATATACACCTGAAAGCTGATAACTACACTAAAGGACAATTTAAAGTAAAATATTTATTTGTTCTACTGTATTTCAGGTCTTCCCTGGTTGCTCAGTTGGTAAAGAATCCACCTTCAGTGCAGGTTTGATCCCTGGGTAGGGAAGATCCCCTGGAAAAGAAAATAGCAACCCACTGTAATAGTCTTGCCTGGGAAATCCCATGGACAGAGGAGCCTGATGAGCTACAGTCCATATTTCATAGTTTTCCAATAGACTATTTCATTCCATCCTAACACAGTCCATTTCTATACTGCAACTAAGACTTGGGGAAGGTCTGGTCAGGGACTAGACGCTAGCTCACAGGCTAGAGAGAAATAATTGAGCATCTGGCTTCTTAACCTGAGTTCAGCCACTTCCAGTCTGTAGCTTAAAACTAGTCACGGTGGACTTGAAAAGACTGCATGGAAATTGGCAAACTCTATACATCAGCGCCTATTTTTGTCCTAATTGGTTGTTGAACTTTAACTAGCACACCACTCTATAGATGTCATAGCTGGTAATTGAGAAATAAAGATAGTGTTTCTGCTTTTAATCTTGAGCATTTATACAATCTCTCAACTACTCAGGTATATTTTTTTAAATTTTAAAGTAGAGTTGTGGTTTTTTTTAATAAAATGAAAGCATCATCATTAAATGGCACTAAATTATTGCCCAGATCAAAAATAGAGGTAAGTATAGTCATCATTAAAAATGTCTACAAATAACAAATTCTGGAGGGGTTGTGAAGAAAAGAGAACCTTCCAGCATTGCTTGTTGGAATGTAAATTGGTGCAGCTACTACAGAAAACAGTAAGGAGTTTCCTCAAAAAACTAAGAACTAGAGATTTCCAGGAGAAATATCAACAACCTCAGATATGCAGATGACACCACTCTGATGGCAGAAAATGAAGAACTAAAGAGCCTCTTGATGAAAGTGAAAGAGGAGAGTGAAAAAGTTGGCATAAAGCTCAACATTCAGAAAATTAAGACCATGGCATCTGGTCCCATCACTTCATGGCAAACAGATGGGGAAACAGTGGAAACAGTGTCAGACTTTATTGTTGGGGGCTCCAAAATTACTGCAGATGGTGACTGCAGCCATGAAATTAAAAGATGCTTGTTCCTTGGGAGAAAAGTTATGACTAACCTAGATAGCATATTCAAAAGCAGAGACATTACTTTGCCAACAAAGGTCTGTCTAGTCAAAGCTATGGTTTTTCCAGTAGTCATGTATGGATGTGAGAGTTGGACTGTGAAGAAACCTGAGCACCAAAGAATGGATGCTTATGAACAGTGGTGTTGGAGAAGACTCTTGAGAGTCCCTTGGACTGCAAGAAGATCCAACCAGTCCATCCTAAAAGAGATCAGTCCTAGGTGCTCATTGGAAGGACTGATGTTGGAGCTGAAACTCCAATACTTTGGCCACCTGATGCGAGGAAAGGACTCATCTGAAAAGTCCCTGATGCTGGGAAAAATTGAAGGAAGGAAGAGAAGGGAACACCAGAGGATGAGATGGTTGGATGGCATCACCAATTCAATGGACAGGAGTTTGGGTAAAGTCTGGGAGTTGGTGATGGGCAGGGAGGCCTAGTGTGCTGCAGTCCATGAGGTTGCAAAGAGTGGGGCACAACTGAGTGGCTGAACTGAACTGAACTGAACTGATATGATCTAGCAATCCCACTCCTCAGCATGTAATCCAGATAAAACAATAATTCAAAAAGATCTGTGCACCTCTATGTTTACAGCAGCACTATTCATAATAGCTAAGAGAAGGGAACAACCTAAGTGCCCACTGACAGATGAATGAATAAAGGAGATGTGGGATACATACACATTGGAATGCTACTCAGCCATTAATAAGAATGAAACAATGCCATTTGAAGCAGCATGGATGGACCAGGAGATGATTGTACTAAGTAAAGTAAGTCAGGAAGACAAAAACAAACTGCTAATATAGAATAGATACACAACAAGGTCCTACTGTGTAGTGCAGGGAACTATGCTCAATATTCTGTGATAAACCACAATGAAAAATAATATTAAAAAAGAATGATTTCTTTGGAAGGAATGATGCTAAAGCTAAATGATGAAATGATGCTAAAGAAACTCCAGTACTTTGGTCACCTCATGTGAAGAGTTGACTCATTGGAAAAGACTCTGATGCTGGGAGGGATTGGAGGCAGGAGGAGAAGGGGGACGACAGAGGATGAGATGGCTGGATGGCATCACTGACTCGATGGATAAGAGTCTCAGTGAACTCCAGGAGTTGGTGATGGACAGGGAGGCCTGGCGTGCTGCGATTCATGGGGTCGCAAAGAGTCGGACACAACTGAGCGACTGATCTGATATGTGTATAACTAAATCAATTTGCTATACATCAGAAATTAACACAACATTGTAAATAAATTATTCTTCAGTAAAAACAAGAGAAGTATACACTCCAGTGAATATACACTAAACCCTATTAAGGTATAATATCTATAATTATATCCACTTTGAAGCTGATAATCTTAAAGCAACTTAATTGGAGAAACCTAGAACATGAATATAGGTAAAACTATTTAAAATGAAGGGTAGAATCAAACACAGTGAAGTTTAGAAAGTAAGAGAGATTAAAAGGAAATTTTTTTTTTCCAGCAGAAAAATCAAGTGGCTATAGAAGAAAAAAAGTTGAATCCAAGACAGTGTGAAAGCTCTGATTGTACAAAATTAGAAAAATAAAGAAAAATGTTACAAAGATACTTATAACCATAGGTCTGAAGATATCTGGAAATAATTAACTTTGTTGGTATCATCCCTAGTGAACACTAATAAGATATCCAGAATGAACTTGCCCACAAGCAGCAACTGCCCTTTCCATTTAGTAATAAGTAGGAGAAGACTGAGAGAAATATGCAAATGCATTTGGAAGGATTCATAAATAATTTGGACTTTTATTTCTCTTGTTATTTGATTACCTTCACATAAGCAAAAAATGATCTTCAATACAAAAATCTGGAGAGCAGAGCAAAAACAATTCCTGTTTTTCAGGAATTGTTATAAGGTTTACTTAGATATAAAATATTCTAATGGATAATAGATTCAAAATTCACTATGTCCAGGTGGTATAGTTTAAATATTAAATTCTAGTAAACAGACAAAAAATGATCAAAAGTTTATGTCAGTAACCGTGTTATATCTTCAGCCTTTTTTTTTTTTATTCTCCTATGTTTTATGTACTTAAAACAGTATCAATTTTAATTTAACATTCAGGATAACATCCTAGTTACAGCAAATGTGAAGAAAGGGCCCATAGTGAATTGCTAGTAGATGTGACTCAATATGATTTATGGTTTTGAAATCTCTTGAACTTGTGTATATGTGTGCATGTGTATGTAAACAACTTTGCTAAAGAGCACTGAACAAATGTACAAGAAGACAAAAAATATATATATATATATATATCCAGAGCGAATTTTTGAGGGAAAATCTCCAGGAAAAGAACCAGGAAGGAAGCCTTGGATTGACTACAACAGACTTTTTCCCCTTCAAGTAAAGGGCTGAGAACATGAAGAGTAAGATCAAAGAGTAAACACTGGGAAACACAGCCTCTATCCCAGATTCTTGGCACCTGCTTCCTCCTATCTCACCAGGCACAGGCTGATCCAGCCAACGATATCAAGTCCAAAGCCAATTACTGGCAGAATTGTGCATGGGGCAAAAAGATGGTAAAATGAATGAGTGATCATTATCAATGGGCTCCTAAGAGAAACAACAGGCAGTGTAGCAGACATCCTGCAATGCGAAGTCAAGTGGGCCTTAGGAAGCATCACTATGAACAAAGCTAATGGAGGTGATAGAATTAGGTAATGGAGGTGATAGAATTCCAGAGCTATTTCAAATCCTTAAAAATGATGCTGTGAAAATGCTGCACTCAATCTGCCAGCAAATTTGGAAAACTCAGCAGTGGCCATGGGATTAGGAAAGGTTGGTTTTCATTCCAATCTCAAAGAAAAACAATGCCAAAGAATGCTTAAACTACTGCACAATTTCACTCATCTCACACACTAGTAAATTAATGCTCAAGATTACTTCAGGCTTCAGCAGTACATGAACTGTGAACTTCCAGATGTTCAAGCTGGATTTAGAAAAGGCAGAGGAACCAGAGATCAAAATGCCAACATCCACTGGATCATCAAAAAAGCAAAAGAGTTCCAGAGAAACATCTACTTCTGCTTTGTTGACTATGCCAAAGCATTTGACTGTGTGGATCACAACAAACGGGAAAATTCTGAAAGAGATGGGAATACCAGACCACCTGACCTGCCTCCTGAGAAATCTGTATACAGGTCAGGAGGCAAGAGTTAGAACTGGATATAGAACAACAGACTGGTTCCGAATAGGGAAAGGAGTACGTCAAGGCTATATATTGTCACCCTGCTTATTTAACTTTTATGCAGAGTACATCATGAGAAATGCTGGGCTGGATGAAGCACAAACTGGAATCAAGATTGCTGGGAGAAATATCAATAACCTCAGACATGCAGATGTCACCACCTTCATGGAAGAAATTGAAGAACTAAGGAGCCTCTTGATGAAAGTGAAAGAGGAGAGTTAAAAAGTTGGCTTAAAACTCAACATTCAGAAAACTAAGATCATGGCATCTGGTCCCATCACTTTATGGCAAATCAATGGGGAAACACTGGAAACAGAGATAGACTTAATTTTGGGGGTCTCCAAAAATCACTGCAGATGGTGACTGCAGCCATGAAATGAAAAGATGTTTGCTCCATGGAAGAAAAGTTATGACCCACCTAGATAGAATATTAAAAAGCAGGGACATTACTTTGTCAACAAAGGTCCATCTACTCAAGGCTATGGTTTTTCCAGTAGTGATGTATGGATGTGAGAGTTGAACTATAAAGAAAGCTGAGCACTGAAGAATTGATGTTTTTGAACTGTGGTGTCGGAGAAGACTCTTGAGAGTCTCTTGGACAGCAAGGAATTCCATCCAGTCTATCCTAAAGGAAATCAGTCCTGAATATTCATTGGAGGGACTGATCCTGAAGCTGAGACTCCAATAGTCTGGCCACCTGATGCAAAGAAGAGACTCATTTGAAAAGACCCTGATGCTGGGAAAGATTAAAAGTGGGAGGAGAAGGGGATGACAGAGGGTGAGGTGGTTGGATGGCATCACCAACTCAATGGACATGATTTTGAGTAAGTTCTGGGAGTTGGTGATGAACAGGGAGGCTTGGTGTGCTGCAGTCCATGGGGTCACAAAGAGTCGGACACGATTAAGCAACTGAACTGAACTGAACTGAAATCAAATTACTCACTTCCTGTGCCCTTTTTCCCCCTTGGTCCTCAAAAGAATTGCCGATGAGTATTTTAACACTGATTTACACTTTTAAGGGATGAGTTTAGAGGATGGTCAGCTTATAAAGACCCCGGGAATGGCTAGATGCAAAATTACCAGAAATATGGCCAGAACCATCCAAATGACCTCATGAGAGAACAAGATGCTTCTAAAAAACAACCAGCTGACCTCTAGTTACACTTTTCAAAGCAGGTGTGGGCCTCATAACTGCTTGTCAAGTGTCAGAAAAGATACATGACATTCAAAATATGAGTCATATCTGCTGAATTCCCAAATAAAATGTTCTGTTCTTCCAAAAGTAAAGGCCTGTTAAGTTTATCCTTAGAACTGGCAGTTCGTCGCTCCAAACCCTCAATTCAGCTTACGCTTCTGTGGTATATATTCTAGGACTGTTCATCAATTTACCTAAGAGCAGTTAAATAGGACTCAAATGAAACAGTTTAAGACCAAAACAAAATATTCTAAAACAGATCTCACTGCCTTTTTCTCATGTCAGGAGCTAAGTGATGCAGAAATAATAAAATATGAAAAGGAGGTCATATTTTGAAGTGAACTCCAACATTATGTGAGGCAAGTGTTCAGATCACGAAGAAACAGGTCAGTACCAGCAGGTGGAGCTGGTTAGAAAACTACAAGAGTTCACAGTCTCAGAAGACCTAAAATATTAGTATATTGTGAGGGAGATGGGATAGGGCAGGGTGAGCTGAGCACTCCAAAATTTTTATTCAGAGTTATTTCCCACCATTTAATCCTATGAGAAAAGTCCTCTTATCTAAACAGACTTCTGGTTGTGAGCCCTCAGCAGTTTGTGAGGATTTGGGTCTTGGAATGAAATGTGATCACAGTGTTTGACCAATGAGCAGAAGGAGTTGGTAGAAAATTTCAGAATGTTAAAAATCAAGAAAGACCAGGATAGAAAATGATTAGCTTATATTACGATGATGTCAACATTACTTGCTTTCACTTTTTTCTTTCTTGTGTTTGTGAAGAAAATCTATAAGCAAGGTACACTGGAGGGAAAAGTACATTAACTCCAGAGGTAGAAAGCTGGAGGTTAGAAGTGTAAACAGGAATAATTGACTGTTGCAGAATAATTTTTATAATATTAATTTTGTAATTATAATGATAACATACACTTTACATAATGCAGAAGTTGCAGTAAGAAGGAAAGAAGGAAAGAAAAAGTCCTCTTTTTACCAAAACCAGTGTCAGCCAGCCACCTTTTCCCCAATTTTCAGCGTTTAACTATTCACGCTATATTTATTGTATACTCTGACACTCAATATGCTGTTTTGTTACTTGCATTTTAACTGAGAAAATTCAGTAAAAAGTCTATATTTTTAAATATCTTTACATAACATTCCAGAAGGCGAGCTTTTAATTCTGCCTATTATTTTGTCAAATGATTGTGATTAATTTATCAAAACATTCCCCTATTATACTTACATCTTTAAGTAACACTTTATTGGGGCAAATTTGTGAGTAGAAAATCTTTTAAACTTTTAATACTATTGCCAAATTGTACTGCTTAATGATAATGTAGGTTTCCATTTTTAAGTGTCCTCACTAACAATGGACATATATATTTTTTAAATCTCAACTAATTTGATTGTTTTTTTAATTTAAATTTATTATATTTTTAATTTTCAACAAAAAAGTATTTCAATTAAATATTAATAGGGACTTCTCTGGTTGCCTAGTGGTTAAGACTCCATGGTCCCAATGCATGAGGCCCTGGGGTTGATCCCTGGTTGAGAAACTAGACCGCACATGCTACAACTAAGACCTGGAACAGCTAATTGAAAAAAAGTTAAATTATGCCGTGAGGCTTCTTAATTTTGATACATATCAAAATATTCTTTAAAATATGTTATCAAAATTAAGTACCAATTTTTAAGAGACTCTATTAACTAATTGCTTTATTTGTGGCTCAGATGGTCAAGAATCCACCTGCACTGAAGGAAACCCAGGTTCGATCCCAGGGTTGGGAAGATCCCCAGGAAGGGAATGACTACCCACTCCAGTATTCTTGCCTGGAAAATTCCATGAACAGAGGAGACTGGAGGGCTACATCCATGGGGCTGTAAAGAAACAAACATGACTTAGCAACTAACACTTTCACTTTTAACTTTTAATGGTTATACAACCAGCAACCATTATTTAAGGGGCTGTATTTTTCCATAGGGGCTTTCCTTTTCTATCAGTGTATACTATCACTGAAGGCATTCTTAGCTAGTTCCATGGTAAATTGAGAGAATAAGCTTCCAAAACTCTAGAGAATCTACAAGTTATAGTTTTTTTAATCACCTAAACATTTCATTAAACCTCACAGGCTCACTACAGATACCTACATAGATGTTTGACTCTGTCAATCTTAAGCAAGTAGGAGTTGGCCTGACCTTTCCACTAAATTGACTAAAATAATTGGATCAATAGGCACTTTCCCCTTCTTTATCTTTTCCTTTTTTTTTTTTTTTTTTTTTTGCTGCAAAACATGCCTCCTAAGGCTGTATATTGTCACCCTGCTTATTTAACTTATATGCAGAGTACATCATGAGAAACGCTGGACTGGAAGAAACACAAGCTGGAATCAAGACTGCCAGGAGAAATATCAATAACTTCAGATATGCAGATGACACCACCCTTACGGCAGAAAGTGAAGAACTAAAAGGCCTCTTGATGAAAGTGAAAGTGGAGAGTGAAAAAGTTGGCTTAAAGCTCAACATTCAGAAAACGAAGATCATGGCATCTGGTCCCATCACTTCATGGCAAATAGATGGGGAAACAGTGGAAACAGTGGCAGACTTTATTTTGGGGGGCTCCAAAATCACTGCAGATGGTAATTGCAGCCATGAAATTAAAAGACGCTTACTCCTTGGAAGGAAAGTTATGACCAACCTAGATAGCATATTCAAAAGCAGAGACATTGCTTTGCCAACAAAGGTCCATCTAGTCAAGGCTATGGTTTTTCCTGTGATCGTGTATGAATGTGAGAGTTGGACTGTGAAGAAGGCTGAGCGCCAAAGAATTGATGCCTTTGAACTGTGGTGTTGGAGAAGACTCTTGAGAGTCCCTTGGACTGCAAGGAGATCCAACCAGTCCATTGTAAAGGAGATCAGCCCTGGGATTTCTTTGGAGGGAATGATGCTGGAGCTGAAACTCCAGTACTTTGGCCACCTCATGTGAAGAGTTGACTCATTGGAAAAGACTCTGATGCTGGGAGGGATTGGGGGCAGGAGGAGAAGGGATGCCAGAGGATGAGATGGCTGGATGGCATCACTGACTCGATGGACTTGAGTCTGAGTGAACTCCGGGAGTTTGTGATGGACAGGGAGACCTGGCATGCTGTGATTCATGGGGTCGCAAAGAGTCAGACACGACTGAGCAACTGAACTGAACTGAACTGAATTATAATTAAATTCTCCATTCATATGGCTAGTTTCAATTCCTGACAAAATCTTGCAAGGAATGCTGGCTAGAATCCTATTCAGAATCCTGATATTGTATATGTATACATGCTAAGTAGTTTCATACATGTCCGACTTTTTGTGACCTTATGGACTGCAGCCCGCCAGGCTCCTCTACCCATGGGATTTTCCCAGCAAGGTTAGTGAAGTGGGTTACCAATGCCCTCCTCCAGGGGATCTTCCTGACCCAGAGATCGAACACACATCTCCTGTGGTTCCTGTATTGCAAGCAGATTCTTTACTGCTGAGCCCCTGGGTAAGCCAAACAGAGTGTGTATATGTATGTGAAAGGGTAAAAATTATGCCTAGACCATTGTGCAACAAGTAATATTGAGAATTAAATGTTGACAATTTGATTGAAATTGACAAATAAGATTAATTTGTCATTTGTCAGCTTATATCACAGGGTATGCACAAATAAATCTTCACTGACTTATAACTTCTACAATTTAAAATTATGATACAAGTATTTCAAAATATATCTATAATATTGTCATTGGTTATTGAAAGTGTTTAATAATAAATATTTTATTTTTAAAAACAAATTTTAGCATTATTAATATATTATACTCACATTGCCTTTGTTTATACTCATGCATAGTATGTGGACAAATTATCCATTAGCTAAAATAATTATTAATTTAGAATATGTGCTCCCAATTATACTAGATAATACAGAGTTTCTACAAAATGTCTAGACCATGATATGTGCCAGTATGAAGTCTATTTCCATATGGTGCACTTAACTGAAATTTCCAGAAAAAAAAAAAATGACAAAGAAAGAAGAAAAAAAAAACTAAAAAATTGTCATCTGGTACAATCCTCAGATATTTGAACAAAAACAAAAGTGTCTTGTTAATAAAGATGAAATACTACAAGTGTTTGATTAATTGACCCATCTTACATACATTAATTGGAGAAGGCGATGGCACCCCACTCCAGTACCCTTGCCTGGAAAATCCCATGGAGGAGGAGCCTGGTAGGCTGCAGTTCATTGGGTCATGAAGAGTCGGACACAACCGAGCAACTTCACTTTCACTTTTCACTTTCACACATTGGAGTAGGAAATGGCAACCCACTCCAGTGTTCTTGCCTGGAGAATCCCAGGGATGGGGGAGGCTGGTGGGCTGCCGTCTATGGGGTTGCACAGAGCCAGATACAACTGAAGTGACTTAGCAGCAGCAGCAGCAGCACATACATTAATAAAAGTATTAAACATATTATTATAATACATCTGAAAATAATTGTCTGACTTATGATTGATCCATTAAGTACCTGCCCTGTGCATATCAAAATCTTTGGGAGTAATAGCTCTTACTATGGACAAATACTGAACAATGCCATATCTCATATGCTATATATTGCATCTATATTGCTAAACTATATTGCATAAATATTGCTGTATATTGATAAACTATACTATATTGCCTACTTTTGGAAGAATCAGACTCTGAATGGGGACTATAAGTAAATTGTGTTTGATCATTATGAATAATTATTGTAATACAACAATAATTACAATAGATACAATATATACATACAATATAGATATGGTTATTATAATAATTAGCAATAGATATAAAGCATTCTTATCACCTCACTCCTCTGTCTCATTCACCCACCTGAACATTCCTTCCTTTTGTATTCATTACCTTAGTTAATGGTTTTACAATCTACAGATGAGATTTGCAGTTTTTTGCTCAGCCAGAATCTGTTCTTCATTTTCTTGGAAACAGGACTCCATCTTTTCTCTAAGAAGCCCTCTCCATTGTTCTAACTCACAGTCTTCAACCCAAGAATGTATGTCCTTGGGTATAGGGCTGAGTTGTTTTTCAATCCTTCTCAGAGAGCCCTGATAGAAACAGTGACTCTGCCTTGATTTCTTTTCTCTCTTCTCTCCACAGAGACTTCATATGATCATCAATTTCTGTCTGTTCTCCTCTAGAATGCCTCCCCAAATCAATTTTCCTCCTTGCATGGTTCTCACCACTTACCATTATCTAGGCTTTATTGTTGTTCAGTCACTAAGTTGTGTCCAGTTCTTTGTTACCCCATGGACTGCAGCACAGCCAGGCTTCCCTGTCCTTCCCTATCTCCCAGAGTTTGCTCAGCTCATGTCCATTGAGTTGATGATGCCATCCAACCATCTTATCCTCCACTGCCCACTTCTCCTCCTGCCCTCAATCTTTTCCAGCATTAGGGTCTTTCCCGAAGAGTCGGCTCTTCACATCAGGTGACCAAAATATTGGAGTTGCAGCTTCAGCATCAGTCCTTCTGATTAACATTCAGGATTGATTTCCTTTAAGATGGACTGGTTTTATCTTGCAATCCAAGGGACTATCAAGAGTCTTCTCTAGCATCACAGTTAGAAAGTATCAGTTCTTCGGTGCTCAGCCTTCTTTGTGATCCAACTCTCATATCCATACATGATTACTGGAAAAACCATAGCTTAGATGATATGGACTTTTGTTGGCAAAGTGATGTCTCTGCATTTTAATATGCTGTCTAGGTTTGTCATAGCTTTTCTTCCAAGGAGCAAACATCTTTTTTCCCAAGACTATCAGGATCACTTTCCAATATGGTTCACTGCTCTCTAATTCAAATGCTGCTAATAAGGGTGCCTACCTAAACCTTCATGTAGGAGCAAATCACTTTCCTTCTCTACATTTATTTGTGGATCCAAATTGTAAAAAATAAACAAAGAACAACAACAAAAAACAAACAGAATGTTTAGTCTAATATTTAAAACCCTACTTTTACCTTTCTTTTCTCTTCTTTCCAGGTTTTTCTCTCACTGACTCTGTTTATGCTACTCACTATTGTCAGGTCGTATTATGCCATTCCATATCCCTATGGAACTGTACATCTGGTCACTTTGGCCAGGAAATAATTTCACTCTTGTTTCCACCTGCCTAACCTCTACATCATGACACAGTTCAAAAATAGCTTTTTAGCACATTGTGAGGACTTTTCTAATTGTGCCAGCTAAGATGATTAAATTATGACTCATCTCCTTAATACTTTACACCACAATGATAATAAGTACCGTATTATGATGTGTTACTTTTCCACTCAGTAAATTTTAAATTCCTTAAGAGCAGAGACTAGACCTTACACATGGTTTCCACTGTTCAGTAAAGAGAACTGTTTTATGCAAAACTTTAATTAGCACAATTATCATTACCTGAATGTTTCCATAGAGGAATGCACTGTCAAAAAAAAAAAAACAAAGACCCACACCAAAAGACTAATTAACAATGTCCCATAAAAACACTGATGTATGTCCCTGAGGTCTGATAAGGTGGTTGAGAAAATGACTATGTTTCAATAATGTAGGATGAAAATGACTGTGTTTGGACTATTTCCACACCACACTTAAAGCATGGAAGTGCTATTGTCCCAATATTTCATAGAGACAGAGAATTCAAGAATCACATGAGACCTGAAGTAATGAACCAAGTCATCCATATAGTGCTCTAGTAATAGTGATTATGAGAATACTATTTTTAAAGAGGAATGTTCACATTCCATTTCTTTCTCATTGATTTTACCTCGTTACTTTCTTTTCCATTGCTAACATTTTCACATGGCTATTTCTTAGCAACCCTTGAGAAGCTCTTACTTTACGTGTAATAAAAGAAGTCTTTGCTCTGCTTTGAATACATACATAATGAGCCTGTGATTTAACTTGTGCCTGAAAAGAATGAGAGTATTGTGCTGCTAGAAGAAACCAGAGCAGCCCCTCTAGAAAACTGATGAGAATCAGCAGAAAAGCGACCACATAGTTAACCACTCTCTGTGGTCTGTGACTCAACTGAACTATCTGAACTTAACCTTAATGGGTTTTGTGGGTCAAAACAGCTCCTTCAAACCACAAATAGATCTGGGGTTCAGCAACTGACCAGCACCAAATCACTCTACAAAACCCCCAATCCAGAACTGACAAGTCAAAGATGTGTTTGAACCAATCAGTTTCTGTTCCTTGTGAAATCTTAAGCCTTGTACGTCACACCTTTGCCTTGGCTGGGGACATGGTATTCTCAAGGAATATTTCCCTGTGCTTGTACCCATTTGCAAGCCAATTTACAATTCTCTTTTACTTTTCCTCTGACACTCTGATAGCTTATCCTGCAGAATCTCACCCCTGTATGTTGGCTAAATTTTCCCTGCTCTGGCCAGCAGTAAACTCAGTTTAACATCCCAGTCTTTATTTTGGCTTTATTACCTGGTCATTGTCCAAAATTGTCACAACTATTTCAATTCAGGCTGACATACCAGGCCAAAGTTCTTAATTTTAGGGATAACTCAAAGCTGTGATACAGATGTTCAGTGTAGCTACCTGGGCTGTGCAAGGCATGCATGCATCCTTGGGTAGCAAAAGGAAGCATTTCATAGTCAGTGGTTGAAATTTTTGCAACAGTTACAGTTCAAATAAGGCTGAAATTTGCAACAACCTCCCCAGCACCAATGCCTCTATTGACTCTAGTATGCATCCTTTTATTCATTTAACCAGTTCGAACCAGACAACTGGATCAACAAGGCAGTAAACAGTACTCTTTCTGGCATTCAGTGACACTTGGAGAGATAATCTTTGGAAATATTGAAGCATCACCTTAATTTTGCTTTAATTAAATTCTTATGATTATAATCTATCAAAACTGTGCCATACTGTTTACAAATCTTGTTCAAAGAATATTTTGGTTCACATTTATGAATATATAGAGTCATACTTTTACCATCGAACTACTATTTTAGTATACCTTTTCTCTCTGTACATATGATATTTAAGGAATGACAAAACCATGATATTGCAGACATCTGAGTCATATGTTTAATGTCTACATTTAAAAAGTGGCAAGTTTAAAGAATGAAATTACAGCTCTACTAGCCTTGCATTGTCTTTATAGACTCAAATTACTAGTATTTCTAATACAATAGTTATTATATGACTATGAGATCATGGAGTATGAAGCATTCACATTGGGCCAATGGAAAGGTGTTAATTAATATAGCCTTATAAATTATTATTATTATTAACATTATTAATAATGAATGATATGAAATACATCTAACATACAACTCTAGGATCTGACATTTTTCTGCTACATATATTGCTGCTGCTGCTGCTACTAAGTCACGTCAGTCTTGTCCGACTCTGTGCGACCCCATAGACGGCAGCCCATTAGGCTCCTCCATCCCTGGGATTCTCCAGGCAAGAATACTGGAGTGGGTTGCCATTTCCTTCTCCAATGCATGAAAGTGAAAAGTGAAAGTGAAGTCTCTCAGTCATGCCCGACTCTTAGCAACCCCATGGATTGCAGCCCACCAGGCTCCTCCATCCATGGGATTTTCCAGGCAAGAGTACTGGAGTGGGGTGCCATTGCCTTCTCTGACATATATTGCTATATAATATATATTTCCATAGCAATTTTAGCTGTAAAATTTAATTTTGTTGCATTTTCATATAGTAGCTATAGATTGGTAACAAAAATAGCAAAAGCCTTCCTACTTAACAAAATTTGAATTAGTTATGCATTTTATTAGTCACTCCAACAGTCTCTTGTTTCTTTTTATCAACGAATTTCAAACCCTATTTTTACAAATTTTGAAATATCAATAACCTCAGATATGCAGATGATACCACCCTGATGGCAGAAAGTGAAGAACTAAAGAGTCTCTTGATGAAAGTGTAAGAGGAGAGTGAAAAAGCTGGCTTAAAATCAACATTCAGAAAACTAAGATCATTGCATTGGGTTCCATCACTTCATGGCAAATAGATGGGGAAACTGGAAACAGTGCGAGACTATTTTTTGGGCTCCAAAATCACTGCAGATGGTGACTGCAGCCATGAAATTAAAAGATGCTTGCTCCTTGGAAGAAAAGCTATGTTCAACCTAGACAGCATATTAAAAATCAGAGACATTACTTTGTTAATAAAGGTCCATCTAGTCAAGCCATGGTTTTTCCAGTACTCTTGTGTGGATGTGAAAGTTGGACTATAAAGAAAGTTGAGCATCAAAGAATTGATGCTTTTGAATTGTGGTGTTAAAAAGACATATGAGAGGGGTTTGGACTGCAAAAAACGCTGGACTGGAAGAAACACAAGCTGGAATCAAGATTGCCAGGAGAAATATCAATAACCTTGGATATGCAGATGACACCACCCTTATGGCAGAAAGTGAAGAGGAACTAAAAAGCTTCTTGATGAAAGTGAAAGTGGAGAGTGAAAAAGTTGGCTTAAAACTCAACATTCAGAAAACGAAGATCATGGCATCCGGTCCCATCACTTCATGGGAAATAGATGGGGAAACAGTGGAAATAGTGTCAGACTTTATTTTTCTGGGCTCCAAAATCACTACAGATGGTGACTGAAGCCATGAAATTAAGAGACACTTACTCCTTGGAAGGAAAGTTATGACCAACCGAGATAGCATATTCAAAAGCAGAGACATTACTTTGCCAACAAAGGTTCGTCTAGTCAAGGCTATGGTTTTTCCTGTGATCATGTATGGATGTGAGAGTTGGATGTGAAGAAGGCTGAGCACTGAAGAATTGATGCATTTGAACTGTAGTGTTGGAGAAGACTCTTGAGAGTCCCTTGGATTGCAAGGAGATCCAACCAGTCCATTCTGAAGGAGATCAGCCCTGGGATTTCTTTGGAAGGAATGATGCTGAAGCTGAAACTCCAGTACTTTGGCCACCTCATGTGAAGAGTTGACTCATTGGAAAAGACTCTGATGCTGGGAGGGATTGGGGGCAAGAGGAGAAGGGGACGACAGAGGATGAGATGGGTGGATGGCATCACTGACTCGATGGACGTGAGTCTGGGTGAACTCTGGGAGTTGGTGATGGACAGGGAGGCCTGGCGTGCTGGGATTCATGGGGTCGCAAAGAGTCGGACATGACTGAGCAACCGATCTGATCTGATCTGATCTCTGGACAGCAAAGAGTTCCAATCAGTCAATTCTAAAGAAAATCAGTCCTGAATATTCATTGGAAGGACAGATGCTGAAGCTGAAACTCCAATACTTTGGCCATCTAATGCGAAGAACTGACTCATTTGAAAAGATCCTGAATCTGGGAAAGATTGATGATAGGAGGAGAAGGGGACGACAGAGGATGAGATGGTTAGATGGCATCACTGACTCAATGGCCATGAGATTGAGTAAGCTCTGGGAGTTGGCGATGGACAGGGTAGCCTTGTGTGCTGCAGTCCAGGGGGTCACAAAGAGTTGGACATGACTGAGCAAATGAACTGCACTGAACAGCATATTTCCCTTTATTTTATGAAGGAAAACATTCAATGTTGGCTAATAAGTACAGAAATAGAACTATTTTCAAATATTATAATCTATAAACTGCAACTTTTCCTTGGCTACAGATGAAAATTAAATAAACACAACTTTTAGAACAAAAAAAAAGGAAATAATGAGATACCATCTGTGAAGGATAACAGCATGAGGAGCAGAATTTTTATTACACATTATAACTATGAGAATTTTGTGTAATTTGGTTTATAGCACATGTAGAAACATAGAATGGAAATAAAAACCAATATGTGGGTGGAGTCCAGATGGCAGTGAGAGAAGACACGGACTCCATGTGGTCCCACACTGAGGATGCTCACCAGATATGGGTGGGAGGCCTCTGGCAGACTGTCTGAGGGCAGGAGGCCCAGAGGTGACTGGGGGTTCTTAATTTTTAGTCTTTGTTATTGTTCTCCTTTCTCTGCCTTTTGTTTCTTCTTCTGCACCCCACACTGTGTGGGATCCAGTTCGTGGGCCAGAGAGATAAGACCTTAGTCAAGAGCACTGAGTCCAAACTGCTGGAGTAACAGAGAACCTCAGACCCCAAAGAATATTAATCAGAGTGAGGTATCCCAGAGGTCCACACCTCAACACCACGCTCCAACTCTACCCAACTGCCCGGAAACTCTATTGCTGGAAACCTCAGGCCAAACAACTAACAAGACAGGAACACAGTCCCACTTATCAAAAAAGAAAGAAAGAAAGAAAGAAATGACAAAAGAATATGTTACAGATAAAGGAATAAGGTAAAAAACTGCTGCTGCTGCTGCTAAGTCACTTCAGTCGTGTCCGACTCTGTGTGATCCCATAGATGGCAGCCCACCAGGCTCCCCCGTCCCTGGGATTCTCCAGGCAAGAACACTGGAGTGGGTTGCCATTTCCTTCTCCAATGCATGAAATGGAAAAGTCAAAGTGAAGTCACTCAGTCATGTCCGACTCTTAGTGACCCCATGGACTGCAGCCTACCAGGCTCCTCCATCCATGGGATTTTCCAGGTGAGAGTACTGGAGTGGAGTGCCATTGCCTTCTCCACAAGACCAACTAAATGAAGAGGAGATGGGCTACCTATCTGAAAAAGAATTTAGAATGATGGGAATAAAGAAGTTTCAAAATATCAAAAACAGAATGGAGAAAATGTGAGAAATATTTAACACACTTAACAAAGACCTAGAACAAATAAAAAATAAACAGTGATGAACAACACACTTACTGAAATTAAAAATGTTCTAAAAGGAATTGGTGCAGAATAACAGAGTCATGGACTGTGAAGAAAGCTGAGCACCGAAGAATTGATGCTTTGAACTGTGGTGTTGGAGAAGACTCTTGAGAGTCCCTTGGACTGCAAGGAGATCCAACCAGTCCATTCTGAAGGAGATCAGCCCTGGGATTTCTTTGGAAGGAATGATGCTAAAGCTGAAACTCCAGTACTTTGGCCACCTCATGTGAAGAGTTGACTCATTGGAAAAGACTCTGATGCTGGGAGGGATTGGGGGCAGGAGGAGAAGGGGACGACAGAGGATGAGATGGCTGGATGGCATCGCTGACTCAATGGACGTGAGTCTGGGTGAACTCCGGGAGTTGGTGATGGACAGGGAGGCCTGGCGCGCTTTGATTCATGGGGTCACAAAGAGTCAGACACGACTGAGTGACTGAACTGAACTGAACTGAACAGAGTCAAAATAATGATTAATTGAGCTGGAGATAGAATGATAGACATAACTGCTGAGGCACAGAATAAAGAAGAAAGAATGAAAAGAATTGAGGACAATTTCAGAGACATCTGGGACAATGTTAAAGGCACCAAAATTATAGGGATCTCAGAAGAAGAAGAGAAAAAGAAAGGGTATGGGAAAATATTTGAGGAGATTATAGTTGAAAACCTCCTTAACAAGGGAAAGAAAATAGCTATATAAGTTCAGGAAGCTGAGTCCTATACAGGATCAACCCAAAGAGAAACTCATCAAGATACATATTAATCACACTAACAAAAATTAAACACAAAGAAAAAATATTAAAATGAGCAAAGGAAAAGCAAAAAAATAAAATAAAGAAATCCACATAAGCTAAACAACTGATTTTTCAACAGAAACTCTGAAGGCCAGAAGGTAGTGGCAGGATATATTTAAAGTGATGAAAGAGAAAAATCTACAACTTAGATTACTCTACCCAGCTAGGATCTCATTCAGATGTGATAATGAAATCAAAACCTTTACAGACAAACAAAAGCTAAGAGATTTCATTACCATGGAACTTCTAATGGAAGTTCTCTGGTAGGAAACACAACTGAAGTAAAAGACTCACAAAACAAATCCTAAATGATTAAAAAAATGGCAATAGGAACATACATATAAATAACTACCTTAAATGTAAATGGATTAAATGGCCCAACCAAAAGACAGAGACTGAATGAATGGGTACAGAAACAAGATCTGTGTATATGTTGCCACAAGAGACCACTCCAGGCCTAGGAACACTTACAAACTGAAAGTCAAGGGATGGGAAAAGATATTCCATGCAAATGAAAATAAAAATAAAGCAGAAGTAGCAATACTTATAGACAAAATATATTTTAAAATAAAAACTGGTACAAGAATAAAGAAGGACACTACAATATTATCAAGGAATCAATCCAAGAAGATATAACAATTATAAATATTTGTACTCCCAACATAGGAGCACCTCAATACATAAGACAAATGCTAACAACCATAAAAGGGGAAATTGACAGTAACACAATAATAGTAGGGAACTTTAATACCCCACTGATACCAATGGACAGATTTCCAGACAGAAAATTGGAAAGAAAACACAAACCTTAAATCTCACGTTGGATCAGATGGACCTAATTGATATCTTCAGGACATTCCATCCAAATGCAGAAAAATGCACTTTCTTCTCAAGTACACATGGAACAGTCTCCAGGATAGGCCACATCTTGTGGCACAAATCAAGTGTTGGTACATTTAGGAAAATTGAAATTGTATCAAGCATATTTTCTAACCATAGTAGTATGAGACTAGATACCAACTACATGAAAAAAAAAAAAAACTCAAACAAATGGAGGCTAAACATGTCTGTAAATAACCAACAGATCACTGAAGACATCAAGAAGGAGATCAAAAAGTATCTAGAAAGAAATGAAAATGAAAACACAACAATCCAAAACCTATGGGATGCAGCAAAAGCAGTCCTAAGAGGGATGTTTATGTCAATATAAGCCTACCTCAAGCAATGAGAAAAATATATAAACAACCTAACCTTATACCTAGAGCAACTAGAAAAAGAAGAAGAACAACAACAAAAAACAAAGTTAGTAGAAGGAAAAAAATCATAAAGATCAGAGAAGAAATAAATGAAAAATAAATGGAGGAAACAATGGCAAAGATCAATAAAACAAAAAGCTGATTCTTTGAGAAGATAAACAAATTGACAAAGTACTATCCAGACTTGTCAAGAAAAAAAAAAAAAAGGAGAAGATTTGAATCAATAAAATGAGAAATAGAAAGGAAGAAGTTACAACAGACAATGCAGACGTACAAAGGATCATAATAGATTATTATGAGCAACTATATGCCAATTAAATGGACAACCTGGAAGAAATGGACAAGTTCTTGGAGAAGTATAACCTTCCAAAACTGAACCAGGAAGAAATAAGAAGCATGAACAGACCAACCACAAGACCCAAAATGGAAATTGTGATCAAAAATCTTCCAACAAACAAAACCCCAGGGCCAGATGACCTCATAGACAAATTCTGCCAAAATTTTAATGAAGAGTTAACACCTGTACTACTCAAACTCTTCCAGAAAATTTCAGAGGAGGGAAAACTCCCTAACTCATTCTATGGGACCACTATCACCAGTTACCAAAACCAGACAAAGATGACACACAAAAAAGAAAATTACATGCCAATATCACTGATGAACATAAGTGTAAAATCTTCAACAAAATTCTAGCAAACAGAATCCCACAACCCAAAATTATACACTATGATCATGTGGTATTTATCCCAGGGGTGCAAGAATTCTTCAATATATGCAAATCAAGGAATGTGATACACCATATCAACAAACTGATAGGCAAAAATCATATAATAATTTCAACAGATGCAGAGAAATCTTTCAACAAAATTCAATACCCATTTATGATAAAAAATAAAAACTCCAGAAAGTATGCATAAAAGGAACCTATCTCAATATAATAAAGACCATTTATGATAAACCTACAGCAAACATATTCTCAACAGTGAAAAACTGAAAGCATTTCCTCTAGGTTCAGGAACAAGACAAGGGTGCCCATTCATGCCACTATTATTCAACATAGTTTGAAATGTTCTAGCCATGGCAATCAGAGGAGAAAATAAAAGAAATCTAGATCAGAAAAGAAGCAAAACTCTCACTGTTTGTAGGTGACATGATACAATATATATAGAAAACCCTAAAGATTCCACCAGAAAATTATGCAAACTAACCAATTAATATAGTAAAATAGCAGGATATAAAATTAATGCACAGAAATCTTTTGTATTCCTATATACTAACAATGAAAAAAGAGAAGTTAAGGAAACAAACCTATTGATCATTGCAATAAAAAGAATAAAATACTTTGGAATAAACCTACCTAAAGAGACAAAAGAGTAGGCAGAAAACTATAAGACACTGATGATAGAGATCAAAGATGACACAAACAGATGGAGAGATATACCATGTTCTTGGATTGGAAGAATCATTATTGTGAAAATGATAATAGTATGCATAACCTATAGATTCAATGCTGCTGCTGCTAAGTCACTTCAGTCGTGTCTGACTCTGTGTGACCCCATAGATATCAGCATACCAGGCTCTCCTGCCCCTGGGATTCTCCAGGCAAGAACACTGGAGTGGGTTACCATTTCCTTCTCCAATGTATGAAGTGAAAAAGTGAAAGTGAAGTCACTCAGTCGTGTCTGACTCTTAGCGACCCCATGGGCTGCAGCCCACCAGGCTCCTCCATCCATGGGATTTTCCAGGCAAGAGTACTGGAGTGGGGTGCCATTGCCTTCTCCAATAGATTCAATGCAATCCCTATCAAACTACCAATGGTGTTTTTCATAGAACAAACAATTTCATAATTTGTATGAAAACATAAAAGACCCTGAATGGCCAAAGCAATCTTGAGGAAGAAAAATGGAATTCGAGGGGTCAACCTTCCTGACTTCAGACTATAGTACAAAGCCTACAGTCATCAAGACAGTGTGGTACTGGCAGAAAAACAGAAATATAGACCAGTGGAACAAGATAGAAAGACCAGAGATATGTCCATGCATCTGCGGAACCTTATCTTTGACAAAAGAGGTAAGAATATACGATGGAGAAAAGACACCCTCTTCAATATGTGGTGCTGGGAAAACTGGAGAGCTATATGTAAAAGAATGAAAGAACACTTCTAACAGCAAACACAAAAATAAACTCAAAATGGATTAAAGATTTAAATGTAAGGCCAGAAACTATAAAGCTCTTGGAGGAAATATAGGCAGTAAACTCTAACCTCTGACATACAGCGAGACCTTCTTTGACCCACCTCCTAGAGTAATGAAAACACATTCTGTTCTCTACCATCTCCCTCTGTCAGCATCAATGTCTCCAGACAGACAAGACATGTCTTGTACAGTAAATGAGGTGTTTCAAATCAAAACTAAGAAGAGGTATCACCTCACAACAGTTAGAATGGCCATCATCAAAAAAATCTACAAACAATAAATGCTGGAGAGTATGTGGAGAAAGGGGAATCCTCTTGTATTGGTGCTGGGACTGTAAATTGATACAGCCAATATGCAAAACAGTATGGGATTCCTTTAAAAACTAAGAATAAAACTACCATGTTGTTGTTGTTCAGTTGTCCAGTCATGTCTGACACTTTGCAACCCCATGGACTGCAGCATGCCAGGCCTCCTTATCCCTCATCATCTCCTGGAGTTTGCTCAAGTTCATGTTTGTTGCATCAGTGATGTCATCCAGCCATCTCATCCTCTGATGCCCTCTTCTCCTTCTGTCCTCAATCCTTCCCAGCATCAGGAACTTTTCCAATGAGTCAGCTATTCCCATCAGATGATCAAAATACTGGAGCTTCAGCATCAGTTCATCCAATGAATATTCAGGTCTGATCTCCCTTGAGATTGACTGGTTTGATCACCTTGCTGTCCAAAGGACCCTCAGGAGTCTTCTCCAACACCACAGTTGGAAGGTATCAATTCTCTGGTGTTCCGCCTTCATTGTGGTCCAGCTCTCACAGCCATATGTGACCACTGAGAAGACCATAGCTTTGACTATACAGATTTTGTTGGCAGAGTAATGTCTCTGCTTTTCAACATGCTAAGTTTGTCATCCCTTTCCTGTCAAGAAGCAATTGTCTCCTGATTTCATGGCTGCAATCACCATCCTCAGTAATTTTGGAGCCCAGGAAGAGAAAATCTGTCATTGCTTCCACCTTTTCCTCTTCTGTATGCCATGAAGTAATGGGGCCAGATGCCATGATCTTAGTTTTTTTAATACTTAGTCTTAAGCCGGCTCATTCACTCTCCTCCTTCACCCTCATCAAGAGGCTCTTTAGTTCCTCTTTGCTTTCTGCCATTAGAGTGGTATCATCTGTATATCCAAAGCTGTTGATGTTTCTCGTGCCCAACTTGATTCTGGCTTCTAACTCATCAAGCCCAGCATTCTCATGATATGCTATAGGTTAAACAAACAGGGTGACAGCAAACAGCACTGTTCTACTTTCTCGACCTTGAACCAAACAATTGCTCCATACAGGGTTCTATCTGTTGTTTCTTGACCCTCATGCAGTTTTCTCAGAAGACAGATAAGATGGTCTGATATTCCCATCTCTCTAAGAGCTTTCCACAATTTGTCATGATCTATATAGTCAAAGGCTTTAGTGTAGTTGATGAAACAGAGATAGATGTTTTTCTGAAATTCTCTTGCTTTTTCTATAATCCAGCAAATGTTGGCAATTTGATCTCTGTTTCCTTTTCCTCTTCTAAACCCAGCTTGGACACCTGGAAGTTCTTGGTTTGTATAATGCTGAAGCCTAACATACAAGATTTTAAGCATGACCTTACTAGCAAGATGAGTTCAATTGTCCAATGCACATTCTCACATTCCTTGGCAGTACCCTACTTAGGAATTGGGATGAGGATTGACATTTTCCAGTCCTGTGACCACTGCTGGGTCTTCCAGGTTTGCTGACATACTGAATGCAAAACTTTGATGACATTTTCCTTTAGGTTTTTGAGTAGTTCTACTGGAATTCCATCACATCCACTAGCTTTACTAACAGCAGTGCTTCCTAAGGCCCACTTGACTTCACTCTCCAGAATGTCTGGCTCTTGGTGACTAACCACACCATCATAGTAACCTGGTTCATTAAGATCTTTTTTATACAGTTATTCCATGTATTCACTCCATTTCTTCTTGATCTCTTCAGCATCTACTAGTTCTCTACCATTTTCATCCGTAATTGTGCCCCATCTTTGGGCCAAATGCTCCCTTGATGCTTTCAGTTTTCCTAAAGGGATCTCCAGTCTTTCCCCCTTTGCTATTTTCTTCTGTTATTAAACACTGTTTGTTGAAGAAGGCCTTCTTGTCTCTTCTAGCTATTTTTTGAAACTCTATGTTTAACTGGATGTACCTTTCCCTCTCAAAACTACCATATGACCCAGCAATCCCAGTACTGGACATATACCCTGAGGAAACCATAATTCAAAAAGACATATGTACCCCAATATTTATTGCAGCACTATTTGCAATAAATAGGACCTAGAAGCAGCCTAGATGTCCACTGACATAGAATGGATAAAGAAGTATGGTAGATATGTACAATGGAATATTACTCAGCCATAAAAAGAATGCATTTGAATCTGTTCTAATGAGATGGATGAACCTAGAGCCTATTATATGGAGTGAAGTAAGTCAGAAAGAGAAAAGCAAATATAGTAACACATTTATGGAATTTAGAAAGATAGTACTGATGAACCTATATGCAGGGGAGCAATAGAAACACAGACATAATGAATAGACTTGTGGATACAGTAGGGGAAGGAGATCATGGTACAAATAGAGAGATTGACATTGAAACATATACATTACCATATGTAAAACAGATAACCAGTGGGAATTTATTGTATGACACAGGGAGCTCAAAGCCAGTGCTCTGTGGCAACGTTGAGGTATGGAATTGGGTGGGAAGTGGGAGGGAGGTTCAAGAGGGAGGGAACATATGTATTCCAATTCCTATGACTGATTCATGTTGATGTATGACAGAAACCAACATAATATTGTAGGGAAATTATTGTCAAATTCAAAATAAATTTAATTCAAAAAATATATAAAATTTGTATTGTTCCATTCCCTCCTTTTTACAGTTCAGGAAACAATGAATGACACACAGGAGAATGCATAGGCCCAGAGCATCTGTCCCCTGAGAGAAATGTTTTTGGAATACTAAACCTCTAATCATAATCATTTAAGTTAAATGTACTTTGAAGTGAACAACATTATAGAGATTGCAACATTAGAAAAATACCACATTCAGTTATATTTCAAGTAAAATTTAGATTTGAAAAATATATGAAGTTGCATTTAAAGAAATATTTTTTTAATTGTCTGCTAATTTTGTCCCTCATCAGTTTTCTAAATTATAAGATTTGCTTTCACTATTTTTATGCAATTTCTTGACAAATTATACAGTATATTTTAAGTGCTTTACAAATTTCTGGGTGGCAGTTGGGCAAGAGTAAGAGGGAAAATGCATTGGATCAAAATGTTACTGTGCTATTTGGGGCATCATTTATTATAAAACATAAATGCTCTCCTCAAAGTAAATATCTTGAAAAGGAACTATATCAATGAGAGTAGAAAAGCTCTTATCAGCATTATCGCATAGAGATATGTGAGCCAAATATGTAATTTTAAATGTTCTCATGGTCACATTAAGAAAAGGTAACAAGAAACATATAAAATTAAATTTAATGATATATTTTACATAAGCCAATACATCCAACATGCTCTCTTTCCACCACTGTAATCAATATAAAGTTGTTAATAAATATTGTGTTATTTTTTCATATTAAGTCTTTGAAATTCAGCATGTATTTTGTACCCACTGAACATTTCAACTCATTCTAGCCACCTTCCAAGAATTTAGCCACCTGTGGCTAGTGACACCTGGTTTGGACAGCATAACTCTGGATGGCTAATTGTAATGAACCATGAGCTTGGCAGGACTCCAGTACCACTTTGGAACTAGTCAAGACCCTTGTGATGCTACAACAAGCCACTAGGGAACAGTGATCTTCTCTCATCATTGATGCTGCTGGGGGGAGGGGTGAAAAATCTTTACTTCTTAATAGTCATCCACTGGTTGTTATATATAGTTTAAATGGAGAAAAGCAATATTAGGGAAATTAGGGTCCCTAATTTCAGATCTAGACTGAATTTCCTTTACCTACCCCCAGCTGAAACTTTCCTGGGAGCCTTATCTCAGCACAAGCTCTCAAATTCCATCTGCCCTCTGGGTTTGCTTTAACCTGAAAGACTATCCCAGTATTCCGAATCCCCAGCACATAGCTACACCTTGATAGATGCCTGTGTCTGTTACACTAATCTGAGTTAATCTCTAAATAGGAATGGAAAAGGTAGAACTTTGTATCTCTTCAGTGAAAATAAAATTTATTCTTGATGGGCAGGGACACTGTTCAGGAAAACCTTCTGTATCAAGTTCCCCGTTCCATCCTGGGAAAGCTTCTTCAACTTCTTGATATAGTCTTACTCCGTGAACAAAAATCTTATTTCCTAAAAAATTTGAAATTTCCCAACTGTTAAAGTATTCTTTCACTGTCACAACAGTATGCTCAAAATGATATCTCATGGGTACCGTAAAAATGTTAGCAATTATCATTAATGGTACATTCTTCCGTGGAAAAGCTAAAGACGTGAATATAATTTTTCAAAGAGAGGGCAACATACAGTTTATGTCTTTATCTGATGGACAAATATACAGAAGAAGGAGGTAAATCTATTTTTGGGTGTGTGTAACTCTCCCTTGTGGCTCAGCTGGTAAAAAAATCTACTTGTAGTGCAGGAGACCTAGATTGGATCCCTGGGTTGGGAAAATCCCCTGGAGAAGGGAAAAGCTACCCACTCTAGTATTCTGGCCTAGAGAATTCCACAGACTGTATAAGTCCATGGGGTCGCAAAGAGCCAGACACAACTGAGCAACTTTCACTTCACTTCATTCAAGTAAAAAAAAAAAAAAATTGGAGTATATTGACTTACAATGCTGTGTTATTCTCAGGTGCACAGCAAAGTGAATCAGTTATACATATGTGGATATGTATATTTTCATTATTTTTAGACTCTTTTCCCATATAGGTTATTACAGAACATGAATAGAGTCCCCTGTGCTATATAGTAGGTCCCTATTAATTAGTTATCTGTTCTATATATAGTAGTGTGTATTTGTTAATCTCAGTCTCCCAATTTATCAATTCCCCCCAGGTTTTTTCCTTTGGCAATCATGTTTGATTTCAAGATCTGTGAGTCTGTTTCTGTTTTGTAAATAAGTTCATTTGCATCATTTCTAATTAGATTCTACATATAAGTGGTATCATGTAATAGTTGTCTGTCTCTGTCCGACTTCCTTAGCATAATAATCTCTAGGTACATCCATGTTGCTTCAAATGGCATTATTTCATTTTTTTATGAAAATCTATTTAAATATATGAATCTTGTCATTGGCATTTCCATTCTGGAGTCATCAACGATGAATTTTCAGGGTACAGAGGTGTGCTCAAAAAAATACATATAAGTCAGTCTGTGTAAGTTTAGGCAATACTTAAGCTCTTTCAGCTTCCATTTCCTTATCTGTGAACTTAGGAAAAGAGTAATGCCTAATTCACAGTATGTAACAGAGGCTAAGTTAGATAAGGCACAGATCATGCTTAGCAAGGGGATAGTTCAGTTCAGTTCAGTCGCTCAGTCGTGTCCGACTCTTTGCAACCCCATGAATTGCAGCACGCCAGGCCTCCCTGTCCATCACTAACCCCCAGAGTTCACTCAAACTCATGTCCATAGAGTCAGTGATGCCATCCAGCCATCTTCATCCTCTGTCGTCCCCTTTTCCTCCTGCCCCTCAATCCCTCCCAACATCAGACTCTTTTCCAATGAGTCAACTCTTTGCATGAGGTGGCCAAAGTATTGGAGTTTCAGCTTCAGCATCAGTCCTTCCAAAGAACACCCAGGACTGATCTCCTTTAGAATGGACTGGTTGGATCTCCTTGCAGTCCAAGGGACTCTCAAGAGTCTTCTCCAACACCACAGTTCAAAAGCATCAATTCTTTGGCGCTCAGCCTTCTTCACAGTCCAACTCTCACATCCATACATGACCACAGGAGAAACCATAGCCTTGACTAGACAGACCTTTGTTGGCAAAGTATTGTCTATGCTTTTGAATATACTATCTAGGTTGGTCATAAGTTTCCTTTCAAGGAGTAAGTGTCTTTTAATTTTATGGCTGCAATCACCATCTGCAGTGATTTTGGAGCTCAAAAAAATAAAGTCTGACACTGTTTCCACTGTTTCCCCATCTATTTCCCATGAAGTGATGGGACCAGATGCCATGATCTTAGTTTTCTGAATGTTGAGATTTAAGCCAACTTTTTCACTCTCCTCTTTCACCTTCATCAAGAGGCTTTTTAGTTCCTCTTCACTTTCTGCCATAAGGGTGGTGTCATCTGCATATCTGAGGTTATTGATATTTCTCCTGGTAATCTTGATTCCAGCTTGTGCTTCTTCCAGCCCAGCGTTTTTCATGATGTACTCTGCATAGAAGTTAAATGAGCAGGCTGACAATATACAGCCTTGACATACTCCTTTTCCTATTTGGAACCATTCTGTTGTTCCATGTCCAGTTCTAACTGTTGCTTCCTGACCTGCATATAGGTTTCTCAAGAGGCAGGTCAGGTGGTCTGGTATTCCCATCTCCTTCAGAATTTTTCACAATTTATTGTGATCCACACAGTCAAAGGCTTTGGCATAGTCAATAAAGCAGAAATAGATGTTTCTGGAACTCTCTTGCTTTTTCGATGATCCAGTGGATGTTGGCAATTTGATCTCTGGTTCCTCTGTATGGGGATAGGCACATGGTAAATGCTTGAGAAATGGTAGCTATACATACACACTTGTTTTATTATTTTTAAATGAGGTAAATGGTGGAGCAGAATAATGATAGATAATGTATCTGTCCTCTTCTAAAGTTGGAAAGAAATGTGAATCATACTGATGACTTTATTTTACCATAAAGTCAATTTTTAATTTTTTTACAATAAACACAATTTTTTGTGTTTTACACACGAAAAATTTTACAATAAACACAATTTGAGACACACTGTCACTCTAAAAGGAGGTGGTGATTCTACTACCTGCCAAGTCTTTGGGTACAGATAGATGACTTGGTGGCCCTTATTCTTTGAAACACCCTCATTTACTATACAAGGTATCTCTTATCTCCCTGGAGACATCAATGCTGACAGAGGAAGATGGTTAGAGAACAAAATGTGGGGTCAAAAAATGACAGATGCTCCAACCCCACCACTGACTCTCAGAATCACCTTCAAATGTCATTGGGATCTGGGCCCTTCAAACTCCATCCATCTTTCATGCTCTTTAGAACATAGCAACTCAGAGGCTTGGCAACCTAAGGTGAATGTTGGTGAACTTTATCTAAGCATGCATGTTTTTATCAGATGATATTCTAACAATTGTAGTAATGACCTCATTGTAATGAACATTTGGGAGGAGAGGCTGGGTGAATTATAGGAAACTCTGACGAGTTTCTTCTCAGTGGGCCAGGAACTCAAGCTAACTGCTCACAGAATTGGATCCAGTCTCCACCACTTTGTTTCAACAAACAAAGTATAATCACAACCTACTGATTTATCTGTTCTCTTAAGTGAATTTTAAAAGCCTTCAACTTCTTAAGCACATCATCAGCTTTCCTAGCAAGTCCTTTTCTTGCATATAACGTGGTAGTAATCTGAAAGTCAATCTAATACAAGTGATTACATTCATGAAATTATTGGGAAGCAGATACATTTCTAAACTCATTTAACAGCTTGACCTATTCATGTTTATAACTACCAGTGTCAAGGTACTGTGGTCTCTCTGGCAGTAATTATTAATTGGAGTCAGACACCCTGTTGCTAGATTTTCGCTTTAAATTTATCAAGCTTCAGTTTCTCCCATATTTAATAACCACGATTAATCTTTCTTTCTCCATGTACCACGTGTAATTGTTAGGAAAGCCACATGAGAAATTGTTTTGCAATCTAGAGGTAGAGAATAACAATTTTATTTTATTTTTACACAACTTGAGATAATTTTTTACATTTTATTTAATTAAAACATGACATTTATTTGGATTGATGAACCAAAGAGTCATGTAAACATATGTATTTCTGCTGATTTCAAAGTAGGGGTTAATAGGCCGCTTAAAAATAATATCTCCTTTTTAAACATCTTGTCATTTTTTTTTCAGATCTTTTGCATGTATTATCCCAATTTCCCTCACATGGAGATTACCCTTTGGAATTAGATAGTGTAAACATTATTATTTTCATTCTTCAGATGTCAAAACTGAGGCAAAGCAAGCAACTTAATCATCTTATTTTTCCACTAAACAATGACAACAACAAAATCAGCCTTGCAAGAAATTTCCACTCCAACACTCATTTTCTGCTATCACAGTTTTTCCAGGGTCAGATTCTTATAGCAGTTTTCTAAGTTCATAATTACCTTAGTTGCATGCACAATTTGGGTAGTTAAGTAATTACTTGATTTGCACATACAAATACTGCAATCATTGGCATATAAAAATAATGTCCTTTAAACATTTTGGCCCAATGGAGGACAAATGATCAGGAAAATCAAGATTCCTGTGGTTCCCAAAAGGGATAACTATGGACAGAAGCATTAAAAGTCTTTCTCAGCTATTTGGAGAATCAAGCTCACTTATTTAACCTAGAGAAAAGAAGCAATATGGTGGCATTCTAATTTCAAACTCCTTGTCTCTATTCAGAGATTTCCAAGTACCAATAGACTATTGGGAACCATGAAAAGTCTGAACTTAGATTAGAGCACTTGAATGTAAAATACAGTCCCACCATTGGAGGTTGGTGGAATGTGTGTGTGGGGGAGTGGTATTTAGACAAATCACTTAATCCCTAAACCTTTTAATATTAATCTCTAAAATATGGATAATGATATCAACCTTATAGCGTTGAAATGAGGAAAAAAATGAGATAAATTACATAAAAGTATTCTGTAAGGATACCAGTCAGATTGGATTAAGGGCCCTATAAACTCTGAAACCCTGTGAAAATAAAAGAGATTTTTGATTATTCCAATAATTTCATGAGAATTGTGGGTTTGCTACAGTTTTTAGGGAACATGCAAAATTGTTTTACATATGAGGCTGAAGATAGAGCATTGAGAACTGTATGCACACTATTGTAAGGAACTGTCTGAAGTAAAGTTGTAAGGCATCAGAAAATGTTTTTTATTAGAGACTTTGCATTATTTTATGGAAGATAATTAACAAAAGTATTCACCAGCTTTTGATATGTTCAAATTATGAGAAGGATGAAAAATGAACTGTGGGACAGGTTGAAAGGTTTTGCAAGAGATGTGATTTTAAAATTGTCACACCATCCAACTTTGGTCAGAAAAAAACACATTGATAAAAATATGTGGCCTCTCCTTTCCAATGCCCTCTTTCTCATTCAGAAGTGGTGTGATTCCATGGCAAAGAAGTGGCTTTGGAGACTGCTGCTGCTGCTATGTCACTTCAGTTGTGTCCGACTCTGTGCGACCCCATAGAGAGCAGCCCACCAGGCTCCCCTGTCCCTGGGATTCTCCAGGTAAGAACACTGGAGTGGGTTGCCATTTCCTTCTCCAACACGTGAAAGTGAAGTGAAAGTGAAGCCGCTCAGTCGTGTCTGACTCGTAGCGACCCCATGGACTGCAGCCTACCAGGCTCCTTCATCTGTGGCACTCTCTAGGCAAGAATACTGGAGTGGGTTGCCATTGCCTTCTCCAGCTTTGGAGATAGTAAGATGTTACTATACTCTTGTTCCATAACCAGATGGGTGAATGCATGGATTTGGCAAGAAAATAACATTAACCTCTTGAAGTCTTTACTTTAGAAATATATAAAACATTCTCAAATCCCTAAAGTGCAGCACAGAGGGAGATCACAAACATCTTGATCAGGATTCCAACCATATTACCAAGCCCCAGTTTCTTTCTGTTTCTCAGATACATCCAGATGTCCCTTTTCAGTAGAGGGATGGCAAGGATAACTCCAGCCTGTCCTTCTTGACTCAAGGATGGAGGGAAATGACAACTATGTTTATTCTACAACTTTCCACAATAAAAAACATGCATCTTATTTCATTGTTTCTGATTGGCCCAAATGCAATCGTGATGCATCCTAGGGACTCAGACCCTAACAAAAGACTTTAGCAAAATTTTGGAGGAGCAATGGTATCCCAGAGGAATTCTGCATATGCTTTTCCAGAACTCAGGAAGTAGATGCTGGTAGGGAAACAATAGATGCCCACAAGAAACTTGGTGATAAACCTATCTGAGGGCTTGATAGCTAGTGGGAGGGTTTCTTTGATAAATTTTCCAGGGTTTATAGTTCCAAAGTTCTTATCTTTACTTTTATCATCTACTCACAAAGAGAATCTGTACTCATCAAATTTTCCCCTCATCCAGGGACCTCCAGACACTTCTAATTCCACAGGAAAATTGCACAGTTCCCTGGAACAGGTGAACCTTAAGTATGAAGCTATTTGGGGTCATATCCCATGCCTTTCACTGGGTGATTTTGTGCCCTTATGAAACTTGCTAACCTCTATTTGCCTTAGGAATTCTCACAGGGAAATAGGAGTAAAATCACCTATTCTGAAGGTCATGGTAAGGTCTGGAGACACATGAAGACAGCAGGTCTTCTGTGTGGTTGGTGCTCAATAAATGATCATGATTACTCTACACAGTCTGGTCCAGATCTTCTGATTTATTTCTTGGGGCTTCCTCTCCTGACTTCACCACCATAGCCCATCCATTGTCAGTGTTTGAAGTGGTCCTCATCTAACTTTTGGGATTTGCAAGAATCCAGTGATCTGAATAGAGCTAGAAACCCAGCACACTAGTTTGTGAACCACTGGATGGGGCACCAATGTGCAAGGATGAAGAAAAGCGTGTGTGTGTGTGTGTGTGTGTGTGTGTGTGTGTGTGTGTTAACCACTCAGTCGTGTCCAACTCTTTGTGACCCCATGAACTGTAGCCTGCCAGGTTCCTCTGTCCATGGAATTCTCCAGGCCTGAATACGGGCGTGGGTTGCCATTCCCTTCTTCAGGGTATCTTCTCAACCCAGGGATGGAACCCAGGTCTCCCACATTGCAGGCAGATTCCTTACCATCTGAGCCACCAGAGAAGAAGAGTTGCCATCATTGAACAATCCTTGTCACTTGTGCTGTTGCAAATTCTCTAAAGTGCTTAAATGCACATGCAAAATTCAGAAAAAGAACAAACTTCAAATGTTTCATGAGATGAGAGTTCTCAAGGTAGAGAATGTAGCCCACTAAAAACTAGCTGTTCTTTATTTATCAGCAAATGGCCAGCTGCAGCAGGTCAGCCTGAAACCTCTTGCTACTTGACCTCATCAGCAACCACCCCATAATAGGTTACCATCGCTTAATTAGACAAGGGAGTTTTCAAATGTAATCTCTTTGCACTCAGCAGGCCCTGGGTCAAACAGAATCTGACTAACCTACAGCTTGTGTTTACACAGCTTCCAGCAGTTCAAAAAGCCAAGAGAAGATCAGAAGCTTATCTTCCAGCCAACAGGGGAGGGAGGGTAGGTGGAATTTGACAGAAGGTTGTAATCATCCACATTGGGGGATGAGGGGAAAGCCTGCTCATCTGTTTGCAAGCGTGTTAGGACAAGATGTTAAATTTCTAGAAACCCGGATGCAGAAAAAGTGGGCAGATGCCATTCTTGTGGTTTAATTAAGAAGGAAAGTAAAGATCTAAGTTAAGACCAGCTCTGTTGACTGGGCCTCCTCCCTGGGGAAGCAAGGGTGGAGGCGAGGAGAATAGAGGAGAGGTTGGGCACAGTGGGATGTGCTGGCCAGTGTGTGGCAGCTGTGCTTGGTGAATCCTATTCTAGCTCACGGCCCTGTGTTCCAGCCCTTTTGGAAAATTACCTCCAAATAACAGATCACGAAAGAGCAACTCTGACGAGCCCTATAATTTAGGCCCAAGAGGAAATTCTTCATTCATCAAGTGTCCAGGAGGCTAAATTAGTTCACTACCCACGTGGGCCCTGGTTGGCAATTTCATGTGAGGGTGAGCCCTACCTTGGGGAAGAGTCCAGCCAGAGGGATGGCAGCCAAGGCCGGTCGGGTGCCCAGCTGGGTCTGACCACATATTGTGCCACAGATTTTGTAGAGTTCCTGTGAATATCTCTGGGGCTCAGTCCCTGTTATAGTTGTTTTATTTATTTTTTTTCAGATGCACATTTTGGGGTGTTTGTGGGGAAAGAGTGAATCTACCTCATGTCAATCTGAGGTTGCTAGAGTGTTCTTCACCAAGGGGCAGACCAGACTTTCCAAGAGTGCAGGATGGGATCGAAGCCAAAGATAAACTTTAAGAGAATGCTTCAGTTTCATTCTCAGTTATTAAACTGATATATGAAATAATCACAAATACACACATTTTTTTCTCTTATTGGTTTGTTTTTGTTTCTGTTTTTGGTCTGTGAATCTAGTTACAGCCTGGAATCCGCTCCATTTTTAGTGCACATTAAAAACAAAACACCTTAGAAGTAGAAGACATTTGGAAGATTGATATGTTTGGGAGGACATCTCTTTTCCTTTGGCCAAATATTTATTTTTATGGATTTTTTTTAATTGAGAAATAGCTGAATTCCTCAGCTGAATATTTCCAGAAGTCTATAAATAAACTAAAAGTTTTCTTTATGCCTAATCAACAGGTTGCCTAAAACAAGGTACTTTTTTACATTCTCTCCCTCCATTTTAAGAATGATGTTACTTATTTGGGTTACATTCTGAAGTTAAAAATCTTGTTTCTCTTCTTAGAAACCTGATTCACAGCCTCCATCTAGGAATCTGAATTTTAAAATGTGCCTCTTCTCCAGCTGTCTTTGAAGTAACCTCAAAAATGCCAACTTCATTTTTATTTGCAAGATTTGTGGATGCTTAGATTTTATGAGTAGCCACTCTCTCTATACAGTCAAGCCTGCTTTGTGAATTCACTAAACATTACAGGCAGGTCTGAAAAGAAGGTTTACTAATTCAGGGAGAAAATGATTCTGCAGAAATAGAACAAAGATGCTTTTACAAAGACTACAATAACAATTCAAAAGTAAATTTAGAATTAAAATACTACATTTTATATATATCACCGAGTTTAAAAAAAGACTGCAAATACAGTTGGTTGATTTGTGCAACTTTCTTTTTATATCTCCTGTTTTCTGTTTCCAGGTGAACTTAAAGAGTAATGCTGTTGTTACATCCCTAGATTTGAATTCACAGAATGTAACAACAGGTTGACTATTCCAAGTACAGAATTCTCTGCTCTAAACAAACAAAAAATCTCACTAAAGAAATTACTTTAAAACGCACTGAAGAAATCCCTTAAAATGATTGAAATGCATTTTTTTTATTAATTGGGAAGACTAATAAAGTAGTTGACATATAAACTTTCATTCAAGGTGTTCATGTCAAATGAGGCATTTCTTTAATCAAAGACTCACCTGCTTTCTTAATTGTAATTTTTCTTTCCCTTGAAGTGAGTAAGCAAGAAGAGGACTCAGAGCCTTCTATTAACCAAACACATTCAGAGCAGAGAAGATAAAACTGAATTCACTGCTTGCTCACCAGGGTGCCCTGACTCTAAGACGTATTTTGCAATTTACCATTTAAATGGCAACGAGAGGCAGGGCTATCAGTTAAGTGTATGGGATAAGCCACAAATCAGAAGGTTTACACTTTCGCACTCATTCAAAGTCAGATAAAAATATTAGAGCATAACCCTCAGTGGTCTTGACCCACATTTGTAGAGACTGTAAATCCCAGGCAGATAAGCCCAAGCACACTGCAGAGAAACAGATCCTGAGGATGTCAACTGGAAGGTAAAAATCAGGAGAGGGTTAGTCTCTGTCCTCCTCTGACCAGTGCATCACCTATTTCTCAAGTTGGACATTTGAAATTGAGCAAAATCTCTACACACTGCAATCTTTAGACATGAGGTCTAAAAAAAGCTCATCAACTTGTGATGAAATGAAAAATGTTGAAGCAGGACATTTTCCAACTACTAAGAGAAACTTGTGGATATGGAAGCAAGTCAAGCTGTCTCAAAATAGTTTTGCAATTGATACTTTTCTTCGTTTCATAAATAACCACTGGAAGTATATTGTATACCCAGAAACTGTTCTTGTGCTGATAACATGTTAGAGAACAAGGCAGATAAAATACCTAGGATTTTTTTTTAAGTGGGCTAGTGTTTTCGAGGATGGTAGGGAATAGAGAGCAAACCAAAAAATAAACAAGCCAACTAGATCAAATCACATAAGAAACATAGTGATGGCCAGAAATTGACTGGATGACTATTTTGAATGGATTGTCATGGAGTACCTTTCTTGGGAGGTGATACTGGAGCTGTAACCGGAAGGACTAGAAGGTGTAAACCATGTTAAGAACTGAGGTAAGCGGGTAGGGAGAGAAAACAGAATCTGTAAAGACCAAAAGGCAGGAATGAGCTTGGTCTCTTCTGGGAATGTGGAATGGGCTTGTGTGGTTCCTGCCTTGTAATAAAGGAGAAATGATACTGGAGACAAGCAAGGACCAGAGTATGCAGAGCCCCAGGAGCCTACAGGATGGCTTGGTTTTTCTTTTAATGCCCTAACAAAGTGCTGAAGGGTTTTAACTGGGGCAATATGGTTTAAAATTTTGAAAAATCACTCAGGCTGCTATGCCACAGTATATTAAAGGGGGACATGGTGGAAAAGAGAAGATGTTGTCACAGTGGTTCAGACAAGCAAAAACTGTGCTTCTACAGGAGTCACGGCAGTGAAAATATGAGTCAATGCTTGTAGGATAGACTTTATTTTAGTAACAAGGATAACGTTTTGTTGAGAAGAAGAATGTCACACATGAAGGGAAGGGGCATTCAAAACTTTCGGTTTGAGGATTTTTGGTTCTTTCTATCTAATGAATTCTGCCCATTCACTAACAGAAGAAAAGCTCACAAAATTCACTCATGGTCTCTTCCTCTTAGTGCTTACCAGTCTATATTTCAACAGAATTTCACATCCCAAAATATACTTCAAATAAGAATGGCATGTTTCTCTTAGGACAATAAAAGATCATGATTTAAATGGCTATTTAAATTTTTCAAATGAGAGTTTGGCAGTCATCACCAGACACAAGCAATTTCATTTTCCAATACATTCCTTTAAATGACATTCTGTTGAATAGGAGGAAAATCAGAATGATGCTCACTCTGGTCATAAAGTGTAGAAATTGAAAAAAGTTTTTCATGTAATACTGATCAGCATTGGGCACAGAGGACTGACTTACCATGGGAACCACTACCATGAAAGAAATGCATGCATAGCCTGGATCCGTGGGCTCCTGAGGTATCTTGACCCTCACGGAGCTTGTGGATGGGCAAAAGCTCTGCTACTTTTTGAACCAGATGATATTTCCAAGATGCTTTATTTATTGCCTGGCCCCATGACAAGCTCCTTAGAACAGGATTGTCTAGTAGAAACAATAATGTAAACCCCATATGTAAATTTACATTCTCTAGTAATCATAAGTTTTTAAGTGAAATTAATTTTAGTAAAATATTATTTTAGGTCAGTGTTTCCAAAATCCTCTTATTTCAACATGTGATCAACATATTAAAATTATTAATGACATCTTTTACTTTTGTTTAATATTAAAATTTTGAATTTGATGTATAGTCATCTCCATCTCAATTGGACTAGTCACATTTCAAGTGTTCACAAGCCACAAGTGACTAATGGCTACTGCAGTAGACATCAGAGCTTAAGAATATGCATATACAATTTCCTGTTAGCAACAATTTTCTCTTAAATATCCAAAAATAAAATATTAATAACTAATGTCATATCACAGACATGGCCCGTTGTTAGTTCATACTGTAACTGTAAGTCACTTCAGTCCTGTCCGACTCTGTGCAACCCCATAGACGGCAGCCCACTAGGCTTCCCCATCCCTGGGATTCTCAAGGCAAGAACACTGGAGTGGGTTGCCATTTCCTTCTCCAATGCATGAAAGTGAAAAGTGAAAGTGAAGTCGCTCAGTTGCGTCTGACTCTTAGCGACCTCATGGACTGCAGCCTACAAGGCTCCTCCATCCATGGGATTTTCCAGGCAAGAGTACTGGAGTGGGGTGCCATTCCCTTCTTCCTGTTAGTTCATAAGAAGAGGCTAATAACTGCTCAAAGATTTGCAACAATGTAGCATAAGAATGGCAACTTTGACCTTTGAGAAAATATAACCACATTTTAATAGCTTCATGGACTTTTTCTTTTTGAGGCTTCAATGCTTTGCCTTATTACACTTGGAACCAAAAGGATACACACATTTTAAAAAAAGGAAAATTAAAAGCTGATTTTTTATTCCAGTTCTAAAAAAAGATGAGGCTGTACAAGGACAATAAAATTATCCTTAAAATATTTTTCAGGACCCCTGAATATCTGTATATGGACTTATCTTTTCATGTTTAAATAATTAGAACAATCTCAAGGAGGAGAATTTGTATGACAAGATTGCAGTTGGGTGCCAAGGGATATATATGTCTTGGTATTGCCAGGCTACAGATAAGAAAACCGTAGCCAGGAGGGTGAAATGATCCCTTTGGCATCACAATAAGGGCAGAGGTGGCAGGCACCTGGAATATCACTTGGCTCCTGACCCCCAGGCTCTGCATTAGCATCATCAGCATCATTGTTACCCTGAATGTTTTGGGATGCACATGATGACCAAAATCTTTTCAAGCTTTGTGAACCTCTCAGGCAAGGTGACATGAACTGATGATGCTAATTTAAATGTTTTTTCCAAAGTCAACCTAAACATCATTTTTACAACTACAATTTAACTGCAATTGAAACTGCAATACTCTTGCCAATTATGGATAGATTTAAGTAAGGAACGCTGGGCTGGAAGAAGTAAAAGCTGGAATCAAGATTGCCAGGAGAAATATCAATAACCTCAGATATGCAGATGACAACACTCTTAAGGCAGAAAGTGAAGAGGAACTAAAAAGCCTCTTTATGAAAATGAAAGAGGAGAGTGAAAAAGTTGGCTTAAAGCTCAACATTCAGAAGACTAAGATCATGGCATCTGGTCCCATCATTTCATGGCAAATAGATGGGGAAATAGTGGAAACAGTGGCTTATTTTATTTAGGGGGGATCCAAAATCACTGCAGATGGTGATTGCAGCCATGAAATTAAAAGACACTTACTCCTTGGAAGGAAAGTTATGACCAACCTAGATAGCATATTAAAAAGCAGAGACATTGCTTTGCCAACAAAGGTCCATCTAGTCAAGGCTATGGTTTTTCCAGTGGTCACGTATGGATGTGAGAGTTGGACTGTGAAGAAGCTGAGCGCTGAAGAATTGATGCTTTTGAACTGTGGTGTTGGAGAAGACTCTTGAGAGTCCCTTGGACTGCAAGGAGATCCAACCAGTCCATCCTAAAGGAGATCAGCCCTGGGTGTTCATTGGAAGGACTGATGCTGAAGCTGAAACTCCAATACTTTGGCCACCTCATGTGAAGAGTTGACTCATTGGAAAAGCCCCTGATGCTGCGAGGGATTGGGGGCAGGAGGAGAAGGGGACGACAGAGGATGAGATGGCTGGATGGCATCACTGACTCGATGGACATGAGTTTGAATGAACTCCGGGAGTTGGTGATGGACAGGGAGGCCTGGTGTGCTGTAATTCATGGGGTTGCAAAGAGTCGGACGTGACTGAGTGACTGAACAGAACTGAACTGAAGGAACACTTTCTGAACTAATTCACTATCCAAAGACAGACAGAATGGTGTCACAAGTATAGAAACATCCTCAGACAGGAGGAATAATCCATGGATCTTTTAATGCCAAGTCAGAACATCTAGCTTAGAGTCCTTTTTTCCTACAGTATGACCAATGAAAATACATTTTCTAGAAACACAGTGAAGACTTCACTATTTTCCAGAGCCTGTAAACCTCTTATAGGGCAATCAAGGACTGACAATAAGTCAGAAACAAAGTTTTGACATCCTCACACAGGCAGGTAAACATATGAATAGCAAGGACTTAAATAAGCATAAAGATTTTTCTCAACCAAACCAACATTTTAGGAAATAATGAATGAATTTATATATACACACATACGTACTAGTATTTAGAGTTAGGCACTAGTCAAAGTTTTTAGACCCTTTTACTTGGATGCATTTTACAAGGAACTAGAAGTTTTCAGAGTAATATAGTAGCTAACATACCTGGCTTGGAGAGATCATTACATTGCCTGTCTTTTTCGATGGAATCATACTTAATTTCTTGCATTTAAAAGCTACAGCATGCTTTTTATATTCATTGAATGCTTCTTTAGGTGGTTGTATCTGTATTCATGGTGGGTTAGACTCAAAATGTCCTTCTTCTACCTACTTTCATTCCTATAAAGGAAGCCACCAGAACCTGTACATTTGCAGCCAGCAGCTGAAGCATGCAGACAGGCCAAGAGACCACATGTGCCTTGATGCAAAGATAACGCAATGCATCCATGCTTATCTTTAATTTATTCTATGGGGAGTGAAGGGAACATACCACCACGGCCCAGCAAATTTTAAAACATCTTTTTCTAAATGCTAAAGTTAATAATTATTTTTGTAAACAAAAACTTGATATATCAAAGAATCGTATTTTCAGTGAGGGAAGAAACAGACTGAAGTAAAATGAGCAATCTGGTGGCAAGTTTTATTTGGTTTCCACTATCTAGGGCAATAATCTATACTCACTAAAATAACAAATGTGAAGTAAAAGCATCTCCATTAACAGTCTTTGAGATTTATAAGTAGTAGGCAATTTCTAAGGCACTGTTGAGACCCTGACTTTGCATTAGATGACAGTCTGTGGGGAGGGCAGGCTGCACTTTCACAAAAAGTAAGATGGAACTGATTTTACTCTTCGTCCTTTATTTTTTTCTTTCCTGGAATATCCATGTAATAACACCACTGACACCTAGGCCTCTATAACTTGTCAATTGCTAGTCAATTTTCCTCAGTCTGTCCTAAGTGTTCATTCACTCTCAGACATTCTCACTGCTTCTCAACACATCTTTTCCCCTCTCATGGAAACTTGAAAGTTTCATTGAAACTTTATGTCCATTAGAAAGTTTTAATTCATGTTGAGTCAAATTATTTCTAATTATAACATATATCTACTTGTTGGTAAGTAATGGCAAAGATAATCCCTCGTTCTAGACCCTTTAGGATAGCTATAACTGGCATAGAACAAGAATATAACACAATTCCAGCATTTAAGAAGAGGGAATCTAAGGGGAAAGGCAGAACTAACAATTAATTAAAAGCTAGCATCAATCTGAAAGGAGCTTATGGCTCTGCTTACAATAGCATTAAGGGTCTAAAAGACAGGAAAAATAAGGAAGACAACACTGAGAGAAAAAAGACTAGATAAACATAAGTAAAATAGAAAACCTCCCCCGGATGCAGCAGGAGGTAAGACAATTGCAGGGCTTTGGATAAACTGCATGTCAAACACAAAAGAGCACTTAGTAGACATCAGTGATACAGATAAAAAAATATTTACTAATGGAGTGATGTGCACGACATTTAAAAAATCTAACAGGTCTAAATCATTTTAGGTAAGATGTTTCTCAAAGAATGCAAATTTCATACAATTTGTATGAAAGCAAGCAAATTCATACTTGCTTTGAACAGTTGTATGGCACATCAAGCAAGTATAAAACTAATTGAAAATAAAGGAGAAATAAATGTATAATACTTGTATGAAATTTGCATTCTTTGAGAAACATCTTACCTAAAATGATTTAGACCTGTTAGATTTAATATTGTAAAGTTACAAAATAAAATAAAATAAAATACAAAAAAAGGAAAAAAAAAAAAAAAAAAAAAAATTAAAAATAAATAAATATGGTAAAAAAAAAATGCTATAAATGGTAAGAAAATTAGAAAATAAAAAAGTATTGTGGACTTCCATAATTCAACAACTAGATTAAATTTAGAAAGTAAAAATAAAAAAAAAATAAATAAATAAATAAAATTTCTATGTATAAATAAAAACTTTTCTTATCCAAAGTATGTATTGCAAGCATATTTTACATTTCTGTTCCTTCAATATCTATCAGTGGTCAGATACCTAAATTTCTCATCTTATTGTAACTTTTGTGGAATTGTGTTCACATATGCCATGTAGGGCAAAAAGGTGCAGTCAATCTGCTTTTGATTTAAAAGGAAAGTTTGCTTTAGTCTCAAGTCCAGACTTTGTAGCCGATAGGCTAACAGCTATACTAGCCACAGATATACAATTTAAATGCATTTTTTTCTACTATACTCAGAGATGTTGAACATCTCTCCAAAAATTTATTTTTCAGTTTATCTTCCTTCTCTCCACTTAAAATCAAGTGGCAAAAACATCTCAAGGAGGTTGGCAGGCATATAGACACTTAAATTAAGGAAATCGTACAAAATTATCATAAAACTTTTGGCTCTGTTAAGATTTTTGGCAAGTCCCATATAATTGAGTAGACTCAGAACTAAAGAAGCCTAGGTTTGAATTCCATTTTTGCCATTAATTAAATTATATGAACTTGGGAAAGACACTCTGAGGGACAGTTTCCTGATCTGTAAAGTGTAGATGTTAATGATGAGGATTAAATAAAATATTTATATTAGAAAAGGAGCTTACAGAATGTCTGGCATATTATGATGATTCCAAGAACACCTTTATTCATTTATTTACTGACACACCTCCACTACTATAAATAAAACATACACCCAGTTATTTCTAAATTCTTTTGGATCAAAATAAAACAAAGAAGCAGAATGGGGGATTATGTTGAAACTGTGAGAAAGTAACTGCTGAGTATGTTTGTAACACATCCCCTTCTGACTTTCTATCGAGTGACTGGGACTTTGGGGCTGGCTTCAGTCTTTTTAATAGCACTCCAAATGCTTTGATATTTGGAGGCAAGGGTGAAATCCTGGATATCTTCTGAGGAGAATTTTGGGCAACCTAATTGTGGTATAAGGAAAGGCTGGCATTGAGTCTCTCACGTGGAAGAAGTTAACCTTATTCTAAGGGGATGTTGTAGAGTATGGTTGCCTAGAGGCAAATAATTTAATTTCTAAACCATTTCACTTACTTTTTGCAAGTCATATTTGCCTCAAAAATGCTAGCAAAAAATATAAATTTTCCCTAATACATGACATAGTGTTCTATTTACCATCCAAATTTAAAAGTAATTTAAGTCATTTGCTATTACAAAAAATTCAGAGAATTATTGTTTTACAATATCAAATCAGATCTGGCCTCCAATTTCTATTCTTTAAATCACACTAGCTATTCCTCAGAAATGGTTCCCAAAGGCTTTATTTTTATTCTTTAATAAACAATGAAGGGCTCAGTTCTAAAACCACCTCAAATGCTTTATATCCAATGAAGTTTACAGAACACATCCATGAATAGCTTGTAGTTTAAGATCTTAACACTCAAAATATTGTAGTATGCCAGATTTTCTAAAAAAAAAAATGTGATTATAATATATCTATAGATCTCTCTCTCTATTCATACATATACATACACACATGCATTCACACACAACCTTTAAGTAAACCTATGGCTATAGAACTACTATTTCACATCCATCATTTAACATTATGTAATTTTGGAAATGAAGTGAGAAATTACATAAATAATCTTAGGAAAAGTACCAAAATGGTGAAATAATTTGTGTAGCCTTCTATATCATGAGACTTTAGATCTTATATGACCATTGTTTTCAATCCTAATGTAGATGAAAAAAAGTTAAAGAACTATTTGTCATTTATTTCTTTCTCAGAGTAATGTAGCCACCTCTGTTGTAGGACTAGGCTTTTGAGGAACCAGTACAAATAAAGGGCCAGAGAAATCTTTACCACCAAAAAAAAAAAAAAAATCCCTTGTGAGTTTATATCCACAACTTCAAGAAGTTAGGAATGAGCTTTATCTCAGCCAGGCCGACAATGATAAGATTTCAAAAAGAAGGGAAGATTGACCACCCACAGCCCAGCTGTCTCCAAATCAGATCCAGCCAGACTTGCAAATACCTCTATCATAGTACAAGTAGTATCTCCAAACTGACTGTCCTGTTGATTGGCAGGCCCTCAGGGAGATTTATCTAATTGTCTCAGAACAGGAAGGAAAGGAAAACCCACCTTCATTTTCATTTAAATATAGACAATTTTTTACCTTGGAGCCTTGGGTAGAGGAAGGGAAGCACAGATTTACTCACATTGCTTTCACTTGGAGCTAATATGCCCCAAGTGGAGTATCTCTTATAATTTGATTTTTCCTTTTCTTTTAAAGATTGCCTGAAAAGATACTAAACTGAGGACCTCCCCTTGGAAAACCACCTGGGAGCTGGAGAGACATGTCTCCATGTGTATGAACACTGTCAAAGGTGACAGGGTGGCAGCTGACAGCCCAGGAAGTAAGTGAATCACTCACTGCCTTTGTTGGTTTCTGTTTTGTCCACAGAGCAGAAACATCAAAAATAAGCTAAAAAAAAAAAAAAATCAATAAGTAACCTTTCATCTGTGTCTGGGATCTGATCTCTCCCAAGCCTATTATTTAATGAGTCAATGGTTGAAAAACTCCAAATGTCTCATATGGAGTTTCTCATTACATATGACAAAAAAAAAAAAAAAAAAAAAAGCCCTCAAAAAGAACATGCTGGTGTTGAGAGAAATGAGAAGTTTCAGGGCACACCATACCTTAGCAAAATCATCCTATTAACTGACAATATGTTACATCCAGCACAGATATTATAAAGAAAAGAAATTTAGTTGCTGAAAGACACAAGCTACTCCTCTATACCACTGATCAGTTTGCTAAAAGGACACTATTTTGTGGCTAGAAAATAACATATTTTAATTTAAAAATGTTGAGTTACTAAGATTGAAGGCATAAGATAGTTAGATGTCATCACTGACTCAATGCACATGAAATTGAGCAAACTCCAGGAGATAGTAGAGGACAGAGGAGCCTGGCGTGCTACAGTCCATGAACTCCCAAAGAGTCGGACATGACTTAACAACAATAACAATAAAGCATGATGAAACCTTTACCACTTAACTCTCCATAAGCACATAAAATACCCAAAGATTTAAAAATTGTTGCCAATATACTCATATATCCAACAAAACTAATCCAGGAAACACATCAAAACCTTATCAGGCAGAATAGTATTTAGGAAATGTATTCTTACATGGATATGTTATGCTGAAAATATTTCATATTTTACCTCTTCACCATTTAGAGTCATAGATGCTATTTTTACCTTCTGCAAGTTTCCAGGATAGCTAAAGTCTGTACAGTCTTCAGTTAGTCATATCCATCATGCTACTAATTTTCAGATGCTGGAATAATGACAGTGACTGAGGTCATGATGAATTTTTGAGGCTGAAGTCCTATCTTTATCAGTGAGGACATGGCTAAAATTTCATGAGTCACCCCAAACTACCTCTTAACTTTGATGGTAGAGAGTCCAGGGGGCAGACTGTAGAGCAGCCATTTTTGTTATGGACATAAGAAGTGGGAAAGTTGTGAGTTGTTTTGACCATGTCACTCATTTAGATCTCATATCCCACAAATATTATAAATCTATTCTATCCTCATGAAGTGGTTGTCAGGGCATAGACATGGATTACTGTTACATTGAATGGTTTGCCTTGAAAACAAACAGAGATCATTCTGCTGTTTTTGAGATTTCATCCAAGTACTGATTTCGGACTCTTTTGTTGACTATAATAGCTACTCCATTTCTTCTAAGGGATTCTTGCCCACAATAGTAGATAAAATGGTCATCTGAGTTAAATTCACCCATTCCAGTCCATTTTATTTGCTGATTCCTAAAATGTCAGTGTTCACTCTTGCCATCTCCTGTTTGACCACTTCCAATTTGCCTTGCAAAGGAGAAAAGGAAAGATATAAGCATCTGAATGCAGAGTTCCAAAGAAGAGCAAGGAGAGATAAGAAAGCCTTCCTCAGCGATCAATGCAAAGAAATAGAGGAAAACAACAGAATGAGAAAGACTAGAGATCTCTTCAAGAAAATTAGAGATAACAAGGGAACATTTCATGCAAAGATGGGCTCGATAAAAGACAGAAATGGTATGGACCTAACAGAAGCAGAAGATATTAAGAAGAGGTGGCAAGAATGCACAGAAGAACTGTACAAAAAAAGCTTCACGACCAAGATAATCATGAAGTTGTGATCACTCAGTTGAGCCAGACATCCTGGAATGTGAAGTCAAGTGGGCCTTAGAAAGTATCATTACAAACAAAACTAGTGGAGGTGATGGAATTCCAGTTGAGCTATTCCAAATCCTGAAAGATGATGCTGAGAAAGTGCTGTACTCAATATGCCAGCAAATTTGGAAAACTCAGCAGTGCCCACAGGACTGGAAAAGATCAGTTTTCATTCCAATCCAAAGAAAGGCAATGCCAAAGAATGCTCAAACTACTGCACAATTGCACTAATCTCACACACTAGTAAAGTAACGCTCAAAATTCTCCAAGCCAGGCTTCAGCAATACATGAACCGTGAACCTCCAGATGTTCAAGGTGGTTTTAGAAAAGGGAGAGGAACCAGAGATCAAATTGCCAACATCCGCTGGATCATGGAAAAAGCAAGAGAGTTCCAGAAAACATGTATTTCTGTTTTATTGACTATGCCAAAGCCTTTGACTGTGTGGATCACCATAAACTGTGGAAAATTCTGAAAGACATGGAAATACCAGACCACCCTACCTGCCTCTTGAGAAACCTATATGTAGATCAGGAAGCAACAGTTAAAACTGGACATGGAACAACAGACTGGTTCCAAATAGGAAAAGGAGTACGTCAAGGCTGTATATTGTCATCCTGCTTATTTAACTTATATGCAGAGTACATCATGAGAAATGCTGGGCTGGAAGAAGCACAAGCTGAATCAAGATTGCCAGAAGAACTATCAATAACCTCAGATATACAGATGACACCACTCTTATGGCAGAAAGTGAAGAACTAAGGAGCCTCTTGATGAATGTGAAAGAGGAGAGTGAAAAAGTTGGCTTAAAGCTCAACATTCAGAAAACTAAGATCATGACATCTGGTCCCATCACTTCATGGGAAATAATAGGTGGGGAAACAGTGGAAACAGTGTCAGATTTTATTTTTCTGGGCTCCAAAATCACTGCAGATGGTGACTGCAGCCATGAAATTAAAAGACGCTTACTCCTTGGAAGGAAAGTTATGACCAATCTAAACAGCATATTACAAAGCAGAGACATTACTTTGCCAACAAAGGTCCATCTAGTCAAGGCTATGGTTTCTCCAGTGGTCATGTATGGATGTGAGAGTTGGACTGTGAAGAAAGCTGAGCGCTGAAGAAATGATGCTTTTGAACTGTGGTGTTGGAGAAGACTCTTGAGAGTCCCTTGGACTGCAAGGAGGTCCAACCAGTCCATCCTAAAGGAGATCAGTCCTTAGGTGTTCATTGGAAGGATTGATGTTAAAGCTGAAACTCCAGTACTTTGGCCACCTGATGCGAAGAGCTGACTCATTTGAAAAGCCCCTGATGCTGGGAATGATTGAAGGTGGGAAGAGAAGGGGATGACGGAGGATGAGATAGTTGGATGGCATCACCAACTCAGTGAACATGACTTTGGATAAGCTCAAGAGTTGTTGATGTACTGGGAAGCTTGGCGTGCTGCAGTCCATGGGGTCGTGAATAGTCAGACACAACTGAGCAACTGAACTGAACTGAACTTAATTGAAAATAGTTGGTTAAAATTAAGTCAAATAATTCTCTAATTCATCATATGAGTGAGTTATCATTTGCAAGATCTTGGAAAGTCCCAGTGAGGCCGGAGATAGATGGGCCTTGAACAATTTCTCTCCTGTGGACAGAAACTCCATAATAGCAGAAACTCCATAGACACAAGATGATAAAAGTGACTGGGCCCTGTGCAGATGAGATAAAAGACCACATATTCCTCACTCTTGAAGTTAAGGAGTGAGGAATACAACTACACGTGCACAGAAAGTCTCATTGGAGGTCAAAAATGGAGGCGTATCACTTCATATTACCTGATGACAATTCCCTATTAGCTTCTTCACTATAAAATCCATCTTGGCTAAAAGATGAACATGCACATATGGGAGGTTCCTGATAAATACCAAATGTGGCCTCAGAACCAGGCAAATCAAAATGATTGGCCACAGGAATACTGGAAGAAATGCCCCATAAATTAACTTAAACTGCCACGAGGATGTAACTCAGCAACTCTCTCTCTCTGAGCCCATCTGTGTCTATCTACAGGTATTCCTTTTCCCTCTAGTAAACACTTTAATTACTTCATTACTTCTGTCTTTGTGGGAATTCTTTTCTGTAAAGATAACAGGCCAGGGCCTTCTCACTGACCACTGGTCCAGTGGCTAGGATTCAGTGCTCTTAGTGCCATGACTGTACCTCAATCTCTGTCCAGGAACTGAAGTGCTGTTTCAAGCCACTGCAGGCCAAGGCCACCAGAGATTACCAGGTTAAATTCCACTGAAAGGCCATCTCAATCTCAAAACTAATTTAAGGGCCATCAAGCAATTTACGAGTCAACCAGAGGTAATGAGAATAAAGTGCAATTATCCTTTTCATCCTGCATTGCCAGGAGCAGCCTCAAATGTCAACATTCGGCTCCTCTCCAGCCTCCACAACTGCACTTCCCTTTAATCGAAGCTTCGTTTTCACTCTTAGGAGATTAGCCAGCTTCTTGGTGAGACCCAGTTTATATGGCCTATGATTGTAGTCCATGATTCAGTACAGATTCAGAAATGCCCAGGGACAAAGCATGTCTCCTGAATGACAACAAAGTTCATTGTACTATGTATGAAGCTAATGATAGCCTAACTTCCATACTTCTAGTTCACCATCCACCAAGAACAACACATATGATTTAAAAGCCAAAGGATGGAGAATTGCTGAGCGGGGGGTTGGGGGAGGACATGAAGTTACAATGGAAGCTCCATGCTACTATCAAAGAGATTATAAAAGGATCAGTGCTGTTCTAAGAAACATAAGGATGAGTTCCCAGGTAAGACTAAGTGCAAACAAAGGAGAGAAAATTAATGATTCACATGCCAGAAAAATGGCAACTCCACACATCAGTCAGTGGCAAGCAACTGACTCTGTGAAATGGATTTAACCGTGTGTATCCCATGATTTTGGCTTCCCAGATGGGTTAGTGGTAAAGAATCCAACTGCCTAGCAGGAGACCTGGGTTCAGTTCCTGGGTAGAGAAGATCAGCTGGAAAAGGAAATAGCAACCCACTCCAGTACTCTTGCCTGGGAAATCCCATGTTTGGAGGAGCCTGGTGGGCTATAGTCCATGTCAGAGTTGGACATGACTTAGTGACCAAACAGTAGCAGCAGCAGCACTCCATGTTCTTGGGTGCTTCTTGTTATCATCTTTCAAGCTATAATATTAGTTATAGAAAAGAGCAGAAGAATTGGCAGCACTACAGAATCATTAGTTGTTCTGAAATTACTGGGTAGAACTACTCATGCAATGGGATTCATTTTCCACAATTTAATGATGCAGAATAAGGAAGAAAAATTATATTAAAAATTGAAGTCTAGAAACATTAAAAGTATTTTACAGTTACAAGCAGCCCTAAAATAATAAAATTGCTTAATATTGAACTGGAATTTCTATGCTACATTTCTACTAACGTCCTGCATTATTATATTATTCTATATTGCACTATCTATTTACTATTTATAGTTTACTACATAATATAGTATAGAGTATGGCAACATAATTTATTAATAAATGTTTATTGTTATATTCTGTATCATAATTATATTATTATATTCTGCTTCTTTCTCTTTGCATGAGTTTAAAAGAGGAACTTCCAAAAGCTTAGAGACTTTTCTAACACATAAATTATCAATAATGTTATTCTGCTCAATGAAGAAAGCCAACAGACACTGTAAAGCTAAAAGAATGCTTGAAGAGGAATCAGAGTGAAACTTTTCTAATATCACTGTCAAAATAAAAACATTATGTTTCTCCATTTCATCATTTTATTAGAGTCTTTACAATATCAAAAAGTGAAATGAAAGTGTTAGTCACTCAGTTGTGTCCAACTTTGCAACTCCATGGACAGTAGCCCACCAGGCTCTTGTGTCCATGGAATTCTCCAGGCAAGAATACTGGAGTGGATTGTTATTCCCTTCTCCAGGGGATCTTCCCAACCCAAGGATTGAACTTGGGTCTCCTGCATTGCAGGCAGATTCTATATCATATGAACCACCAGGGAAGATCCTTATGATATCCACAGTTACTTAATATGTGACTTCTCTTACATCAGATATTTCAATGACTACTGCTGGATAAATTCTAAACCTATAACACCACCCCCCAATTCCTCCTGATAAAATATAAGAAAATCAAGTAATTTGAAAGTGTAACTAGCTTGGCTTGGCCACATTAGTCCCAACCTGACCTGAGAGCTTAAGAATTGGGGTGATACATAATGATTGGTAGTCCAGCATAGATTATTGCTGGACTATGGTATTAGAAGAAGCTATCATTTGATTTGAACTACTGAATTGGCAATGCCATTGAATTGCAGTCCACAGTGGGAAATCCTAGTTGGCTCAGAAATTATTTTGAGGAAAGGAATATATCAACACCAGATGACAGTTTCACATTGAAGGTGGATACTGAGCACACACATTTGTCTCTTCCCTTGCAAATTTCTGTAGAAAAAGAAAATACGAGGAGAATAAATTTAAGGCAGTAGTGAAAAACTGAGAGGGTTACACCAATCAACTCAAAGAATGAGAAATATCCAGAAGATTTACAAAGCAGATGTGGAAATCCAAATGATGAAGCCCACAGGACAACACAGGTTTAGACAGAAATGTTTTTTAAAATAGTAAAAATTCTCATCAGAACTTTATACTTACCTGATATTGAAGCTTCAGAGGCAGACTGTGATAGGAGCAGTGGAGTATGTTAGTGGTGGGGCAATCTGATCCTCTAGGTAGCTGACAACTAAAGCATTTGCCCTCGGACAAAAGCCAAAAGACAGTCTTTCTGAATAAAGGTGGGGATCTGCCCAGCTGCAATTCCATAGGTGTACTGGGGATAAGAAATGTAAGCAGTATGGTAGGCAAGTTTCTGTTACTACAAAGAACAAGACAGCTCGTCCCTGACACTTCCTCCATCTCAAAGGAAAGCAACCTTGCTACATACCCACTCCTTGCCTGCTCCCTCCCATCCTACCTGCCTCTTTTCAGAGCCTGAGAACTTGCAATTACTCTCAGAGTACAATATTTTCCTCATTTGTGTCATGTATACCTCTTTCGATCACTGATATCAATAAAGCAAACCATCATTTGCAAATGTAAATTGACATGCCAGAGTAATCCATTGAAGAAACCAGACTCCAAGAGAGGCTCAAACTGAACAAATAAATTAATTCAAGAGAAAAGAGATAATCCAAGGCATAGATGAAAAGTATAAAATAAATGTAATCAGTCTCTTCAGATTAATAACAGCGTATATCATGGAAATACATTGGGGTGTTGAGTGTGCAAGTATCTGCACCTAAACATGATTCTCAGGAATTTCTTATGTGTGTTAACATTTACAAAGCATCATCTCAGATTGCTTTTAAAATCCTCCCAAGCTGAGGACCCATGATTCTATTTCAACTGCAATACCTGGGTTTTATACTTCTCATGGGATTCAAACAACTGCTGATATCACACAAAAGAACCTGATGCTTTGAGACAGCCTAGAGGGGTGGGATGGAGTTGGGGATGGGGGTAGGGGAAAGTTCAAAAGGGAGGAGACATATGTGTGTTTGTGGCTAATTCATGATGTTGTATGGCAAAAGCCAATACAATGTTGTAAAGCAATTGCCCCACAATTAAAAATAAATTAAAAAGATAAAAAAAGAAAGAAAATCTGAAATTTGAGAAATCACTAATGATGCACTATTCCATTGAACATGGAGCCCACTAGATTTAAGGACCAGCGGTTTAAAGATTGCCTTACTGTAAACAGCACACATGCTTGCTTGGTCTTTGGATCATTTATCATTGGTCTCTGTGTATGGTACTGAGATGGCAGGGAAATCTGGGGTCCTGACATCGATGTAAAGGACTATAGTACTTGAAAAATACTTGGCCAGGAGTGAATGTTCAACAGGGTACTTGTGAATACTTCAAGGAAGTTCATCATATACAGTGCTCTATCTCAACACTCGATTTATCAGACTAAAGTATCTTTTAAACAATGCTCTACTGTATAGTATGAAGGGCCTAAAACTAAGTGGGACAATTGTTAGAACAGTCAATGTAAAGAAATTATTTGAGAAAAGCCAGCTTACAAGTGGGGCTTTTCATCTGTGTATTGTATTCACTTTAATCCTCTATGTATTTTCAGTTTCCTATGAAAGAATTGAAATTTCCGGAACAACAATACTTCCAACAGTTATTATGCCTCTTGCTTACCTTCAAAGAGTCTTTCTCTATTAAAATGGCTTATGTAAAACCTGAGCATTAATAAGATTACATGTAGCCCTCCAGACAGCCACCTAATTGGAAAAAACAGTCCAGAAAGAATATATAGATTTCCACATGTACGTGGAAATTATGGAGCAAGTGAACCCCTAGGAAGAAAGCTGATGGAAAATTACTGGAAAAAATAGCTTTCCAAGCTTTTATTTTTATGAAGATATTTTGTCTCAAGGCTTTTAGTACACAATACAGAGAATTTATGCGTTAAAAAATGGTTCACTAGATATGATGCCTCTGCATTTTGTTTTATTTCTTTTTCTTTTTTTGGGGGGGCATAGAATTGTTGAATCATTTCCACACCAGGTTGAGTTACATCTTTTGTGTTGAAAAGGCCTCATGTCAGACTAATCTCTGCCTATCATTTGTTTGCTGATCATTTGGCAGCAAGTAGGGAGTTCAGTTCTTTCAGTGAGCATTTAGCCATGCACTTATTCAACAAAAATTGATGAAATTTCTTCTCTCTCAGGAAATATTCAAGGAGTTAGAAGTACAAAGCTGCAAGAGCCTATTGGGTCCAAGCCTTCCTTGCAGATATCTGAAATGTTTGGAGGAGCAAAGAAGTGGTATGTGTGGAGGTAGTGAGTTTCAGTGTTCGGTTTCAATGAAATATTCAAGAGGAAGAATCATAATTGTCCTTCCACAACATTCAGTGTTGATTTGATGTTCATTTCTCAAAATCTCCAAGAATTACAAAACAAATTTATCTGAAAACCAAGGGATGTGATTCTCCACTCTCCCTTCTTAATAGATTTCTGGGTTAACTGTCAGACTACATGTTAGGGTGACATACATCAGCACTTTTAAATGTTAAGGTTTCATGTATTTTCTCCGTTTCTGCTAAGAGGAGAAGCTATTATTTTAATGTATTTTTCAACAGGGAAGAGAGAGAAGACAGAAGAAGGACTCACTTTCTTCTTGTCCTTTTCTTTTGAAGGTTTAAAAGTTTGGTTGTGACTTTGACCCAGTGGCCAGATGAGAGGCTACACACAAGGATGAAACTTGCCTACTGTTAGGAGAGAGGAAGAGTGACCAGGAGGATAAGCACACCTGGTGTTTCTAGCCACTCATCCTCAGATGATGCTCCTATCCCTGCTCCCCTAAGCTCTGGCATTCTCCTCCCAGTTGGGTAGCAGGGAATTTTCCACTATAGCATTAGGAGACTGTACTGATCACACCCTGAATCACTTCTTACACTAACAGGGCTGGGCTCCCAGCATAAGATCTGGAAGTTAGTTTAGTAATCAGCTAATTCTTCCCTGCAGAATACTCATACCTCGCAGTGGATGAGTACACTATGCAAATATCACAAACAGATGAGAGATACATTCTACTGTTCCCCTTATACTATAACCTGACTAGTTATATCTTTGCAGTATATTGATATGTGAAATCACCAGGCCTATCCACTCATTTCCTCTCAATAAATATGACTCCTGGGACCAAGAGAACACTGACTTGCCAGCTGCTCCCTTCCAATTCCATGGATTTTATTCACTATTACAAACGTCTTACTAGTAGAAGTATTTACACGGTGGTTTAAAAAGGGTGTTACCATTGTGAGCCAAATACAGTTTTTGTGTTGAAATATTCATATCATTTCATCTTTTGAGGGACATTCAAAGGAAAGGTTTATACTTGAAAACTGTAATTTCATATCCCATTAGAACTGGAAGAACTTTGAGATAGTCACTACCCACTGCCATGATTACAAATGGAAAAATGAGGAGCAGAGATGAAATTTACACAGGGTCCAAAGTTAGCTGCACCGAATTTTTTTTCACTTTGTCATCTCCCAGGAGAGCAACAGGAATGCTGACCTAATGGTTGTCCTGGGGGATCCTACTTGTTAACTGTGCTTTTGCACTACCTATATTAATTCACAGTGAATGGCCCTTTTTAATGTTTTTAAGGGGGGAAAAAAAAGGTGATGCTAATAGATTTTTTAAGTGAGCTCATAACAAACTTAAGGGAGAAAATCCAAGGTTAACTTGTTTAGTTGCTAAGTCGTGACGGACTCTTTTGCAACCCTATGGACTGTAGCCCACATGGGATTTTCCAGGCAAGAATACTGGAGTGTATTGCCATTTCCTTTTCCAGGGCATCTTCCTGACCCAGTAATTGAAACTGTATCTTCTGCACTGGCAGATGAGTTGTTTTCTGTTTTCTTTTTTACCCTGAGACACCAGGGAAGCCCATGGTTGCTGATGAAGAAACCAATCAGTATAACTATATAGGTAAAATCTGAAGTAGCTCTAGGATTACAGCACCAACTTGAAGTCCCCTCCCCACGTCCTCACTTGAGACAGTAAGAATGTCAACAAGAAAATAGAGGCCCCAGTGCGCTGTTTCTAGCACTAAAGAAGAGAAAAGTGAACTGACGTCTTTAAAAGTTGCAAGATTATGACTCTAAAGACAATAAGGGATGGCTTAAATAGGTAGCTCCACAGGTAAAAGAAGGAATATCACTTGTAGCTAGGGGAAGCTAGGGGTTTGAGAAGGACTGGGCTATCTTCTTAGACTGGTTGGTTATGCCAGTAGGTCCTGCTAGTTACAAGAACTGTAGGGCCCTGCCCCCCTCAGCAAGGTAATGAAGGACAAGAAGGTTGACACACAGTCAATGAAACTTTTTTTGCTGCTGCTATTCTATAGAGAGACAATAATAATAATAATAACAATAGCAACATGAAATTAAAAAAAAAAAAAAAAAAACACAGAAAATAACAATCAGAGAAAAGGACAAAGAGAAAGAGGGGGTAAGAAAGTAGAAAGAAAATAATATGGCCAAGGTGCATTTAGGTTCCTAAGATTCCTATCCAGGATTTCTTACTACAAAACCAGCTGCCTGAAACTTTCTTGGACTTGTTAAAGGCAGCTTTGAGTGAAACACATGAGAAGGAGGCAAATTGAATACATACCTGAAATTTCTTCCAAGGTGAATTGAATACCAATTGCAGCCTCAAGAGGTAGATACGAGTTAAGCAATAAGTTTGCTAAAAAATGATTCCTTTCTAAAAGTGTCCAATCTTGAACCTCACTTGGAAAATTATTCTTTAAATCCTGATAAAACCCCAAGACAACTAGTTCTTCTATATATGACACCTCGCTTGAATTGGAAAAGCCTTGGGAAATAAGCAACGGAATCTTTTACAACAACCCCAGTCCTCTAGGGATTCCTTAGATTGGTGGTGATATAAGCAAAATGGATAGTATGTTCTATCTTTTAATTCTGATATTTCTCTCCAGACACCTCTCCTTATCAGTAGATCCCCTGCTAAGATCAAACATTTCTCCCAAAGCAATATGACAGGAATATCTATTTTGTGACTATTAGTTAAAAGGGTGGGACTGACATTCTAGGGCTTTCTTTGTACAAAGTCCATGTCATTAGAAATCTTATCACCAAAAAAGAGCAATTTTTGCACTGATATGAAAAAAATATTTTACATCTGCAAATGGCAGGAGCTGACAAAAGCTTCAAGCAGTATTCAGTTGAGATCAGTTTGAACTGCTGAAAAGTAAAATTCACAAATGCATGCTGTTTACAAATTGCTGTCTTGTTTTGCTTTCCTTCACACATTTAATCTTGTTGACTCAGGAGAAATCATTTTTCCAAGATATCCAGGAATTGTGAATATTATGAATTCAAGCATAGTTTTTTATGAGATAAAAGAAAAATAGTAATAATAATTATCATCAAAACGTACAAAATTAAGATATGTTTCATAAAAGGCAGTGCTTTAAAGGCTATTTTGCTCATGTGCTCAGTTAGTCATCTCCAACTTTTTGTAAACCCACTGACTGTTGCCTGCCAGGCTCCTCTGTCCATGGAATTTTCCAGGCAAAAATACTGGAGTGGGTTGCCATTTCCTACTCCATGGGTTCTTCCCAGCCCCGGAATGAAGCCCACATCTCTTGCATCTCCTGCATTGGCAGGGAAATTCTTTACCACTGCGTCACCTGGGAAGCCCTGCTGCTCTTTCACTGTATCTTGGGGACAGGTGTACAGAAAGAAATGACCTATCACCAACTGCTCTGAAAATTGTTTAGTCAAGAGCATATTTTCCACCATGTGGAAGAGAGTGTATATGGGCTTCTCTGAGTATTTCTTCCTGTACTCTCACTCCCCAATTTTTAATCTACCTTATCAGTGTACATTGAATCAACCAAGAAAACCTATGTTTCAGTGAGTTTGGGTGTCATGCTTAAGAAATCACAAAGTGAGTTGTCTGTGACTGGCTTATCATGCCTTACCATATTTGAAGGAAAAAAATATGAAGATAATTCAGATTCATTGATTGAAAATCATATACTAAGATATTTAGAGAGTAGGGGGGAAAGTAATTATATTAGTAAGTAATCCTTTTCTTTTAAAAAAAAAATATTTTGGTTGGATTTCCAAGAATGACTTATGAGTGGAATGCAGGAAGCTCAGCTTCTGCATATCAGAAAATCTACAGTTTCTTTCAGGTAGACATAGTCCCTTGTCAAGGAGACCTGAATTTCAAACCTCATTCATCCCATGGACTGGATATCCTAGAGTACTGGCACCATTGTGTTCAATAATCCTGCTTAAGAAGATTAAAAAATTACTCTGAATGGCCAATAAATACCTGTGGGACTTTTAAAAGATATTTCTTAGCCGAGGATGAGTGTGTTAGTTTCTTAGGACACTAGTGTTAACTAATAAGAAAGAGAATATGACTAGGGAGAAATTTTATCATCACAAAACTTGTAAGCTAAATGATTCAAGTTTTAGTAACCTACTGATTTTTGAAAACTATTTCCAAAGAGACTTTTTTCCTTTCCTGTATGGCTCAACTAAACTAAAGGTGATAGAGAGTTTAATGAAAACAGTAAATTATTTAAGAAATGATTTGACAGAATTATCAACTAGCTATTCAACCATGCCAGACAAAAGGATAAAAATGACTGACAATATATATAACACACACGCCTTGTGCTTTTCCTACAAGATGGCAAAGTGGACAGAGTTTGTCTTAGAGGAACACAGCCTTCTTTAAGAAACTTGGAATTTAATATGGGTAGCAAGAAACATGGCATTAGGTGTTTTATGGTGTTTGGCTCCCTAAAGGAAGAAAACACAAAAGGACTCCAGCCATGGTTTTTACATCTTGTCGTGGGCGTCATTTCCTTGAACTGTCTCAATATAGATTCCGTTTTCTAAGCAGGCAAGCTGAGACTTTTTTCCATTACTCTTGGCTAGGATCTGGATTTAGTCAAACTGGCCACTGTCACTACTTATGGCTAATTAGAACCACCTGTGAGAATTTTGTGTCAAAAAGAAAGAATGAAAGCTCATGTTCATAATGATTACAAGATTTAATCTCATTTTTTGTTTTAGGCCTGATAATGAGACTTTCTGAAAACCTCCCACATTTTAAAAAGTGATTTTCTTCAGATTTCTGCTAGAAGTGTTCTTGTGTTCTGTTGGGGTTTTTTTGTTTTGTTTTTCATTTTAATCTTTATTTTCTTCATGTATTTTACATAATGTAATTTTATACATAACATATGGAAATTTCTATATATATTTAGAAAGAGTCTTCTTAAAAATAAACCTCATACCTCTTAAAAAAAAAGTGCACAATATTGAAATCTGAGTTGGAGTGGAAAAGTATGGCCTGATTGACTTCCCATTATTTTAAATGGTACAGAGGTAGCTGAACTGACACCTTGTCAAAGAAAGAGTATCCCGAGTGTTTGCTCTCCATCTACCCATTTTCCTCCCAATCACATTTTCAACATTTTCTTAAGAAGGATTCTTTCCAGTCTAAAACTCATTGACTTTGGTGTTATCACAACAATATAAACAGTTTTGGAAATTTTAAGGGGAGAAAAAAAATGTTTTGAGCCAGGATAGAATTATGAAAGCAGAAGAGGGGAGGAAAAAGCTTGTGCTTTTTTTCCATTTTCTGTCATCAACTGTAAAATGTCAAATCCTTCAAATGCCTGGTTCTGAATATAAAAAACTCAACTTTGGGAACACAAATGAAGCTCTCTTGTGAATGAAAAAAATGCCACTTGTTATGAATAGTATAAAGATTTATAACTGGACTTTTGTTATAATGTTATAAAGTTAAGTTTTTACATTACATTTTTAAAAAGCCATTATTTATCTAAAAAAATCAATGAATTTAAAAGTTAAGACTAAGCTCCATAAAATAAATGTAATTCAATCTTTCATATATTCTTTTTTTTTTTCTTCTCCTCTCCTTACAGAATGAACTGTATTCAACATCTAAGCTGGAAAAAAAAAAAAAAATGCAAGATTCAGAAAAGGAAAATACAAGCCAAGCCTCTCATCCTCCCCAAATAAAATATATATTTAATATAATAATATGAACCCACTCAATTAGCGTGAAGAGATGTACACTAGAACTTTGCATAACTTCCCCTAGAGACAATGGCAAAACTGCCACCAGTCATCAGGGAAAAGAGTAAGCATCCTTTAAAGTCTTTATTTCACCCTCAACTTATCAAGGTCCTTGAGTTCCCTTTATAATTACTTTGACAGCTTAAATCCCATGTTTTCTAATCAGTGGCAAAAAGCGGAGTGTTTTTACCTCCTGAAGATGATCCAAAAGTGGAAGCTGACACTGCTAGCACTGGAATTTTGCACACACTGGTTGTAAAAAATGCAGATGAAATTTTAGCTGTGGATTATATTAGGTTGGTGCAAAAGTATCCCGGTTTTACACTGTTGAAACTTGCCATTTGATATTGGAATACCTTTTTAAATAAATGTGGCTATGTTACACATCATTTTAATGCACATTTCTCGCTTTATGTATTTTTCTGCTAATAACGTATTACTTGCTGTTTACTTTATATTGATGTTAGACTAGAAATATGATGTTAGAAAAAAAAAGAAAATTCAAGGAATTTGGCCTAGGAACTGTTAACAAATGTATAGTGCAGTGGTGGTTCAAGAAGTTTTGTAAAGGAAATGAGATTCTTGAAGATAAGGAGAGCAGTGGCTAGCCATTGGAAGTTGACAAGGACCAATCAAGAGGATCATCAAAGCTGATTTTCTTACAACTACACGAGAAGTTGGTGAAGAACTCATTGTTGACCATCCTATGGTCATTCAACATTTGAAGCAAATTGGAAAGGTTAAAAAAAAGCTCAATAAATGGGTGCCTCATGAGCTGATCAAAGATAAAAAAAAAATAGCCGTTTTGAAGTGTCATCTTCTCTTTTTCTATGCAACAACAATGAACTATTTATTGACTGGATTGTGACATGCAATGAAAAGTGGATTCTATTCGGAAAATTTTGAAAGAGATGGGAATACCAGACCACCTGCCCTGCCTCTTGAGAAATTTGTATGCAGGTCGGGAAGCAACAGTTAGAACTGGACATGGAACAACAGACTGGTTCCAAATAGGAAAAGGAGTATGTCAAGGCTGTATATTGTCACCCTGCTTATTTAACTTATATGCAGAGTACATCATGAGAAATGCTGGACTGGAAGAAACACAAGCTGGAATCAAGATTGCCAGGAGAAATATCAATAACCTCAGATGTGCATATGACACCATCCTTATGGCAGAAAGTGAAGAGGAACTAAAAAGCCTCTTGATGAAGGTGAAAGAGGAGAGTGAAAAAGTTGGCTTAAAGCTCAACATTCAGAAAACAAAGATCATGGCATCCGGTCCCACCACTTCATGGGAAATAGATGGGGAAACAGTGGAAACAGCGTCAGACTTTATTTTTTTGAGCTCCAAAATCACTGCAGATGGTGACTGCAGCCATGAAATTAAAAGACGCTTACTCCTTGGAAGGAAAGTTATGACCAACCTAGACAGCATATTCAAAAACAGAGACATTACTTTGCCAACAAAGTTTCGTCTAGTCAAGGCTATGGTTTTTCCTGTGGTCATGTATGGATGTGAGAGTTGGACTGTGAAGAAGGCTGAGCACCGAAGAATTGGTGCTTTTGAACTGTGGTGTTGGAGAAGACTCTTTGGGGTCCCTTGGACTGCAAGGAGATCCAACCAGTCCATTCTGAAGGAGATCAGCCCTGGGATTTCTTTGGAAGGAATGATGCTGAAGCTGAAACTCCAGTACTTTGGCCACCTCATGTGAAGAGTTGACTCATTGGAAAAGACTCTGATGCTGGGAGGGATTGGGGGCAGGAGGAGAAGGGGACGACAGAGGATGAGATGGGTGGATGGCATCACTGACTCTATGGACGTGAGTCTGGGTGAACTCCGGGAGTTGGTGATGGACAGGGAGGCCTGGCGTGCTGTGATTCATGGGGTTGCAAAGAGCTGGACACGACTGAGCAACTGAACTGAACTGAACTGAGGACCAACTCGGTGTCTGGATTGAGAAGAATCTCAAAAGCATTTCCCAAAGCCAAACTTGAACCAAAAGAGGTCATGGCCACTGTTCGGTGATCTGCTGCCTTTCTGATCCACTATAGCTTTGTGAATCCCTCTGAAACCATTACATCTTAGTAGTATGTTCAGCACATTGATAAGATGTACCAAAAACTGCAACACTTGCATCTGGCATTGGTCAACAGAAAGCCCCAATTCTCCATGACAATGCCTGATCCACAGGGTGCACAACCAAAAGTTGAACAAACTGGACTACAACATTTTGCCTCATCCACCATATTCACCTATCTCTCACCAACCAACTACCACTTCTTCAAGCATCTCAATGACTTTTTTGCATGGAAAACATTTCCACAACCAGTAGGAGGCAGAAAAATGCTTTCCAACAATTTGTTGAATCCCAAAGCATGAATTTTTATGGTACAAGAGTAAACAAACTTATTTCCCTTTGGCAAAAATGTGTTGATTGTAATTGTTTCTATCATGATTAATAAAGATGTGTATGAGCCTAGTTATAATGATTTAAAATTCATGGTCCAAAACTGCAATTATGTTTGAACCAACATTATGGCAGAAAGTGAAGAGGAACTAAAAAGTCTCTTGATGAAAGTGAAAGAGGAGAATGAAAAAGTTGGCCTAAAGCTCAACATTCAGAAAACGAAAATCATGGCATCTGGTCCCATCACTTCATGGGAAATAGATGGGGAAACAGTGGAAACAGTGTCAGACTTTATTTTGGGGGGCTCCAAAATCACTGCAGATGGTGATTGCAGCCATGAAATTAAAAGACATTTACTCCTTGGAAGGAAAGTTATGACCAACCGAGATAGCATATTCAAAAGCAGAGACATTACTTTGCCAACAAAGGTCCGTCTAGTCAAGGTTAAGGTTTTTCCAGTAGTCATGTATGGATGTGAGAGTTGGACTGTGAAGAAAGCTGACCGCCGAAGAATTGATGCTTTTGAACTGTGGTGTTGGAGAAGACTCTTGAGAGTCCCTTGGACTGCAAGGAGATCCAGCCAGTCCATTCTGAATATCAGCCCTGGGATTTCTTTGGAAGGAATGATGCTGAAGCTGAAACTCCAGTACTTTGGCCACCTCATGTGAAGAGTTGACTCATTGGAAAAGACTCTGATGCTGGGAGGGATTGGGGGCAGGAGGAAAAGGGGACAACAGAGGATGAGATGGCTGGATGGCATCACTGACTTGATGGACGTGAGTTTGAGTGAACTCCGGGAGTTGGTGATGGACGGGGAGGTTTGGCGTGCTGCAATTCATGGGGTTGCAAAGAGTCAGACACGACTGAGTGACTGAACTGAACTGAACTAAATAACTACTTTCTCTGAGGCCTATTGGAAATTGCAAACATCTTTAATGTCTAGTTTCCCTTCAAGTCTGTTAAGACTCTTTACAGGACAGGGAGTGAGGACTTAAATGATGATTAAACTGGGAGATGGGTTTAGGTTTAAATCTTACCTTGCTTTTAGCTAGCTGAGAAGTTGGTCAGTCAAGTTGCCTGACTTTTCTTGTACCTGGTTTACTCATCTGAAAACTAAAGTTGATCATCCCCACTTCAAAGAGCTAGGCAGATTAAATATGAACATTAATACAAAACTAGGCAAATAAACTGTTAAAAGCTACACAGATAGATTATTTGAATTTTTGGTCTCAGATATTCCCTTGCATCTAGCTTATCTCACTATACCCAAATCCAACAGAAGAGGAGAGATAAAGTACCTATATCTACCTGATATCTAGGCCACTTCCTGTTTGTCTGATACCCTTTGCTCTTTTTATTGTTAGGACCCTTCCCCACCCACTTCATCTCCCAAAACTCACAAAATTCAAGAAATACAAGAAAGAGCTCATTTCTGAAGACACAGTAACTATAACAATTCCTGCCTTCAAGTTCACTGTTATTTATTATATCCCAACTCATCAAGATACTTTCATATCTTTCTTCTGGCTCCCGTTTCTTTGTTTGCCTTTTCTCCCTCCTTATATTTCTGGATACACAAAATTCATACTTCTTTCTTTGAAAATTCTTTACACATATTCATTCATTTCTTTTATTTGAATTTGCATCCATTGAACAAACTGACAAATATAAAAGTTTCCCTAACGTCCTACGTAATGTCAAAAAAAACTTTGTCAATAGTGTAATAAAGAATATTTAGAAAGGTTTAACCTGGATCTTGAGAAAGTATATATTTTTTTCTAAATGCATCTCTCTAATGACTTACTTGTTACTAATCCACAGTTAGCCCATGTTTAATTAAAACCTGTGAAAGAGACAATAGAAGATATCACCTTTAAGGAGCTTATAACCAAGTTAGAGAGTAAGAGGGGATTCATCAACTCATAATGACGATTTTGACACTGTGGACTTTGTGTTTTGGTATTTTCTTGCCAGTTCTTTTTTCATAAGTAGCATCCATTCCTGCAAACACATATGGTTGTGTGTGACAAAAATGGAGGGCTCATATCCCAGACAGTATCTAGAATGGATAATACAGAGATATTGAACAATGGAATTTGAAAAGTCCACTTTTAAACAAAATTACCTCCCTAAAGAGATATGAGGTGCCATGATTTAAAAAAAAAAAGCTACCACTAAATATCGCCAAGTTACCGAACAGTCTCATCAGTAGACAGGACAATGGGGATGTGGGAGAGATGGGGTTGACCAAACATTGTGTAGCAAGCTGGCCATACCTAGATACTGCTTCTTAGCTGGCTTCTACTGCTTTTGAAGCCATGAACATTCCCTTCTCTTGGTTCTTTCATCAATTTGAGAACCATGAAACTTTCCTACATAAGATGCTTATTCAGGTTTTTATATCTGCCTACCTATTTTATTACCTTTTATACTGCATGTGAGGCTGGATCTGAGGCTGGATTTGAGGTAGAACAAAGCTAATTACAACTTTCATAATCTAAATATAGCATAATGATAGAGTTCCAGTAAGGGCAGCACTGAGCTGAGAAACCTTTTGGCAGGTTTAGACAGAGGTTATTCAGGGCTTTGTGAGGATAGCTCCAGGGGCTAACTGACTGCTGGTTGAGCTACCCCAAAGTTGTCAGCAGATCACTGAGCAATCAGCTTGACCTTGAGAGGAAAGTTAGTCTCAAGTCCACTTTGCTTGCCTTGTGTTGTCCTCTATCTTGAGAGAATAAATTGCAAGTATATAAAAGCTGATAACTGGATATAGATGATTAATAACAATTTCAAGGATTAAGAAACTCCAAGATGGAAGAATTGGCAGAACTAAGGCATCTGAAGAGAGTATTTCTGGGAATACCATTTGAAATCATCTCCCAAATGGCACACATGGCATAACTTCAACCAGAGAATAATTTGTCTTGGGTTTAGTTATTAAAGATGCCCCCTTTAAAACATCCTTACCCATGTGACTGTTTTCATTCATTTGGGGGTTTTGGTGCCTATTCTTATGGTTGCCACACTTTGTTCTATGGATAAATGTATATCACTTGTTTCTAATACACAAGCATCTCTCTCACATGTGGGAGGATCTATGGGATCAATGCATAAGTAGTAGTTGGTGGTCCTGATCCTTTTTATAGCCTAACTCAGACCCTCAAGACCTGTCTGCCATTAGAGATTCATTGAGCTGGGGATGTCTGATTTCAGCTGCTTAGGTTGTCTTATATTTTCCTCACTGTTCATTCTGCTGTTTGACTCTCCCTGGAATTCTGTACTGACGTTTTGTATTAATACTTCTTAATAGCATTTAATGAGAATCTTACAAACACTCTATGTGAACAGAGGAAACAAGAGTTCCCATTGCTGTCACCAGAATTCTGCTTTCTACCTTAGGGAGAAAGTGGTTTCTTAGGCTGTGAACCCAAAACAAACATATACAGTTTCTCTGCCTATCTCTAGAGGGGGAAAAAATTTTTTTTTTGAAGAAGTCTGGCCTACCACACACAGAATGGGGAAAAGGCATCACACTTTTAAGCAGAGAAGTTAGTTATAGGCATTATTAACTGACTAGACCAATGACAACCCCTCAGGCCAAGCTACCTTTCTTTTATGGGAAACAAAGATAACATATTTAGAAAGAGAAGTGGAAGGTCACTTGTGATCACATCTGAGCCTCAAAGTGAATTTTCCTTGAAATTTATGATGATTTTTTTTTCTCCTGGATGAAATTAATATTGGGTTGGCCAAAAACTTGTTCGGATTTTTTTCTAACCAACCCAATATATGTTTCTTAATGTTGTAAAGATAGGCTGAGGTAAACAAATTTTCAAATCTTCTACTGTTAAATCCAAGTATAATTTAAAAGGACCAAAGCTATTTCTATATTACTATTAGGAAATTTCTAATTGTTTTTATGCTCTAGAATAGTAATTTTTTCATGGAATTATGAATCATACTACATTTTCTAAATCATTCTAGAGAATTTTATTCATTTAAAGATGCTGTTATATTCTACTAAGTTTTCATAAACAATCTTTGCTAAACTGCTTTTGTGCTGCTTGTCTTACTGAAGGTTTAATCAAGGTGTAACTGCTCTGTTTCTCAACCTCCCCCTCCACCTGCTCTGTGCTCTTGAGCCATACTATTATTTCTCTGCTTATTGGCACTTCTATAGCGGATAGGGCATAAGAAATAAAAAGTATGAAACACCCTCAGTCAGACTGTCTCCTCTACAGCAGCTTTGGGTGGAAAATGGGGTAGAAAATGTCAAGACTCAGCTTGAAAGAGGTTTGGGCATAATGTGGTGACTTGACCAATGGCTCCTCTATTTACCATGCACAGTCATAACCTAAGTTTCATCTTTTTCTGTAATTTAAATGCCCTTGTCTTTGCTTTGTGTGCTCTATTTATTTTTATAACTTTGCAACAAAATCATTACTATATCAACTTTTCAGCTACTAAGAAAAAATCCAAGGAAAAACTTATAAACTTTAGTACCAACATAGCCTGGTGTAGTGGGAAGTGTGAAACACAACTTTTTTGACGACTATAAAATTGTTCCATAATGAAAATAGGGGGACCTGTAATTTGGTTTTATATTTCTCACATTAACAATAGTATGAGTAACTAAAAATATAGTTGAAGCCATCCAAGTAGCACTTCTCAATATTATGTCTGAGTTAAAAAAAAAATCAGGTTCATGTTTGGCTATGTGAACATAAACAACCATATAATAACTTCTTTTCATACTCCACCCCATATTTATAACACAAGCACAGACAGGGTTTAAGGATCAAGCTTCCCTAAGAAAACCATTTGAATAATTCAGGAACCATAATGAAAGAAAATGTCAAACATATTTTAACTCCCAGAGTCTCTACCTTTCTCAAAAACAACATTGTTAGAGGTAGAATGAACTTTTATTTTTATATAATTGATCTGTGCTGTATGTTTGAAATTTTACTTAAGTATAAATAGCTAAAGAAACATGCCTAAATCATCAGTGAACAGCTCAATGGATTTTCACAAACTGATCAGTCTCACTCACATTACCACCTCCAAACACTGAACTCAAATTATCCCAGCATTCTCACCAGGCTCCTTTCAGTTTAACCCTATCTCCACACACCAAAGGTCACCCTTTCTTACACTGATCAGTTTTGTTCATGTTTTAAGTTTGTATGAATTAATGAAGAGTAGCCAATGTTAACAAACAGCTCACAGTATTTCAGTGATATTCTCACCTCCTATGTGGAAAAGTCTGTGGTAGAAATAATCTATGGCAGAAATGTTACACATTTTAAATATGTAAAATACAGGCTAAAACTTTGCTCTGACTAAAGTTTCAAAATGACAAAGTATGTGTTTATGAGTGAGAGTCTGGCCCTTCTTCTGTTCCTGACAAGACCCTGAGATATAAATAATGCCTAAAGGAATAATAGTAACAAACATTTATTGACATTCTCTGTATTAGACACTGTTCAAGTAACACTGGAACATTTCATTCAATTCTCACAATAACCCTATCAGGTAGGAATGCATTTCACAGAGAAACCAAAGTGGAGGTAACTTACCCAAGATCACACAGATAAGAAGTGTGCAGAAGCATATGGGCTGGAAGGCCTGAATGTTGATCCACTGGACTGACCTGCTTCCATTGCAGGGCATATCTACCTTCCTACAGGAAGTGCTTCTAATGCAACCATGGAAGAATAAAAATACTCATAAACTGTGAGCACACCTGTTAGGCTAATCAAGCAGAAACTAAATGTCCTTTTGTGAAAGTATGGAGGACTGAGAAAGGATAGAAAACAAGCTGGCATCAACTGTGGAAGGTTTAAAGCTTTCCTTACCTGAAATCTTTAATTAACCAGAATGAGGTGGTCTCATTAAAAAAGAGTTACATGATAGAGAAAATCAGATTAAAACTAAGAATAAATAGAAGGACATATATTTCTAGACCACTGGTACACAACTAGAGGTGATTTTGCCCCCAGCAGACATATTGCACTGTCTGGAGACATGTTTAGATTCCACATTGCGGGAAAAGTGGGGGTGGAGTGTGGAGGGGAGGGCAGAGCCATAGAAGAGGTGGAAGAGTTAGGCGGCAGGGGCAGGGAAGATCAGGTGCAGTGAGAAGAGGGCAACTTGCTGCTGGCATCTTGTGGGTAGAGGTCAAGGGTGCTGCCAAACATCCCACAATGGGTTCATGCCACAGGACAGCCTCCACAAAGAAGAATTCTCTAGTCTCAAAAGTTAATAGCACTGACTGAGAAACTGGCTCTAGATAATGGCTTAGAATTAAGTCTTCTCAACTTTTGGAATTGTCTTTTATGTAAAATAGTGGAAAGAGAAAGAAGTTCATAGGAGGTAACCCTGTGGAAAATTCTGAAAGATATGGGAATGCCAGACCACCTGACCTGCCTCTTGAGAAACCTATATGTAGGTCAGGAAGCAATAGTTAGAACTGGACATGGAACAACAGACTGGTTCCAAATAGGAAAAGGAGTATGTCAAGGCTGTATATTGTCACCCTGCTCATTTAACTTATATGCAGAGTACATCATGAGAAACGCTGGGCTGGAAGAAGCACAAGCTGGAATCAAGATTGCCGGGAGAAATATCAATAACCTCAGATATGCAGATGACACCACCCTTATGGCAGAAAGTGAAGAGGAACTAAAAAGCCTCTTGATGAACGTGAAAGAGGAGAGTGAATAAGTTGGCTTAAAGCTCAACATTCAGAAAACGAAGATCATGGCATCTGGTCCTATCACTTCATGGGAAATGGATGGGAAACAGTGAAAACAGTGTCAGACTTTAGGTTTTTGGGGCTCCAAAATCACTGCAGATGGTGATTGCAGCCATGAAATTAAAAGACGCTTACTCCTTGGAAGGAAAGTTATGACCAACCTAGATAACATATTCAAAAGCAGAGACCTTACTTTGCCAACAAAGGTCTGTCTAGTCAAGGCTATGGTTTTTCCAGTGGTCATGTGTGGATGAGTTGGACTGTGAAGAAAGCTGAGTGCTGAAGAACTGATGCTTTTGAATGGTGATGTTGGAGAAGACTCTTGAGAGTCCCTTGGACTGCAAGGAGATCCAACCAGTCCATTCTAAAGGAGATCAATCCTGGGTGTTCTTTGGAAGGGATGATGCTGAAGCTGAAACTCCAGTACTTTGGCCACCTCATGTGAAGAGTTGACTCATTGGAACAGACTCTGATGCTGGGAGGGATTGGGGGCAAGAGGAGAAGGGGACGACAGAGGATGAGATGGCTGGATGGCATCACCGACTAAATGGACATGAGTCTGAGTGAACTCCAGGAGTTGACAGGGAGGCCTGGCGTGCTGTGATTCATGGGGTCGCAAAGAGTCGGACAAGACTGAGCAACTGACTGAACTGAACTAAACTGAACCCTGAGTGTGGGCTCTCTGAATGTGGTGCTGTGACTGCATACATTGTCTCAGTTGGACTCCTGTTTTTCACTTGGGAAATATGGTGCATGATACTCCTGTCAGGTTGTTTTTGTTTAGAATAAATATATGAAGCACCAAACATAGTGCAGGTACCCATCATGACCCAAGGTACCTCAGAACTTATCTTAAAGTCTGATTTTTCAGATCCTCACTTCTTAAGGATTTATGGCTAAGGGATAAAATATACTTGACTTACTAACAATTTGACACAAAAAATACAATATAGTTACCCAAATAAATTTTGGGGAGAAAGAAGTTCATTTATCTGAATAATCTTTAATGCTGAGCCATGTAGCTATTATTGTGGTAGAAAAATGTGCTAGTCAGATTTCTACTTCATAGGCTAAGTAATTCAGAACCATTGACTTGACTAAATCCTTTTTGACCAGATCTTCCCAAACTCTAAAATGCATGAGAATCATTTTTGGGTTTTATTAAGGAACAGATTCTGATTTGGCTGGTCTGATGCATAACCCAAGATTTTGCATTTGTAATAACCTTCCAGTGGATGCTTGTACTGCCCTGGTTCTGGGCTACACTTTGAATGGCATATCTCTGAGCTCAAGAATTGTTAAAATCCAGGGAAGAAGATGGATGATGCTCTTGGAGAAACACACAGATTCTGTAACACTAGTCATTTACTTCCCATAACAGTTGAATGCCTTCACAAATGCTGGGCTCCCTCTGGGCAATGAAATTTCAATTTCTGACCTTATATTGAAACAATTTAGAAAATAAGCTTAGAATGTTTTAGTGGAAATGGGGGAATTGAAAATGAGAAGTGAAAGTGAAATTGAAAATGAAAAGAAGTATTAGGGAAAAGGAGAAGGGAAAATATTAAATCCAAGATGCCTTGGATACAACCAACTGTAAGCCCAGGACACTGTACTCCCTCTTTGCAAACTTAGCTAAGGATCACAATGTGGACTTTGTTAAGTGACTGAACATCAGTACTTAAAGCTCCAGACAAGAGGAAGCCCAGAGGTCTATAATGAAAACATTCCATGGCTGCTCCGGCCCCTAAGCCCTGCAAGGAATGGATTACTGTCAAGGTATGTGTCAAAGGGCTTATGTTTAAGGCAATGGGATTATTGTACTTAATAAAGTCCCAAAGGGCTAGAGGTTGACTTCTTAAAATGACTGGGAAGACATTGGTGCTTCTTAAGAAAGAAGGCTAGGAGATGGGCTAGAGGCCTCTGTAAATACACGACACTGTCATCTGCTGAGATTCCAAACATGGGGTCCATGAACATTCCTAGATTCTTAAAATTGGCACATGCATGCACATTCATGCATTTCTGATAGCAGAGTCTACACATTTCTTTATGGTATCTGAATGAGTCCATTCATTTCCTGCCTTTATTCTTCCTTCATAAATTCTATGTTTCTATCCATTAACAACTAATCGATGCCATCCTGACCCTTCAGCTTACCCCTTCTCTGGGACATCTGTTACCAGAAAACGTCTGTTAATAGAAAAATTCTATTCTCTTTGCCAAAAATTGGTCTCCAGAATTCTGCTCTATGCTCAAATATTCTCCAAATGATAATCACGTCAGACCACTTGGAGATGACATTAGCACATCCCTCTGAAAGTTTGGACCTTGTGACATCACCTGCTGAGCAAGGCAAGATTAAAGTGGAAAGACTAAGTGAAGAAGAACTGACCAGATTAATGAGAAAGAATATGAACACTGACTCTCTCCTGCATCTTCCATCTTTATTCTCCTGTTCCTGTGCCTCTTAAAAACAGATTTTTTCTTTATTCGAAAGGAAATTGCTCAAGTACTTTTCTTATAAAAAGTGGGAGTCTCTTACTGTGAACTAGAGTTAAAAATGGTACTTAACCATAAAAATATTTAATATTAACCATTCTCACAAATGCAAATAATGATTGCTTCAAAATACTGACCCCTGAAAAAGTCATATATTCACACAGTGAATAGTATAGGCTCAAGAAAAATCTGTCATAATATGAAATATAGCACACATGGAATGCATTTCCCATTGAAGACAATATTTCTTTCTTACATAAATGTTTCACTTGCCACTGAAGTAAACGGAAGTTCATGAAGGTTGGCCAAACAAGGGGTTCATTTTTTTAACACGGTACAGAACAAAGTGTGTTCTACTGCCAATTACCCTTCACTGAAAAGGCTACCACGTCTCAGGGGCACGGCCAGGGGTCAAAGTGGTATATGTGCTCCTGTAAGAAACAAAAAGCATGAAGTGACAGTGACACTGTCAATATACTTTTACCGCTACATAAAAACAAGGAGCACAGGTTCACGTGAGTACAAATTTAGAGAGAGAGAGAGACAGGGAGAGATTGTGACACAAAATACATTGTTTTTAGGACTCTTTTCCTCATATTAACCACAAAACAGTAACATGCTGATCAGGAACCAGAATGTATTCAGAGTGTCTCGTTGTGTCTACTACACAAATAGTACTAAGTTGATTCCAACTTAAATTCAACCCCACTCAATAATCTGGATTGGTTTAATAGGCTACATGATCCCCAACAGCATTTTAGAAACTGAAAAACTCAAACTGTTGTTATTTTGGTTAAAGTGGAAGACCACCATATTTATTATTTTAAAATTGAATTTTAGTGATATATGAAAATGCCACATAGACATATAAAATTTTTTTTTAAACAGTGAATTACTTCCCTGAGTCTCAAAGATATCACTGGTCTAGTTAACAGTACATTCCAAAAGCCTGTTTGATTAAAATCATCACATGTCACAGATAACATTGTAATTGTCCCTTTTCAGAAGTATATTTACATTTTAGGTATCCCAACAGCCTTTAATCAAAGCTGCTCTTTCCCAATCTTATTCCTCTAAAACATATTTTTTTAAATTTCATATTTCCTTTTCTTTTTATATCCCATTACTTTACTTTTTTTTTTTTTTTACAACATAGTATTTCTTTATATTCTCAGAATTGGATTAGGAGTTTCAAGCTTCATTCAAATTTTTTTAGCACTGAGATAATAAACTTTCTAGACTTCTAGCAGTAATACTAGATGCCAAAATACATGGAACTATATCAAAGTTTTAAATTAATATAAATAAGAAGTCCAGCATTCTATTCACACTAAGTCAAACAAGTGGAATCAAAATGTCATTAATTTTTAGCTAGGCAAAATTTCATGTTTTCTAAAACATACATATTATATTACACATATGATTTACATAAGGCTTCCCTCATAGCTCAGTCAGTAAAGAATCTGCTGATAGTTCAGGGGACCTGGGTTCAATCCCTAGGTCAGGAAGATCCCCTAGAGAAGGAAATGGCAACCCACTCCAGTATCCTTGCCTGGAAAATCCCATGGACAGAGGAGCCTGCTTGGCTACAGTCCATAGGGTCACAAAGAGTTGGAGACAACTGAAGAACTAACACTTCACTTCACTTGAGTTGCTTCAGTCATGTCCAACTCTTTGCAACCCTACGGACTGTAGCCCACCAGGCCCTTCTGTCTGAGATTCTCCAGGCAAGATACTGAAGTGGATTGCAATTTCCTTCTCCAGGGGATCCTCCTCACCCGGGGATCAAACCTGTGTCTTTTATGTAACCTGCATTGGCAGGTGTGTTCTTTATTATTACTGCCACTTGGTATATATGTATACAAAAGCTTTCTTACTACACTTGATAAAGGCTTCAGAAAGAACTTCAAAAAGAAAAAGGGGTGGAAAAAATGGAAAACATAGACTAAATGAAATGAGAACACTGAAAATGAAACAGAAAAAGTGAAACAAACCAGATAAAAGTAAAAGATCATCAAATAGTGCAGTTGATTTTAAACATGGCTATTCACTAGAAATAGACCTGAAACTATGGAGGAAAAATGCAATACCTAGGCATTTATGTTTTTAAAAAAACTCCAAGATAATTCAAATATACATCTGGATGATTTGGGAGAATGGCACTGAAACATGTATAATATCATACATGAAACGAGTCACCAGTCCAGGTTCGATGCACAATAATGGATGCTTGGGGCTGGTGCACTGGGATGACCCAGAGGGATGGTACAGGGAGGGAGGAGGGAGGAGGGTTCAGGATGGGGAACACGTGTATACCTGTGGTGGATTCATGTTGATATATGGCAAAACCAATACAATATTGTAAAGTTAAAAAATAAAATAAATAAAAAATGACTACAGGTTTTTCTATTAAATAGTGGCTTTAGTGATATAGAATTCTATTATTTTCTGTTGATCAATCATGAAACAATGGTATTAGTGAAAAATAGTTACATAATCACAATAGTAAAAGATGTTTATCAGTTTTCACATTCAATAGCCAGACAAAAATCTTTTTTAAAAAATTACAATTGCAAGTCATAATGGAAACATGAAATTTGGAAATCTTAGCAGTGGCCACAGGACTGGAAAAGGTCAGTTTTCATTTGAATCCCAAAGAAAGGCAATGCCAAAGAATGCTCAAACTACCACACAGTTGCACTCATCTCACACACTAGTAAAGTAATGCTCAAAATTCTCCAAGCCAGGCTTTAGCAATGCATGAACCGTGAACTTCCAGATGTTCAAGCTGGTTTTAGAAAAGGCAGAGGAACCAGAGATCAAATTGCCAACATCTGCTGGATGATAGAAAAAGCAGGACAGTTCCAGAAAAACATCTATTTCTGCTTTATTGACTATGCCAAAGCTTTTGACTGTGTGGATCACAATAAACTGTGGAAAATTCTGAAAGAGATGGGAATACCAGACCATCTGACCTGCCTCTTGAGAAACCTGTATGCAGGTCAGGAAGCAACAGTTGGAACTGGATATGGAACAACAGACTGGTTCCAAATAGGAAAAGGAGTATGTCAAGGCTGTATATTGTCACCCTGCTTATTTAACTTATATGCAGAGCACATCATGAGAAACGCTGGGGTGGATGAAGCACAAGCTGGAGTCAAGATTGTCGGGAGAAATATCAATAACCTCAGATATGCAGATGACACCAGCCTAATGGCAGAAAGTGAAGAGGAACTAAAAAGCCTCTTGATGAAAGTGAAAGTGGAGAGTGAAGAAGTTGGCTTAAAGCTCAACATTCAGAAAATGAAGATCATGGCATCTGGTCCCATCACTTCATGGCAAATAGATGGGGAAAAAGTGGAAACTGTGGCTGACTTTATTTTTCTGGGCTCCAAAATCACTGCAGATGGTGACTGCAGCCATGAAATTAAAAGACACTTACTCCTTTAGTAAGGAAAGTTATGACCAACCTAGACAGCATATTAAAAAGCAAAGACATTACTTTGTCAACAAAGGTCAGTCTAGTCAAGGCTATGGTTTTTCTAGTGGTCATGTATGGATGTGAGAGTTGGACTTTCAAGAAAGCTGAGTGCTGAAGCATTGATGCTTTTGAACTGTGGTGTTGGAGAAGACCCTTGAGAGTCCCTTGGAGTGCAAGGAGATCCAACCAGTCCATCCTAAAGGAGATCAGTCCTGAATGTTCATTGGAAGGACTGACGTTGAAGTTGAAACTCCAATACTTTGGCCACCTGATGTGAAGAGCTGACTCACTTGAAAAGACCCTGATGCTGGGAAAGACTGACAGCAAGACGAGAAGGGGATGACAGAGGATGAGAAGGTTGGATGGCATCACTGACTCAATGGACATGGGTTTGGGTGGACTTCAGGAGTCAGTGATGGATAAGGTGGCCTGGCGTGCCGTGGTTCATTGGGTCGCTAAGAGTTGGACACGACTGAGCGACTGAACTGATAAAATAATACATACAATTTGGGGGATTATGTAGAGTAATGTGGTAAGTGGAAGTGCATACAGGGACGTATTTTCATCTGTCCAGCCAGTCTGTATCTTTTGGTTGTTACATTTAATCCATAAGTTAATTATCAATATCATTTTCTTACTGTTTCATGTTTATTTCATGTAGGTCTTTTCCTCCTCTTGTGTTTCCTGCCTAAAGAATATTCTCTAGCTTTTGTTGGCTAAAGTTGGCTCGGTGGTGCTGAATTCTCTTAACTTTTGCTCATCTGGAAAGTTTTTGATTTCTTCATCAAATACAAATGAGAGTCTTGCTGGGTAGAGTATTATTGGTTGTAGGTTTCCTTTTCATCACTTTAAATATATCATGCCATTCCCTTCTGGCTTGTAAGCTTTCTTTTGAAAAATCAACTGATAACCTTATGGGAGTTTCCTTGTATGTTATTTGTGGTCTTCCCTTTTTGCTGTTACTATTTTATCTTTGTCTTTAATTTTTATCAGTTTGATTACTATGTATCTCAGTGTGTTCCTCTTTGGATTTATCTGCCTGGGACTCTGCATTTCCTGGACTTGGTTAACTATTTCCTTTCCCATCTTAGGGAAGTTTTCAGCTATTATCTCTTTAAATATTTTCGTGGGTCCTTTCTCTCTTTCTTCATCTGGAACCCCTAGAATGCAAATGTTAGTTCGTATTAGTGTTGTCCCAGAGGTCTCTTTAGGCTGTTTTCTTTTTTTTTTTTTTTTTCATTTTTTTTCTATAGTCTATTGTGTCAGTGATTTCCATAGTTCTGTCCTCCCAGTCACTTATCTGTTCTTCCACCTCAGTTATTCTGCTGCTGATTCCTTCTAGTGTATTGTTTATCTCTGGTTGTTTGTTCTTTAGTTCTTCTAGGTCTTTAGTAAACATTTCTTGCATCTTTTCCATTCCATTTCCAAGATCCTGGGTCATCTTCATTATCATTATTCTGAATTATTTTTCTGGAGTTTGCCTTCATTCAGTTGTCTTTCTGGTGTTTTATCTTGTTCCTTCACCTGGGACATAACCCTCTGCTTTTTCATCCTGATTAACTTTCTGTGATATGGTTTTCATTGTAGCTACTATGGGATTGTGGTTCTTCTTGCTTCTTAAGTCTGCCCTCTGGTGGATGAGGCTAAGAGACTTGTGTAAGCTTCCTGATGGGAAGGACTTGCAGTAGGAAAAACTGGGTCTTGCTCTGGTGGGCAGGACTGTGCTCAGTCAAGCTTTAATCAAATTATTTGCTGATGAGTAAGGTTGGGTTCCCTTCCTGTTGGTTGTTTGACCTAAAGCAACCTAGCCCTGAGGTCTACAGAGTCTATGGTAGGGTTAATGGTGACCTCCAAGAGGACTTATGCCAATGGGGCACCCTCCAGGATTGCTGCTGCCAGTGCCCCTTTCCCTGCAGTAAGATGAATACACACTTCCATAAGAAACCCTCCAACACTAGCTGGTAGATCTTGTTCAGTCTCCTGTGGGGCCACTGTTCCTTTCCTCTGGGTCTTGGCACATGCAAGAATTTGTTTGTGACCTCCAAGAGTGGATTCTCTGTTTCCTCCAGTCCTGTAGAAGTTCTGTAATTAAATCCCAATGTCCTTCAAGGTCAGATTCCCTGGGGATTCCCAGTCCCTTTGCCAGCTTCCCAGGCTGGGAAACTGTGGGATTCAGAACATTCACAACAGTGGGAGTACTTCTTTGGTATTATCATTCTGCAGTTTGTAGGTCACCCACCTAGTGGGTATGGGATTTGATTTTATCATGATTGTACACCTCCTACCATCATCTTGTTGTGGCTTCTTCTTTGTCTTTGGACACAGGGTATTTTTTTTTTTTTTTTGATGGGTTCCAGTATCCTTCTGTTAGTGGTTGTTCAACAGTAGGTTGAGATTTTGGTGCTCTTATAGGAGGAGATGAACACATGTCCTTCTACTCCACCATCTTGAAGCAGAACAAAAAAATCTTTATTTAAGAAAATGTTTCAGGTTGCAAGAAAAGTACAATGAATTATCACCGACCTTTCACCTAGAGTTGAAATTGTTATTTCTCTGTGTAGTGCTATAGATATGCATATGGATATGGCTAGCAGCACCAATGTGGGCACATATTTATTATATACTTATTCTTCTTTTGTTTGATGTGTTGAATGATTTGAGAGCTGCATTCTCCATGACTCACTTTTATATACTTCCGCATGTATTTTCAAGAACAAGGACATTATCTTACACAATCATGAAACAATGATCAAATTTAAGAAACTTGGTGTTGTTACAATACTAGTATTTATATTCAATCCAAATTCAATTTTTGCCAATTGTCCCAATATTGTATTTTCTTTCAAACGGTCCAAAATCCAGCTCATTTCACATAGTTGATAAGTCTTTTTATTCTCTCTAAATCTGCATCAGTCCTTATATTTCACTGCCTTTCATTAAATTGATATTTTGAAAGAGGACATGTCAGTTGTTTTGTAGAATGACTTTCAGTCATTCTAGCTTGTTTGCTAGTTTCCCTGTGATTCTATCTGAGGTTATTGATATTTCTCCCAGCAATCTTGATTCCAGCTTGTGCTTCATCCAGTCCAACATTTCTCATGATGTATCAATAACCTCAAATATGCAGATGACACCATGTTTACGGCAAAAAGCAAAGAAGAACTAAAGAGCCTCTTGATGAAAGTGAAAAAGGAGAGTGAAAAAGTTGGCTTAAAACTCAACATTCAGAAAACTAAAATCATGACATTTGGTCCCATTACTTCATGGCAAATACATGGGGAAACAATGGAAACAGTGACAGATTTTATTTTGGGGGGGCTCCAAAGTCACTTCAGATGGTGACTGCAGCCATGAAATTAAGATGTTTACTCCTTGGAAGAAAAGTTATGAACAACCAGCATATTAAAAAGCAGAGACATTACTTTGCCAACAAAGGTCCATCTAGTCAAAGCTATGGTTTTTCCAGTAGTCATGTATGGATATGAGAGTTGGACTATAAAGAAAGCTGAGCACTGAAAAACTGATGCTTTTGAACTGTGGTGTTGGAGAAGACTCTTGAGAGTCCCTTGGACTGCAAAAAGAGCCAGCCAGTCCATCCAAAAGGAAATCAGTCCTGAATATTCATTGGAAGGACGATGCTGATGCCTAAACTCCAGAACTTTGGCCCTCTGATGTGAAGAATGGACTCATCTGAAAAGACCCTGATACTGGGAAAGATTGAGGCAGGAGGAGAAGGGGATGACAGAGGATGAGATGGTTGGATGGCATCACCGACTCAATGGACATGAGTTTGGGTAAACTCCAGGAGTTGGTGTTGGACAGGGAGGCCTGGCATGCTGCAGTCCATGGAGCAAAGAGTTGGACACAACTGAGAATCTGAACTGAACTGTGATTCTATTCAATATCATTTTCAAAGTTATGCATAACAGTGTTTCCCTTAATACCATATCTTTACAGAAGAATATTAGTATTTCCAAAGGATAATTTATGCATATATAAAACATATGCATATTTATAAATAAAATAACATTGAGCTAAATATATAAAAAATGCTATAATACATAATGTATGATATATATAATATAAAAACATATATATGTGCATCAATCCCAGTAGTGCCTCATGTTTTTACATAGTGAACACCCCCACACATTCTCAAATACTACTGGGGGTGGGCAGGCCCTGCTTTTCTGAATGAAAAACCAGGCAGATAGGTACAGACAGAATCTGATTCTATAATTATTTTTAAGCATTTATAGCATAAAAATGAATCTCACAAATATTTTCTCCATAAAACTACTTTACATGAACTTTCCTTTGTATTCTATTTTCCAGTCAGTGAACATAAACATTTTCACATTTTAGCACACCTCACAACTCAGTCTATTTTCCTCATGACTGCCTGGTCTAAATGCTCCTATAGAATTAACATTTCAATTTTGCTTATTTTGACAGGATATTTAATCCAGAACGCTTCCATATTAATCAGTGGTTGTATTTTAAGTCTGGGTTTTATCATCTGCTATAGAAGTAAAGCACTGGATAGGATGCCATGCCATTAACATCAAAATAGGGAAAGAAGTGAAGAAAAGCAAAGGTGTCAGAAGGGTGATCGGGTGGTTTTGATTTTGAGTTCCATTCAAACAACTACAACACTTGTGGAAAAATAATTTGACAAACTTCACAGAAATTTGCAGAAGCCCAGAAACTGGTCCAACACCCTTTTTGGCCTGCTGCCACTAGTAAGGAAGTTTTGGGGGTTTTTTGCTTTCTATCTAACAGATTTCTTACATCCTACTTGCATCTCTCCTTTCACCCCCAGTCATGCCAAAACAAGGCTGCTGTGTCCTGTGATCCTCCAAAGTCCCATATAGCCAAAGAAAATCATTTACAACCTAGGTGCAAAATGCTTTCCTGGAATCAAAGTCTATCATATATTCAGGCTTCTATATTAGAAAATCTTGGTGCATTCCATGAAATATATATATACATACTAGTAGACTTTTGAAATTGCAACCTGCTGGATTTTCACAAAGTTTGGACATGTTTGGGCATATTCATATCTAAGGAATAAGTTTTTATTTGTCTATGTTTTTGTATCTATTAGCCTGTTCTGATGCATCTACAATGAGAATGTACCACAGTTTGTCTTTCCATTCTTCTGTTAATGGATACTTGTTTGTCGGTGGACGTTTCTTTACTACCTAGCTATTATGACTAAGGATCTCATGAACATTTTTGTATGTGTTATTGGTGGGTGCATGAACTCCCTTCTCTTTGGTATATATGTAGGACTGGAACTGCTGAGTCATAGGGTAGATTTAGTTACTACATTAGTTTTTCAAAGGGCTGTACTTTTTTTATACTCTGGCTGGCAGTATTTTAGAGTTCCAGACAATCCACATTCTGAACTAAATTAGCAATGACACCTCTTGTGATAACTCATGTTTGCTAAGGTATAGGTCAGAGTCTCACATGCTGTGAAGCTGAAGTATGACTTCTCTGCCTAATTTAATTAATACTGAGTCCAGTTTACTCTCAAACTGCCATGGGAGACAAATATTACTGAATCATTTTGCAGATGAAAAGAATATAAGTTGTAATGTTACTTTCAATGGGCAACATCCATTTTTATCAATCAATGGATATGTAGAATGGTTGTTGATTACAGTGAACGTGATTTAATTTGTGTAAAATAAATTATAAATATATCTTAATATGTGGAACAAGGTTAACAAGCACTATATGTTAAATCTTTTCTTCTTTATATATATATATATTTTTTTTTTCCTTTGCCTTTCTTTATTCTGTCTCTCCCACTGAATATGTGCTCACATCCCCTATCTACACACCTCTTACCTAGGTGATTACCACCTTTGTTAATCTATCTCAAATCCAATGTCTAGAATGAAGAGTTGCAGAACTGCCCATTTCTTTGACAGTACAATTTTGTGAGTTCCAACAGTTCTAAACTTTTGGAACTAATTTTGTTACTCACTATGCCTTGACTAATATTCAATAGATTTTCATTTGTGCATTCTTGATAACTCATATATCCTCAGATATAAGTTGGACCCTATTTCATGCATTTATACCATCTCATGTGCAGCAAATTTCTTGTTTTTGTAGTGATACATCTTGAACTGCAAAGCCCTAAGTGGGGCACACAGGTCTTTGGCCAAATTTAGAGAGTAACAGTCAACACAAGGCCACTTCATTCACAAATAACACTCCTCATTCCTTTAGTTTTCTTTTAAGAAAAATAAGTAGCAGTTTACTTACTTTCTTTTCTTTCTTCTTTCCTTATTTTCTTCTTTCTACATTCAAAGACCAAAATATGGCTCTACAGTATCTACCTTCAAAGTTGACTCCTTGATATAGCAAGGCAAATCATAATGAATCTTTCAGAAAATGATTTCTCTCTTTTTCCATATATTGTTTTTAATCCCATATTATCATCTTTGATTAAACAGGCAACAAAAATACAACAAAATAGATTGAGATTTCATTGCATGAGCAGGTGGTCAACTGTAAGTTTTCACATTGTTGTCACTTTAATAGGAATATTTTGACTTATTTCCACTCTGAGATGTGCATAACTCAGACTGAAATAGTGATTGCAGTGAATTCTACATTTTAATTAGATGTCTTATTGGCTGGTGATTTGGGAGTTAAAAAAAAAGATATAGAATTTAACAATTTCCACCATACCTAAGCCTCTTCCTCCTTTTTCCTTCCTACTTTTCTCTTGGATAAACTTACTTGGGAAATTGTCCTTTAAGCGAATTCCAAATTGGATGTTTCTTAAAATATCTTTGGAAATCCAGTATATTGACAATCTAGAATCTCTCGACTTCCAAACTTTTAACCTACTATGATAATACATCAATGCATTCCTGTATGTGTGTGTGTACCTGCATAATGAAGAAGCTATACCAGAGATGAATTATTAAATTTTTATGATTTTCTAACACAAGTATTAAATATAGAAAAATTATAAACTCTTTAAAATGACAGTAATATATCTGAAACCACATAATTATGAATTCGATATTTTCCAAGATAACACTCCATTGGAATAATGATAAAAATAACATTTTTGAAGCTTTTGTTACCTGAGCCTTGAGAAAAGTTTAAAAAAAGCGCACAGATTGAGTGATTCCCAGTATATAGGTTAAAAAAAAATTAAAAACACTAGCCATAGTGAAGGAGTAAGTGTAAGATCTAAGGGAAGTCTATAAGACATTGTAGGATTAAAGAACAGTATCCCAAGAAAGGAAGAACATGAAGGAGTGCACACCTTAGACAGAAGGTATGGTTCAGCCACCAGATAACAGAGTTCAATAGTTCAGCTAAGCCTGAACAGGTCTGGAGATTCTGGCTGGAAGGCAGGTGCAAGAGCAGGTGATGAGGAACTGGCCACGTGGGCCTGCAGTAAGAGTCCAGAAGCACACAAACTTGAAGAAGGAGCAGCAGTTCTGGGTGGACTCTGCAGCCCTCTGACTGCACACATAGGCTGTGTGTGGGCTCACAGAAAAGGCAGCTTAGGATGTGACCCTTGCAGGGTTGGACACAACTGAAGCGACTTAGCAGCAACAGCAGCACAGCTTGCATCACAAGTGCTGCAAACAGACAGTGTGGGAGCTATGATTTCTCTGTTGAGAGGACTGCAGAAAAGTGATCACCAGGCAGAGGTGCCAGGCCCCAGAGGGATCATGGCTGGGGCAGGCTCCACTGGATGGCCTCACAAGCCCACTGCCACCACCTCCTCTCCAGAAAATGAAATTACTTGCTCTTCCCGCAGTGTCTCTCCAGCACACTCTGCCGAGAAATTTAACTTCATGCTCATTTTAAAGGGGAAATGCTTGAACAAATCCTGCTGTTCACCACAGAACACATATTAAAGGATATATTCAGGGATGAGAGACAAATAATTGAAAACAGTTCCCACCCTTGGCTACTTAGCTTCCATGCATTCTCTTCTACACACTTGACCTCTCCAGAAACAGACACAACTTTCTGTTTTACAAGTAAAGTTGTTATTCTTCCCCTAAATGGGAAGATACACAGTCCCAATAGTCACTTATGTCCATCATAAGCTGTATTAATTACTCCTCATATTCAATCACGTATTTGTCTCAAAATATTCTGCAACCTAAATTTAAATCAATTTATACTTATTACTTCTAATAATTCAAATTATTTATTATTTCCAATAAATTATATTAACTTCCTATAACTTATATATAACTGATTTTATACACAACAAGCAGAAAGAGAATGAATCATATATACAAATAAGTGCATGCATTTAAAAAGCATAAAAAACTTTTGTAAAACTACTACAGCCCTAATTTTTGTAAATGGTCACAGGGTTATAGTTGATATCTATGGCATCTTTCACCTATCCTTCCCATATTTCCTTTGACTTCAGCCAGAATCTCAACTGTTCTGGGTTCTTTACTTAATTGACTGAGATCTTCATTTCTGAAGAGCCTGAGTCCTCAGTCATCTTACCAACCATAAGTTGGTATAGTTTTCCACAATATTTACAGCTAGATGTGGAAATGCTAAGTGGGTCCCTGGAGATCCTGTGAATTTCAGACATAGTTCTCCTTGTCTTTATTGTACAGCAATAACCAGATTTACCCCTTACCCTTAGAAAACAAAATCAACTACTAGGTTTCCTCCTTTTTAGCTCACCTCCCTTTTTTCTTTCTTTACTTTGTAGCATAGGGAACCAAAAACGAAATTCTCATCTTCCAATTTGGTGGGGCCATCATATGCCCTGGTGGAAGCAATACACTCCTGTGTGCTAAAATCTCCAAACGAGCAGAGCCCAAAGTTGCCAGAAAGATAAGCAACGAATCTGCAAGCGGTTATTAGGTATAATAATGAGAGTAACTAGTTTTGCTTCCGTTCCTTGATTCTGATTATGGGGAAGGAAAAAAAAAAAAAAACATGCTGTGCAACAACCTCTGATTAAAAACATAAACTCCACTCTGTAAAATGGAACTTCACCCTTTCACAGTGTTATTTCCCAATTGACACCATAACTTTAATAAGCCATTTCATCTTTCAATTAGCCCAGCTGCTTTTGGATAATGAGGTACATGATAAGGCCACTCGATTCTCAGGCATGAGCCTGCTGCACCACATTTGCTGTGAAATATATTTCTTGATCTGATGAAATGCTTTATGGAATATCATGATGGTAGATCAGGAACCCTGTACATCCACAGATGATGTTAGAAGAAATATTACCAGTTAGGAAAAACAAATTCATGTCCAGGATATTTGTGTATTCCAATAAGGACAAATATTGTTTCCATAATGGAAGGACAGTGTAATTGACCTGCCACTAGGTGGCAGGGTGGTACTCAGAAATGGTGCCATGTTGGGAATTTGGTGTTGATCTCCCAATGTTAGCAGATTAGGCTATAGATTAGTGACAGCCAGGTTAGCCTTAAAGGACTTCCCCGATGGCTCAGCAGATAGAGCATCTGCCTGAAATGCAGGAGACTCAGGAGATACGGGTTCAATTCCTGGGTCAGGAGATCCCCTGGAGAAGGAAATGGCAACCGGCCACAGTATTCTTGCCTGGAGAATCCCATGGACAGAGGAGACTGTGTACAGCCCATAGGGTTGCAAAAAGTTGGACACAGCTAAGGACGCAGGCACAGCATGGCAGGGCAGACAAACAGAAAATCTCAGTCGTGCTCTGAAGAAAGAAGGTTAGCCTTAGTAAGAGGACGTTCATGTTGGGTCTCTGCATAGCCTTCATTCCTACCTTCATGGACAATTTGTTCATGGGTCCATTGAGCAAGAATTGGATTGGCGGGAAAAGAGGCTGACTGATATCCACGAAGGCATTATTTTGTCTACTTGTTAGTGAATCTCTTCTGCAGCGGATGCCTTTTGGTTAGCATTCACATAGAACAAAAAATTTCTCACATTCTCTGTGCATTCTGAGAGGCCCGTATACATGTTTCCCCAAAGCATATTTGTTACCAATCTTCCAATTTTATTTCTTTAAGTCCCTGATTGAATTGAACTATCTACTGAAGTGGGTTGCCATTTCCTAGTCCAGGGGGACTTCCCGAACTAGGGGTCGAACCTTCCCGACATCGCCTCCGCAACTCCTGCATTGGCAGGCAGGGTTTTTTTTTTTCGTTTGTTTGTTTGTTTTTTAAACCACTAGAGCCACCTGGGAAGAACTGAATTATCAACTATTGCCCTAAATCAGTTCTTCACTTGGCCAGCATTCACTTCAGGTGCAGTAAATAAAATAGACTTATGCCTCCTAGGAGGATTTTCCTTCACCAATGTCTTTCAAGATGAATCCGGAGTAGGGCTGTATTTTCATGTCAGTTAATTCAGTCTAATCTAGTGCTATAGTCCTTTCTTTTTGATCTAATACCTTTGGAAACCATTTGCACACCTGTTCCCCAGGTTTCTGCCAGTACACGATAGCAACATTATTTTTCCTGGGTTGCGGTGCCTAATTGTCACCCTGAAGCATGCTGAAATTTGACTATAGCTATGAGTAGCTTTTTTCTTTATTCAACATTTTTTTCATTGCTGTATTTTTTTTTACAATTTTTCAGAGGTATGATAAAGTCGATTGTGACCATCTTTGCTTAAATATTCATTGATGTCACTCTAACAGTGATCTAGCTTTACTCTATATGATGTTCAAATTATTCTGTTACTCTCATTTTGCCCCTTTAAGTCAACACATGTGCACTTTTCATCAATAATAGTTTACCTCCTTAATTCTCAGTTTTCCTGTGTATTATTATAGAGCCACTTCTCTTTCAGGGTTTGGGAGATTAGTTATATTGTATGACAGCACAATATCTGTCATGAAGAATTTCAATAGCTCTCCATGTTATATGGTAACATTAGCTCTCCTTCATGATTTGTATAGTTTCTTTTCTTCCTGAGTCATTCAACACATATTTACTTACCACCTCCTAGATGCCAGTCAACTTGCTAACAATGGGAGACATATTAAGGAACAGGATACAACCCCTGCTTGAAAGTGGTCAGTAGCCCAATGACAATTAAATAGGCAAGTACCATACTCAGAAGAGGGAGGCCACAGGTAGGCTTGGTACAGTTTTGAGGGAGATTAGAGAATCCTTTGCAGAGAAAATGATATTTGAAGTTACTAATTTAGAGAAAGTGCACAGGCTAAATTTTCTAAACTGAATAGAAGGAACAGTAGATGTTAGTCAATTTAAGGTAAAGAAAGAGGACAAACCCGAAATAGGAACTCTCATGAGCAAAGCCCCTAAAGTTGCCAAAGAGCATGAAATAATTGGGAAAATTTAAGAGGCTGGTTTTACACTGAATGATTTGAGATTGCAGAGAGACTATAATAAATGTTTTAAGGAAGAAAACACAATCATACTTTAAATATTTGTTAGACATTTAAAAAGACAAACCCTCAATTAATCCACAGAGAAAATACTACCTAATTCCATATATTATAAATTACAGAGACCACATTCTATTTATAAACCCACTCAACAAAAACATTCTATGTTTAAGTTTACATGTAAGGAGAAAATTTTAAATGGAAATTAACTATCATATAGAAATAAAAGTGAGTACAAAATACATAACATTTTAGTTATAGGCAGGGCCAGAATAACACTGAGGCATTCAGAATCTTTAACACAACGATTAGAAAAACTGCTAATAAAGGAATCTAGGAAAAGCAAAATTAGCTTTTAAAAGATAGAAGATATACATTTCAACAGTGAGTCAATAAAATATAAAGCATTTTGGACTTAATAAATATAACGGGAAATATTTTTAAGATTAGAATTGATTGGAATAGAATATGCAATCTTCTGTTAATCTAAAAATGGATTATTTTTAGCAAAATACAAACAAGTACATCTAAAAAAGTGTTTGTATAAATACATAATGAATTTAAAGAAGAGCTTGCAAAAATCATAAATAAGAAAAACTGATATAAAAAGACAAACAATTGAATTATAAAAATGTGCTAAAATCTATGATCAGAAATTTCACAGAAGAAGAACTAGATAGGACTAATAAATCCGTGAAAAAAAATGATCCACCTCACTAGTAAGCGAGAAATTGCCACCTAAAGTAATACTACCATATTGTTTGCATTGGGGGTTAAAAAAATAAAAGAAAATAGTTCAGTGGCATTCAGGATGGAAATCTATTATAGAGTGAAGTGTCAGACTGTCCCCCAGTGCCCTATTTATTTCTTTGGTCAGGCCCATTTCTCTAGTTAAGTTTTCCAGTTTTTCTTCAGTCCTGCACAAGTGGCTTCCCAGCCTTCCAGTTTCCTAAACATGCTCATATAGGTCAAATTTACATACGGAGTCAAGCTCATACTCTAATAATAAATACTAGTAAGAAAGTATCTATTTTTACTCTTCTTGGACTAAACATTAAAATAGATATATCGTGAAGCCTTTCAATATATATTTACAATGACTCTACTACATGTGAAGATCTTTCTCAGAAAACATATGTGATGAGAATCATATACATATATTAATTACTGAAAATGCCTAAAATGGTAGCCACCCTCATAGATAGTTTCCAGAAGCCCCAGTGCTTGGTCTTCATGCCCTTGTGTGGTTCTCTCCCTCATTCAATCAGGGTTGGTCGTGTAACCAACAGAATATAGAGGAAGTGACAGCATCCTTTCTGAAGTGGGGTCATATAAAGCATTGTGCCTTCCTGGTTGCTCTGGATAACCAGTCACCATGCTGTGAGGACACTCCAGCAGCCCTTTGCCTTTGCCATGAGGTGCTGGGGCTTCCCAATAATAGCCAGGCCTTACCAGCCAAGTGAATGGCTGACCCTCCCACGAGTGAAGCCTTCAGTTGACTGCAGCCTGGCTACACCCTGAGTGTAAACTTATGAGAGACTGAGAAAAAACCATTCAGCCAAGCCAGTCTTCAGTTCTTGACCCAAGGAAATGCTAAGAGATATTTAATAACTATTGTTCTTGTAAACTAAAAAAAAAAATTCAGCGCAATTTTTTAGATAACAATACATAACTAAAATAGCTATGAGTGCTTATTCAAATTTAGTGTCTATTTCAATTTTTTGTTTGTTTGTTTCCCCCTTGGTGGAGGTTTAGTCACTAAGTCATGTCCAACTCTTGCAATCCCATGAATTGTAGCTGCCAGGCTCCTCTGTTCATAGGATTTTCCATCAAGAATACTGGAGTGGATTGCCATACCTTCTCCTGGGAATCTTCCCGACCCAGAAATTGAACCCAGGTCTCCTGCATTGCAGGCAGATTCTTAAAGCTATTTATTTACCAAATGACCATAGAAAGCAAGTCTTCAACAGTAACAGGAAGAAATCAGTCTCAAAGAGTATTTAAAGCAGTTTTTAATATGTCTGGTTTTCTGGTATGAAATGCAAATTATTCTATGTTAAAACAGCTGATGTTCTTTGGCAAAGATTGAAAATCTAGGAAGAAACTTTTGTTAACAACTCACTTCAGGAATAGATATATAGACAGAAATAATTCATTACTGAATATTTCTTTTCTGCTTTGGATATTAATCATCATTTGGAAACTAAATAGGACATATACACACACTAATAGCAAGTAGCTGAGTTCTTTACATGAATGAATGGCAATTTCCATAAATTGTCATTATGCCAAGAACAGGTGAAAGCCTGCAAGGCATTTAGACAGAAACATCCAGGTAACACTGTGATTCTGATAATAAAGGTTTCTTATAAATGGAGCATTTCTTATAAATGGAGTTACTACTTTTAAGCTGTTCTCAGACTAGATGTACTTAGTTCTGTGGCACTTTAGAAGTCCATAGTCACCTCACCCATATTAGGTATGGTTCTCAATTTTATAAATAAGATTTACATGATCTTTGTTTTTCCTTTATGCCTTGACTACATTCCCATTTATATTCTTAATTTTGTTTCTTTGTTTTTTCCACTGCCCAGGATTTTCTTTATTATATATAAATAGTAAAAGCAATTTAAATGTGCGAAGATGACATCCAGATGTTAAAATAATATACATTCACAATTAGAAAAATATAGGGTTGTTCAGGTTCTACAAGAAACTTCCCTGCTGATGGAAGTTGAACATATGATTCTCCCTTTACTCAAGAAAAACCACTTAATAAAAATATATATAAATAAATAAAGTACCCTCAGAAAGTCACAGTAAGATGCAGGCAATCTTCATCATACGAGGCTCCTTGTCTTTGCAAATGACTGGCTATTGTGGGATTTGTGTGGCACTCTGGGTTGATAGGATTTTGTTAGGATCCACACTGATGTTGAGGCTGCTGGCACCCCATCTCATACTTCTCATGTGAAAAGCACCACCTGAGTGTAAGATACTGACAATTATTTCTATGGCATTTTGCTTCAGTTCACTCCATGCCTTCCTATTACTAGCTCACTAATTTCTGTGAAACAAACAGATAAGTTTTATTGCAGAAAGGAAGTTTGATTATGTGCAGAATTCCATTTTATTGAGCTGTTTAATCTACTTGTCTAAGCCATTTTAATATTCTCAATAGATAAAATTACCTGTGCGAGGCTTCTCTCAGATATTAAAGCTTAGCTGTCTTTTGGCCTCAGTTTCAGTGTATGATTTCTTATCATACTTTCAGAGGCTACATCAGCTAAGTGACCTGAAGCTCTCCCTACTCTTTGTTCACACCCCTTCACTTGTTGTATTTGAGGGGATGAGGATTAGGAGAATACAACCAACCATAGGAAGTGGGATCCTACTTATTAAAAGTCAAATCTCTAAAGGCTTATGTAGATTTTGCTTTTAAAAGAACTGAGAAGGGCATCTTGGCTGCTGTGTTTTGCAATATGTTAAAAGGTTGTTTTTCAACCTCTATGGTTCAGAAAAGTCAAACCTGAAAGATACCTTCAGCCTATGCTCTCATTCCCTTTCCCTCACTCACCTCACAGGCTACCCCCTCCCCATACCCTACCGACAACAGCCAATAGCCACTGCAGAGAGTGAACTTTTACTGTGAAAATGCTTTGCTCTAAGTTTGCAAAATATATGCTCATGAATTTGAAAAGGAAAAAAAGGAAGAAAGAGGAAAGGGGGTGGAATGAAGGAAGGATGGAAGGAAGGAAGGAAGGAGGGAGGGGAGGGAGGAGAAGATGGAGAGAAGGAGGAAGAAGGAAGGAAGGAAAGATTCCCAGGAGTTTTCATTTGTTCCCTTGACGAAATGTATTTAATAGTTTTCTCTAAGATATCTCCAAGGTATGAATGATAACAATGTTTATACCAGAGATAAGAATGAATTGAAATCCTAGTTCACTCTGGGAGCTAATAAAAGTAAAGATTTGAATTTTAAGTATCACTTTCTCCTAGAAGCACGGGAATAAGGAAACAGGGGTCAAAAGGGCAGCAACAGTGCTGTAAGCACTTTATCTGAAATATAAACATCACTGGAGTGCATTTTGGACCAAATTACCTCTCTCAGATCTGGGATGTTAGCATTCCTGCCCTACTTAAGCATGCCAATTTTACTGTGGCTTTGAGGAGGGTTGATCAGGGGACTTGGTTGGACACTTGAGGAAAGGCTTACCTCAAGGACTAATATAACTTAGGCAATTAAAAGGCATCCCACCGAGGAGAACCTCATAAAACCCCGAATCCCTGAAACAGAGTCCTTACCATAAATATCACAGGCAAAGGGAGCATGCATCACTCCATTCAGAAGAGAACTGCAGTCACCTTTGTCTTGTAAACACAGTTAGAGGACCCAGAAATACTGAGCTTGAAAGACTGGACATTCTGCATATTATAAAAATTTCTAGGAATATTTTGTTTTCTGGACAGAAAAATAAATAAATAATATCTATGATTTCTGTACTGTATATCCAGATCTAAGTTTTTCAATAAATTTTGCTATCCTCAAATCCATCATGAAACACTGTGATGAAACCTTAACACTTTGGGTACAGAGACTCTTTTCTTAGGCCAAAGGTGGAAAACCCAAGGGACCATAGGTAAATGAATGGATAAACAAAGGGATGAACTGTAGTATATATGTAACAGTATAATATAATATTATACAGCCTTTAAAAGGAAGGAAATTCTGGTACATGCTATGACTTGAGTGAACCTTGAAGACATCATGCTAAGTGAAGTAAGCCAGTCACTAAAGGACAAATACCACATGATTCCACTTATAAGAGGTAGTCAAATTCATAGAGCAGAAAGTATTACAGGAAGTAAAATTGTGGTTGTCAGGGACTGCGGGTAGGGAGAAGAGTTGTTTAATGAGCAGACTTCAATGTTGCAAGATGAAGAGTTCTAGAGTTAGATGGTGGTCATGGTAGCACAGAATGTGAATGTCTTTAATACCACTGAATTGTATACTCAAACATGACTAAGATAGCAAATTTTTTGTTATGTATATTTTGCCATAATAAAAAATAATAAAAATTTAAAGAGAAGTTTATTATGAAATTAAACCCTTTTTATTTATCTAGGGCTATCTAAATTCACCCAGCTCCGTAAAAGCTATCCTGCCATTCACTTGAGAAATAGATCATTAGAACAATCTCGGGCCCTATACATTTCTTTTTAGAATGCCCTTGACCAAGACAGTTAGTAGCCATTACAAATGAAAGAGAAGCCAGTTAAAATGTTAACAGTTATACTTTTTTCATCGTATTGGTGGATGCTCTCAGCACACAGAGTCTTGCCTCTGGGACTGATACACGTGTACCTGGCAGGATCACCCAGTTGCTAATCCTGCAACCTTACTAATGAATGAGGAGACAAGGATTGTTTTAAAACCCAAACTTTGCAAAGCTGTAAATTGGTTTTGAGTGTTGCTTCCAACAGTCCTAGCCAAAAGGTTGTTCAGCCAGTCTGCTTCTTTTGCTCATTTTGTCTGTTACTAACCTGGTCTATAAATGCTTCCTGCTGGAACTCTTCCTCCTGGATCAGTAGCTTTGATTAACCAGGCATTTCACTTGCTATAAAATATGGATGTTCTAGGAAAGATGAGAGCAAACAAATAAATGAGGATTTGGTTGAAGGAAGGTACAGATTGTCAAGAATAAAAACATAAATTTAAAACTTAAAATATGCTGCACTTCATATTAGTAAGTTGAGAGACTAAGATTTTCAAATAGTGTAGCTTCCATTGGCTTTCAGTTGTCTTTAGGAAACCTCTCCATTTTCACTTTACTTAGTTCTTCAGCATGCTTTCTAAATATGCTTGTTAGATAAGAGTCATATATTTACACTGCCTTAACAATGAGGGGCTTGAGAATGTGATAAATAAATACAGCCCATGTCCACTATCATTTAATTTTGCATAAAGACCCATTCAGGCTACCCTCATGGCTCGGTGGTAAAAAATCTGTCTGCCAGTGCCTGAGAGAGACACGGGTTCAATCCCTGGGTCAGGAAGATCCCCTGGAGGAAGAAATGGCAACCCACTCCAGTATTCTTGCCTGGAAAACCCCATGGACAGAGGAGTCTGATGGGCTGCAGTCCACAAGGATGCAGAGTCACACTTGACTAAATGACTGAGTACACAGGCAAAGACCCATTCACATGTTGAATGCTTGCAAAACTTTGACAAAAATACTATGTTTTACACTGAAACAAGAAACTTAGCCTTTGCTTTTAAACTGATAACAGTTCTTCCCTTCTGTTTGGATTAATGGAAAATCATTTTGCTCTGAACTAAACTGCATAGTATTTCTTCTGCGATCCCATGCTCTGGGGTGCATAGCTCAGTTGCTCAGTGCAGGACTGCCTGATCCTCTTCCTACTAAGAGAAACAGGGATGGGAGACTTGGGTGTAGGGTGGGGAGGAGGATGTCCCACACAGGAAAATAACTTCTGGAATTCATCATCCTAATGAAAATACAAACAATGATACATGCTCTGCTTATCAATCATTGTACAATACAGAAGCAGCCCAGGACTTGACACAGTGCTAGTTCTTTCAGCCATGGGGAAAACCAAGTCCCCTGGTGTAGTTTCCATCTTAATGAAAGAGATAAGACAAATATAAAAGAAGGTGGAGAATCCTTCCAAATAAAAATAGCAAGTTTAGGGCTTCCCTGGTGGTTCAGTGGTTTAAAATACACCTTGCAATGCAGGGGACTCCAGTTTGATCCCTAGTTCAGGAAGGTGCCACATGCCATGGGACAACTAAGCCCTTGACCACAACCACTGAGCCCACGTACCTAGAACCTGTGCTCCACCATGAAAAAGCCTACCGCAATGAGAAGCCTGCACACCACAACTAGAGAAAGTCTGTGGGTAGCAACAAATACCCAGCACAACCAAAAATAAATAAATAAATGATTTTTTTAAAATAGCAAGTTTAAATTAATGTGTCAAATATGTAAGTAAATACATATGTCTTCTAGAGCCACAAGAATTATACAACATCAAAGAGACAAGTAAGGAAAATAATTTTATATCCGTCATACTTCAGTCAGAACTTCTATCTTTGTGTGTCTCTCATTTGATAAAGTTAATTTATTTTCACAGTTCAGCGTAGACAATGCAAGTAAACTTTAAAAAATGGATGTTGGATGGAAAATAAGAACACATTTACTGCAATAGGTACAGATGCAAGACACCATGAAGAACCCTGCTATACCAGATTCATTTACACTATTTGGAAATCCAAACATCTCTGACCAATTTTTAAAAATTAAGCCTTGTCTCATGATTAAAATTAAATAGAAATAGCTGAATGTCCTTAACTGAAATTCAGATGAAACAACTCCATCTTTAAAATACTTTGATTTCTAAAAATGATTTTCACATTTTTTGATGACTTTTAGGTAGCCAAACACATTTTTAAGTCAATATTATGATATTGACTTAAAGATACCCTTGAATATCTGACTCCCATTCCTAAGTCTTCAGTTGTTTAATTTTCTCTTAAGTAATTACTTTTTCCTTACTCTTACTAGTTTGTATGAAATCCTTTATCTAATTTATTTAAGATTAAGTCATTGTATACATTTATCACAGAAAACTAAGTAATGCAAAGTCAGAAAACTAAGAAGAAAAAGCTGGCAAGGACTAGTGCAAAAATTATGATTTATTTGTATAAATATCAGTTCTTTCCCATAAATGACTGGAGTGGTATGGATCAGTCCACAATCTTGCTATTGCTCCAAGCTCTACTGGTAAGCAGACAGAGCTAGAAAATGCCAGGTTTTTAAGCATTAACATCAGCTTTCAAGGCATCACTTGGTTCACCAAGGAACACAACAGAAAGAGAGAGTAGATCCTTGGTAGATAATCACTCTTCACTGAAACTCAATAAAGTAAGCAAAAGGGTAAATTTCTAATGATCTCATACACAGACACACATAGATACACACATCCATACATACTCACACCAGAGATAAACTCTTGAAACAAGACCTGAAATCTTGGGGGAAGAATTAAATCTGCAAAAAGTCTATCATTTTTATTATATAAAGAAAGTTCAGCTACCTTTTTTTGTGTGTGTGAATGATTTTGTTGTTATTTTTCAGTCATTAAGCTGTGTCCAACTCATTGAGACCCCTTGGACAGTAGCCTGCCAGGCTCCTCTGTCCATGGGATTTTCCAGGCAAGAATGCTGGAGTTGTTTGTCATTTCCTTCTCCAGGAGATCTTCCTGACCAAGGGATAGAACCTGTATTTCCTACCTTCGCAGGGATTGCAGGCAGATTGTTTACCACTGAGCCACCAGGATATTCCATGATAGTTCTTAATATATTTCAAGGCAGTATAGAAATATTGAATATTACAGTGGTGTTGGAGAAGACTCTTGAGAGTCCCTTGGACTGCAAGGAGATCCAACCAGTCAGTCCTGGGTGTTCATTGGTAGGACTTATGTTGAAGCTGACATTCCAATACTTTGGCCACCTGATGCAGAGAGCTGACTCATTTGAAAAGACCCCGATGCTGGGAAAGATTGAGGGCAGGAGGAGAAGGGGACAACAAAGGATGAGATGGTTGGATGGCATCACTGACTCAATGGACATGAGTTTGGGTGGACTCTGGGAGTTGGTGATGAACAGGGAGGCCTCATGTGCTGTGGTTCATGGGGTCCCAAAGAGTCAGACACAACTGAGCGACTGAACTGACTGAACTGAACTGAACTGAACTGAACTCAGTTACATAATAACAGCAACAATGAAAACCAGTCTCCTAATACTCCCCATCAATTTCCATCCAGTATAATAATGGACAAGGAACTTCAATAGTTATTTCTCCAAGGAATATATACACATATGGAAAGATGCTTATAATCATTAGCCATTAGGGAAATGCAAACTAAAACCACAATAAGGGGCCACTTCACACCCACTAGGATGGCTGTAATAAAAAAGACAGAAAATAACAGTATTGGTATAAGGATGTGGAGAACTTGGAACCTTCCTGCACTGCTGGTGAGGATGTGAAATGTTGCAAACACTTTGGAAAATAGTTTTGGCAGCTCCTTAAAAAGGTTAAAAGTAGATTTACCATATGACCCAGAAATTTCACTCCTAAGAGAAATGAAAATATGTGACTTCACAGAAAACTTTACATCAAAATGCTTAGCAAAATTATTTATAATAGCCACAAAATGGAAATGACAAAAATGTCCATCAAAAAATGAATGGATAAGCAAATTGCTTTATCCATGCAATTACATAGCAATAGGAAGGAATGAAGTCTAACATATGCTGCCACATAGACAAACCTTAAAAACATGCTAAATGAAAAAAAAAAAAAAAACATGCTAAATGAAAGAAGCCTGTCACAAAAATAATCATGTGTTATGTGACTCTATTTATATAAAATGTCTAGAACAGGTAAATCCATAGAGCCAGTAAGTAGACTAGTGTTTGCCAGGACTGAGAGAGAAGAAATATGTTGTAATTATTAAAGGGTACTAGGTTCCTTTGGAGGATGATGAAAGTGTTTTAAAATTGTGGTGATGGTTACACAATTAATATGCTAAATGTACTAAAGAGCACTACAATGTAGGCATTAAATGAGTGAATTTTACACTATGTGAATTATATCTCAATGAAGTTGTTAAAGTGAACTCTGATTGTTTACTCACTAAAATGATTAATCTATTGCCTTTTTTTCAGTATTACTAAATATTTCAACTTGCCCGCTTCCCTGGTAGCTCAGATAATAAAGAATCTGCCTGCAATGCAGGAGACCCTGGTTCAATTCCTGGGTCAGGAAGATCCTCTGGAGAAGAGAATGGCTACCTACTTCAGTATTGTTGCCTGGAGAATCCCATGGAACAGAAGAGCCTGTTAGGCTACAGTCCATGTGGTTGCAAAGAGTCAGACACGACTGAGCAACATTCACTAAGGAAATAAATAAGGAAATTGATTTTATAAAAAGGGAGGTAAGGGGCTTCCCTGATGGCTCAGTGGTAAAGAATCCACCTGCCAATGCAGGAGACACATGTTCAATCCGTTGTCCAAGAAGATCCCACGTGCCACAGAGCACCTAAGCCTGTGTGCCACAACTACTGAGCTGTGTTCTAGAACCCAAAAGTTGTAAATACTGAAGCCTGCAAGCCCTAGAGCCTGTGTTCTGCAAGAAGAAGCCATCGCAATGAGAAGCCTGCGCACTGCAACTACAGAGTAGCCCCCACTAGCTGCAACTAGAGAAAAGCATGTGCAGCATTGAAGACCCAGAGCAGCCAAAAATAAATAAATAAGTGTATCTTTTAAAGGGGGTAAGAACCATTTAAATAAACAAACTGGATTGAGCCAAGGTCTTCATTCCTAATACACTCCATGTAAACTACACTCCTCACAACTGAGATTCCACCTCTCAAGTATCAATCACCATTTGTCTTTTAACTCAATCTATACGAATCAGAATCTCTAAGGACAATTTTTACAAATCACCTAGAAGTCACATCTAGAGGTATTTTCCTTCTCTCCACAACACTGAGATTTGGAGTCACTCATGTTGGTTGAAATGTTGCTTGTCCCCTCTCTCTGATTTGGAATTAGAAATAAAAGAGTGGCAGCTAAAGTCAGTCTCTGAAATTATAGTATCTATCAGCAGAGTTTTTTTTTTTAAATGGAAACATTTCACGAAAATATAATTTATCTGTCTTAATAATACTCAGTTCAGTTCAGTTCAGTCGCTCAGTCATGTCTGACTCTTTGCAACCCCATGAACCACAGCACATGAGGCCTCCCTGTCCATCACCAACTCCCACAGTCCACCCAAACCCATGTCCATTGAGTCAGTGATGCCATCCAACCATCTCATCTTCTGTTGTCCCCTTCTCCTCCTGCCCTCAATCCTTCCCAGCATCAGGGTCTTTTCAAATGAGTCAGCTCTCTGCATCAGGTGGCCAAAGTATTGGAATGTCAGCTTCAACGTCAGTCCTTCCAATGGACACCCAGGACTGATCTCTTTGCTGAAATCAAAAAAGAGACGTTTCAATTTATAATGAAAGCTTCCATTTCCACTGTTTCAGAGTATATGAATCTGCTTTGTGAAGTTACAATTTCCACTTCATAGAAGAGAGGAAAAAAGGGGAAAGACACTTTAAAATATTGTTGGGAAAACCCACTTTATAAAAATGTCAGCCTCCTTATAATCCAGAGAAACACATGTGATAGAATTTACTAAGACTGCTTTATAATAAAACTACACATTTTGGTCATAAAGGATCTTAGAAAAATTTACTACATATTCAAAATTTATTATAAATTCAGACAATTCTAGTTCTAGTTAATGAATTATCAAAAGGACTTCATGCATTTCATGAAAATTCCCACAGCATGGAAAACATACAACATAAATATAATATCAATTAAAATAATAATTATTATATGTGCCATAAAATCTTACAGCAGATTCTTAGATTAATATTGTAAATTTCTCTGAAAGAGCTTAAAATTGTTTTTTCAAATTCTGTTCCACCAAGCTGAAGTCCCTTTCAAATAACTAGTCTCATTTAAGGTGAGATCTCATACAACCATTTAATAGCCCGGTTTCTTCTCCTGTTGAGTTTTTTTTTTCTCCCAAGTCCATCAACAATGGCATTTTTGTATAAATAAGTTCTTTCCAAACCATCAAGTACATGTGAGTCATTGGGAATCTTTATAAAGTGCAGATTATTATTCAGTAGGTTTGGAATATGGCTTGAGAATCTGCATTTATTTTGTGTTTTCTAGTGTGGCCATTGCTGGTAGTCCACAGTTCACACTTTGAGTAGGAATTGTTTAAACCATATATTTTTGCACTAATTGTTTTTCAACTCTTCTTTGTGTATTAGTATGTCAACTAAGAGCCTCTTAAATACAGAAACAATTTCTTTTCCATTTTCTTTTTACCTCCATCTCCTAGCATAGTGATCATTAATACTGTCGATGAAAAATATGTAGTTGCCAGTTGACTCTGCTAAAAGCAGGGCAGTAGTATACCATTACTCACAGCTACTTGAACAGAATACAGGTGAAATCTGTTACAAATAGAAGATCATTTTTTCTAATTGTCTCAGTTACATAGTCATAATTGCCTCAAATATTCTGACTGACCCTAGTAAGTCTCAAGGAAATGATGTCTTGGAGGCAAAGAAATTGAGTGATGCAAAAAGACAGATTGAGATGAAAAGAAACAGCTGTCTGCCTACAATTAACACTTAAAAATTCTGATGATATAGCCAAGCTTGAAGGAAAAACCAAAAAAAGACAATTTTCCTGTGCCCAGAATGCAGAAGGAATTAGAGAAGTAAGTAAGAGCTAATGCTGTGGCAGTGCATTTGGGTATTAGAGTAGAGGTAGGTCCTAGTAGGTGGGAGCAAGGGTTTATGCACACGTGGTGACAGGTCAAGTGATCTCTGGCAGACACAGTGAGGTCCTGGTGAGATCTCCCTTCAGGAAAAAGCATATTGCCCAGCTGCACAGAGTTTCATGAACAGACAGCCTTCAGGTGTTGTTTAACTGCATCAGGCTCCCCTCAGATTTACAGCCTGGAGATTGCTGCAGCCAATGACTAAGCCAGCCTATGGCATAGGGGCATGACCTCTCCCATACCATGTGGGAGTCCTTTAATTAGCCATCTTTGTCCTGAAGCCTTCTGTTGGACCATATTCAATTAGATCTAGTCTGATGCCTCTTTCTCCCAATCGGCTTCCTCTCTTTTTGATTCCCAAGTGTTTTTCCCTAATAAATTGTTTACACTCCTAACTCCATCACAGCACATGCTTCTGGTAAGACTCATATGACATGACCACAGGTACCAGAGAAGGGAAGCTAAAACCATCTCCCTAGGAAAAATGTTTCCCCTTTAGTCTAGGTGCAGCCATTATTTATTGAATTACTCAGGCTCCACTAGGGATGGTATGGGGAGGGAGGTGGAAGGGGGGTTCAGGATGGGGAACATGTGTACACCTGTGGTGGATTCATGGTGATGTCTGGCAAAACCAATACAATATTATAAAGTAATTAGCCTCCAATTAAAATAAATAAATTTATATTAAAAAAGAAAGCAAATCAAAACAAACAAACAAATCAGAAACAAAAATTAACTGCTTCCCAGGTTTCCATGCAGCAAGGGGAATGGAGTATCAGTTTCACCAATCCTTGCCCTCACATGAGGCTGGAAGGTGGAAAAAAAATTAGACTCATTTTCCAACCACTTTTGTAAGAAAAACTATGGCATTCTGGTTGATTAAATCACCCTTCTTATGTTTGTTGAGACTTGAGTTCAAATGACTTTGCAATGATTTCTTTTCTACTTATTTGTCTTCCTTTTACATGCTAGTAAGGTTATGCTCAAAATCCTTCAAGTTAGACTTCTGCAAACCAAGAACTTCCAGATGTAGAAACTAGGTTTTGAAGATGCAGAGGAAGCAGAGACCAGATTACCAACATTGGTTGGATCGTGGAGAAAGCAAAGGAGTTCCAGAAAAACATTTGTGCCATTGATGATGCTAAAGCCTTTGACTGTATGGATCACAACAAACTGTGGAAAATTCTTAAAGAAATAAGAGTACAAGACCATCTTACCTGTCTCCTGAGAAACCTGTATGCAAGCCAAGAAGCAACAGTTAGAACCAGACATGAAACAACTGACTGGCTTAAGATTGGGGAAAGAGTACAGCAAGGCTGTATATTGTCACTCTATTTAACTTACATGAGGAATCTATCAGGCAAAATGTCAGCCTGGATGAATCACAAGCTGGAATCAAGCTTCCCAGGAGAAATATCAACCACCTCAGATATGCAGATGGTACCACTCTAACAGCAGAAAATGAAGAGGAACAAAAGAGCCTTTTGATGAGGGTGAAAGAAGAGAGTGAAAAAGCTGCTTTGAAATTCAACATTAAAAAAAACAAACAAACAAACTAAGATCATGGCATCTGTCCCATCACTTTACAGCAAATGGAAGGAGAGAAGGGGAGTGTAGTGACAGATTTTATTTTCTTGTGCTCCAAAATCACTGCAGACTTGTGACTACAGCCATGAAATTAAGAGATACTTGCTCTTTGTAAGGAAAGCTATGACAAATCTATACAGCATATTAAAAAGCAGAGACATCACTTTGCCAACAAAGGCTCATATACTCAAAGCTATGGCTTTTCCAGTAGTGATGTATGGATGTGAGAGTTGGATCATAAAGAATGCTGAGCACTGAAGAACTGATTCTTTTGAATTGTGGTGCTGGAGAAGACTCTTGAGAGTCCCTTGAACGGCAAGGAGACCAAACCAGTCCATCCTAAATATAAACTCCAAATATTCATTGGAAGGACTGTTGCTGATGCCGAAGTTCTAATAATTTGTCCATTTGATGTAAACAGCTGACTCATCAGAAAAGACCCTGATGTTGGGAAAGATCAAAGGCAAAAGGACAAGGAGATGGCAGAGGATGAGATGCCTTGATAACATCACTGACTCAATGGATTTGAATCTGAGTAAATTCCAGGAGAGAGTAGAGGGCAGAAGAGCCTGGCATGCTGAGGTCCGTGGGGTCACAAAGAGTTGGACATGACTTAGTAACTGGACAACAATATCAGCATAAGTATAACTGACATTATTTAATGACCTTCTTTTATGTTATCTTTTCTAAGATTCATTTTGGTAGTGGTCCAGCACTTTTATAAGTGTCTGTTATAGACTTCTAACTATATAACATTTTCATCTGATGCACCACATCCTAGGATAAATATAATATCACTTCCTAAAGAATTGAGATACTAAGTTACATTAACACCAATACAGTATACTAACGCATATATATAGAATTTAGAAAGATGGTAACAATAACCGTATATACGAGACAGCAAAAGAGACACTGATGTATAGAACAGTCTTATGGACTCTGTTGGAGAGGGAGAGGGTGGGAAGATTTGGGAGAATGGCATTGAAACATGTATAATATCATGTATGAAACGAGTTGCCAGTCCAGGTTCGATGCACGATACTGGATGCTTGGGGCTGGTGCACTGGGACGACCCAGAGGGATGGTATGGGGAGGGAGGAGGGAGGAGGGTTCAGGATGGGGAACACATGTATACCTGTGGCAGATTCATTTCAATATTTGGCAAAACTAATACAATTTTGTAAAGTTTAAAAATAAAATTAAATTAAAAAGAAAGAAAGAAAGAAAAATAAATAAATAAATAAATAAATATTCACTCTTTCATCATGAAAATAGTAATCCTCCAGGATGCTGTCCCTGTCATGCCAACATCTGTCTTAGGGATAATTGGATACTTAATGGAAGACTTAAAGCTTAGTGACTGCAATAACTTTGGGTTGAGTTTACTGTTTCCTACCAGAAAATGTTCATTTTTTAATGTGCAGAAAGAGAAAGGAACAACAGAGGATGAGCTGGATGGATGGCATCACCAACTCAATGGACATGAGTTGGAACTTCAAGGAGTTGGTGATGGACATGGAAGCCTGGGGTGCTGCAGTCAATGGGGTCACAAAGAGTTGGACACAACTGAGCGACTGAACTGATACCTATTTTATTCACCTTATTTCAAGAGACTGAGCCAGACCTTCCTGTGAGTGTTTCAGGGTCTTCTGCAGAAGCGTGGGTCATCAGCCACCTGCCAAAGAGACAGGGGCACTGATAGCAACAGTCCTAGTAGGTGTGGTGGATGGCATAAGTCCTCTTGGAGGAGACTGCCATTAGTCCCACTATAGAGCTGGTGGGTGGGCAATCCACAAGCTGCAGAATAATAGACCCCACAACAGACTTCCCAACCTGACAAAGGGATGGGGACTCCCCAGGGAATCTGACATTGAAAGTCAGTAGAATTTGATTATAGAACTTCCACAGGACTAGGGAAACAGAGACTCTAGGAGGGCACAAACAAAACCTCATGCACACCAGGACCCAGGAGAATGGAACAGTGACCCCACAAGAGACTGAGCCAGACTTGCCTGTATTTGGGAGTCTCCAGCAGAGGTGTGGGTCCACAGTGGCCTGCCACAGGGTCAGGGGCCCTGACTGAAGCAGACCTGGAAGACACAGCATGCTGGCATAAGTCCTTTGGAGGAGATCGCCATTATCACTACCATAGTTTGGCCTCATGTCAAAATACAGGGAGAAAACACAGCCCCACTCATCAGCAGGAAATTGGATTAAAGATTTACTGAGCATGGTCAGGAAGCAACAGTTAGAACTGGACATGGAACAACAGAAAGGTTCCAAATAGGGGAAGGAGTACATCAAGGCTGTATACTGTCACCCTCCTTATTTAACTTATGTGCAGAGTACATCATGAGAAATGCTGGGCTGGAAGAAGCACAAGCTAGAATCAAGATTGCTGGGAGAAATATCAATAACCTCAGATATGCAGATGATGCCACCCTTATGGCAGAAAGTGAAGAAGAACTAAAGAGCCTCTTGATGAAAGTAAAAGAGGAGAGTGAAAAAGTTGGCTTAAAGCTCAACATTCAGAAAACTAAGATCAATGGCGTCTGGTCCCATCACTTCATGGCAAACAGATGGGGAAACAGTGGACAGGGTGGCTGACTTTATTTTTCTGGGCTCCAAAATCACTGCAGATGGTGACTGCAGCCATGAAATTAAAAGACGCTTACTCCTTGGAAGGAAAGTTATGACCAACCTAGATAGCATATTACAAAGCAGAGACATTACTTTGTCAACAAAAGTCCGTCTAGTCAAGGCTATGGTTTTTCCAGTGGTCATGTATGAATGTGAGAGTATAAAGAAGGCTGAGCACTGAAGAATTGATGCTTTTGAACTGTGGTGTTGAAGAAGACTCTTGAGAGTCCCTTGGACTGCAAGGATATCCAACAAGTCCATCATAAAGGAGATTAGTCCTGGGTGTTCATTGGAGGGACTGATGTTGAAGCTGAAGCTCCAATACTTTGGCCACCTGATGAGAAGAGCTGACTGATTAGAAAAGACCCTGATGCTGGGAAAGATTGAAGGCAGGAGGAGAAGGGGACGACAGAGGATGAGATGGTTGGATGGCATCACTGACTCAATGGACATGGGTTTGGGTGGACTTTGGGAGTTGGTGATGGACAGGGAGGCCTGGCATGCTGCAGTTCATGGGGTCTCAAAGAGTCGGACATGACAGAGTAACCGGACTGAACTGAACTGGCCTTGGAGTACAAAATGAAGTAGGGCAAAGGCTAACAGAGTTTTGCCAAGAGAACACTCTGGTCATAGCAAACACCCTCTTCCAACAACACAAGAGATGACTCTACACATGGACATTACCAGATGGTCAATACTGCAATCAGATTGATCATATTCTTTGCACCCAAAAAAGGAGAAGCCCTATACCATCAGGAAAAAATGACCAGGAGCTGACTGTGGCTCAAATTATGAACTCCATATTGCAAAATTCAAACTTGAATTGAAGAAAACAGGAAAAATGCTAGGCCATTCAGGTATGACCTATGTCAGATCTCTTATGATTATACAGTAGAACTGATGTAAGATTCAAGGGATTAGATCTGATAGACAAATTGCATGAAGAACTATGGATGGAGGTTTGCATCATTGTATAGGAAGTGGTGATCAAAACCATCTCCAAGAAAAAGAAAGGCAAAATTGTTGTCCTAAGAGGCCTTACAAATAGCTGACAAAAGAAGCAAAAGGCAAAGGAGAAAAGGAAAGATATTCTTATCTGAAAGCAGAGCTCTGAAGAACAGGAACGAGAGATAAGAAAGCATTCTTAAGAGACGAGTGCAAAGAAACAGAGGAAAACAATAGAATGAGAAAGAATAGAGATCTCTTCCTGAAAATCAGAGACACCAAGGGAATATTTCATGCAAAGATAGGCACAATTAAGGACAGAAAATATTTGGACCTAACAGAAACAGAAGATATTAAGAGGAAGTGGCAAGAATACACAGCAAAACAGTACAAAAAAAGGTCTTAATGACTCAAATAACCACAGTGCTGTAGTCACTCAACTAGAGCCAGATATCCTGGAGTGTGAAGTCAAGTGGGCCTTAGGAAGCCTGACTATGAACAAAGCTAGTGAAGGTGATGGAAATCCATCTTAGCTATTTAAAATCCTAAAAGACAATGCTGTTAAAGTACTGCACTTCATATGCCAGCAAATTTGGAAAACTCAGCAGTGGCCATAGGACTGGAAAATGTTCATTCTCATTACAATCCCAAAGAAGGACAATGACAAAGAATATTCAAACTACCACACAGTTGAACTCATTTACATGTTATCAAGGTAATGCTCAAAATCCTTCAAATGAGGCTTCAACAGTACCTGAACTGAAAACTTCCAGATATTCAAGCTGGATTTAGAAAAGGCAGAGGAACCAGAGATCAAATTGCCAACATCTGTTGGATCATAGAAAAAGCAATGGAATTCTAGAAAAACATCTACTTCTTCATTGGCTACACTGAAGACTTTGTTTGGATCACAAAAAACTGGAAAATTCTTAAAGAGATACAATACCAGGACATTTTACCTGACTCCTGAGAAACCTGTATGCAGGTCAAGAAGTAACAGTTAGAACCGAACAGGAAACAATCAGATCAGATCAGTCGCTCAGTTGTGTCCGACTCTTTGTGACCCCATGAATCGCAGCACGCCAGGCCTCCCTGTCCATCACCAACTCCCGGAGTTCACTCAGACTCACGTCCATCGAGACAGTGATGCCATCCAGCCATCTCATCCTCTGTCGTCCCCTTCTCCTCCTGTCCCCAGTCCCTCCCAGCATCAGAGTCTTTTCCAATGAGTCAACTCTTCACATAAGGTGGCCAAAGTACTGGAGTTTCAGCTTTAGCATCATTCCTTCCAAAGAAATCCCAGGGCTGATCTCCTTCAGAGTGGACTGGTTGGATCTCCTTGCAGTCCAAGGGACTCTCAAGAGTCTTCTCCAACACCACAGTTCAAAGCATCAATTCTCCGGTGCTCAGCCTTCTTTACAGTCCAACTCTCACATCCATACATGACCACAGGAAAAACCATAGCCTTGACTAGACGGACCTTTGTTGGCAAAGTAGTGTCTCTGCTTTTGAATATGCTATCTAGGTTGGTCATAACTTTCCTTCCAAGGAGCAAGTGTATTTTAATTTCATGGCTGCAGTCACCATCTGTAGTGATCTTGGAGCCCAGAAAAATAAAGTCTGACACTGTTTCCACTGTTTCCCCATCTATTTCCCATGAAGTGGTGGGACCGGATGCCATGATCTTAGTATTCTGAACGTTGAGCTTTAAGCCAACTTGTTCACTCTCCACTTTCACTTTCATCAAGAGGCTTTTTAGTTCCTCTTCACTTTCTGCCATAAGGGTGGTGTCACCTGCATATCTGAGGTTATTGATATTTCTCCCAGAAATCTTGATTCCAGCTTGTGTTTCTTCCAGTCCAACGTTTCTCATGATGTACTTTGCATATAGGTTAAATAAACAGGGTGACAATATACAGCCTTGACGTACTCCTTTTCCTGTTTGGAACCAGTCTGTTGTTCCATGTCCAGTTCTAACTGTTATTTCCTGACCTGCATACAAATTTCTCAAGAGGCAGGTCAAGTGTTCTGGTATTCCCATCTCTTTCAGAATTTTCCACAGTTTGTTGTGATCCACATAGTCAAAGGCTTTGGCATAGTCAATAAAGCAGAAATTGATGTTTTTCTGGAACTCTCTTGCTTTTTCTATGATCCAGCGGATGTTGGCAATTTTATCTTTGGTTCCTCTGCCTTTTCTAAAACCAGCTTGAACATCTGGAAGTTCACGGTTCACATATTGCTGAAGCCTGGCTTGGACAATTTTGAGCATTACTTTACTAGCGTGTGAGATGAATGCAATTGTGCAGTAGTTTGAGCATTCTTTGGCATTGCCTTTCTTTGGAATTGGAATGAAAACTGATCTTTTCCAGTCCTGTGGCCACTGCTGGGTTCTCCAAATTTGCTGGCATATTGAGTGCAGCACTTTCATAGCATCATCTTTCAGGATTTGGAATAGCTCAACTGGAATTCAATCAGCTCCACTCAATGGACAGGTTCAAAACTGGGAAAGGAGTATGTCTAGGCTGTATATTGTAATTCTGCTTATTTAACTTATATCAGAATACATCATGTGAAATACCAGTCTGCCTGAAGCTCAAGCTTGCATCAAATTGCCGGGAGAAATATCAGTTATTTCAGATATGCAGATTACACCATCCTAAAGGGAGAAAGCAAAGAAGAACTAAAGAGCCTCTTGATGAAAGTGAAAGAGGAGAGTGAAAGAGCTGGCTTAAAACTCAACATTTAGAAAACTAAGATCATGGCATCCAGTCCCATCACTTCATAGCAATCAGATGGGGAAACAATGACAGACTATTTTCTTGGGCTCTTAAATCGCTGCAGACACTGACTACAGCTATGAAATTAAAAGATTCTTGCTCCTTGGAAGAAAAGCTATAATAAACCAAGACAGCATATTAAAAGGCAGAGACATCACTTTGCCGACAAAGGTCCATATAGTCAAAGCTATAGTCTTTCCAGTAGTCATTTATGAATGTGAAAGTTGGCCTATAAAGAAGGCCGAGCACCAAAGAATTAATGCTTTAAAAAATTATTTTAATTGGAGGCTAATTACTTTACAATATTGTAGTGGTTTTGCCATACATTGATATGAATCTGCCATGGGTATACATGTGTCCCACATCTTGAATGCCCCTCCCACCTCCCTTCCCATTCCATCTTTCTGGGTCATCCCAGTGCACCAGCCCTGAGCACCCTGTCTCATGCATCCAACCTGGACAGGTGATCTGTTTCACATACTGATAACATAGACGTTTCAATGCTATTTTGAATTGTGGTGCTGGAGAAGACTCTTGAGAGTCCCTTGGAGAGCAAGGAGATAAAACCAGTCAGTCCTAAAGGAAATCAACCCTGAATGTTCATTGGAAGGACTGATGCTGAAGCTGAAGCTTCTATACTTTGGCCATCTCATGCAAAGAGCCAACTCATTGGAAAAGACCTTAATGCTCGGAAAGATTGAAAGCAAAAGGAGAAGTGGATGACAGAGGATGAGATGGTTAGATAGCATGACTGACTTAATGAACAGGAATTTGAAAAATCTCGTAGAGATGGTGAAGGACAGGGAAGCCTGGCGTGCTGCAGTTCACAGGGTTGTAAAGAGACCCAACTGCGTGAATCAAAAACAACAATACCTCTTCATCAACTTTAGTTATGATTAAAAGTAGATTTTTCATATTGAGGGAATCTAAATTCCCAACAATTTTAACCTGGATAAAATCTAGTTATGTTTGTTTGTTTGTTTGCTTTGTTTTTAGTGTACACATACATGCGTGCACACACACATACATGCAAGGTCCGATATTTTAGGTAAATTAATATCTTAGAAATGTTTTATTATCTCATTGACTCACTGCTTATATTCTATCCTCTAAAATCTTCTTAGGCTAGTAAAACCATCTTTTTTCAGTTAAACTTGACCCAGCAGGATGTTTGAATGCCAAATGTTAGAACAAACAGTTTAGGCAATTAAAGACCTAGGCCTTGATGGCTTGGGCTGGGATTTCAACTGGCTGTTAAATAATCATCTAATTGTGGCTGTGGACAGGACATGGGGAAGTCAAGCAGGAGTAACTCTCCTGCATCTGGAATTGAGATGAATTATGTGTCCATAAATATGAGGCAGATATCAAGTTACTCATTATGTTACACAAAGAATCAAGGAAACAGAGCAAGCAGTGAAGCTAGTTAAGGGAATCCATGAAATTAAAGCTTATCTGTTTGAAAATCAACTTTGACTAGACAGTGAATACCTATCATTATAAGTACAGTAGGTAAATTGTGATTTGAGTGGAATGCATTTGTATATATAGCCTTAGCTGATATAATGTATTTTGGTAAATTTTCACAAATTAGACTCTCTAAACAAGGTTGATTAGGTTTATTCTCTATCATTATCTTAGTGGCTCAAAAACATGAGATAAATTTTGTAAAATGTGGCAGGGTGGGCTGGAGTAGCAGAAGGCTAGTGCTGAAGAGTGGCGCGGACTGGCCAGGGAAGGCGACTGAAGGTGGCCTGGACTAGAGATCTTGGACCTATCAGTTATAAAGGATGTGGAAAATAAATGTGTGATTTGTCTTTTTATTCCAAAGTAGTCTTTTCTGACCTTGTGATCTTATTTCTGTATAAACTCCTAGTTTAAAAGAGAAAATAATGGGTTAACTTCCTTTTACTGTAAGCCTGTTCTTCTCTACCTGTTCTGAGGAGCTTTTTATATTAAGAGCTGACTGGGCCTGGTTCAAGTAATACCAGTTTTTCTAGATATTTTACAGAAATTTAATGTCAGCACTTCTCATAGGACAGAAATGTCCCACCAATTTCTAATGAGTGGCAAAGGAAATTAAAACTTGAGAAAAATTCTCCTTCAAAGGGAAACTTTCTACAGAGTCTTTTTTAGGCTAGTTCCATTCATACCCATCCTTTCTAAGCCAACAAAAAGGGAATCTATAGAAATACAATAAATTACTCCTACATATTTACACAGTTGAATATGAGATAAGTGACATTTTAGTTGACTCTTTAGGGATATTTTATTATAATAAAGAACTGTATTCTAAAATAATAAAGATAATAATAGTAGCAATACAAGATAATAGTAATACATTTCAATACACTAATAACAAATTCAGTGTCCTATTGAGACACATACAAATTTCTAGACAAAAGCTTCAGACTAATTGTAGCTTCTGTACCTCTCATGCCCACACAATCTTCCCTGTCAACTAGTGGGGCATCACAACTATGGATGAAATTCTCTTTCAAAATTCCTATTACAGGTAAAGAGTTCACTATGTTATTTTGTAGGGAATAAGAAAAAAATGAAATATAATGCCTTTTCTGAGCATTAAAGTGACTTCAGAATCTGTACTGATATCTCCTGCTTCTTTTCTACTATTGATAATTCATGTCTTCTCTCTTTTGTTTATCTTTGTCATTTTTGTATCTCATTTGCCACTAGGGGTAAAGGATCTGCCTGGCAATTCAGGAAATGAGGAAGATATGGGTTCAATCCCTCAGTCAGGAAGATCTCCTGGAGTAGAATGGCAACCTGCTCTATTATTCTTGCCTGGAAAATTCCGTGGACAGCGGAGCCCAGTGGGCTACAGTCTGTGGAGCCACAGAGTCAGACACGACTGAGCAACTGAGCACTGAGCACTGTCATTCTTGCTAGAACTTGTCAACTTCATTAATCTTTTCTATGAAATTAATTTTATTTCATCGATTAAAAAATAAATATATAGTTTTCAATGTCATTGATTTCTGCTCTTGTCTTTATCAGTTCATTCTTGCTTTGAGTTTAATTTTATTTTTCAAGCTTCCTTCTCTTTAAACTTCCTCTTTGATACCAAGATTACTGAGAAATGTGCTATTTCATTTGTAAGTATTTGGAGATTTTCCTATTATCTTTTTGTTATAGATTTCTAGTTTGATTTTACTATGGTCAGAGAACACAGACTGCATTATTTAAATTCTTTTAAATTTATTGAAGGTTGTTTTATGGCCCAGAATATGTTCTGTCTTGTGTTATATTTTGTTACCAATATGTGTTATATTGGTGCCTGAAAAGAAAGTGTAGCCCACTTTTGGTGATGGTGGATTTGAATTCTTCTATATTCTAGCTGATTTTCTGTCTGGTTGTTCTATCAATTAATGAAATATGGGTTTAAAATCCCAGCCATAATTCTGAATTTGTCCATTTCTTTTCTCTATTCCATCAGTTTGTTTCCCATATTTTGTTTTCTAATACATGGGACAATGTTAATGAATCTTAAGGGCATTATGCTCAATGAATAAAACCAATCTCAAAGGTTCATGGTTCCATTTATATAATGGGTAATAGAATAGTGGTTCCCAGGGGTTAGATATTTCGAGATGGGCAGGGAGAGGAGAGGACAATAATAAAAGGATAGCATGAAGAAGATCTTGTTGTGGTTACAAAAATTAAAACATGTTATAAAATGACATGGAACTGCACACACACAGTGTTCCAACATAAAATTCCTAGTTTTGATATTGTACTGTAACAATATAAGAGCAATCATTGGAATAAACTGGGTAAAGGGTACATGGGACTTCTCTGAACTATCTTTACAACTTTATGAACAGATACAATTATTTCAAAGTAAAATACTTTTAAAACAACAGAATGCCAGTTAAATTTGAATTTCAGATAAAAAATGAATAACTCTTTAGTATAAGAATACCCCCACGTGATATGTGGGTTAAATGTATACTATTTATGGTTTATCTGAAATTCAATTTTAACTGCATATTCTATATTTTATCTGGCAATCCTACCTGGGGTACTGCATCTAATTTCCATGGATGGGGGAAGAGAACAAAAAAGATAGCTTCAAATACTTGAATCTTATAAGCTGAGGGAAAACAAAGTGAATAGTCAGCAAAACACACTCATTTAACCTGTAATCATAATCCTTTCTCTCAAGCTTCAGTCTAGCTTTGTCCCATATTGAATTCAGTAGCTGGTCTTCTGTTATCAGAATCTAGATTTTACTCTTGATAGTTCAGTTCATTTCAGTTCAGTTGCTCAGTCGTGTCCGACTCTTTGCAACACCATGAACTGCAGCACGCCAGGCCTCCCTGTCCATCACCATCTCCTGGAGTTCACTCAAACTCATGTCCATAGAGTCGGTGATGCCATCTAGCCATCTCATCCTCTGTCATCCCCTTCTCCTCCTGCCCCCAATCCCTCCCAGCATCAGAGTCTTTTCCAATGAGTCAACTCTTCACATGAGGTGGCCAAAGTATTGGAGTTTCAGCTTCAACGTCAGTCCTACCAATGAACAACCCGGACTGATATCTTTTAGGATAGACTGGTTGGATCTCCTTGCAGTCCAAGGGACTCTCAAGATTCTTCTCCAACACCACAGTTCAAAAGCATCAATTCTTCAGTGATCAGCTTTCTTTATAGTCCAACTCTCACATCCATACATTACTGGAAAAACCATAGCCTTGGCTAGATGGATCTTTGTTCACAAAGTAATGTCTCTGCTTTTTAATATACTGTCTACGTTGGTCATAACTTTTCTTCAAAGAAGTAAGCATCTTTTAATTTCATGGCTGCAATCACCATCTGCCTTGATTTTGGAGCCCCCCAGAATAAAGTCAGCCATTGTTTCCACTGTTTCCCCATCTATTTGCCATGAAGTCATGGGACCAGATGCCTAGATTTTAGTTTTCTGAATGTTGAGCTTTAAGCCAACTTGTTCACTCTCCTCTTTCAACTTTCATCAAGAGGCTCTTTAGTTCTTCTTCATTTTCTGCCATAAAGGTGGCGTCATCTGCATATCTGAGGTAATTGATATTTCTCCCGGCAATCTTGATTCCAGCTTGTGCTTCTTCGTGCCCAGCGTTTCTCATGATGTACTCTGCATATAAGTTAAATAAGCAGGGTGACAATATACAGCCTTGACAAACTCCTTTTCCTATTTGGAACCAGTCTGTTGTTCCATGTCCAGTTCTAACTGTTGTTACCTGACCTGCATATAGGTTTCTCAACAGGCAGGTCGGGTGGTCTGGTATGCTCATCTCTATCAGAACTTTCAACAGTTTATTGTGCTCTACACAGTCAAAGGATTTCCTGGAACTCTTTTGCTTTTTCGATGATCCAGTGGATGTTAGCAATTTGATCTCTGGTTCCTGTGCCTTTTCTAAAGCCAGCTTAAACATCTGGATGTTCATAGTTCACGTATTGCTGAAGTCTGGCTTGGAAAATTTTAAGCATTACTTTACTAACATGTGAGATGAGTGCAATTATGCAGTAGTTTGAGCATTCTTTGGCATTGCCTTTCTTTGAAATTGGGATGAAACCTGACCTTTTCCAGTCCTGTGGCCACTGTTGAGTTTTCCAAATTTGCTGACATATTGAGTGCAGCACTTTCATAGCATCATCTTTCAGGATTTGAAATAGCTCAACTGGAATTCCATCACCTCCACTAGCTTTGTTAGCAATGATACTTCCTAAGGCTCACCTGACTTCACATTCCAGGATGTCTGGCTCTAGGTGAGTGATCACACCATCGTGATTATCTGGGTCATAAAGATCTTTTTTGTACAGTTCTTCTGTGTATTTTGGCCACCTCTTCTTAATATCTTCTGTGTATGTTAGGCCCATACCATTTCTGTCCTTTATTGAGCCCATTTTTGCAGGAAATGTTCCCTTGGTATATCCAATTCTCTTGAAGAGATCTCTAGTTTTTCCTAGTCTATTGTTTTCATCTATTTCTTTGCATTGATTGCTGAGGAAGGCTTTCTTATCTCTCCTTTCTATTCTTTGGAACTCTGCGTTCAAATGAGTATATCTTTCCTTTTCCCCTTTGGTTTTTACTTCCCTTATTTTCACAGATATTTGTAAGGCCTCCTCAGACAGCCATTTTGTTTTTTTACATTTCTTTTTCTTGGGGATGGTCTTGATCCCTGTTTCTGGTACAATGTCATGAACCTCTGTCCATAGTTCATCAGGCACTCTGTCTAACAGATCTAGTCCCTTAAATCTATTTCTCACTTCCACTGTATAGTCATAAGGGATTTGATTTAGATACAAAATGCTACTGATCAGAAAGACCTACATCACAGGGATAGGGCAATAATAGACATTGTCCATAGATCTCACAGAGGAAGAACCTATATCCTTTGTAACAAGCAAGAGTAGAGTCATTTATCAGGTCTTCCCTGGTAAGAGGAGAGTAGTGATGATGTTAGAAGACAAACTTCTTCTTTCCAGTTTGTGAATCAGATGATCTGGGTATATGCCTGCATAGCTAACCTCTCAGTTACATACACCTCACAGCCAGGGGTCACAATGTAATCTCAGAAAAGGCCCATGCCCATGGTCCAAACAGCTAGCCCAGGTGTATTTAGAGACAGGCTGCCCATCCAGAAAAATTCTCAGAGATAAACCCAAAATTACATTATACCAAATATCTAGGAGCCTATGGCCTTGTCATATGTCCACCCTTATGGCAGAAAGCAAAGAAGAACTAAAGAGCCTCTTGATGAAAGTGAAAGAAGAGAGTAAAAAAGCTGTTTTAAAACTCATCTTTCAGAAAACTAAGATCATGGCATCCAGTCTCATCACTTCATGGCAAATAGACGGAGAAACAATGGAAACAGTTACAGACTTATTTTTTGGGCTTCAAAAATCACTGCAGATGGTGACGGCAGCCATGAAATTAAAAGATGCTTGTTCCTTGAAAGAAAAATTATGACCAATCTAGACAGCATATTAAAAAGCAGAGGCATTACTTTACCAACAAAGGTCTGTCTAGTCAATGTTATTGGTTTTCCAGTAGTCACATATGGATGTGAGAGTTGGACTATAAAGAAAGCTGAGTGCCAAAGAATTGATGCTTTTGAACTGTGGTGTTGGAGAAGACTATTGAGAGTCCCTTGGACTGCAAGGAGATCCAACCAGTCCATGCTAAAGGAAATCAGTCCTGGATATTCTTTGGAAGGACTGATGCTGAAGCTGAAACTCCAATACTTTAGCCAACTTTGCGAAGAATTGACTCATTTGAAAAGACCCCGATGCTGGGAAAAACTGAAGGAAGAAGGAAAAGGGGATGACAAAGGATGAGATGGTTGGGTGGCATCACTGACTTTGAGCAAGCTCAGGCAGTTGGTGATGAACAGGGATGCCTGGCATGCTGTAGTCTGTTGGGTTGCAAAGAGCCAGACACAACTGAGTGACTGAACTGACTAAACAGATGCCCATGACAAGCTAACATATGAAATTAATTCATCATCACAAATAAATTACAAGCATAGTTTAAGAAGAAAAGGCAGGAAGGAAAATGGACTTGGATCCTTGATAGCAATAAGGAATGAGCATTAAAAAAAAAAAAAAAAAAAGCTCTTTGGCAAGGAGATAAAACCAGTCATTCCTAAACGAAATAAATCCTGAATATTCACTGGAAGAACTGATGATGAAGCTGAAACGTTAATACTTTGGCCACCTGATGCAAAGAATCAACTCACTGGCAAAGACCCTGATGCTGGGAAAGACTAAAGGCAAAAGGGCAGCAGAGGGTGAGATGGTTAGATAGCATAAGTGACTCAAAGGACATGAATTTGAGTAAACTCCAAGAGATAGTCAGTACTCTTGCCTGGAAAATCCCATGGATGGAAGAGCCTGGTAGGCTGCAGTCCATGGGGTCGCCAAGAGTTGGACATGACTGAGAGACTTCACTTTCACTTTTCACGTTCATGCATCGGAGAAGGAAATGGCAACCCACTCCAGTGTTCTTGCCTGGAGAATCCCAGGGACAGGGGAGCCTGGTGGACTGCTGTCTATGGAGTTGCACAGAGTCGGACACGAGTGAAGCATAGTAGCAGCAGCAGCAGCAGCAAGAGATAGTGGAGGACAGAGGAACCTGGGGTCCTGCAGTCCATGGGGTTGCAAGGAGTCAGACTTGACTTCATTTCAGTTCAGTCGCTCAGTCGTGTCCAACTCTATGTGATCCCATGGACTGCAGCATGCCAGGATTCCCTGTCCATCACCAACTGCCAGAGCTTACTCAAACTCATGTCCATACAGTCAGTGATGCCATCCAACCATCTCATCCTCTGTCGTCCCCTTCTCCTCCCACCTTCAATCTTTCTCAGCATCAGGGTCTTTTTCAATCCCTCAGTTCTTCGCATCAGGTGGCCCAAGTATTGGAGTTTCACCTTCAGCATCAGTCCTTCCAATGAACATCCAGGACTGATCTCCTTTAGGATGGACTGGTTGGATCTCCTTGCAGTCCAAGGGACTCTCAAGGGTCTTCTCCAACACCACAGCTCAAAAGCTTCAATTCTTTGGTCCTCAGCTTTCTTTAGAGTCCAACTCTCACATCCATACATGACTACTGGAAAAATCATAGCCTTGCCTAGGTGAACTTTTGTTGGTAAAGTAATCTCTCTCCTTTTTAATATGCTGTCTAGGTTGGTCATAGCTTTTCTTCCAAGGAACATTTCAGTTCAGTTCAGTCGCTCAGTTGTGTCCAACTCTTTGTGACCCCATGAACCTCAGCATCTCATCCTCTGTCATCCCCTTCTTCTCCTACCCTCAATCTTTCCCAGCATCAGGGTCTTTTCAAATGACTTTCCATCATAACTTCCTTCCAAGGAGTAAGTATCTTTTAATTTCATGGCTGCAATCACCATCTGCAGTGATTTTGAAGCCCCTAAAAATAAAGTATCTTTTAATTTTTTTTGTTGCCGTCACCATCTGCAGTGAGTGCTGCGATTCATGGGGTCGCAAAGAGTCGGACACGACTGAGCGACTGAACTGAACTGAAAAGTAAAGTCTGTCAATGTTTCCATTGTTTCCCCACCTATTTGCCATGAAGTGATGAGACTGGATGGCATGATCTTGGTTTTCTGAATGTTGAGTTTTAAGCCAACTTTTTCACTCTCCTCTTTCACTTTCTTCAAGAGGCTGTTTTTTGCTTTCTGCCATAAGTGTGGTGTCATTTGCATATCTGGGGTTATTGATATTTCTCCCTGAAATCTTGATTCCAACTTGCGCTTCATCCAGCCCAGCATTGCTAATGATGTACTCTGCATATAAGTTAAATAAACAGAGTGACAGTATACAGCCTTGACATACTCCTTTCCTGATTTGGAGCCATTCTGTTATTCCATGTCCAGTTCTACCTGTTGCTTCTCAACCTGCATACAGATTTCTCAGGAGGCAGGTCAGATAGTCTGATATTCCATCTCTTTAAGAATTTTCCACAGTTTGTTGTGATCCACATAGTCAAAGGCTTTGGTGTAGTCAGTAAAGCAGAAGTAGATATTTTTCTGGAACTTTCTTGCTTTTTTGATGATCCAGTGAATGTTCACAATTTGATCTCTGGTTCCTCTGCCTTTTCTAAATCCAGCTTGAACATCTTGTCCTTCAAGGCAAAGAAGGACATCTGTAGGGAAATCTACCCTTCAGGACTCTAGTCCTTCTGGGAGTTGGCCCTGTGCTGGTTTGTGCATTTTCACATCGTCTGTCCTCCTAGAATACAATATGGTGGAGCAGGAGGACGTGCACTTATCTTCTCCTGTGAGAACTCCAAAATTACAACTCACTGCTGAGCAACCATCAACAGGAGAATGTTGGATCCCACCAAAAAAATATAACTCACTTCCAAGGGCAAAGGAGAAGCCCCAGCAAGATGGTAGGAGGAGCAAAATTGCATTTAGAATTAAACCCCATACCCACCAGAGACACTCAGATGGCTCAAACAAACCTTGTGTGCACCAGGACCCAGAGACCCCACAAAGACTGAGCTAGAGTTGTGTTTGAGTGTCCCCTGAGGAGGTATGGGTCAGCAGTGGACTGCTGCATGGGCAGGGGCTCTGGGTGCAGTAGACCTGGGTATGGCATAAGTCCTCTTGGCGAAGGTTGCCATTAACCCCACCATAAGGAAACGGCAACCCACTCCAGTATTCATGCATGGAAAATCCCATGGACTTGAGGAGCCCAGTAGGCTATAATCCATGGGGTCACAAAAAGTCGGACATGACTGAGCGACTTCTGTGTGTGTTCTGTGTGTAGAGCCAACACAACCTACACAGGAATGGGAAAACAGACTCTTGGAGGGCAGGAACAAAACCTTGTGCACATTAGGACCCAGTAGAAAGGAGCAGTGACCCCAGAAGAGACTGATCCAGACGTGCCCGTAAATGTCCAGGAGTCTCCAGCAGAGGCATGAGTCGGTGGTGGCTGACTGCAGGTTTGGGAGCACTGAGTGCAGCAGTGAGTGCATGGGACCTTTTGAAGGAGGTCTCCATTATCTTCATTATCTTCCACCATAGTTTGGCCTCAGGTCAAACAACAGGGAGGGAACACAGCTCTGCCCATCAACAGACTAGACTTAATGACTGAACAACAACAAAAATGCTCCAGACTTTTCTCTATGTGAGATAAATGAATCCACATTTGCTCACTGGTACTGGATCTCTGTCATATGCAGCTGTACATGGTGCACAGCTAAAAATCACACAGTCATCAAAAACATAATGCCTATATTCTATATCCCGTGTTCATGATAGATATCAGTGATGAGTCCAAGATCTCCTTTCAATTGATATTAAGATAGATCTAGAGATGGGCAACAAACTGATGAGAGCTGGTATGCAAAAGGGTATCTATTTGCTACTTTGGTTGGTAGGTAGGACGGGGGTCACTACACTTGTCAGGAAAATATTTTGTGAAATCTCACACTTACTCTGCTACTGTTTCTTATGACCTGAGAAGCCCCCTTTTCTCCAGAGTTTTGCCAACACTAATGCCACCCAGTTTTTCTTTCTCAAATAATAGTTATAGGGTAGAATCTGGTATTTTCTGACTGTATTGTCCCTTTCTTCTTTGCTGGCTCCAAATATCTTCATGTTTCAATGCTAATTATGACCTTGAAACAAAAAAGGTCTCCTCTGCAACAGCAAGAGAAGGTGTGCAAGATATGTATTTGCTTATTCATTAGTGAACATTGCATTCAGCTGCCTTTAACTGTCAGGAAGGCCATATCTACTTCTTTGACAGAACATTTGTTCAAGACATCCCCTTTCTGGAAACATGCTTTGCCTTTCTTATCCCTCAAAGCCCAGATAAAGAACCATCTGACTCTCCAAATCCATTCCAGCCTTCTCATTTCCTGATGACAATTCACTCCTTACTGCACAGCTCCCATTTTGCCAGTAAGAACTACCTGGTTTTGTTATTTATCTGTGCAGATGCCCTGCCTCCCTTGGTAATCTTTAGCTTCTTGGTATCTCTTGTATAACAACTGTGTTTCCAATCTGTAGCTCAGATTGTTGGGTATGATGGTTTTTTCAATAGTATCTTCTCTGATTCTGAATATTAGCTGCCCTCCATTTTATTCCTGAAACCTCTAAACCTCTACCTATTTTGCCTTCTAAAAGACAGCCTTGTTGTTGCTCCAAGACTATAGCAATCTTTGTCCTAACCCAAACTCTTTGCCACTCTGGTTCCATGAGTCTCTTTCAACCTTGTAGCCAGTTGCTGTTGGTGAATTATCCATGTTTCTCTGGATTTTATTTTATTTTTTCTAGCCATTTTATATGTAGAAGTGTGTATATGTCAACCCCAATTTCCCAATTTATCCCTCCACCCTTCCTCCCAGGTCCCATGTTTGTTTTTTTTTACACCTGTGATACTATTTCTGCTTTGTGAATAAGTCCATTTGTACCATTTTTTTTTTTTAGATTCTACATATAAGCAATATCATATGATATTTATCTTTCTCTGTATGACTTATGTCACTCAGTATGACAATCTCTAGGTCCACCAATGTTTCTACAAATGACATTGTTTTGTTCTTTTTATAGCTGAGTAATATTCCATTGTATATATGTACCACATATTATTTATTTATCCATTACTCTGTTGATGGACATTTAGGTTGCTTTCAATTCCTGAATAATTGTAAATAGTGCTGCAATGATCACGGATACATTTGAAAGTAATGGCTATATTTGTAATACACATTAGAAACCATAAAAAAAGTTAAGAACTAAAATGTATGTCATAATTTGCATATATATTTTTAACAGAGATAAATCATTTGCACACAAATGATTGCCAAATGCCAGCATGTGCATCTTCATATGAAGATTTTCTTCAAAATCAGGACATTCTACTCTGCCTCTCATATCTGGAGAATTAACACCCCAGACATAGTTTCTGTCCAATAACTGATGGGAGTTGATTATGAACACCCAAACTCTTTCACCTCCTGGTGGGATAATACTAAGACTCATGTTCTCTATAAGAATTTCCAAGTTTCCTCCCATAGGATTGGGCCCCAGTTGCCCACAGATAGCTATTTGATTCCACAGCCTGTATTGGCTGTCTTCTCTCCCCAACTTATTCCCCACTCCCTACAGGTATTTTGTAGGTATTTCTGCCCACCCCCCAAAAAATTTGTTAGCACTGGAATTTTTTTCTTAGGGTGAACTTCGGGGGAAACCCAAATTTAGATACCCTTTACTGCTTTTGTAACTTATACTCATCCTTCAGGTCTTGTCTTAGAGATGGCTACTTCACTGAGGACATCTCCAAATATCCATCCAAACATCCATGCTTGGATGTTTAGGACTCCCTGGTATGAACTTTCATAATATCATTGACTTCTATAAGGTAAAGGATTTTTTATACTTCTGTAAAGGAAGTAAAGGATCTTATCATAAGATCTTCCATAGTATTGATAACAAGGCAATAATATAATTATTTGTGTAGTTATTTGTTTAATATCTGTAACATCCATTGCCATATCTTAACACAGGGCATAGCATAAATCGAGCATTTAATTAACATATATAAATTGAATGGATAAGTAAATGAATAAACCTGGGACTTCATTTCCTGTCAGGTTTATTTATGCAGTTTATCTCCTTCCATGATCTCCATTTCCATCTGCAACATGTTGCAAAACAGTGTAATTTCTGAAAATATTATAGTACTCCTCAGAGTGGTCTGCCTGCTTCAGTCTTGTCCTTAACCAATCCAGTTGTCACCTAGAGTGTCTTCCTATTGCACTTAAATTCAAGCTGTTTATTCTGACTTACCTGTTTCTGTGTGATTCTGCACCTTTTGTTCCTTCAAGCACATGTCCTGCCACTTCCCCTTTTGCTCACACTGTTCAAACTCATTGGGTTTACACTCCTTCCTAGAATATGCCAAGCCCTTTCAACCCTCAACACTTTGATCTTCTTTTTACTTGGAATCCTCTTGTGTGCCCTCTCCTTGTGCTAGAAGAGTCCTTAATGAAAAGATTATCAATTCAGATGTAGCTAGTAATCAGCCAATCAATGAGAGAATATGCAAAGACCCAGAGAACTGTCACTAGAAAGGGACAATGGGGAGGAATTGATACCAGAATTACAGAAATTTGAAGCTATAGTCATAGAAGGATATATTATTACCAGAACCTCTGAACTTACTTCCCAAGGTACATGAGAAGAAACACTTTAACTTGTTTTTTCTATTCTTCCATGTTCTCTTAGTACCTCATTGGTTGAACCAATAGGAAGCTGCAAGGCAAGAAAACCCAAGTGATTCTCATCAGAAAAAAAAAAAAAAAAAAAATTGTACCTATGTAGAGTAACAAATTTTAGCTAGACTTACTGTGGTGATCATTTTGCAATATATACAAATGTCAAAATGTTTCACTATATGCCTGAAATTGCTATCATTGTTATATGTAAGTGATACCTCAAGTTAAATACATTCAGAAAGAAAAGAAAATGCAAGTGATGAAGACTATAAGAGTCAATTCCACAAGGTATAAAGCAGGAAAAAGTAGTGTGGAAAAGATATAAAAGATGGCAAGCAGAAAATAATTAGCAATAAAAGACCATTAGAAACCTCTCAAGTCTTGCACTCAGGAACTTGCCTTGCTCTGCATGTGTGTTCAGTAATCCTTACCGAAGGGCAAAATTCTTCTGCTTAATTTTTTAAATTGTTTGAATTTTAACTTTAACCTAGAACATGCATTTAAGTATGACACCAAAGCCATTCTACTGAATCCTAGAAAATTAAACTCTTTAAAAAAGGACTTTGAAATCAAAATGTTAAAAATTGAATTACTTCATATAGAACTATCATCATCCAGTGCTATTCTCAAGATCAAAGATTTGGTTCAAAGTTTCTAATAGAAAGGAGACCTGATATCACCACAGGCTTCCAGTGAGGCCAGAAGAGTTAAAACCTAGTAGTTAATTCTGATTATAAATAAACAAACCATTACAAAGACTAAACCCAAGGCAACTCCACCCATTCTCACCTGGATTTAACCACATCTATCGAAACTACTATCCAGGACTTCCCTGGTAGCTCAGATAGAAAAGCAGCATCTCCCTATAATGTGGGAGACCCGGGTTCAATCCCTGGATCAGGAAGATCCCCTGGATAAGAAAATGGCAACTCACTCCAGTATTCATGCCTAGAAAATCCTATGGACTGAGGAGCCTGGTAGGCTATAATCCATGGGGTCGCAAAGAGTCGGACACGACTGAGTGACTTCTGTGTGTGTATCCAAACTACCTGCCAGAGGCAAACATAAATCCTTTCTAGAGGAAACAAATATCACCTCAACTTGTCTCTATACTTTTTCATATATTCCTGTATTATTTTGAACACCATTAGAAAAGATGAAATGATCAATAACAAAGAAAAAAGAGATTAGGAAAAAGCTACAAGAGATCTAGGTATTCAAGTTAATATTTTTAAGAAAATAGATTATAAAATGAAGCATTAGTACATATATTTAGGATACTTCAAACATTAAATAGAATGTCTAGAACTCAAGAACACACTATTTGAAGTAAATAATTCAGTTAAATAGATGTAATTAACAACTAAACATAGATAAATATACACAATTATGAAAGGAAAAATAGGTATTTCTAAGTACCCAGACTTAAGCACAGAGAAAAAAGGAAGAATAAAAGTAAATTAAAATGCATAATAGATATTTGGATTTAGTAAAAAAAGTCATGTAATTGAATGCCAAGAAAAAGAATCAGAAACAATTGGGAAGAAGCATCATATGAACATATACTCACTGTATAAATATAAATATGCATGCTAAGTCACTTCAGTCATGTCAAACTCTGTGTGACCCTATGGACTGTAGCCTGCCAGGCTCCTCTGTCCATGGGATTCTCCAGGTAATAATACTGGGGTTGATTGCCATCTCCTCCTCCAGGGAATCTTCCTGACCCAGAGATCGAACCCACATCTCTTACATCTCTTGCATTGGCAGGTGGGGTCTTTACAACTAGCACCAGCTGGCCAGCCATAAAATCAGTGTCTTGATGGACAATATCAAGCCAAAGATTCAAGAAGAGTAATGGATCCCAGAAAGGATAACTACACAAAGAAAACATTCCTAAGTATACTGTGATAAATGAGTGCATAATCAAGAATAAAGACAAAACCAAGATGAGTCAGATATAATAATAAATTAAATGTAATTGAATGACATCTTTAGAGTGCCAAAAAAAAATTACTAAGCAAGAATTCTGTCCTATGAGTAAGTAGTCTTTTAAAAATCATTAAAATAAAAGTATTTCAGACAAAGCCAGAAATTTTTTTTTCTTATCAGCACATCTGCATTAAGAATTAAATACTACTGTTAATCGGAGTTCCTTAGGAAAAAGGAAAGAAATCCTATATGGAAACATGGACATCAATGAAGGATGGTAAAGTAATGGAAATGGTGAGTATGTATTAAGCATAAATGTATATTGATTACAGAAATAAAATAATGACAGCTTTGGGGATTTGAAATATATATGTAGAATTAGGATATTTGAAAAAAAATATGGAAGATGTTGGAGGAAGGAACTGGAATTCAAGAGTCCTAAGATCCTTCAATACTTGATAAGTCATAAAGGAATAAATTCTAATAAACTGTAACAAATTAAAATTCTTATTGCCATCTCAACAGTGTATACCTAACATGATGAAAAGGGCAAATAATTAATAAAAATTTAATAAAACAATAAAATTGATTTAGCTAAAGAAATAAGAAAAGTAGAGAAAAATATTATAGACTATAATATAGGTGAGATAAATATATGGTAAATAATAATGGTAGAAAAAGCCTTTTTTAATTTTAATTTTTAATTTTTTAATTTTTTAACTTTACAATATTGTATTGGTTTTGCCATATATCAACATGAATCCGCCACAAGTATACACGTGTTCCCCATCCTGAACCCTCCTCCCTCCTCCCTCCCTGTACCATCCCTCTGGGTCATCCCAGTGCACCAGCCCCAAGCATCCAGTATAGTGCATCGAACCTGGACTGGCGACTTTGTTTCATATATGGTATTATACATGTTTCAATGCCATTCTCCCAAATTATCCCACCCTCTCCCTCACCCACAGAGTCCAAAAGACTGTTCTATACTCTTGATGAAGGTGAAAGAGGAGAGTGAAAAAGTTGGCTTAAAGCTCAACATTCAGAAAACGAAGATCATGGCATCTGGTCCCATCACTTCATGGGAAATAGATGGGGAAACAGTGGAAACAATGTCGGACTTTATTTTTCTGGGCTCCAAAATCACTGCAGATGGTGACTGCAGCCATGAAATTAAAAGACGCTTACTCCTTGGAAGGAAAGTTATGACCAACCGAGATAGCATATTCAAAAGCAGAGACATTACTTTGCCAACAAAGGTCTGTCTAGTAAAGGCTATTTTTCCAGTGGTCATGTATGGATGTGAGAGTTGGACTGTGAAGAAAGCTGAGCTCTGAAGAATTGATGCTTTTGCACTGTGGTGTTGGAGAAGACTCTTGAGAGTCCCTTGGACTGCAAGGAGATCCAACCAGTCCATTCTAAAGTAGATCAGTCCTGGGATTTCTTTGGAAGGACTGATGCTAAAGCTGAAACTCCAGTACTTTGGCCACCTCATGCGAAAAGTTGACTCATTGGAAAAGACTCTGTTGCTGGGAAGGATTGGGGGCAGGAGGAGAAGGGGACAACAGAGGATGAGATGGTTGGATCGCATCACTGACTCGATGGACGTGAGTTTGCATGAACTCCAGGAGTTGGTGATGGACAGAGAGGCTTGGTGTGCTGCAATTCATGGGGTCGCAAAGAGTCGGATATGACTGAGCAACTGAACCGAACTGAACTGAAGCCAAATGTATCAATAATTTCATTCAATATAATTATATTAAACAATCTGAACAAAATTATCAAAATGGTTAAAAAACAACTGCAACAAAATCATGCTATATGTTGTTCACAAAAGCACACTTTAAATGGAAGAAATAGAGAAAGCTTATGAAGCTATGTAAGGAAAAAGGTATATCCCGAAAAACATAATTTAAAGAAAGGTGACATAATTATACTAATAGACAATATAGTCTTTAAGGTAAAAGGGGTCCAGAGATGAAAAGGGATGTTTCATATTTTAACAAAGTTTGACCCTTCAGGAAAGTAAAACAATTCTTAAGGTGCTTGGATCAAATTGCATAAAGTGAAAACCTATACAACCAAAAATGACAGAATTAAAATGAGAAACAAAGCCAAACATATTGTGAGATTTTAACACACTTCTCTTAGTAACTGATAGGAAAAACAGATAAAAATTACCAAGAGTATAGATAAGCAAACATGAATTGATAAGCTTAACCCAATGGGCATATAGACAACATTGCATGCAAAGTTTGTAAAACATGATTTTTTCCTCTCTTATTAAAAAAAAAATGCATGCAGCAACCTTAACCCCTACATAAATTCTCAACAAATTTCATGGGTTAAAATAACCTACAGCCCAGATTACTGTACCCAGCAAGGATCTCATTCAAATATGAAGGAGAAATCAAAAGCTTTACAGACAAGCAAAAGCTGAGAGAATTCAGCACCACCAAACCAGCTTTCCAACAAATGTAAAGGATCTTCTCTAGACAGGAAACACAGAAAGGGTGTACAAACTCAAACCCAAAACAATAAAGGAAATGGCAATGGGATCATACTTATCAATAATTACCTTAAACATAAATGGGTTGAATGCCCTAACCAAAAGACAGACTGGCTGAATATATACAAAAACAAGACCCCTATATATGCTGTCTACAAGAGACCCACATCAAAACAAGGGACACATACAGACTGAAAGTGAAGGGCTGGAAAAAGATATTCCATGCAAATAAAGACCGAAAGAAAGCAAGATTAACAATACTCATATCAAATAAAATAGACTTTAAAACAAAGTCTGTGAAAGGAGACAAAGATGGATGCTACATAATGATCAAACAATCAATCCAAGAAGAAGATATAACAATCAAAATTATATATGCACCCAATAAAGGAGCACCACAATATTTAAGACAAATGCTAACAAGTATGAAAGGGGAAATTAACAATAACACAATAAGAGTGGGAGAGTTTAATACTCCACTCACACCTATGGATAGATCAACTAAACAGAAAATTAACAAGGAAACACAAACTTTAAATGATACTATAGACCGGTTAGACCTAATTGATACCTATAGGACTTTTCACCCCAATACAATGAATTTCACCTTTTTCTCAAGCACACACGGAAAATTCTCCAGGAGATATCACATCCTGGAGGCCCTAAATCTAGCCTTGGTAAATTCAAAAAAAATGGAAATCATTCCAAGCATCTTTCTGACCACAATGCAGTAAGATTAGATGTCAATTACAGGAGAAAAACTATTAAAAATTCCAACACATGGAGGCTGAACAACACGCTGCTGAATAACCAACAAATAACAGAAGAAATCAAAAAAGAAATCAAAATATGCATAGAAACGAATGAAAATGAAAACACAAGAACCCCAAACCTATGGGACACTGTAAAAGCAGTGCTAAAGGGAAGGTTCATAGTAATACAGGCTTACCTCAAGAAACAAGAAAAAAGTCAAATAAATAACCTAACTCTACACCTAAAGCAACTAGAAAAGGAAGAAATTATGAACCCCAGGGTTAGTAGAAGAAAAGAAATCTTAAAAATTAGGGCAGAAATAAATTGCAAAGAAACAAAAGAGACCATAGCAAAAATCTACAAAACCAAAAGCTGGTTCTTTGAGAAGGTAAATAAAATTGACAAACCATTAGCCAAACTCATCAAGAAACACAGGGAGAAAAATCAAATCAACAAAATTAGAAATGAAAATGGAGAGACCACAACAGACAACACAGAGATACAAAGGATCATAAAAGACTATTATCAGCAACTATATGCAAATAAAATGGACAACTTGGAAGAAATGGACACATTCTTAGAAAAGTATAGCTTTCCAAAACTGAACCAGGAAGAAATATAAAATATTAACAGACCCATCACAAGCACAGAAATTGAAACTGTAATCAGAAATATTCCAACAAACAAAAGCCCAGGACCAGATGGCTTCACAGCTGAATTCTACCAAAAATTTAGAGAAGAGCTAACACCTATCCTACTCAAACTCTTCCAGGAAATTGCAGAGGAAAGTAAACTTCCAAACTCATTCTATGAGGCCACCATCACCCTAATACCAAAAACTGACAAAGATGCCACAAAAAGAGAAAACTACAGGCCAATATCACTGATGAACATAGATGCAAAAATCCTTAACAAAATTCTAGCAAACAGAATCCAACAACATATTAAAAAGATCATACATCATGACCAAGTGGGCTTTATCCCAGGGATGCAAGGATTCTTCAATATCCACCAATCAATTAATGTAATACACCACATTAACAATTTGAAAAATAAAAACAATATGATTATCTCAATAGATGCAGAGAAAGCCTTTGATAAAATTCAACATCCATTTATGATTAAAAAAAAAAAAAAACCTCCAGAAAGCAGGAATAGAAGGAACATACCTCAACATAATAAAAGCTATATATGACAAACCCTCAGCAAACAGTATCCTCAATGGTGAAAAATTGAAAACATTTCCCCTAAAGTCAGGAACAAGACAAGGGTGCCCACTCTCACCACTACTATTCAACATAGTTTTGCAAGTTTTGTCCACAGCAATCAGGGCAGAGAAAGAAATAAAAGGAATCCAGATTGGAAAACAAGAAGTAAAACTCTCACTGTTTGCAGATGACATGATCCTCTACATAGAAAACCCTAAAGACTCCACCAGAAAATTACTAGTGCTAATCAATGAATATAGTAAAGTTTCAGGATATAAAATTAACACAGAGAAATCCCTTGCATTCTGAAACACTAACAATGAGAAAACAGAAAGAGAAATTAAGGAAACAATTCCATTCACCATTGCAATGAAAAGAATAATATACTTAGGAATATATCTACCTAAAGAAAAAAAAAAAGACCTATATATAGAAAACTATGAAACAGTGGTGAAAGAAATCAAAGAGGACACAAATAGATGGAGAAATATACTGTTCGTGGATTGGAAGAATCAATATAGTGAAAATGAGTATACTACCCAAAGCAATCTATAGATTCAATGCAATCCCTATCAAACTACCAACAGTATTTTTCAGAGAGGTAGAACAAATAATTTCACAATTTGTATGGAAATACAAAAAAACCTTGAATAGCCAAAGCAATCTTGAGAAAGAATAGAACTGGAAGAATCAACCTGCCTGACTTTAGTCTCTACTACAAAGCCACAGTCATCAAGACGGTATGGTACTGGCATAAAGACAGAAACATAGATCAGTGGAACGAAGTAGAAAGCCCAGAAATAAATCAACGTACCTATGGACACCTTATCTTTGATAAAGGAGGCAAGAATATACAATGGAGAAAAGACAATCTCTTTAAAAAGTGGTGCTGGGAAAACTGGTCAACCACTTGTAAAAGAATGAAACTAGAACACTTTCTAACACCATACACAAAAATAAACTCAAAATGGATTAAAGATCTAAACGTAAGACCAGAAGCTATAAAACTCCTAGAGGAGAACATAGGCAAAAAACTCTCCGACATAAATCACAGCAGGATCCTCTATGACCCACCTCCCAGAATATTGGAAATAAAAGCAAAAATAAACAAATGGGACCTAATTAAAATTAAAAGCTTCTGCACAACAAAGGAAACTATAAGCAAGGTGAAAAGACAGCCTTCAGAATGGGAGAAAATAATAGCAAACGAAGCAACGGATAAAGAATTAATCTCAAAAATATACAAGCAACTTCTACAGCTCAATTCCAGAAAAATAAAAGCCCCAATCAAAAAGTGGGCCAAAGAACTAAACAGACATTTCTCCAAAGAAGACATACAGATGGCTAACAAACACATGAAAAGATGTTCAACATCACTCATTATCAGAGAAACACAAATCAAAACCACAATAAGGTACCATTTAACTCCAGTCAGAATGGCTGTTATCCAAAAGTCTACAAGTAATAAATGCTGGAGAGGGTATGGAGAAAAAGGAACCATCATACACTGTTGGTGGGAATGCAAACTAGTACAGCCACTATGGAGAACAGTGTGGAGATTCCTTAAAAAACTGGAAATAGAACTGCCATATGACCCAGCAACCCCACTGCTGGGCATACACACTGAGGAAACCAGAATTGAAAGAGACATGTGTACCCCAATGTTCATCGCAGCACTGTTTATAATAGCCAGGACATGGAAGCAACCTAGATGTCCATCAGCAGATGAATGGATAAGAAAGCCGTGGTACATATACACAATGGAGTATTACTCAGCCATTAAAAAGAATACATTTGAATCAGTTCTAATGAGGTGGATGAAACTGGAGCCTATTATACAGTGTGAAGTAAGCCAGAAAGAAAAACACCAATACAATATACTAATGCATATATACAGAATTTAGAAAGAAGGTAATGATAACTCTATATACGAGACAGCAAAAGAGACACAGATGTATTGAACAGTCTTTTGGACTCTGTGGGAGAGGGCTAGGGTGGGATGATATGGGAGAATGGCATTGAAACATGCAAATTATCATATGTGAAATGAATTGCCAGTCCCGGTTCGATGCATGATACAGGGTGCTTGGGGCTGGTGCACTGGGATGACCCAGAGAGATTGGATGGGGAGGGAGGTGGGAGGGGGATTCAAGATGGGGAACACATGTATACTTATGGCAGATTCAAGTCAATGTATGGCAAAACCAATACAATATTGTAAAGTAAAATAAATATATAAATAAACACGTGTACAGCTGTGGCAGATTCATGTTGATGTGTGACAGAACCAATACAATATTGTAAGGTAATTAGCCTCCAATTAAAATAAATAAATTAAAAAAATAAAATAAAATCAAAATTATTTCATAACCAAAATGGTATTTTATTTAATCAATGAAAAACAAACAAAGAAAATTTCCAAATATTAGGAAATAAATTTATAAATAACTCTATGGATCACAGACAAAATCAAAAACATTTTTATAAGAAAACTACATTGAAAATAAGATATGAAAATGCTATATATATAGTGTCTTGTTCAGAAGTAAATTTATAGACTTTTGTATATATTTTTAAAAAGAAAATGGTTGAGAATCAATGTTCTCAGTTTACATCTCAAGAAGTTAAACATAATAGCAAATTTAAAAATAACATGTAATAAATAACATGGATACAATTTAAAATTGGTGAAATAGAAAACCATCAAAGAAGAAAGTTTTAAAAAATTAAAATAGAAAACAAGGAAAAAAAAGAATGTTTCTTTAAAAAGGCTAATACACTTCTGATAAGAACTGTGAAAAGAGTACAAACTACTAATATCAGAAACATAAAGGAGATATTTCTACAGATTTTATATTAGTGTGAATATTGTTCTAATACATTTGAAAATGTATAAAAAATACAATAATCCCTAGAAAAACACAACATACAAAAATATCTAAAGAGAAATTTAAAAATATAAACAATCCTGTCTGTTAAATAAATTGCATCTATATGTTAAAACTGTGGTTCAGATCATGAACTACTTATTGCCAAATTCAGACTTAAATTGAAGAAAGTAGGGAAAACCACTAGACCATTCAGGTATGACCTAAACCAAATCCCTTATACTATACAGTGGAAGTGAGAAACAGATATAAGGGACTAGATCTGATAGACAGAGTGCCTGATGAACTATGGATGGAGGTTTTTGACATTGTACAGGGGACAGGGAGCAAGACCATCCCCAAGAAAAAGAAACGAAAAAAGGAAAATGGCTTCCTCAGGAGGCCTTACAAATAGCTGTGAAAAGAAGAGAAGTGAAAAGCAAAGGAGAAAAGAAAAGATATACCCATTTGAATGCAGAGTTCCAAAGAATAGCAAGGAGAGATAAGAAAGCCTTCCTCAGTGATCAGTGCAAAGAAATAGAGGAAAAAAATAGAATGGGAAAGACTAGAAATCTCCTCAAGAAAACTAGAGATACCAAGGGAACATTTCATGCAAAAATGGGCTCAATAAAAGACAGAAACGGTATGGACCTAACAGAAGCAGAAGATATTAAGAGGTGGCAAGAATACACAGAAGAACTGTACAAAAAAGATCTTCATGACCCAGATAATCATGATGGTGTGCTCAGTCACCTAGAGCCAGACATCCTGGAATGTGAAGTCAAGTGGGCCTTAAGAAGCATCACTATGAACAAAGCTAGTGGAGGTGATGGAATTCCAGTTGAGTTATTTCAAATCCTAAAAGACGATACTGTGAAAGTGCTGCACTCAATATGTCAGCAAATTTGGAAAACTCAGCAGTGGCCACAGGATTGGAAAAGGTCAGTTTTCGTTCCAATCCCAGAGAAAGGCAATGCCAAAGAATGCTCAAACTTACCCCACAATTGCACTCATCTCGCACGCTAGTAAAGTAATGCTTAAAATTCTCCAAGCCAGGCTTCAGCAATATGTGAACAGTGAACTTCCAGATGTTCAAGTTTAGAAAAGGCAGAGGAACCAGAGATCAAATTGCCAACATCCCCTGGATCATGGAAAAAGCAAGAGAGTTCCAGAAAAATATGTATTTCTGTTTTATTCACTATACCAAAGCCTTTGACTGTGTGGATTTCAACAAAGTGTGGAAAATTCTGAAAGAGATGGGAATACCAGACCACCTGACTTGCATCTTGGGAAATCTGTATGCATGTCAGCAAGCAACAGTTAGAACTGGACATGGAACAACAGACTAGTCCCAAATAGGATAGGAGTATGTCAAGGCCGTATATTGTCACCTTGCTTATTTAACTTATATGCAGAGTACATCAATAGAAATGCTGGGCTAGATGAAGCACAAGCTGGAATCAAGATTGATGGGAGAAATATCAAAAACCTCATATATGCAGATGACACCACCCTTATGGCAAAAAGTGAAGAAGAATTAAAGAGCTTCTTGATGAAAGTGAAAGAGGAGAGTGAAAAAGTTGGATTAAAGCTCAACATTCAGAAAACGAATATCTGGCCCCATCACTTCATGGCAAGAGATGGGAAACAGTGGAAACAATGGCTGACTTTATTTTTGGGCTCCAAAATCACTGCAGATGGTGATTGCAGCCATGAAATTAAAAGACGCTTACTCTTTGGAAGGAAAGTTATGACCAACCTGGACAGCATATAAAAAAGCAGAGACATTACTTTGTCAACAAAGTTCCATCTAGTCAAGGCTATGATTTTCCAGTAGTCATATGTGGATGTGAGCGTTGGACTGTGAAGAAAGATGAGTGCCAAAGAATTGATGCTTTTAAATTGTGGTGTTGGAGAAGACTCTTGACAGTCCCTTGGACTGCAAGGAGATCCAACTAGTCCATCCTATAGGAGATCATCCTGGGTGTTCATTGGTAGGACTGATGTTGAAGCTGAAACTCCTACTTTGGTCACTTGATGCTAAGAGCTGACTCCTTTGAAAAGACCCTGGTTCTGGGAAAGTTTGAGAGCAGGAAGAGAAGGGGAAGACAGAGGATGAGATGCTTGGATGTCATCACTGACTCAATGGACATGGGTTTGAGTAAACTCCAAGAGTTGATGATGGACAGGGAGGCCTGGCGTGCTGCAGTTCATGGGGTCGCAAAGAGTTGGACACGACTGAGTGACTGAACTGAACTGACTGATATGTTAAAACCCTCCCACAAGGAAACTCCACAATTACATACTTTTACCAGAAAATGTTAAAATTGCTTAAGGAATAATTAAGTGCCATTCTAGATAAAATTGTTTAAAGAATAAACAAAGAGATATTTCCTAAGTAACGTTATGAGGCCAACATAACACTCTCACCAAAACCTGCTAAGAACAGTTATAGGAAAAGAAAATTACAAAATAATCTCTCTCATAAGCATATTTCAGAATCTAAGCAAAATATTAAAAACTCATATTCAGTGAAATCCAAATTCAGAAAATATGTTATGATCAAGCTGGATTTATTCTAGGATTATGAAGCTTACTTGTAGAAATCAACAAGTGAAACATATCATATTAACAAGATAAGAAAGAAATGTGATTATATAAAAATAGTAAAAAAAAAAATCTTGCAGCAAACATATACTTATATATACCTCAAAATTAAGTATTGAAAGACTTTCATTGAGACCAGGACAGAAAAGATATCACTATGCCTGTTTTTAATGAACATTGTGCTAAAGGTCCTATGGTGGAGTAAATCAAACAAGATAACAAGTAAAAGGCAAGATAATTAGGGAAAGTAATATTGTCTTTATTTAGAGACTAGGTAACAACTGCTATTGAGTGAAAGGGAGCCCTAGTGTGCTGCAGTCCACATGACCGGGCAACTGAACAACAAAAACAAATGTGTGTGTACTGTTTCTCAGTCATGTCTGACTCTTTGTGGCCCCAAGGACAGTAGCCCAGCAGGCTCCTCAGCCCATGAAATTTTCCAGGCAAAAATACTGGAGTGGGGTGCCATTTCCTTTGCCAGGGGATTTTTCTGACCCAGGGATCAAACCCACATCTCTTGCATCTTCTGCATTGGCAAGTGATTCTTTATCTCCAGAGCTACCTGGTAAATTGATCATGACTTGCATGCATAAGGGTTTCCCTAATGGTTCAGACAGTAAAGAATCACCTGCAATACAGGAGACACAGGTTCTATCTCTGGGTCAGGAAGATCCTCTGGAGAAGGGAATGGCAACACACTCCAGTATTCTTGCCTGGAAAATCCCAGGGACATAGGAACCTGGCAGGATACAGTCCATGGGGTCGTAAGGAGTCAGACAGGACTGAGCAACGATCACTTTCACTTTCCATGTATAAGATCAATTTGCAAAAATGAAGTGTTTTCAATTTATCAGCAACAAATTGGTAAAATGAAATCTATAAAAGTAGCATTTATAATAGCCTTAAAGACAAATAAATTAGAATAAAGCTAATGAAAAATAAACAGCACTTATTCACAGTAAAAATAAATATTGAGAAGATAAAAGTAAATGAAAACATATGCCATATTTATGTATCAAACCACTCAAATTATTCTACAGATTTAATTCAATTCTAATCAGGGTCTCAAATTGTGTGCAGTGTGTATGTGTATGACTGTGCAAGAAATATTTTAAAATATATATTGAAACATAAAAGTTCAAGAATAAGATAGTCTGAAAGAAGACAAACTTTGAAATTCTGACATAACTGAATTTAAGGATATTATTAAGCTACAACATATAGTATACAGTGATATTGGTACAAGATTATAATAATAGACTAATGCAACACAATAAAGAATCCAGAAAGACATCCATGTATATGGACACTTGATTAAGACAAAGACAAAAGAATGGAAAAGTTACAGTCTTTTCAATTAGTTGCATTGGATTAACTGGATATTTATGTGGAAGAACATGAATTTTTATTTCTATTACACTCTTTTAGCAATGAATTCCAGATAGATTTTAGATCTAAATGTGAATTGCAAAGTAATAGCACTCTTAGAAGAAGCTACAACAGATATATGCGATCTTGAAGTAGATAAAAATATCTTAAATAATACGCAAAAACACTAACCATAAAGGAAAAAAACAGAAACCTTTTAGACTATACTAAAGTTTAAAACTCCTGATTTTTAAGAAAGATTATGAATACAAAAGTTGCAGAGTGGAAAAAGATGCATACAATATGTATAATATTCAAAGGACTTATATCTGAAATGTATACTGAATTCCTGCCAGTCTACAAGAAAAATACAGACCATCTAAAATAAAAATAGTCAAAGAAGGCATTTCACAAGAGAGGATATCCAAATGACCAATAAACCTATGTTCAACCTCATCAGTCATTAAGGAAATACAAATTAAAACCATAGTGATACCATTATATACTCATCAGAATATCTGAAATTAAAACCACTGACTATCCTGTATGTTAAGAACATGGAGAAAGTAGAATATACGTCCATCATTGGTGGAAGGACAAGTTAGTACAACTGTGTCAGAAAATTATTTGAAAATATACACAGTACAAGTAGCACTATGATCCGGAAATTCCACTTATAGGAGTATATCATAGAGAAATGCTCACCAAAAGATAGGTATGCTGTTGCTAAGTCGCCTCAGTCATGTCCGACTCTGTGTGACCCCAAAGACGGCAGCCCACTAGGCTCCCCTGTCCCTGGGATTCTCCAGGCAAGAACACTGGAGTGGGTTGCCATTTCCTTCTCCAATGCATGAAAGTGAAAAGTGAAAGTGAAGTCTCTCAGTCGTGTTCGACTCCTAGTGACCCCACGGACTGCAGCCTACCAGGCTTCTCCGTCCATGGGATTTTCCAGGCAAGAGTACTGGACTGGGGTGCCATGGAAATATGCAAAAAATTATTTTCACAGGAAACTCAAACTGAAAGAAATGCAATGCCAATCAATAATGAAGAATAAATTGTGATGTATTTATATAATAGAATACCATATAGCAAGGGGAGATAATGAAACTACTAGTTCACAAAACAACCTGGAAGAATATCAGAAACATAATATTGTCTGAAGGAAGCCAAATGTGAAAGGGACTATACTATATGACTCCATTTATACAAAGTATAAAACAACGCAAAATTGAATTATGTTGTTAATATAGTTATCCATGCGGAACAGGAGGAATAGTTCTTGGCAGAGGTCAGGTGGCATTCTTCTGAGGTGCTAGTTCTGTGCTATTTCCTGAACTGGTGGAATTTACAAAGGTTTGTTCACTATGTGGAAATTCATAAACTTGTAAACTTATAATTTGGAGTATATATATATATATATGTGTGTGTGTGTGTGTATAAAGTAGTTGGTATCAAGGATGAAATCAAAGAATCAAAGCAACTAGAACACTCATAAGTTGCAAATAAGGATGCAAAATCATACAACCAATTTGTGAAACAGTTCAGTAGATTCTTACAAAATTAAACATACACTTAACATATGATCAGCAACTACACCCTTCAGTATTTAAAAAAATGAAATGTAACTCTGTGTCCACACAAAATCCCTGAGCATGAATAGCTTTATCCACAATTGCCCAAAACTAAATAATGCAAATATCCTTCAACTGGAGAATGAGTAAACAAATTGCATATCCATACAATGAATAGTGCCCAATAATATGAGGATTAACTATTGATAAAATAACAAGAATGAATTCAAATATGTTAATACTAACTGCAAGAAGCCAGACTCAGAAGACTGAAAATCTATTAATAAGACACTCTAGAAAAGGAAAAATGATAGGAATGAAGAAAAAGCACTGGTTGCAAGGATTTACAGCTGAAGGTAAAGGGTGAACTGCAAGAGTCATGAAGAATGTTTTGGTACAATTGAACTATAATATGTCTTGATTGTGGTGATAGTTCCATCTCTTTATTGTTTGTCAAAGCTCACAGAACTGTACACTAATAAGAGTGAAGATTTTTTGTATGTGAATTATTCTTTAATAAAAACATTCGGTAAAAGCCTTGTTTTTGTTGTTGCTCAGTCCTGGGGCTGTAACTTCTGTTGCTTCTTGACCCACATATAGGTTTATCAGGAGACAAGTAAGGTATCTGGCACTTCCATCTCTTTAAAAATTTTCCACAGTTTGTTGTGATGAATACAGTCCAAGTCTTTAGAGTAGTCAGTGAAGCCAACCAACTTCCCAGGTGGTACACTTGGTAAGGAATCTGTCTGCCAAAGAGGATGACAAAGGAGATGATCCCTAGATCAGAAAGATCCCCTGGAGAAGGAAATGGCAACCCATTCCAGTATTCTTGCCTGGAAAGTTCCATAGACAGAGAACCCTCACAATCTATAGTCCTTGGAGTCACAGAGAGTCAGGCATGACTGAGCACACACACAATGAAGCAGAAGTAGATGTTTTTCTGGAATTCCCTTGCTTTCTCCATGATCCAACGAATCCTGACAATTTGATCTCTGGTTCCTCTACCTCTTTGAAACTCAGTTATTACATCTGGGAGTTTTGGGTTCACATACTGGTAATGACTGTCCTGAAGAATTTTGAGCAAAACCTTGCTGGCATGTGAAATGAGTGCAATTGTTTGGTAGTTTGAACATTATTTTGCATTGCCCTTCTTTGGGATTGGAATGAAAACTGACTTTTTTTAGTCTGGTGGCCACTGTTGAGCTTTCTAAATTTGCTGACATATTGAGCACAGCACATTGACAGCATCATATTTTAGGATTTTAGGTAGCTGAGCTGAAATTCCATCACCTCCAATAGCTTTGTTTGTAGTCATAATTCCTAAGGCCAATTTGACTTCATACTCCAGGATGTTCAGCTCTAGGCTGAGTGAGCACACCATTGGGGTTACCCAGGTCATTAAGATATTTTTGAATAGTTCTCTGTGTTTTCTTAACCCCTTTTCTTAATCTCTTCTGCTTCTGTTAGGCCCTTACCATTTCTGTCCTTTACTGTGCCCATATTTTCACAAAATGTTCACTTGATATCTCCAATTTTCTTTTTTTTTAATTAATTTATTTTTTTTGAAGGATAATTGTTTTACAGAATTTTGCTGTTTTCTGTCAAACCTCAACATGAATCTGCCATAGATATACAGATATCCCCTCCCTTTGGAAACTCCCTCCCATTTCCCTCCCTATCCCATCTCTCTAGGTTGATACAGAGCCCTTGTTTGAGTTTCTTGAGCCATACAGCAAATTCCTGTTGTCTGTCTATTTTATATATGGTAATGTAAGTTTCCATGTTACTCTTTCCATACATCTCACCCTCTGCATCCCTCTCTGCATGTCTGTAAGTCTATTCTCTATGTCTGTTTCTCCATTGTTTTCCTGTAAATAAATTCTTCAGAACCATTTTTCTAGATTCTGTATATATGTGTTAGAACATGGCATTTATCTTTCTCTCTGGCTCACTTCACTCTGTATAATAGGTTCTAGGTTCATCCACCTCATTAGAACTGACTCATTAGAACTGTTCCTTTTTATGGCTGAGTAATATTCCATTGTGTATATATACCAGAACTTCTTTATCCATTCATCTGTCGATAGACATCTAGGTTGCTTCCATGTTCTAGCTATTGTAAATAGTGCTGCAATGAACAATGGGATACGTGTGTCTCTTTCAATTTTGTTTTCCTCGGGGTATATGCCTAGGAGTGGGATTTCTGGGTAACATGGTGGTTTTATTCCTAGTTTTTTAAGGAATCTCCATACTGTCTTCCATAGTGGCTCTATCAATTTACATTCCCAACAGTGCAAGAGGGTTCCCTTTTCTCCACACCCTTTCCAGCATTTGTTGTTTATAGACTTTTTGATGAGGACCATTCTGACTGGTATGAGGTGATATCCCATTGTAGTTTTGATTTGCATTTCTCTAATAATGAGCAATGTTGAGCATCTTTTCATGTGTTTGTTAGCCATCTGTATGTCTACTTTCCCACTTTTTGTTTGGGTTGTTTGTTTTTCTGGTACTGAGTTGTATAAGCTGCTTGTACATTTTGGAAATTAATCCTTTGTCAGTTGTTTCATTTGCTATGATTTTCTCCCATTCTGAGGGCTGTCTTTTCAACTTACATACATTTTCACCTTACTTATATTTTCCTTTGCTATGCAAAATCTTTAAGTTTAATCAGGTCCCACTCATTTACTTTTGTTTTTATTTCCATTACTCTAGGAGGTGGGTCATAGAGGATCTTGCTTTATGTCATTGAGTGTTCTTCCTATGTTTTCCTCTAAAAGTTTTATAGTTTCTTGTCTTACATTTAGGTCTTTAATCCATTCTGAGTTTATTTTTGTGTACGGTGTTAAGAAGTGTCCTAATTTCATTCTTTTACATGAGGCTGACTAGTTTTCCCAGCACCATTTATTGAAGAGGCCATCTTTGCCGCTTTGTATATTTTACCTCCTTTGGGAAAAATAAGGTATCAATAGGTGCATGGATTTATTTCTGGGCTTTCTATCTTGTTCCATCGGTATATATTTCTGTTTTTGTGCCAGTTCCATACTGTCTTGATGACTGTAGCTTTATAGTATAACCTGAAGTCAGGAAGCTTCATTCTTCCAGCTCCACTCTTCTTTCTCAAGATAGCTTTGGCTATTTGGGATCTTTTGAGTTTCCATACGAATTGTGAAATTTTTTGTTCTAGTTCTGTGAAAGATGCCATTGGTAATTTGATAGGGATTGCATTAAATCTGTAGATTGCATTTGGTAGTATAGTCATTTTCACAATATTGATTCTTCCTACCCAGGAACATGGAATATCTCTCCATCCGTTTATGTAATCTTTAATTTCTTTCATTAGTGTTTTAAAATTTTCTGTGTACAGTTCTTTTGTCTCCTTAGGTTAGTTTATTCCTAGATATTTAATTCTTTTTATTGCAATGGTGAATGGGATTGATTCCTTAATTGCTCTTTCTGATTTTTCATTGTTAGTATATAGAAATACAAGTGATGTCTGTGTATTGATTTTGTATCCTGCAACTTCCTAAATTCACGGATTAGCTCTAGTAATTTTCTGATGCTATCTTTAGGGTTTTCTACATATAGTATCCCATTATCTGCAAACTGTGAGAGCTTTACTTCTTCCTTTCTGATCTGGATTCCTTTTATTTCTTTTTCTTCTCTGGTTGCTATAGCTAGGACTTCCAGAGCTATGTTGAATAATAGTGATGAAAATGGACACCCTTCTCTTGTTTCTAATCTTAGGGGGAATGCTTTCAGTCTTTCACCATTGAGAATAATGTTTGCTGTGGGCTTATATTATATGGCCTTTACTATGTTGAGGTAGGTTCCTTCTATGCCCATTTTTTTTAAAGTTTTTAATCATAAATAGGTGCTGAATTTTGTCAAAGGCTTTTTCTGCATCTATTGAGATGATCGTGTGGTTTTTATCTTTCAATTTGTTAATATGGTGAATGACATTGATCGATTTCTGTATATTGAAGAACCCTTGCATCCCTGGAATAAACCCAAGGAGAAGGCAATGGCAACCCACTCCAGTACTCTTGCCTGGAAAATCCCACGGATGGAGGAGCCTGGTAGGCTGCAGTCCATGGGGTTTCTAAGAGTCAGACATGACTGAGCAACTTCACTTTCTCTTTTCACTTTCATGCATTGGAGAAGGAAATGGCAACCCACTCCAGTGTTCTTGCCTGGAGAATCCCAGGGATGGGGGAACCTGGTGGGCTGCCATCTATGGGGTCACACAGAGTCAGACAGGACTGAAGCGACTTAGCAGCAGCAGCAGATCATGGTGTATGAGCTTTTTGATGTACTGCTGAATTCCATTTGCTAAAATTTTGTTGACAATTTTTGCATCTATGTTCATCAGTGATATTGGCCTGTAGTTTTGTTTTTGTGTGTTGTCTTTGTCTGGTTTTGGTATTAGGGTGATTGTGGGCTCGTAGAATGAATTCAGAGGTGTTCCTTCCTCTGCAATTTTTAAAAAGAGCTTTGGAAGGATAGGCATTAGCTCCTCTCTAAATGTTTGATAGAAGTCTCCTGTAAAGTCATCTGGTGCTGGGCTTTTGATCACAGCTTAAATTTCAATGCTCATAACTGGATTTTTCATAATTTCTATTTATTCTTGGTTCAGTCTTGGAAGACTGAACTTTTCTAAGAATCTGTCCATTTCTTCCAGGTTATCTATTTTATTGCCATATGATTATTCATCATAAAAGCAAGAGAGTTCCATGAAAAACATCTATTTCTGCTTTATTGACTATGCCAAAGCCTTTCACTGTGTGGATCACAATAAACTGTGGAAAATTCTGAAAGAGATGGGAATACCAGACCACCTGACCTTCCTCTTGAAAAACCTATATGCAGGTCAGGAAGCAACAGTTAGAACTGGACATGGAACAACAGATTGGTTCCAAATAGGAAAAAGAGTATGTCAAGGCTATATATTGTCACCCTGCTTATTTAACTTATATGCAGAGTACATCATGAGAAAAGCTGGGCTAGAAGAAGCACAAGCTGGAATCAAGATTGCCAGGAGAAATATCAATAACCTCAGATATGCAGATGACACCACCCTTATGGCAGAAAGTGAAGAGGAACTAAAAAGCCTCTTGATGAGAGTGAAAGTGGAGAATGAACAAGTTGGCTTAAAGCTCAACACTCAGAAAACGAAGATCATGGCATCTGGTCCCATCACTTCATGGCAAGTAGATGGGGAAACAGTGGAAATAGTGTCAGACTCTATTTTGGGGGGTTCCAAAATCCCTAAAGATGGTGACTGCAGCCATGAAATTAAAAGACGCTTACTTCTTGGAAGAAAACTTATGACAAACCTAGATAGCATATTGAAAAGCAGAGACACTACTTTGCCAACAAAGGTCCGTGTAGTCAAGGCTATGGTTTTTCAATGGTCGTGTATGGATGTGAGAGTTGGACTGTGAAGAAAGCTGAGCGCCTAAGAACTGATGCTTTTAAACTGTGGTGTTGGAGAAGACTCTTGAAGTCCCTTGGACTGCAAGGAGATCCAACCAGTCCATTCTAAAGGAGATCAGCCCTGGGTGTTCTTTGGAAGGAATGATGCTAAAGCTGAAACTCCAGTACTTTGGCCACCTCATGCGAAGAGTTGACTCACTGGAAAAGACTCTGATGCTGGGAGGGATTGGGGTCAGGAGGAAAAGGGGACGACAGAGGATGAGATGGCTGGATGGCATTACTGACTTGATGGACGTGATTTTGAGTGAACTCCGGGAGATGGTGATGGACAGGGAGGCCTGGAATGCTGCAATTCATGGGGTCGCAAAGAATCAGACACGACTGAGCATCTGAACTGAACTGAATAGTCTCTTATAATCCTTTGTATTTCTACATTGTCTGTTGTAACCTCTCCTTTTTCATTGATTTTATTCTTCTCTCTTTTTTTCTTCATGAGTCTGGCTAAGGGTTTGTCAATTTTGTTTATCTTTTCAAAGAGCCAGCTTTTAGTTGTATTAATCTTTACTATTCTTTCTTTCATTTCTTTTTCATTTATTTCTGCTCACATCTTTGTGACTTCTTTTCTTCTACTAATTTTGGGTTTTTTTCCTTCTTGTTTTTCCAGTTGCTTTAGGTATAAATTTAGGTTATCTATTTGATGATTTTCTTGTTTCTTGAGGTAAGATTATATTGCTATAAACTTCCCTGTTAGAACTGCTTTTGCTGCATCCCATAGTTTTTGAGTTGTCATGTTTTCATTGTCATTTGTTTCTAGAAATTTTTTTTATTTCCCTTTTGATTTCTTCAGTAACCTCTTGGTTGTTTAGAAATGTGTTGCTTAAGCTCCATGTTTTTGTGCTTCTTAAGTTTTTTTCTTTTTTTTCCTTGTAACTGATATCTAGTCTCATAGTATTGTAGTCAGAGAAGATGCTTGATACTATTTCAAATTTCTTAAATTTACTCAGGTTTGATTTGTGACCCAAGATGTGGTCTGTTCTGGAGAATGTTCCCTGTGCACTTGAGAAGAAGGTGTACTCTTCTTCATTTAGATGGAATGTCCTAAAGATATCAATGAGATCTATCTCATATAATGTATCATTTAAAACTTGTGTTTCCTTATTAATTTTCTGTTTTGATGGTCTGTCCATTGGTGTGAGGGGCTGTTAAAGTCTCCTACTATTATTGCATTTCTGTCAATTTCTCCTTTTATGTCTGTGAGTTCTTGTCTTATGTATTTAGGTGCTTCTATGTTGGCTGCATAGATATTTACAATTGTTGTTTCTTCATCTTGGATTGATCCATTGATCATTATTTAGTGTCCTTCTTTATCTCTTGTTATCTTCTTTATTTTAAGGTCTATTTTGTCTGATATGAGGATTGCTACTCCAGCTTTCTTTTGCTTCCCATTTGCATGGAATATATTTTCCCATCCTCTCACTTTCAATCTATATGTGTCTTGAGTTCTGAAGTGGGTTTCTTGTAGACAGCATGTACATGGGTCTTGTTTTTGTATCCATTCAGCCAGTCTGTGTCTTTTGGTTGGAGCATTTAATCCATTTACATTGAAAGTAATTATTGAGACTGCAAGGAGATCCAACCAGTCCATTCTAAAGATCAGTCCTGGATGTTCTTTGGAAGGAATGATGCTAAAGCTGAAACTCCAATACTTTGGCCACCTCATGCGAAGAGTTGACTCATTGGAAAGGACTCTGATGCTGGGAGGGATTGGGGGTAGGAGGAGAAGGGGATGATAGAGAATGAGATGGCTGGATGGCATCACTGACTCGATGGGCATGAGTTTGAGTGAACTCTAGGAGTTGGTGATGGACAGGGAGGCCTGGAGTGCTGCAATTCATGGGGTCGCAAAGAGTCGGACACGACTGAGTGACTGAACTGAACTGAACTGAAGTTCATGATTATCATTTTCGAATTGTTTGGGGTTGATTTTATAGATCTTTTTTCTTCTGTTGTATTTCTTGACTATATAAGTCCATTTAACATTTGTTGTAAAGCTGGTATGGTGGTACTGAATTCTCTTTACTTTTGCTTGTCTGAAAAGCTTTTTATTTCTCCATCAATTTTGAATGATATCTTTGCTGGGTACAGTAATCTTGGTTGTAGATTTTTCCCTTTCAGCACTTGAAATATATCCTGTCATACTCTTCTGGCTTGCAGAGTTTCTGCTGAAAGATGGGCTGTTAAGCTATGGGGTTCCCCTTGTATGTTACTTGTTTCTTCTCTCTTTCTGCTTTTAATATTCTTTCTTTGTGTTTAGTCTTTCTTGGTTTGATTAGTATGTGTCTTGGAGTGTTTCTCCTTGGGTTTATCCTGTATGAGACTCTTTGTGCCTCTTGGACTTGATTGGCTATTTCCTTTTCCATGTTGGGTAAATTATCAACTATAATCTCTTCAAAAATTTTCTCATACACTTTCTTCCTCTCTCCTTCTTCTGGGACCCCTATAATTTGAATGTTGGTGTGTTTGATATGGTCCCAGAGGTCTCTGAGACTGTCTTCAGCTCTTTCATTCATTTTACTTTATTCTGCTCTTCAGAAGTTATTTAGACCATTTTATCTTCCAGGTCACTGATTCATTCTTCTGCTTCAGATATTCTGCTATTGATTCCTTCTAGATTATTTTTAATTTCAGTAATTGTGTTGTTTGTATGCTTATTCTTTAATTCTTCCAGGTCTTTGTTAATTGATTTTTGCATTTTCTGCATTTTGTTTTCAATGTTTTTAATCATCTTCACTATCGTTATTCTGAATTGTTTTTCAGGTAATTTTCCTATTTCCTCTTCATTTATTTGGACTTTTGTGTTTCTAGTTTGTTCCTTCATTTGTGCAGTATTTCTCTGCCTTTTCATTTTTTTTTTTTAAGTTATTGTGTTTGAGGTCTCCTTTTCACAGGCTTCAAGAAAAGTTGAATACTTTCCTTGAAGAAGGTTGATTTTTTTTCCTTCCTTTTTATTTCCGCCCTCCTGAGGTTGTTCCAGTGGTTTTTGTGAGCTTCATATAGGGTGAGATTTGTGCAGAGTTTTTGTTTGTTTCTTTGCTTTCACTCTGATGGGCAAGGCTGGGTGAGGTGGTACTCCTGTCTGCTGATGATTGAGCTTGTATTTTAGTTTTGTCTGTTGTTTAGATGAGGTGTCCTGCACAGGGTGCTACTGGTGGTTGGGTGATGCTAGGTCTTGAATTCAAGTGATTTCCTTTGTGTGAGTTCTCACTGTTTGGTACTCCCTAGGGTTACTTCTCTGGAGAAGGCAATGGCACCCCACTCCAGTACTCTTGCCTGGAAAATCCCATGGATGGAGGAGCCTGGTAGGCTGCAGTCTCTAGTAGTCTAGGGTCTTGGAGTCAGTGCCCCCACTCAAAAGGCTCAGGGTTTGATCTCTGGTCAGGAACAAAGATTTCACAAGTGGCTTATTATGGCATTAAGGGAGAGTAAAATAAATATCCAAAAACAAGAAACCAGAGATGAACCCCCAGACAAATGGCAGTTACAAAATCAGGCAAATAATAATTAAAATAATGGAATATACACATGTACATATACACCCATGAGCAAAGTAAGAACAGTCCAACAAAAATAAAGTACAGTAGATTGATCCAGTGAACAAAGGAAATTATATTAAAAAATTATATTTACCAGTTAAGAACAAAAGTAACTTAAGCACAAACTGGAAAACAAAACTAAAGCAAGGTGCCAATCAGGAAATAGAGCAATGACAATAAAACAAATATGTTGAGAGGAAAGGAGAGAAAGAAAAGAAAGAAAAAATAGATATACAAAATTAAATAGAGGTAGATAAAGAAAATTTATATATGTCAAAGATTAACTGCAAAGGAAAAGAACAGTAGGAAAAGCAAGCAAAGGAATAAATGTAGGAAAATAATAATAGATTTTAAAAATTAAAATAAAAAAATAGAAAAAAAAAAAAAAAAGGAGGAAAACTCCACAAAACTCCAAAACCCAACATAGAGGCAGAGGTTTTAACAATAAAAATGTGACTGAGGAAAAAGAAAAAAAAAGCTCAAAAGTTTAATTGAATTTCTTAGTGACAATAAAATCTACAACAACAGAGGGGGGAAAGGGAGGAAAAAAAGAAAAAATATCCAAAAGAATCTACAGGAAAACTCAAAAAATAAGAACAATAAATATCTTTCTTGAGTCACTGCTGTCAGAGTTCTTTCCCATGCTGGGAATCACACAGTTCACCTTACCTCCGTAGGACGCCCTCCAACACTGTACTGATCTCTGGACCTGCTGTGGGGGCCGCTCAGATTCTAATCTGGTCCTACTCCTGTGTGTTCTTGCCTCCAATGTCCACAGCTATCAGAGCTAGTGAATTTTCTTTTGTGGGAGCTCTCAATGTCCTTTTATATATTCCATAGACACAGAGTCTGCTTAGTTGATCATGGAGATTTAATCTGCAGCTTGTACAGCTGATGGGAAGGTTTGGGGTCTTCTTCCTTAGCCATACTGCCCCTCAGTTTCAACTATGGTTTTATTTCCACCTCTACATGTGGGTCATCCACTGGGGTTTAGCTCCTGACGCTGCCCTGGAGGGCTTGAATTTGCCCCTGTGAGGGTCAAGTGTGGAAGTAGTACAGCTGCTTGGGTCACAGGGGTTTTGGCAGCACCAGGTACTTGGGGGGTTGGCGGCTAGGGCAGCAGGAAATATAGTGCTCTAGAAAGGTATGGCAACCAGTATTTGCCAATATACTCCAGTATACTTGCCTGGAGAACCCCTTTTCTGACAGAGAAGCCTGGCAGGCCACAGTCTACAGGGTCACAAAGAGTCAGACAGGACTGAAGTGACCCTGAATAAACAAGACTTTCTTTTTTTTTTTTCTCCCTGTGGCAGGTCTACGCCAGTGAGAGTTGAACGTGAAGGTGATGCAGCTGCTTAGCTTGCAGGGACCCTGGCGGTGCTAAGTGTTCAGAGACACAGATTGCCCACTCAGCAGGAGTTAAACCTCTTGTAGCTATGTGATCAGAAGGCTTCTTTGGCCTGTCTTTGCCCATAACTCTGTCCATTCAGGCACTTAGAGGGATCCCTGGCCTGGGGTCCTACTCTGTAATTCAGTGCATCAGGCATTTGAGGGGCCAGCTTCTCTATTGTTAAGCTGTAGATGCTGGCGCGTGCAGAGAGAGAAGCTATGGTAATGGCTCCACCCACTATGTGTGACTCCGCAGTATCGCCTTACTTCCATGACTGCCTGGCTTTCCTTCACAGGCATTTCTCACCACGATCCCCTACCTCACATCCCTTCAATCCATCTCTCCGCAGTCACCAGCAGCTCTCACACTGGGATTTCTCCACAGTCTCTAAACTCCAGCTCCTAGGTGCTGCCCCTTCCAGGAGACCAGCATTCCTGCCCGGCATAGGTATGGCTGTGGCAAGTACTGTCTGATTCTCATTCCATTTAGGCTGCCACAGATCAACTGTTTCACTTTCAGCCTTAAATGTTTCTCCTCTGACTCAGACAATTGCCCTGCTGTGGGGATTAGACCCCTGCTTCACTTCCTACACCCACCAAAGGCAGGTCTAGTTCTACTAACACTGCTGTTTTCCCCCTAGTTCCTTCATCCTACCAAGTTTTGTGTGGTTCTATATATTCTTTTCCACTGGTCAGGTACTCCTGTCCACTCTCAGCTGGTGTTCTGCATGCACTTTTGTGTCTGAAGGTGTATTCCTGATGTATCCGTGGAGAGAGATGTACTCCACATCCACCTACTCCTCTGACATCTTCACTCTACCTCCAGCTTTCTTGAAGAGAAATCTAGTATTCGCCATTCTATTGTTTTCGTATATTTCTTTGCATTATTCATTTAAGAAGGCTTTCTTATCTCTCCCTGCTATGGTCTGAAATTCTACATTCAGTTGGGTATATCTTTCCTTTTCTCCCTTGCTTTTGGCTTCTCTTATTTCCTCAGCTAATTGTAAAGTCTCCTCAGACAACCAGTTTGCCTTCTTGAATTTCTTTTTTAGGGGGGAATGGTTTTGATCACTGCCTTCCACCAATGTTACAAGTTCTGTCCATAGTTCTACAGCCATTTTGTGTATCCAATCTAGTCCCTTGAATCTATTCATAATCTCCACTGTATAATTGTAAGAGATCTGATTTAGGTCATATGTGAATAGCCTAGTGGTTTTCCCTACTAATTTTGCAATAAGGAACTCATAATCTGAGCCACATTTGGCTTCAAGTCTTGTTTTTACTAACTGTATAGAGCTTTTCCATCTTTGGCTGCCAAGAATATAATCAATCTCATTTTTGTATTGACCATCTTGTAATGTCCATATGTAGAGTCATCTTTTGTGTTTTCAAAAAGGGTGTTTGCTATTACCAGTGTATTCTCTTGACAAAACGCTGTTAGCCTTTGCCCTGATATGGTTCATATTCCAAAGCCAAACTTTCCTATTACTCCAGGTATCTCTTGACTTCCTACTTTTGCATTCCCATCCCCTATGATCAAATGTACTTTTTTTTTTTTTTGGTGTTAGTTCTAGGAGGTCTTGTAGGCCTTCTTAAAATTGCTAAGCTTCTTCAGCATTAGTGGTTGGGGCATAGACTTGGATTACTGTGAGGTTCAATGGTTTGCCTTGGAAATGAACCACAATAATTCTGTCATTTTTGAGATTGTACCCAGTTACTGCATTTCAGATTCTTTTGTTGACTATGAGGACTATTCTATTTCTTCTGAGGGATTCTTGCCCATAGTAGTAGATATAACGGTCATCTGAATTAGATTCACCCATTCCCATCCATTTTAGTTCACTGATTCCTAAGATATCAGTGTTCAATTTTTCTATCTCCTGCTTGACCATGTCCAATTTACCTTGATTCATGGACCTAACATTCCAGGTTCGGATGCAATATTGTTCTTTACAGAATTGGACTTTACTTTCAACACCAGACACATCCATAGCTGATCGTCATTCCTGCTTTGGCCCCGGCTCTTTATTCTTACTGGAGCTATTAGTAATTGCCCTCTACTCTTCCCCAGTAGCATGTTGGACACTTTCTGTCCTGTGGGACACAACTTCTGGTGTCATATCTTTTTGCCTTTTCATTGTTTCTGTGGGTTTCTTAAGGCAAGAATGCTGGAGTGAGTTGACATTACTTCCTCCCATGGACCACAATTTATCAGAACTCTCTACTATGGCCCATCCATCTTGGGTGGCCTGCATGGCATAACTCATAGCTTCATTGAGTACACAAGCCCCTTCACCATGACAAGACTGTGATTCATGAAGGGGAAAAATAACCTAGATAACCATCATTGTGTGCTTATTTCCCATGGACAAACATAGTGGGAAATGGAAAGGATACTAAACAGAAAATTAGGACTGCAGTAAGAAGCTGCTGACATTGGTCTGTTTGGATTGTTCAAAAAATACAAGCAAATTGCCTACATTCTATAATTTCTATATTTCTACAGTGAGCCCTGTGGTCAGTGACCTCAAACTACTAACTATTGCAAACATGATATTTTCTTCACTCATTATGTGTTAGCATCTGCTGTTCTCTCTGCTGGTCTTATTTTCATGTGGTAAAATTATAAATATGCTTGAATAGTCACCTTTATTTATATCTCCTAAGGATATTCTTCTTGCCAAGATAGGTTCTCACTGCACTTTGTGTATCTACTACAGAAACTATTACCTCTCACACATTTCTGTTAACAGGTTTATTTTTGGCCCCAGCAACCTTGAATTCTGAACTTCTTGGAACTCAAAGATTGTAATTTTCACATTAAAAAAATTCAATATGATGTAGACCACGGTGCATGCTTGAAAATGAAAACAAACAAACAAACAAAATGACAGAAAAGAAACAACTTGAAGCATGTCAAAGTTACTTTGTGTATATTCATCTAGTGTGATAATACATCAACAAGTCAGACTTGCATGACTTCAGTTGCACAGCAAAAGGCTAAATGAACAATGATTCATAAGTAAGAGAGCAATAAATTCTCTTCATTTTTCAATTTTCACTGCAATTAGAGATTTATAGAGAGCTTTGAAACATTTGAAATTTAAAACTGAAGGCCAAAATATTCCCTTAAGTTAAAAGAAAAGGTTATGGTATCAGGGTAATGTGCCCTCATAAAATGAATTTGGAAGTTTTCCATCCTCTTTACATATCTGGACTAGTTTGAGAAGTATAGGTATTAACTCTTCTTTACATGTTGGTTACAATTCTGTGAAGCCATCTGATCGTGGATTTTTGTTTGCTGACTTTTTTAAATTACAAAGTTAATTTCACTATTAGAAACATAATAAAATTCTTCATTTTTGTCTTTTAACCTTTGTACCAGCTTATGTAAGTGATCTTGAGCCTATATTTGTCTTTCTTAGTGAGACTTTTCCTTTCTAATAGCTTCTTCTTGTTAGAGCCTTTTCTTTTCCATTTAGAGAAAACTCTAACATTTCTTTTTTTTTTTTTAATTGTTTTTTTTTTTTTTTTTAAATTTTATTTTATTTTTAAACTTTACATAATTGTATTAGTTTTGCCAAATATCAAAATGAATCCGCCACAGGTATACATGTGTTCCCCATCCTGAACCCTCCTCCCTCCTCCCTCCCCATATCATCCCTCCGGGTTGTCCCAGTGCACTAGCCCCAAGCATCCAGTATCGTGTAACAAAGACATGCTAAGAGATTTCAATTATAAAAGAAATGCCAATGTCTTTGATGAATATAGATACAAAACTCCTCAGTAATATATTAACAAAGTGAATACAACAATATATAATCATACAACACGTGCAAGTGGGATTTATTTCAGGGATGCAATACTCACAAATAAGGGGTTTCTCTGCTGGTATAGTGGTTAATAATCCACCTTGCAATGCAGGGGACACTGGTTAAACCCTGGTCCAGGAAGATCCCACATGCCGCAGGGCATCTAAGCCCATGTGCTACAACCACTGAGGCAGTGATCTAGAGCCTGTGAACCACAAATACTGAGCCACAACAACTGAAGTCAATTTGTCCTAGAGCCTATACTCTGCAACAAGAGAAATCACCTCAATGAGAAGCCTGCCTACTATAACTAGAGAGTAGCTCATGCTCTCTGTAACTAGAAGAAGCCCATGCACAGTGAGAAATACCCAGACCCATAAATAAATAAATATTTTTAAAAAATATTTGCCATCTATTTGCCATGAAGTGATGGGACCAGATGCCATGATCTTCGTTTTCTGAATATTGAGCTTTAACCAACTTTTTCACTACTCTCCTCTTTCACTTTTATCGAGAGGCTTTTTAGTTCCTCTTCACTTTCTGCCGTAAGGGTGGTGTCATCTGTATATCTCAGGTTATTGATATTTCTCCCAGCAAACTTGACTCCAGTTTGTTCTTCTTCCAGCCCAGTGTTTCTCATGATGTACTCTGCAAATAAGTTAAATAAGCAGGGTGAGAATACACAGCCTTGACATACTCCTTTTCCTATTTAGAACCAGTCTGTTGTTCCATGTCCAGTTCTAACTGTCGCTTCTTGACCTACTTCCTGACCTTGAGGTTTCTCAAGAGGCAGGTCAGGTGGTCTGGTATTCCCATCTCTTTCAGAATTTTCCACAGTTTGTTGTGATCCACACAGTCAAAGGTTTTGGCATAGTCAATAAAGCAGAAATAGATGTTTTTCTGGATCTCTCTTCCTTTTTCAATGATCCAGCAGATGTTGGCAATTTGATCTCTGGTTCCTCTGCCTTTTCTAAAACCAGCTTGAACATCTGGAAGTTCACGGTTCATATATTGCTGAAGCCTGGCTTGGAGAATTTTAAGCATTACTTTACTAGCGTGTGAGATGAGTGCAATTGTGCGGTAGTTTGACCATTCTTTGGCATTGCCTTTCTTTGGGACTGGAATGAAAACTGACCTTTTCCAGTCCTGTGGTCACTGCTGAGTTTTCCAAATTTGCTGGCATATTGAGTGCAGCACTTTCTCAGCATCATCTTTCAGGATTTGAAATAGCTCAACTGGAATTCCATCACCTTCACTAGCTTTGTTCACAGTGATGCTTTCTAAGGCCCACTTGACTTCACATTCCAGGATGTCTGGATCTAGGTGAGTGATCACACCATCGTGATTATCTTGGTTGTGAAGATCTTTTTTGTACAGTTCTTCTGTGTATTCTTGCCATCTCTTCTTAATAGCTTCTGCTTCTGTTAGGTCCATACCACTTCTGTCCTTTATCGAGCCCATCTTTTCATGAAATGTTTAAAAACTTTAAACAAATATTTTGAAACTAATAAATTCAGTAAATTTCCAAGATATAAGGTTAACATACAGAAATCTGTTTCTTTTCTATACACTAACAGTGAACTATCAGAAAGAGAAAATTTAAAAATGACAATCTCATTTAAAGTTTCATCAAAAAGAATAAAATACCTAGGAATAAATTTAACCAGGAAAGTGAAACACTTATACTCTTAAAAAATATAAAAGGTCAATGAAGAAAATTGAAGGAAATTGAAGATGGTGCAAAGAAATTGAAAGGTATTTCATGTTATTAATATTATTAAAATATCCATGCTACTCAAGAAATCTACACATTTAAAGAAATACTTGTCAAAATACCATATTTCTTTCATAGAACTAGAATTCAATGGATATGAATTTGAGCAAACTCAGTAAAATAGTGGAGGACAGATGAGCCTGGTGTGCTACAGTCCACGGGGTTGCAAAGAGTCAAACATGACTTAATAACTGAACAACAACAATAAAAGTCAAAAAATAACAAATGTTGATGAGGATGTGGAGAAAGGGAAACCCTAGTACACTGTTGTGGAATTCTAAAGTGGTGCAGCTACAAGGGAAAACAGTACGGAGGTATCTCAGGAAACTACAATTAAAACCATCATATTATCTAGAATTTCCACTGCTAGGTATACATCTGGAGAAAATGAAAACACTAACTCAAAAAATATATGCATCCCAATGTTCATAGCAAAATTATTACAATAGCCAAAATGTGGAAGCAACCTGTGTCTATCAACCAAGATGTGGAAGCAACCTGTGTCCTGTATGTGTTCATTGGAATACTACTCTGCCATTAGAAAATGAAATTCTGCCTTTTGCAACAATGTGAATGGGCCTAGGGAATATTGTGCTTAGTGAAATCAGTCAGAAACAAACACTGTATGATATTACTTATACATGAAATCTAAAAAATAAAATAAAGAAATATATACAACAAAACAGAAATAAATCCACAGATGTAGAAAACAAACTGATAGTCATCAATGGGGAAAGGGAATGGGGAGGGAGAGATAGGTATACAGAATTAAAAAATACAAACTCCTATGTATAACATAAATGAGCAATATGTATATTTTGTATAGCATATGGAAATAGAGTCATTATTTTTTTATAATTTTAAACATAGTATAAATCTATAAAAGTATTGAATCACCATGCTGTACACCTAAAACTAATATATACTATACTTCAGTATAAACAATTTTAAAAAATAAACAAGGTAAGAATAATCTTCTCCATTTTAAACTTCCACTTAATACCTCAGCAAGTCGTTGAAAATAAGGCCTCTCGAAAGTTTCTAAAATATGATTGTGCTCTACTTTAAATAAACCCAATAATGACAGTCTAGAGAAAAGAACACACACTCATCCCTTACAAACTGATGGTTAACAAATAATTTATCGTAAAATATCTTCACACAGTAAATTCCACTCATCACTCTAAAATGTGGTTTTATTTATGAAAATATAATTTGACCACAATTTATCCAGAATCTGCTAATTACACAGTGTTAGAGATACCTGCCCAACCAACCAATTTCACATAGAAATTGAAATACTGGCTTCTGTCCAGCATATCACTATGCACTCAAACCTGCTCCAGACTTTTTAATTATGTTTACCACAAGCTTCAGTGAAGCCAAGTTATAGGGGGAAATATGCTATTTTTTAAGAAGATTGATTACTGTATTAAAAGTCTTTTGAGAAAATATTAAGATTTTATGTGTGGTTTGGCAAAATAACTCTTTGAAGTTATTCATGTAATGCTCAAATCAAAATCATTTTAGGTGATTTCTCTAAGGAAGCAGCAAAAACACATAGTAAAAACAGAAAGGTTAGAAGTTCAGTCTTCAAAAATTCTAAGACTGGCTGCTGCTAATTTGCATTTACTGACTTTACACTACCATGTTACTATCTTCTTGGTTTGCATGGGATGAATTTAAGCCTTCAAAATTAGAAAATATTGTATTATATGTATATTACATATGTTATATATATTAATATTAGAGAGAGGGAAAACTAGACACAGTTGAAAAGAAATGAAACAAAAAGGAGGTAGAAATATGCTGGTAGAGACAGAGTGAAAGAGTGAGAAAGAATGAGACAGTACATAATAAATTGTGTTTACATGGACCATAGCCCATATACATACATACATACACACATACATAGATTATCTATTAGTTTTTCATTGTTATAATGAGAAGCATCACAAAATCAGCAGCCTAAAATACATGTAGATAGATATTATATGTATGTATACTATGTACATATATAAAACATATTTTACCTTTTGGTAGTTTAGAAGTTTAACATGGTGTCACCAGGCTAAAATCAAGGTGTTGACAGGGCTGGATCTCTTATGGAGACTCTGTTTTCTTATGCATGTTTTGGCATTCATCTATTTATTCTGGATTTCTTGCTGGTTGTCTGTTAAAAGCTGTCTCTAGCATCTTACAGGCCACCCATATTCCTCAGTTTGTGGCCTTCTTCATCTTCAAAGGTAGCAACTGAAAGCTGATTTCCTCCAATGCCTAGTATGGCCCTCTCCTCTTCTGTTTTAAAATGTTAATGAGATTACACCAGAAGAGTTAAAGAGTTTCCTGATGAAAGTGAAAGAGGAGAGTGAAAAAGTTGGCTTAAAACTCAACATTCAGAAAACTAAGATCATGACATCTGGTCCCATCACTTCATGGCAAATAGATGGGGAAACAGTGGAAACAGTGACAGACTTTATTTCTTTGGGCTCCAAAATCACTGCAGATGGTGACTGCAGCCATGAAATTAAAAGACACTTGCTCCTTGAAAGAAAAGCTATGACCAACCTAGATAACATAATAAAAAGCAGAGACTTTACTTTGCCAACAAAGATCCATCTAGTCAAAGCTATGGTTTTTCCAGTAGTCATCTTTGGACATGAGAGTTGGACTATAAAGAAGGTTGAGTGCCAAAGAATTGATGCTTTTGAACTGTGGTGTTGGCGAAGACTCTTGAGAGTCCCCTGTATTGCAGATCAAACCAGTCAATGCTAAAGGAAATAAACCCAGAATATTTATTGGAAGGACTGATGCTGAAGCTGAAACTCCAATTCTTTGGCCACCTGATGAGAAGAACTGCCTCATTTGAAAAGACCCTGATGCTGGGAAAGATTGAAGGCAGGAGGAGAAGCAGAAGACAGAGGATGAGATGGTTGGATGGTATCACCAACTCAATGGACATGAGTTTGAGCAAGCTCTGACAGTTGGTGATGGACAGGGAAGCCTGCCATGCTGCAGTCCATGGGGTTGTAAAGAATCGGACATGACAGAGAGACTGAATTGAACTGAACTGAGATTATACTGTACTTATCCATATAATTCAGAATAATATTCCATTTTGGGGTGTACTAATTAACATATTTAATTTCGTCTACAAAGTTTCATCTGCAAAGTTTCTGTTGCATGTAGTGTTAACGTGTTTTTAAGTTTAGGATATAAGGGCGTGGGCATCTATGAGGGCCATTATTCTGCCTAATGAAATTTATTTTGATAGGTTTATTTGCTGTCATCTATGTGTGCATTCTTGCCACTTCTTCTTAATATCTTCTGCTTCTGTTAAGCACATACCATTTCTGTCCTTTATTGAGCCCATTTTTCCATGAAATGTTCCCTTGGTATCTCTAATTTTCTTGAAGAGATCTAACCTTTTCCATTCTGTTGTTTTCCTCTATTTCTTTGCATTAATCGCTGAGGAAGGCTTTCTTATTTCTCCTTGCTATTCTTTGAAACTTTGCATTCAAATGGGTATATCTTTCCATTTCTCCTTTGCTTTTCGCTTCTCTTCTTTCAACAGTTATTTGTAAGGCCTCCTCAGACAGCCATTTTGCTTTTTTGCATTTTGTTTTCTTGGGGATGGTCTTGATACCTGTCTCCTGTACAATGTCACAGACCCCTGTCCATAGTTCATCAGGCACTCTGTCTATCAGATCTAGTCCCTTAAATCTATTTCTCCCTTCCACTATATAATCATAAGGGATTTGATTTAGGTCATACCTGAATGGTCTGGAGTTTTCCTCCACTTTCTTCAATTTAACTATGAATTTGACAATAAGGAGTTCATGATCTGAGCCACAATCAGCTCCCAGTCTTGTTTTCACTGACTGTATAGAGCTTCTCCATCTTTGGCTGCAAAATATAATCAATCTGATTTCAGTGTTGACCATCTGGTGATGTCTATGTGTAGAGTCTTCTCTTGTGTTGTTGGAAGAGGGTGTTTGCTATGATGAGTGCGTTCTCTTGGCAAAACTCTACTAGCCTTTGCCCTGCTTCATTCCGTATTCCAAGGCCAAATTTGCCTGTTATTCCAGGTGTTTCTTGACTTCCTACTTTTGCATTCCATTTCCCTATAATGAAAAGGACATCTTTTTTGGGTGTTAGTTCTAAAATTCTTGTAGGTCTTCATAGAAGCATTCAACTTCAGCTTCTTCAGCATTACCGGTCAGGGCATAGACTTGGGTTACCATGATATTGAATGGTTTGCCTTGGAAACAAACAGAAATCATTCTTTCATTTTTGAGATTGCATACAAGTGCTGCATTTCATACTCTTTTGTTGACCATGATGACTACTCCATTTCTTCTAAAGGATTCCTGCCCACAGTAGTAGATATAATGGTCATCTGAGTTAATTGACCCATTCTAGTCCCTCTTAGTTCGCTGATTCGTAGAATATTGATGTTCACTCTTACCATCTCCTGTTTGACCACTTCCAATTTCCTAGATTCATGGGCCTAACATTCCAGGTTCCTATGCAATATTGCTCCTTAGAGTATCAGACCTTGTTTCCATCACCAGTCACATCAACAACTGGGTGTTGTTTTTGCTTTGGCTCCACCCCTTCATTCTTTCTGGTGTTATTTCTTCACTAATCTCCAGTAGTATATTGGGCACCTACCAACTTGGGGAATTCCTCTTTCAGTGTCCTATCTTTTTGCCTTTTCAAACTTTTCATGGGGTTCTCAAGGAAAGAATACTGAAGTGGTTTGCCATTTCCTTCTCCAGGGGACCACATTCCGTCAGGCCTCTCCACCACGACCCAGCCATCTTGGGTGGCCTCACACGGTATGGCTTAGTTTCACTGAGTTAGACACAGCTGTGGTCCATGTGATCAGATTGGCTAGTTGTCTGCGATTGTAGTTTCAGTCTGACTGCCCTCTGATCTCCTCTCTCAGTGCCTACCATCTTACTTGGGTTTCTCTTTCCTTGGATGTGGGGTCTCTCTTCAAGGCTGTTCCAGCAAAGCACAGCCACTGCTCCTTACCTCTGATGTGGGTTAGCTCCTCTTGGCCACCACCCCTGACCTGGGGCACAGCTGTGATCACTCACCTAGAGCCAGACATCCTGGAATGTGAAGTCAAGTGGGCCTTAGGAAGCATCACTACGAAAAAAGCTAATGGAGGTGATGGAATTCCAGTTGGGCTATTTCAAATCCTGAAGATGACACTGTGAAAGTACTGCACTCAATATGTCAACAAATTTGGAAAACTCAGCAGTGGCCACAGGACTGGAAAAGGTCAGTTTTCATTCCAATCCCAAAGAAAGGCAATGCCAAAGAATGCTCATACTACCGCACAATTGCAATCATCTCTCACACTAGTAAAGTAATGCTTAAAATTCTCCAAGCCAGGCTTCAGCAGTATGTGAACTGTGAACTTCCGGATGTCCAAGCTGGCTTTAGAAAAGGCAGAGGAACCAGAGATCAAATTGCCAACATCCACTGGATCATTGAAAAAGCAAGAGAATTCCAGAAAAACATCTATTTTTGCTTTATTGAATATTCCAAATCCTTTGACTGTGTGGGTCACAATAAACTGTGGAAAATTCTGAAAGAGATGGGAATAGGAGACCACCTGACCTGCCTTTTGAGAAACCTGTATGCAGGTCAGGAAGCAATAGTTAGAACTGGACATGGAACAATAGACTGGCTCCAAATAGGAAAAGGAGTATATCAAGGCTGTATATTGTCACCCTGCTTATTTAACTTATATTCAGAGTACATCATGAGAAATGCTTGGCTGTAGGAAGCACAAGCTGGAATCAAGATTGCCAAGAGAAATATCAGTAACCTCAGATATGCAGATGACACCACCCTTATGGCAAGAAGAACTAAAGTCCCTCTTGATGAAAGTGAAAGAGGAGAGTGAACAAGTTGGCTTAAAGCTCAACATTCAGAAAACTAAGATCACGGCATCCAGTCCCATCACTTCATATCAAATAGATGGGCAAACAGTGGAAACAATGGCTGACTTTATTTTTCTGGGCTCCAAAAATGACTGCAGATGGTGATTGCAGCCATGAAATTAAAAGATGCTTACTCCTTGGTAGTAAAGTTATGACCAATCTAGACAGCATATTCAAAAGCAGAGACATTACTTTGCCAACAAAGGTCCATCTAGTCAAGCTATGGTTTTTCCAGTGGTCATGTATGGATATGAGAGTTGGACTATAAAGAAAGCTGAATGCAGAAGAATTGATGCTTTTGAACTGTGGTGTTGGAGAAGACTCTTGAGAGTCCCTTGGACTGCAAGGAGATCCAGCCATTCCATCCTAAAGGAGATCGGTTCTGGATGTTGTTTGGAAGGACTGATGTTGAGGCTGAAACTCCAATACTTTGGCCATCTGATGCAAAGATCTGACTCATTTGAAAAAACCCTGATGCTGGGAAAGATTGAAGGCAGGAGGAGAAGGGGACACCAGAGGATGAGACTGTTGGATGGCATCACCGACTTGATGGACATGGGTTTGGGTAGACTCCAAGAGTTGGTGATGGACAGGGAAGCCTGGCATGCTGCAGTTCATGGGGTCCCAAAGAGTTGGACATGAGCAACTGACCTGAACTGAATGTGTGCATTATATATTGATCTAGTTTTTCATTCACCTAGATGGGCCTTGCTACTCAGCATCTAATAATGAAAGTTTAATGCAAAGTATATAACTGGAAGAAACACAAGCTGGAATCAAGATTGCCGGGAGAAATATCAATAACCTCAAATATGAAGATGACACCACCCTTATGGCAGAAAGTGAAGAGGAACTAAAAAGCCTCTTGATGAAAGTGAAAGTGGAGAGTGAAGAAGTTGGCTTAAAGCTCAACATTCAGAAAACAAAGATCATGGCATCCGGTCCCATCACTTCATGGGAAATAGATGGGGAAACAGTGGAAACAGTTTCAGACTTTATTTTTTTGGGCTCCAAAATCACTGCAGATGGTGACTGCAGCCATGAAATTAAAAGACACTTGATCCTTGGAAGGAAAGTTATGATCAACCTAGGTAGCATATTCAAAAGCAGAGACATTATTTTGCCGACAAAGGTCCGTCTAGTCAAGGCTATGGTTTTTCCTGTGGTCATGTATGGATGTGAGAGTTGGACTGTGAAGAAGGCTGAGTGCCAAAGAATTGATGCTTTTGAACTGTGGTGTTGGAGAAGACTCTTGAGAGTCCCTTGGACTGCAAGGAGATCCAACCAGTCCATTCTGAAGGAGATCAGCCCTGGGATTTCTTTGGAAGGAATGATGCTGAAGCTGAAACTCCAGTACTTTGGCCACCTCATGCGAAGAGTTGACTCATTGGAAAAGACTCTGATGCTGGGAGGGATTGGGGGCAAGAGGAGAAGGTGATGACAGAAGATGAGATGGGTGGATGGCATCACTGACTCGATGGACGTGAGTCTGAGTGAACTCCGGGAGTTGGTGATGGACAGGGAGGCCTGGCATGCTGCTATTCATGGGGTCGCAAAGAGTCGGACACGACTGAGCGACTGATGTGGTCTGATCTGATATAACTTCACAATTGTTTCAAGGGTAAAAATCATCAAAGGTCTTAGGGTAATCTGACCATCAAAGGAAATAATGATAGCAAATCATAATACATAGCACAAGATGAGAATCTATGAGTCTATATAAAAATTAATAAACAAATAAATGAAAGCACCCTTCCTTTGTGGCGTGTGCATGCTCAGTTGTGTCTGACTCTTTGTGACCTCACGCACCAGGGCACAAGGCTCCTCTGTCCATGGTATTTTCCAGGAAAGAATACTGGAATGGGTTGTTATTTCTTACTTCAGAGGATATTCCTGACACATGGATAGATCCTGAATCTCTTTCTAGGCAGATTCTTTACCTCTGAGTAAAGCCCACCCTTCCTTTGAGTAGAATGCCAAGTAACACATGCAAAAGGTATTAGTAATATAGGGAGTCAACATGTGAGAATCAAGTTAGTAGCCATAGTTTCAGGGAAATACCATCAGATGGTGCTAAACCTATCGAGTGATCAACAATAGGATATCATATAGCCTCAAATATCTTCCCTCAAGACATTTATTAACTACAAAGGGGAAAGACTAACTTTCATATAGAGAAACCTGCCAGTCATCACCTTAAGCAAATGAAAATTATCCACCAATTTTGAGAAAGGTGCAACTTATGCCTCCAGAGGTGATGCTCTAAGAAGAACACAATATTCTGTCTGTGAAATTCTTTCCCACAAATCATAACATAAATTTATAAGTAAGCAATGTTTTTGTTCAGTAGCTAAATGGAGTCTGACTATTTGTGACACCATGGATTGCAGCATGCCAAGCTTCCCTGTCCTTCACTATCTCCCAGAGTTTGCTCAAATTCACATCCATTGAGTTGATGATGCAATCTAACCATTGCATCCTCTGCCACCCTTTTTCTTTTTGCCCTCAATCTTTCCCAGCATCAGGGTCTTTTCAATGAGTCAGCTCTTTGCATCTGATGGCCAAAGTATTGGAGCTTCAGTTTTAGAATCAGTCCTTCTGATGAATATTCAGGGTTGAATTCCTTTGGCTCAACCGGTTTGATCTCTTTGTTGTCCAAGGGATTCTCAAGAGTCTTCTCCAGCACCAAAATTCGAAAGCATGACATGAGTAAGCAATAAACAGATACAGATTGGGAGACAAAACCAATGAAAGGTCCATGCTCCTCAGGAATTCCACGGTGATTAAAAAAAAATAGATAGCAGAACTACTCCAGATTAAAAGAAAAGGAAGAGACAAAGCCAACAAGCTTTCCTGGATTGCATTCTGAATAAGAAAAACTCACTTATTTTGCAATAAAGGAAATTATTGAAACAATTACTAAAACTTAAGGTATGTATTTTAAAGACTACTATTATATTAATGGTTATTTCTTTATTTTGATAATTGTACTGTAGTTGTATAAAATAATATCTTTGTTTTAGGAAAAATACTCATATATTTAGAAGTAAGTACATATTATGTATTACTCTCAAATTATTCAGAAAAAAATAATATACATGTGTACAGAGAAATAAAATTGTAAAGCAAATGTTACAAAATATTAAAATTGAATCAGACAAAAGACAATATTGAAAATGCTTTCTAAGATTTCAAGGTTTTGAATTATTTCAAAATAAAAACTAAAAAATAAATCATTAAAGAAGTTGATTGTTATTTTCACTATACAAATTACAATTTGATGTAGGTACCATTTGGTGGCACTAGTGGTAAAGAGTTTAAGTATTAATACAGAATATATACATTTAATATCATATATCTAGGAATGTTTTTAAGGGAAGATGAACAATAGGATCTATATGGTAGCAAAAGAAGCTGATACACTCTGAGCAGAAAGAGCAGAGTGAGAGTTGTAAATCTGCTCCTGAGTTGGAGCAGAAATCAATGTTTATCAACTAACAATCACTTCTAAGTTTACAATTTAAAGAAAGTAGGAGCTGCCAACACAAAGTGTAAATGATCGAGCAAGATGCCAGAGTAAGGGGACATGGAGCTCTCCTTATGCCTGTGAACATATCAAAAATACATCAACAAATGGAAAAATTCTCACTGAAAACTAATTGGAAACTAGCAGAAGGACTTTTGTACAATCAAAACTATAAGAAAGATATATGTGTAATTATGTAGGAAGCAAAGAAAAGCAATTGGGTTGGAACCTGTGCCCCTGAGATGGGGCTAAGGGGAAAAGGGACAGTTGCCTTGAGGAGTGAGCTGTGAGCACCACAGATTAGGCATTCTAGTCTTGGGGTCCACATGGGGTTGATGACCCCCCTCATTGCAGGACTGCTGGGACTAGCAGAAGGCAGTGGGAAGCTTGGACTAGGCTCATGAGGAGTGCATGCCCACTGGCTTGCCCCTAAGGAAGAATGGAGAGAGGTCTGCTTCAGTGGCTGCCAGATTTCCCACTACTGCCTCAGTATGCCTTCCAGCCTGAGCTGAACAAACATTCCAGCCCCATTCACTGTATGTCACAGTGCACCACTGGATATGGAGCACTGGATACTACGCAGACAGAGACAGAGGTGACCTGGTCCTGGGACACAGCCTGGGTGGGAAGGTAGGGGTCAATGTTGGTACCTATTCAAACAGTGCCTCAGAAGGAGCCCAGATCCCTAGGCAACCAATTCATCACAGCTCAACCCTAAGATCCCAAGAGTCCACATGAGCCCTGATTACCCTGCTGTATGCTTTGCCATAAGAAGTGTCATGATCTGATAGGCTAAGAGGAACAAAGGACATTTACACTCAAGGCTGCAACTGAAAAGAGTGAGGAAAACAATTGCAGACAATGGCACAGGCAGCACATTAGAGACAGATCAAAACTATCTGTGGTCAACACAAGCCAAGAGTCAACATGAGGTCCACTTGCTTCAGCATTCACCTCTTCTAGGGCAAGCGTCCCAGTGCAGGGAGAGAGGAAAAATACACACTTAGAGGGAACAGAACCATCCTGAGCCTGACTCTTAGGGATTCTGCTCCAGCAATTTAGAATCAGACCCTGCCCTCCTCCCCTCCCCCAGGGGAATGGCGGCCACTAGGCAGGGGAGGGTTTGCCTCACACCAGACTCCAGTTCTAGCTGTCCCATTTTACCCCCAACAGGGGTGATAGCTGCCAGAACACTGTGTGGAAAGGTGTGACTGGCATCTCCACCCAATTCAGCTCTCCCACCAAAGGCACTGGGTACATGCAGTCTGTATAGACAAACTCCCACATAAGGTCACCATTTCAAGACCTTGGGAGTTCAACCGTTTTACCTAAATTCATAGAGGCAAAGAGTGTTAAGCAAAATTAAAGGCAGGGAAACTGCTAGCAATTGAAAGAACAAGGAAAACCCTGAAAAAAAAGAAAAGAAACAGAAATAAACAATTGGCCATATAAAGAATCCAAAGCATCACTAAAAATGTTAACTGAATAAGGAAAAAGAATAGACATACACAATGAAAATTTTAACAATAAACAAGAAAATATTAAAAATACGCAGAAATGAAGAATTCAGTAGGTGAATTAAGAAACACACACACACACACTAGAAAGGATGGATAGCAGGCTAAGTGACACAGAAGAATGAATAAGTGATCTGGCATTAAATAATGGAAATCACCCAATCAGAAGAACAAATTTTAAAAAGAAAGGAATATAGCTTAAGAGACCTCTGGGATAACATTATGCATATTAACATTTGAATTATAGAGATCCCAGAAGGAGAAGAGTGAGAGAAGGGAATCAAAAATATATTTAAATAAATTATGATTGAAAAGTCCCAAAATCTGTAAAAGGAAACAGATATAAAGGTATAGGAAGCAGATAGATCAAACAGATATCACAGTTAAAACAGGAAAAGTTAAAAATAGAGAATTCTAAAGGCAGCAAGAAAAAAACAGAGTCATATACAAGGGAATCCCCATAAGGAATCAGAATCTTTGGAAGCCAGAGTGAGTGGCATGATATATTAAAAGTACTGGGAAAAAAAAAAGAAGAACCTCTGCAACCTACTATACTCTATCAGCAGGACTACCATTTAGAACAGAAGGAGAGATCAAGAACTTCTCAGACAAGCAAAAGCTAAAAGAGCTCTTTGATATTAAACCTACTATAAAAGAAATGTTAAAGGGTCTTCCCTAAGTGGAAAAGAAAAGTAAAAGCCATAGAAAAGGAAAAAATTCCACTAGTAAAGGCAAATATATAGTCCAAAGGCTAAGGATCAGCTACTTAAACTATTACAAAAAATAAAAGACAAAAAAATTATAAAAGCAATTATCATAGTAGACAAGGGCTAAACATGAAGTTTAAAAAATGAAGTCAAAAACAAAAATGTGGAAGAGGGGAGTAAAAAAATTTGAGTTTTTAGAATGTATTTGAACTTACATCAGTTTAAAATAAGAAGATATAATTATATAAACATGTATGAACCCCATGGTATTTAGAAGTAAAAAACCTATTAATACAATGGATACACAAAAATAGAGAGGAAGAAACATGTCTATTACTAAGCTGGGCATACACACCAAGGAAGTCAGAATTGAAAGAGATACGTGTACCCCAATGTTCATCGCAGCACTGTTTATAATAGCCAGGACATGCAAGCAACCTAGATGTCCATCAGCAGACAAATGGATAAGAAAGCTCTGGTACACATACACAATGGAATATTACTCAGCCATTAAAAAGAATGCATTTGAATCAGTTCTAATGAGGTGGATGAAACTGGAACCTATTATACAGAGTGAAGTAGGCCAGAAAGAAAAACACCAATACAGTATACTAACACATATATATGGAATTAGAAAGATGGTAACGATAACCCTGTATGCGAGACAGCAAAAGAGACACAGATGTATAGAACAGTCTTTTGGACTCTGTGGGAGAGGGCAAGGGTGGGATGATTTGGGAGAATGGCATTGAAACATGTATAATATCACATGTGAAACAAATCGCCAGTCCAGGTTTGATACACGATACAGCATGCTCAGGGCTGGTACACTGGGATGACCCAGAGGGATGGTAGGGGAAGGGAGGTGGGAGGGGGGTTCAGGATGGGGAACACATGTGCACTCATGGCAGATTCATGTTGATGTATGTATGGCAAATCCAGTACAATATTGTAAAGTAATTAGCCTCCAATTAAAATAAATAAATTTATATTAAAAAAAAAGAAAATCATCAAACCAAAAGGGAATTAATTAATAAAAGGCCATGACAAGAGAAGAACTACAAAAATTACCGGAAAACAAATAAAATTGCAGTAAGTACCTACCTAGAAACAATTACTTTAAATGTTAATGTGTCTATGTACCAAATGCACTAACCAAAAGACACAGGGTGACTGACTGGATTTAAAAAAAATTCTAAATGCTGCCTACAAGGCACATGAATACACATGTGTATGTGTGCTTAGTTGTGTCTGATTCTTTGTGACCCCATGGACTATAATCCACTAGGTTCCTCTGTCCACGGGATTTTCCAAGCAAAAGTACTGGAGTGGGTTGCCATTTCCTTCTCCATGGGATCTCCCTGACCCAGCAATCAAACCTGGATCTCCTGCATTGGCAGGCAGATTCTTTACCACTGAGCCACCTAGGAAGCCCACAAGACCCACACTTTAAAGCTAAAAACACACACAGAATGAAAATGAGATGGATTAAATATAAATATGTTCTAAAAATTTCTTTCCCCATTTCCTTCTCTTTGTCCATAGATAAAAATAACTAAAATAGAATGGGCACTGGGGGTTTATTAAATCATTTTGTGTATCCCTCAAGAAGAAACTGAGGATGTTGAGGTGGAGCAACCAGAACTCATGCATTGTTGGTTCAAGAAAGTAAATTAATACAATCATTTTGGAAAATGTTTGGCAGTTTCTAGTAAGTTATCGGAGAAGGCGATGGCAACCCACTCCAGTACTCTTGCCTGGAAAATCCCATGGTTAGAGGAGCCTGTTAGGCTTCAGTCCATGGGGTCTCTAAGATTGGACACGACTGAGTGACTTCACTTTCACTTTTCGTTTTTCATGCATTGGAGAAGGAAATGGCAACCCACTCAAGTGTTCTTGCCTGGAGAATCCCAGGGACGGCAGAGCCTGGTGGGCTGCCGTCTATGGGTTCGCACAGAGTCAAACACGACTGAAGTGACTTAGCAGTAGCAGTAGCAGCAGCAGTAAGTTATATATACACTTAATTTATGAATTAGTTATTGCACTCCTAAACACTTATCCCAGAGAAATGAGTGAGTATGTTCTACAGTCTGACTTGTACATACATGAATACTTATAGCATCACTATTTATGAGACTTCCAAACTCGAAAAAATGTCCAGGAACAGGAAAATACATCAACTAATTATGATATATTCACATAGTGAAATATGAATGGTCAACAAAGGATGACCAACAAATGAATACATGCAGTGACATAGAGCAATCTCACAAATATTACCCTGAGCCAAAAAAGTAAAGAAAAGAAAAAAAGTATCACATGAAGCTCAAGGGGAAAAAAAAATCATTTTGATACAATTTTAGAACTGATTAACTTTGAAGGGAAGGTAAACATATTGATCAAAAAGAGCACAACAGAATTTCCAGAGGTCATGGAAATGTTCCTTATGATATGGGTGAAAGAGATGCACATGTGTCAAAAAAAAACCTGCATGTTTAAGATTTATTCATTTTACTGAATGTAAAATTAAATGTCAATATAGTTCTGTTGGCATTAATAAAAACCTGTGGATATCTAGCCTGTGGATGTTCTTCACCCTTTAGACTCATGTGTCTTCATGACACTTAGCAAACAAAGGCTGTAATCTCTTCACACACGTACTTGCCTAGTAAAATAAAGAAATGCTACATTTACAGTAAGTTTCCATTGGGAAACTGTAACTATTATTTCTTAAAGAGGAATCAGCATATGGGCTAACTGAACAACTCCACTGCAATGTAACTCAATCATATGCCTTGTTGGAAGAAAGATTTTAAAGAGCTATGGCTCTTCTCAAAACTGAGAATACAAATCTCCAAGCTCCTTTTAAATATCATCTGACAAGCATAGTAATGGGCTGTATGAGTCCCCAGATCAAGTGTCCACAAGATGGGTTTCTTAAAAAGGTAGTAAATACAGGCGCTCTTACTGAAGTATTTGCCTAGAGATATTTCTGTTCCTGAGAATGAAATGCAAATTTGTTTCCAGTAGTCTGCTGTGGGATACTGGTTTTTAATGGTTTTACTTCAAAACCTGATGAAAATTGGGAGTGAGTTCATCTCTTTTTATAAGGTTCATTGGTGAGGTTTCCAACATGATCTAATCTTGCCCTGGAAAATGAACTGAAAGGAGTTGACTGGTTGTTAGGAATGAGTTCAGTGGCCCCACTTTACAGCTATCCAAGCGGATGTCTTCATGGAATTCTCAAGGTTGCTCCTGTCCCAGCTGGGTTCAGGGACCTCCCTGTGACTTCAGAGGGACTTCCCAGAGCAGAACAGGGAAGAAGCATATCCAAGACCTTTCAGAGTGTAAGTGTGCTTCTCCTTCCATTAGCTACTCCTATTTTCAGATCTGTATAATTCAACTTCCCAAATTAAAATCAGGTTAAAAACCAATAACCTCTGCTCACTCTCAGACACAATCTATTATGCCTGAATTTAAACACCAACACATCTGTTTTCCTCCATTGAAATGACATAGGTAGATTGTACTAATATTAAACCTTTCCAAAGCACACTTGAATGGAGTGAAAAGCTACCATACTAACATAACAAAATTAACAAAATTCCACCATTAAATATATTTGCTTTAGCTAGTTAATGCCTACCTTCTTCATAAAATGAGATGAAATACATGTTTCAATGCCTACTTTCTTCGTGAAATTAGATGAAATATATTTTTAATAGTCCTGACCTCCAAAAAGTTAAGACGTCATTAGGACAAATAATATACACATATTAAACCACAATGACAACAGAAACCTGATACATGTTTATAAACAAAAAATTAAAAAGCAAAACAGTTTACAAATGGAGGCATAATAAGTTCCATAGAATTTATTGAAAAAAGTCTCATGGAAGAAGGCCAGGTTTTGTGCTGGACTCCGACAGAGTAAAAGAACTTTCACTTTTGATTATCAAGCCAGTTTCTCAGAGAAAAATATACTTGAAGTTTTAAGTGGGGGACAACTTGCTGTCCAATTCTGAGGACATTCACAACGTCTGAATACCTTTCTGGGCGTCAAAACGAAGAAGGTGCTACTGGCATTCAATGGGCCAAGGAAGATGCTAAACACATAATACTGCCCAGGACAGCCCTCTTCAATCCTGCACCACCTTTGTCCCCCAAATTTTCAGGTTCAAATTATTATTAGTTAAAAGGTACTATTTAGGATTATTCAGAATTTCCACATCCATAATTGAGGCTAAACTGCCTTTTATATCTATGTGTTCCATGGACCTCAAGAGATAGAGAAGACCAAAATAGTATTTGAGTATTTTCAAGAGAAGTTTTAAACACAGTTTTAAAAGGAAGCACAAATCTTAAAACCTTCTCTTAAATTACCCTTCCCTTTTATTCCCCCTCCAACTTGATGGAGATATAATTAACATACAACATTGTGTAAATTTAAAGTGTACATCATTTGATATATGTATTGCAAAATGGTTATTACAATAAGAATAGTTAACATATCCATCCTAAAGGAAATCAGTCCTGAATATTCATTGGAAGTACTGATGCTTGAAGCTGAAACTCCAATACTTTGGCCACCTGATGTGAAGAATTGACTCATTTGAAAAGACTCTGATACTGGGAAAGATTAAAGGTAGGAAGAGAAGGGGATGACAGAGGATGAGATGGTTGGATGGCATCACCGACTCAATGGACATGGGTTTGGGTGAACTCCGGGAGTTGGTGATGGAGAGGGAAGCCTGACATGTTGCAGTCCACAGGGTCACAAGAGTTGGACATGACTGAGCAACTGAACAGAACTGAACATATCCATCATCCCACTTAGTTACCTTTTTATGTATGTCTATAGTAAGAAAACCCTGATGCTGGGAAAGATTGACGGCAGGAGAAGAAGGGGGCAACAGAGGATGAGAAGGTTGAATGGCATCACGACTTAATGGACATGAATTTGAACAACATCTGAGAGATAGTGAGGACAGGGAAGCCTGCTGTGCTGCAGTCCATGGTGTCACAAAGAGTTGGATTCGACTTGGTGACTGAACAGCAAAAGGTAAGAAGTTTTTAGATAGACTCCTTAAGCAACTTTTGAGTTTACAGCAGAGTATTCTTAACTATGGTCACTATATTGTACATTATTAGATTTCTAAAATGTATTCATTTTATAACTGAAAGCTTGTACACTTTGGCCACCCTCAACTATTTTCCTTACTCCACTCCACCCTTCATACCACCAACCAAATTGCTATTTCCATAAGCTCCATACTTTTCAAGGTTCTGCATGTGAGATCATACAGTATATGATGACCATATACGTATACAGCTTTTCTCTGTTTGAGTTACTTCACTTAGTATAAGGCCCTTAAGTTTCATTAACGTTGTAACAAATGGCAGAATTTCCTTCTTTCTTATTACTGAATAATATTGCATCATATATACACATACACACACCGACATAGCATAACATATTCTTTATCTAGTCCTGCATCATGTGTGCTTAGGTTGCTTCCATGAACTTAGGTGCAGATATGTCTTGATTGCTAAGGATATATATCCAGAAGTGGTATAAAAGGTAGCTCTATCTCTAAGTGGAAAGGCATGTTGTTCATGGAGAAGGCAAGCTATGCAATATGAGAAGATATTTGTAAATCATGTGTCTGATAAGGGGTCAAAATTTACATTATAAAAAAGGTGCTCAACATTACTAAACATCTCACATGCAGAACCTTGAAAAATACAGAGCTCGTGGAAATAGATATTGGTTGGTGGTATGAACAGTGGGCTGGGATAAGAAAAGCACCATGTGAGAACTTCCCTGGTGGTTGAGTGGTAAAGGTTCATGCTTCCAAATGTAGGAGGGACAAGTCTGATCCCTGGTCAGGAGTTAAGATTCCACATGCTATGAGGTGTAGCCAAAAATTAAATAAAAAACAAATCATAATGTGATATCACTTCAGATCTGTGGCAATAAATACTATCAAAAAGACAAGTGATAACAAATGCTAGTGAGGAAATGGAGAAAAGGGAAATCTTGTGCACTGTTAGTGGGGATGTAAATTGGCACAGTATATTCTCTGAGAAAATGGATAGAGAATCCAAAGTGAAAGTTCCTTTTCTCTGTCAGAGCTGAACTCAAAACTCTCATGAGACTTTTTCAGTAAATTCTATGGAGCCCTAATATATGGTATGAGTTGGTATGGCATTCGGTATTCCAATGTCATGGTATTTGGAGACAAGGCTCTTGGGAGGTAGTAGAGTAAGATAAAATCATGAGGGTCAAGCCCTGGTTTGATATAATCAGTGCTGTCTTAAGAAGAGGTGCTAGAAAGCTTGATCACCCTCTCCACACTAGTACAAAGGAGAGGCCATGAGAGCACACAGTGATATGGCAGCTGCCTACAAGCCCAGAGAAGAGGCCTCAGAATGAAAACTACCTTGCTGACAATTTAAGCTTGGACTTCCCAGCCTCCATAACCAAGAAATACATTGCTATTCTTTAAACCATCCATGGAAGCCCCAAAAGACCGATACAAAAACCTACTGTTTTTCAGGTATTGCGTTAGACAGTAGCACCCTAATAATATAAGCCCTTAGGGCTTCCCTTGTGGCTCAGCTGGCAAAGAATCTGCCTGCAATGTAGGAGACCTGGTATTGACCCCTGGGTTGGGAAGATCCTCTGAAGAAGGGAAAGGCTACCCACTCCAGTGTTCTGGCCTGGAGAATTCCATGGACTACAGCAGAGTACAGTAGAGTCGTACTCGTGCAAAGAGCAGGACAACGACTGAGCGACTTTCACTCTATATGTGACTTTCATTTTATGTTATTAAGAATAAGAGACATAAAAAGCCCTTAGTCTCATAAAATGGGATCTCCTATAAAGAAATTTTACATAAAGAAAGGAGGGAGAAGAGATCAGAGGAGAAAAAGAAAGAAGAAAAGAGAACTGGAGAAGGAAAGAGGAGGGAGAAGAAGAAGAAGAGAGACAGACAGCCTCAGAAATCTCCAAAGTTTAAGGTACAAGCAAATAAGGAAGAATCTGCAAAGACTCAGTCCATGGGTAAACTAAGATGTCAGAGGATATTAAAGAAAAGATACATTCGTTGATATGAAATCTTGTCTTTGGAAGGCAGAAGGTATTCTCTGATTTGGCTATTGGAGGTTATCATTAACCTTAACAAGAGCAGTTCCAGTGGAGCTTGAAAACAGTCCCCAGAGCACAGTGGTCTTAAGAGAAAGAGTGGTAAAGAAATGGAAACAGAGTGGCCACATTTACCCTTTGGAGAAATACTGATGGGAAGGGAAACAGGAAGTGGAGTAGGACAATGTGAGATGGAAGAGCTACAGTGGAAAGTGATTTAAAGGGGATGCTTGACTTCTAGTTTTTTATAAGATACAATCATGCTTGCACACCAATAAGAAAACCCAACAAAGAGGGAAAGATTGACTGATAATGGAGAAAAGAGAGGAAATAATTTAAAGACTGGACTTCTTGAGAAAGCAAAAGCTGAAAGGTAACATGTGTTTTTGATTGGAGTTAGATATTTTTTTAAAAACTATATTTATAAAGAACTACAATGTAGACAGATTCAGGCAAGGTTAAAGGTTTGGTGAAGGAAGTGAAAAGGAGAGTTCCAACTAGTACCTTTTATTTTCTCAGTGAAGCATAGCAATTTAATTGTTTTCATTCTTTCCTACTTTTTTCTTTCCTGACTTGCTCCTTTATAAACTTCTGAGTCATCCATCAGGAAACATAGTATCTTAATTTGGTATTTTACAGCTTCAAAGAGAAAGGACAAGTTAATATTTACATTTTTAACGCCCTCAAAATACTCTTCAAGCCTTCATGTGAAAAAAAATTAAAAAAAAATGTAAAACCAATGTTCTTGTTTTGAAAGAAGCAAAACTTATTGAGATAAAAAGAAAAAGGAAGAGAAGGATATGAGAAATAAAGTTGATTGAAAATTACATAGGAATGTTCTGAAGGAAGTTGGATGAATACTTTATGCCATAATAGATACACTGGAAAGATAGCCAAGTAAACTCCAGCACAGTCCTCTGGATGAAATTAGACAGACATGCAGATAGGGAAATGTCTTCACGGTGGGTCAGCAGAACTGGGTGAGAGGGAAAAGAAGCGTATAAAACTGAGTACAGATTGAATGAAGCACTGGATTCGATATGAGCCCAAGAATGTGAGTTTAGGTCCAAGTGAGTTCCCAGGAGAAGTTTGGGAAGAGGATCAGAACATGCTACCCCAAAGTATGCTATTTTAACCAAAGGATTATTCTGAGTTGAAGACAATTAAGAAGCAGCAGACACAGGGAAGCCATCTATCCTCTCCCTCTTCACCTAAAGGCAAAGCAGAAACATTCTTTGTGGAGGTAGTAGCTTCCTTTTTCCTCCCACATCAGAAGGAGGAGAATGACTTACCATTGGAGACATCCTGACTTGCATCTCATTAGCAAACCTTACTGAAATAACCCCAATCTTCCATTAATTTCCCCCGTATCATCTTATCAAAATTTACCTCTCCTAGTAGCCCAATCCTCTTTTGTTTGTGTTGTCACTTTTCCACTAATTTATCTATCTTTGGTAAAATGGTATAGAAGCCCTCGGGCTTAACTGCTTCTTTGGGTTTTATGCTTTCTTTTCTGTGATATCTCCACGTAGATGTAAAAATTAAAATATTAAAATCAAATAAAATTTGTACTCTTTTTCTCCTGTTAATCTGCATTTTGTCAGAGATCAACCCAAGAGGATAAAGGATAAAGTTTTATCTCTCCTATACTTGAAATGTATGTGTTCACCAAGGAAAAGCAGAGAAGGCAGATGTGAAGTGTGCTTAATAAGTCCCTTAAAGGGAGATTCTATTCTAGAAGTAGTCACAGAAATACAGGGAAGACTTTTAGGATGGTCAGTCCCTTAGGTTACTGAAGAAGTAAGAGGAGGGTAAATAACAAACCATCCAACTGAGGTAAATACGAAAAGCCAGAACAGTCTAAGTAGCAATTGCCTTATGTTGTATATTGAAAGGCAAATATCTTGATAAGGATATTTATCCTGTACCTTTCCAGATGCTTGAGCTTTCTTTAGCTAAAATCCTGAACTAGAACCTGATCATTTGATAACAGCAATTTAGTAGGACAACAAACATTTTCATTCTTCCTCTGGAAGAAAAATGAAGCTCTTAATTAGGAATTCAGCTAAAAGTTTGAAAGAAAAGAAACAGAATTAAACACTTCACTGTCTTCAACTGCACATTCTTGTAAAACATTTATTTAATTATTCAATAAAAGGAAGGTACTTTTCTATTTCTGTTTACCTTTGGTACACTTGGCATTTGACTAGACATCTCAAACTCCTGAATCACAGCTTTTCAGGGATTTGATTTTAAACCACAAAAAGGCTAAGAAATGGTAGACTAATTACATTATGCTCCTTAATCCTGATACTAATGCTCTAGATAAAGAGGACAGAAAGAAAAATAAGATCTAAGTAATTATTCAATGAATTATTTTTGAAGAAAGGGTACAATGTATATACTCTGTATGCACAAAACACTTGAGCACTTTTTAAAACTTTGATTATTTTTTAAATTTATCCCAAAGAGAGAAAAATATCTTGGGGTGGAATAAAGATTTTCTACTTGCCAGTTTTTCTAATTTCTAAATATTTTCTAATTTAAACAGTTTCTAAGTAAATGCCTTCATCATTCTCTTAAACTTTAGAATAACTTTAGTTAATACCATTAATAATAATAATAATAAACTAATAATTTAATTATAATAATAATATAAAATTAATCTCCTTAATTAGAGTCATTTAGCTATACTTGTTAAGTTGGCGAGATAAAATTTTGAGAGAAGTAGTAGACATAAAATACTGTAAGGAAGTAAATTATTATTATTATTCATATATTTCATTTTCTAAAGCTTGTCAATTGCCTTTATTTGAAAACAATCCATCTCTACCTGAGATAACTCAACTTCCCTCTGAGTGAACTTTCTACTTAAATTTGGCTTAGGCAATTCCATTTATGATTTTTAGTTTAGGTATTAGAACTATCCGGTTTGGGAAGTTTTCATTACATTTTCTTGAAATGAAAAGAGCTAGGTGTTACAGGGAGGGCATTACTTGTCTTTTTTTTTTTTTTTTTTTAAGTCCCCCTTGCTTGCTGATTAATAAGGGGACAATCATTGTTTGCCTTAGATTCTGTCACTTAAGCTGTTTAGAGAGACTTATGTAGGTTTCCAGTGCAAGACCTACAACAATCTGAGTCAAAAACCATTTTATCTTTCTGGATCAAATTGACAGGGAGACATAGAATATATTATATTTATCTAGAAAGCAAAATCACCAAGTTTTAGTCCAATATGTGATGTGAAAACAGATCAGGCAAAGGTATAACCACACACCCATAATAAAAACATAATATTGGAAGTGAAATAATGAAAATAGAGAACATGGTTTATTCATTGAAATGTGATATCTACAAAGCCATCATCTCATCTGGAATGTGATCATCAAGCACAGATAAGAGTGAATACAGGAGAGTAATTTGTTTTAAAAAATCACTATGGACTACACTGATGCTTTGCCCAAGAAAAGGCTGTCATTATCCACGAATGGATAGTGTTTGACACTATCCATTCTTATCAGATCTTCAAGATTATAAAAGACTATGATTTGAAATTAGCATATTTATATTGAGCATGGATAAGTAGAGTTCCAACTGCCTCATGGTCTCTTTAATAATTCCAAGAGGCTTTATCTATTTGGTGTAAAACACTGTATATACTAAGTGTTATAACATATATCAGAATATATTCGGTCCTAAGGTACCATCAGGAGCTAATAAGTAAACCACGTGAAACACAACCACGTTAGACTGTGGGATGTATGCAAAAGTGAGATTTCTTTTAGATTTTGCTTTCAGAAAGAGTTACCTAAGACACAAGAACAAACGGCATATGCAAAAACTAAAATCTTCCTAATGAAGGGAAATGGCAAGAGCCATAGGGTGGGAAGATAAAGGAGAACTTATTGGATGGCCAGAATGAAGAGTTTATAGGATGGATGGTATGGATATTGAGGCTGAAAATTAAGGAAGATAAAGTAGAAAATGGAATGCTCCATTTAGAAATGTAACAATTGTTTTCATTATTAATTGCAGTACTTTTTCAGAGCCTCTAACAGGCAAATGGGCTTCCCTGGTGGTTCAGAGGTTAAAGCGTCTGCCTCCAACGCGGGACACCCAGGTTCTATCCCTGGGTCGGGAAGATCCCCTGGAGAAAGAAATGGTAACCCACTCCAGTATTCTTGCCTGGAGAATCCCATGGACAGAAAAGCCTGGTAGGCTACAGTCCATGGTGTCACAGAGTCGGACACTACTGAGCGACTTCACCTTTGAACAAGCAAATGTGCACTGTGACTCTCTGAGAAAAAATGTGTGTAGCATGCATAATCTTAATGGCTTGCTTCATGAAATTCTGGATATGAGATATAAGATTCCTGCCCATCTGTGATGTACTTTTAGGGAAACTCTATTTAAGGGAATTTAAAACTTCTTCATAATGTGAGAGCAGTAATATTTATTAATAGAATCAGACCAGCCCCCAAAGTATTTGGAGTTTACACCTACTATGAATGATCTAAAAATGACCAAATTCTAAATTGAAAGATAATTTGGAGCCATCTGGTGCAAAGAAAGATATATGCATCTAAATGCAGAGTTCCAAAGAATAGGAAGGAGAGATAAGAAAGCCTTCTTACATGAACAATGCAAAGAAATAGAGGAAAACAATAGAATGGGAAAGACTAGAGATCTGTTCAAGAAAATTAGAGATACCAATGAAATATGTCATGCAAAGATGGGCAAATAAAGGACAGAACCTGTATGGGCCTAACAGAAGCAGAAGATATTAAGATAAGGTGGCAAGAATACACAGAAGAACTATATGAAAAGGATATTAATGACCCAGATAACCATGATGGGTAATCACTCACCTAGAGCTACACGTCCAGGAAAGTGATGTCAAATGGGCCTTAGCTGAAGCAAAACTACAAAGCTAGTGAAGGTAATGGGATTTGAGAAAAGCTATTTCAAATCCTGAAAGATGATGCTGTGAAAGTGCTGCACTCAGTATGCCAGGAAATTTGGAAAACTCAGCAGTGGCAACAGGAATGGAAAAGGTCATTTTTCATTCCAATCTCAAAGAAAGGCAATGCCAAAGAACATTCACACTACTGCAAAGTTGCACTCATTTCACATGCTAACAATTCTCCAAGCTAGGCTTCAACAGTATATGAACCAAGAATTTCCAGATGTTTAAGCTGGATTTAGAAAAGGCAGAGGAACCAGAGATCTAATCACCAACACGCACCGGATCATAGAAAATGTAAGAGAATTCCAGAAAAAAATCTATTTCTTCTTTATTGACTATGCCAAAGCCTTTGACTGTGTGGATTGCAGCAAACAATGGAAAATTCTTTGAGAGATGGGAATAACAGACAACCTTGCTTGCTTCTGAGAAATCTCTATGCAGGTCAAGAAGCAACAGTTAGAATTGGACATGGAACAATGAACTGTTTCCAAATTGGGAAAGGGAATATGTCAAGGTTGTATAGTCACTCTGCTTATTTAACCTATATGCAGAGTCAGTCAGTTAGTTCAGTCACTCAGTCGTGTCTGATTCTTTGCAATCCCATGGACTGCAGCATGGCCAGGCTTCCCTGTCTATTACCAACTCGCAGAGCTTGCTCAAACTCATGTACATCAAGTCAGTGATGCCATGAACCATCTCATCCTCGGTTGTCCCTTTCTTCTTCTGCCTTCAATCGTTCCCAGCATCAGGGTCTTTTCCAATGAGTCAGTTCATTGCATCAGGTGGCCAGAGTATTGGAGTTTCAGCTTCAGCATCAGTCCCTCCAATAAATATTCTGAGCTGATTTCCTTTAGGATTGACTGGCTTGATCTCCTTGCAGTCCAAGGAACTCTCAAGATTCTTCTCTGACACCACACTTTGAAAGCATCAATTCTTTGGTGCTCAGTTTCCTTTAGAGTCCAACTCTCATATCCATATGTGTCTACTGGGAAAACCATAGCTTTGATTAGACAGACCTTTGTTGGTAAAGTAATGTCTATACTTTTTAATATGCTGTCTAGGTTGGTCATAGGTTTTCCTCCAAGGAGCAAGCTTCTTTTAATTTCATGGCTGCAATTGCCATCTGCAGTGATTTTGGAGCCCCCCCAAAATAAACTCTTGTCACTGTTTCTGTTGTTTCCTCATCTATTTGCCATGAAGTGGTGAGACCAGATGCCATGGTTTTTGTTTTTTGAATGTTAAGTTTCAAGGTAGCTTTTTCACTCTCCTCTTTCACTTTCGTTAAGAGGTTATTTAGTTCTTCTTCACTTTCTGCCATAAGGGTGGTATCATCTGTGTATCTGAGGTTATTGATATATGCAGAGTACCTTATGTTAAATAACAGGCTGGATGAAGCATAGGCTGGAATCAAGATTGCAGGGAGAAATATCAATAACCTTAGATATGCACATTATACCACCTTTATGGAAGAAAGCGAAGAAAAACTAAAGACCCTCTTGATGAAAGTGAAAGAGGAGAGTGAAAAAGTTGGCTTAAAGCTCAACATTCAGAAAATGAAGATCATGGCATCTGGTCCCATCACTTCATGGAAAATAGATGGGGAAACAGTGGAAACAGTGTCAGACTTTATTTTTTGGGGCTCCAAAATCACTGAAGATGGTGATTGCAGCCATGAAATTAAAAGACACTTACTCCTTGGAAGGAAAGTTATGACCAACCTAGATAGCATATTAAAAAGCAGAGACATTACTTTGCCAACAAAGGTCTGTCTAGTCAAGGTTATGGTTTTTCCAGTAGTTATGTATGGATGTGAGAGTTGGACTCTGAAGAAAGCTGAGTGCCGAAGCAGTGATGCCTTTGAACTGTGGTGTTGGAGAAGGCTCTTAAGAGTCCCGTGGACTGCAAGAAGGTCCAACCAGTCCATCCAAAAGGAGATCATCCTGGGTGTTAATTGGAAGGACTGATGAAGCTGAAACTCCAATACTTTGGCCACCTGATGCGAAGAGCTGACACATTTGAAAAGACCCTGATGCTGGGAAAGATTGAGGGCAGGAGGAGAAGGGGACGACAGAGGATGAAATGGTTGGATGGCATCACCAACTCAACGGACATGAGTTTGGGTCAACTCCAGGAGTTGGTGATGGGCAGGGAGGTCTGAAGTGCTGCACTTCATGGGGTTGCAAAGAGTAGGAAACGACTGAGTGACTGAACTGAACTGAACCACTAAATTACTGAAATAATTTTTGTATAAACTTCTTCTCATCCCCATATTCTCCAACCTCTTCCTGTTTTGCTGATTTCTAGGACTTAAATAAGTTTATCTCATTTCCATATCCTTTTTTTTTTTTTTTTTTTTTGAAATGGTCTTTTTGATCTTAATTCTGCCATCCTCCCTGCTTCAGGTCAGCTTAAATTTGATCAGAAGCCTTCTCCTAAACTAGATAAAATGTTAGAAAAAGACTAAATACAAGACTCTGAACTAGGTACCAGACACTGCTATTCAAAAATGCAAGCAATCCATTGGTCAATCATATGTTAGGTACAAAGGTGATCACCTAGCCTACATAAATTATGAGGAGCAGGTTTACTCAAATCTACTTATATTACATCTGTCCCAATGAGCCAAGAAAAGGAAGATAAAGTCCATAATCCAGCTAGCCAAAACATCTGACTAAATTCTCACTTGATACCATTCAGAATAGGTTTCAGAATTTGCCTTTCCTTTTTGAAAACTAGCATATCTGTTGCTGTTCAGTTACTCAGTCATGTCTGAGTCTGTCTTTCATCATCTTCCAGAGCCTGCTCAAACTCATGTCCATTGAGTCGGTGATACTATCCAACCATCTTATCCTCTGTTGTCCCCTTCTCCTACCTTCAATCTTTCCCAGCATCATGGTCTTTTCTAATGAGTCAGCTCTTCACATCAGATGGCCAAAGTATTGGAGCTTCAGCATCAGCCTTTCCAATGAATATTCAGGGTGATTTCCTTTAGGATTGACTCCTGGTTTGATCTCCTTGCAGCCCAAGGGACTCTCAAGTGTCTTCTCCAACACCACAGTTCAAAAGCATCAGTTATTCAGCACTCAGCCTTCTTTATGATCCACCTCTCACATCCACACATGATTACTGAAAAAACCTTAGCTTTGACTGGATTGACCCTTGTCAGAAAAGTAATATCTCTGCTTTTTAATATGCTGTCTAGCATATTTGTATGCTAGATACAATTCTAACTTTTCTCCAATTCTCAATGATTTGGCAAAGTTTGCAGCATTTCTGCTATCTTGCCTCCATGTCTTCTTAATATCATGGGTTTCTTCACTTGGAACAACCATTTCTTCATTCTTTCCCTGAATGACATTTTTTTCATGCTGTATCAGGAGCGTTTATCATCATATTTTAAACCACTATACTCATCCTGAAGAAAAATAGAGATGCCTTCCATTAAATGTCTTGCTCTGAATCAGGGATCCTGAATCTTAGAACTACTGAGTCAAATCATTCTTTCTGGGAAGATGCCCCATGCAATAGAAGATGTTTAGCAATATTCCTGGTCTCCAGGTACTAGATACCCATAACTACACCCCTCTCCCAAATGACTACAATCAAAAATGTCTCCAGATGTTGCCAAATGGCACAAGTTGGGGGTGGCAGGGTGATGTGGAATCACTTCAGTTAAAAGCTACTAATCTGAACATAAACAAATTTAAAAGAATGATCTTTTTGTCTGTTTTTCTCCCTAATGTGCACTTTTTATTTAATTCCATTCAGACTAATTCAGTCAATGAACAACATATAATTAAATTAGTGAAATATTCTTAGAATTATTGTTTTATTTTTCTTTTTTTTTTTTTAAACTGGTTATGGCTTTAGAGCAGAAAATGAGAAGGCAAGTGTTACACATCCAAATTGATAGAAAAACTTAAGGGCTAAGAAGTATCAATCGTGTTTTAATTAGGGCTGCAGCAACAAATATCATACACTGCAAGACTTAAACAGCAAATGTTTATTACTCACAGTTCTGGAAGCTGAAATGTCCAAGATTTAGGTACCAGTCAATTGAGTTAATGTGAGAATCTTCTTCCTGGCTTGCACAAAGGCGACTTTTAGCTGTCTTCTCTTATGTGGAGAGACAGAGATCATCTGTCCCAGGTCTCTTCTTAGAAGAGCATTAATCCCATTCATCAGCCCTCCACCTTCATGACCTCCCAAATGCTCTACCACCACATACCTTCAAATACCATTATAATAGCATTTAAGGCTTCAACATAGGAACTTTGGAAGGGAATACACATGTTTAATACATCAGTTCAAATCAGTTTCTCAGTCGTGTTCGACTCTTTGCAGCCCCATGAATCACAGCATGCCAGGCTTCCCTGTCCATCACCAACTCTCGGAGTTCACTCAGACTCACGTCCATCAAGTCGGTGATGCCATCCAGCCATCTCATCCTCTGTCGTCCCCTTCTCCTCCTGCCTCCATTCCCTCCCAGCATCAGGGTCTTTTCCAATGAGTCAACTCTTCGCATGAGGTGGCCAAAGTATTGGAGTTTCAGCTTTAGCATCAGTCCTTCCAATGAACACCCAGGAATGATCTCCTTTAGGATGGACTGGTTGGATCTCCTTGTAGTCCAAGGGAATCTCAAGAGTCTTCTCCAACACCACAGTTCAAAAGCATCAATTCTTCGATGCTCAGCTTTCTTCACAGTCCAACTCTCACGTCCCTACATGACCACTGGAAAAACCATAGCCTTGACTAGATGGACCTTTGTTGGCAAAGTAATGTCTATGCTTTTAATATGCTATCTAGGTTGGTCATAACTTTCCTTTCAAAGAGTGTCTTTTAATTTCATGGCTGCAATCACCATCTGCAGTGATTTTGGAGCCCAGAAAAATAAAGTCTGACACTGTTTCCACTGTTCCCCCATCTATTTCCCATGAACTGATGGGACCAGATGCTATGATCTTAGTTTTCTGAATGTTGAGCTTTAAGCCAAGTTTTTCACTCTCCTCTTTCACTTTCATCAAAAGGTCCTTCAGTTCTTCTTCACTTTATGCCATAAAGGTGATGTCATCTGCATATCTGAGGTTATTGACATTTCTACCGGCAATCTTGATTCCAGCTTGTGCTTCTTCCAGCCCAACGTTTCTCATGATGTACTCTGCTGCTGCTGCTGCTAAGTCGCTTCTGTCATGTCTGACTCTGTGTGACCCCATAAACGACAGCTCATCAGGCTCCACCATCCCTAAGATTCTCCAGGCAAGAACACTGGAGTGGGTTGCCATTTCCTTCTCCAATGCATGAAAGTGAAAAGTGAAAGTGAAGTCACTCAGTCATGTCCAACTCTCAGCGACCCCATGGACTGCAACCCACCAGGCTCCTCCATCCACGGGATTTTCCAGGCAAGAGTACTGGAGTGGGGTGCCATTGCCTCCTCCCCATGATGTACTCTGCATATAAATTAAATAAGCAGGGTGACAATACACAGCCTTGACATACTCCTTTTCCTATTTGGAACCAGTCTGTTGTTCCATGTCCAGTTCTAACTGTTGCTTCCTGACCTGCATATAGGTTTCTCAAGAGGCAGGTCAGGTCATCTGGTATTCCCATCTCTTTCAGAATTTTCCAGTTTATTGTGATTTACAAAGGCGAAGGCTTTGGCATGGTCAATAAAACAGAAGTAAATGTCTTTCTGGAACTCTGTTGCTTTTTTGATGATCCAGTGGATGTTGGCAATTTGATCTCTGGTTCCTCTGCCTTTTCTAAAACCAGCTTGGACATCTGGAAGTTCACGGTTGATGTATTGCTTAAGCCTGGCTTGGAGAATTTTGAGCATTACTTTACTAGCATGTGAGATGAGTGCAATTGTGTGGTAGATAGTAAATAGAATAATCATAATAAAAAAAGACCAAGCTGTATTCTTGATAGTCACAAAAGGCTTTTAAAGATCACATAATTTGGAAGTTTCCATAAGCCTCTCTCTGGACCAACAACCTTCAGACTCTTCCCCTCTTTCAATCCCATGGTAGTTTATTTTGTTGTTGTTGTTATTGTTTTTCTCTTTACAGTACCATTCTATGAGGAAGGGCAATGGTTTTCCATGGATACAGAATGTCCCAAGGACCCAACAAGAGAGAATATAAGAAAAATGGGTGCACAGCCAAACCCTTTGGAGGAATATCTCAATTGGAGCGTCTAATGCCCCCTGGTGGCAAGATAACCTATGTCTTTTGACCTGTATTTGAGGCTTATATTAATACTTAGAATTGGACTTATTTTCAGGGATGTTTTATGTCAACTTTGTCAGTGAGGCTGAAGAAGGATGGTATATTTTTTCTTCCAAGAAAAAAGATCAAGCTGAAGTGAGGCATTGCTTGTTTTGGCAAAAGGTCACACTGATTTTCTTCAGTTAGATATGTGATGTTTAACATGTTCATGTTTTTAAATTAAAAATAAAGTTAAGGTCCAGTTTTGATCCAATGTCTGTGTTCTCATTTTTTAATTAAAAAATTAAAAATATACTCATGAGAACAAACAGGAAATTTCACTTGTCTCATTAGATCACCTCTCTTTCAAAACAAACAAACAAACAAGAAGAGATGTTCTAGTAAACTAAGAAAAAAATCAAGGCTGCTGCTCCATTTGTGGTAAAGCTGAGGGCATCAAATGTTAGATTTGGTAACAAATTATTTAAGAGCTGACAACAAACTGACTCCTTTTGTACTGTGCTATCATGGATTCTGCTTATGAAATAGAACTTGACATCTATATATGGTAGGTTAATGTGGGAGGAAAAAACTCCTTGTTTTGGAAGATTTTAATTTTTATGGCTTCTGGTCATTTTTTTTTTTTTTAATTTTTTATAGTTTTTTTCTTTTTTAATTTAATTTAATTTAATTTTTTAACTTTACAGTATTGTATTGGTTTTGCCATATATCAAAATGAATCCACCACAGGTATACATGTGTTCACAAAAGAAAGAAAATTTAAAAATCAGGGTAAACATCCTTTCTGAATTAAATACTTTATTCTGAGTCAGTGCCTGCCAAAATTGATTTTCAGTGGCATGCAGCATTTTTGGTGAAGAGAGGGTAGGGTTCTGAATGGATTTAGCATTGTTTGAAAGTTTATTTCAGATAAACCATGATACTTGGAGCATAACTTTGATTCATGGTGCTTTAATACATTGATCTATAAAATAAAAATGAATCAGCCTTAAGCTTTCTATGTTCAAAGATGCATGTTAGGCACTGGGAAATAACCTTGACAATGATCCCTCCCTTCAGAAATATGACAAAGGCTTTTGTTATAAATGACAAGTGTTCTCTTTAGGGAATTTCTTCTCAGAAACAAATCCATCCCATTGGGAGGTGGCCTGTCAGAGGTAAACTTTGAGTTGACCTAAAAGAGCTAATTCACTATAATTCTAGATTGGACAAGAAGCACTGTGGCAACACAGAAGAAAGACATTGTATAAATCCAAATAATGAATATGATTATGAACCAGATTAGAACTATATAAACATTCCTCTTTCACAAAGGCAGAGTTTTGATGTGTCAAACCCCAGCTCTTTCTTTGCCAGAGGATAATTCAATGAATACTGACACCAGAAGCCTCTGATTGCAAGTGCATGAAACCTTGGTTTCTAAATCCCTTAAATAAATGTCACACCCTGGCACAAGTGTTGGCTGGCTTTGAGACACCGAGGTCTATTGAGTTCAAGGTGCAATGGAGATCCCACCCTGCAAGGTGCATTGGGATTCCATAAACCAATTGCCTCATCCAGACTCAAGAGTTTAGAGGAAAATTGGCAAGCATCAAAGCAGGTGCAATTCTATCCTTCTGATGTCTATGGACTAGGGTGGGGCGACAATGCTATAGAGTATTCTTTTGTATAACTTTTATGGGTCTGGAAGTACTCTTTACAAGCATCTTTCCCATCCCAAGGCATGTATAGGCTCACACACTAAACAGTGATGCTATTTAGTCTTCTGTCTTCCATTCTATATATTATGGGTATGTTTAAGTCATAGGAAAAATCTGTGCAAAAGAGATACATAGACTAGAAATGATGAAATCTGGGGTTGAAGTTTTAAAGTAAAAGCTAAAGAAATGAACACCTGGAGATCAGAAGACCATCTACCTTTAAAAAGCAGCCTATTCAGGAAAGGGGGTGTTGAGTTCAGGGTACTAATTTGACTTTTTTTAAGGTTATCAAGCAAGAGTTGAGTCCATTTTCAGTACCATTTTTTTGCACAAACTGGTCCAAAATAAATAACCAGCACAGCTGTGGTGCAGGAAACCTCCTGTGTAAATTATTTTCATGTGTTTGGCTTTTTAAAATGAATCTCAGTCAATCTTTCCATGGATTTTGGTCCACGTTAGTCCACATATAATTGTATTTTTCTGAAAAGTTAAGGGAAGTAACTATCTCCCAGGCACCATCTCTATTATGGCCTCTTTTGTTGTTGCTGTTGTTTGATTTGTTTTGGTTTGTTTGTTTTCAGATTGAGTTTGAAGCTCAGCATATATATTCTTACTACTCCTAATACACTGTGGAAGTTGGTTTGGTTTGAAGCAATGCAACTGATTAAATATGGGAAGTTTACCACCTCGCCCACTCTGTCTCCCTCTACCTCCTCTCCAGAACACTCAGATTCTTGGCTTTACTATTTATAGTCACAGGGAAGCTCTTGCTTCTCCCACCCACCATTGCTCCAATTTGAAACACATGCAGGGGAAGAGAGGAAGGGGAGTTTGTGGGAGGAGAGGTGGAAGTACCACACCCACTGTGAAGCCACCATTCCATCCTGTTTGCATGTGGTTAAACACCCAAAAAGAGAGGGAGTTTGCTGGGATTCTTTACAGTACATCCATACTTACTGGTCCAAAAACACTTTGGTTTCTTATTATCTGACTCATTCTGACTTTAGCATAGATCAGTTTCTTGATCATGATGGAGGAAAAACCAATAAAGGGAAATCTCTCAAGGCATAACTCCCAATGCTTAAAATAAAAAGTAGAGGAAGGGAAAAACAGAACATTTTTTCATCATTTTCTCAGGAGTTATCACATTCTCAAAGTCCTGCACCTCACCCCATGGAAGACCTGATACCTAAAGGTGGTACCTCATAGCAAACACCACACACAGAGTACACACACACACGGATGCACACACACACACTCACCTGAAAAGGGAAGAAAATCAGATGGTTCATACTTTAAGGCCACTTGCACATTTTTCTGGAAGGTGGGAAATCAGAGGAAAAGTTTATAACAGTATTTTGGCAATCTCCCCACTCTATAAACTCTATCCATAGGCAATTGTTGGCTTGTGCCAATTTTGCTTAACTAAAAATGACTCATATTAAATAGTAAGGGTGGATGTTTGGTGATGGCTAATCCTGTGTTCTTTTTACCCTTTAACAGAGGATAAAGATATCTCTCAGGCTACCTTTGTGTTATGTACCTTCAACAGTTGTTCTGGCTTCCTTCATATCTTTTGTTTCCATGAGACTTTGAAGTTTTTCACCTACCTCTATGACTTTTTCTTCACATAAGTGACTGAAGTAAGAATCATGTATACAAAAATCTAAAAACAAAATCAAATAATTGGTGATCATTATTGCCCCTGACAGCAGGTTAAAAATGGGGGAGGATGATGATGTTTGCTATCAAAATGAGGGGCAGAAATCTGGGGTCAAATTGACCTGGGTTTAAATTCTGAGTCTTCTCATTCCTAGTTATGCAACCTTAGGCCAGTTGTTTCTATAGTCTTCCTAAGGCTCAGGTTCCTTGCCTATGCAATAGTATTGATAAGAGTGTGTACCTCAGAGGAGATACATAGGAATTAAATCATATAAAGACATCACCACAAAACTGACATTTTAGGTTTAAATTTAAGGGGTGAGAATAAACCATGCAACTGTAAACTGTGAACAGTTTCTTCAACTTCATTCTTTTAAATCAAGGTGTTCTTGAATTTGGAACTTCTCCAGGGGTCCGGTGGTTAGTACTCTGTGCTTCCACTGTAGGGGACATGGGTTTGATTCGTGATCAGGGAGCTAAGATCCTCCATGTTGTGTGGTGTATATATATATATATATATATTCTTGAATTCATTGTAGTGGTTTAGTGATGGTATAAATGTTCATATTGTACTCCACTCGCAAAATCTGTCATGCAAAGCAAAATTAACAAATATTAGTAAGTACTCTATATTCCAGTATACTTTTTAGGAGAGAGCATAGTTGAAAACATATAGCCAACCAATTAACCTTATCCAAAAATAAGAAGGACAAAAATACCATCTGTATTTCTGTTTATTAGTAGCTACTACTGAGACAAAGAGCCCTCTTCTGGAGTTTGGATGACTGTTAACAGGAAGCCCAAGCCAATCCTCAAAAATGTCAAACCACAAGGGAGTTTCCAAAGTTGATTGATAACAGCTGATCACATATCCCACCCATCCATGCCCTCCTCCTCCCACCCATACACCAGAAAGAAAGGAAGGAAAAGTAAGCACAAAACCCAAATTTTATCACTGAACATGCATTTGTCAACTTCATTGTGCTACCTTCTCCTCCTCTAAGACCCATTGGAGTGCTATTATATCTGTTAATGCTCCAAGCACTCCCAAAATGTGAACTCTAAGAGCATATCACACAACAAAGCTGGAGGACTGAACTATATCTTCTGAGGAAGAAACAGCAAATTGAATTCTAATCTTTAGCTTAGTTTTAATTTCTGCTGAAAAGTGTTTCTTAAAGTTCTGTTTTAACATTTGCTCATGGTTTTTTAAGTATGGCCAAAAATATACCATCCATTGTTTTACTTGATGAACAAAGAAAATAAATTCCTGGGGAAAAAATAAATTCAGAGGGTCATGGTCATTTTTAGCAATAGTCAGTAGTCTTAAGAAAAATTGCAATTTTAGACTATTTTACAAAAGTCATGGTATTTTGGCCCTGAAGTTACAGGTTCAAAATGATAGACATCTGAAATCACATTCCCAAATTTATTTCATTTAGCTATTTCCTTGAATATTAAATCAGCATCAAGAGACATATTACTAAAAGTGATGGATTGACCAGTTGAGGGAAGTCAAGAATAGGTTTTTTGTTTGGTTGGTTGGTTTTCCCACAAAACAGTGCATGTCCCTTGCTTCACCTATCATCAGGATGTTTTCAGGGTATATACCAATCTACAACGCAGTTCTTCAAAATGGTCATATAAGAGCCATTTAAAAACCCCTTCTCTCATAAAATGAACTTGCAGTGGAACATTTTGTGCTCACCTTTTACCTTACATATTTCCCAACCCTGTATATTTGAGCATGTTCAACTGTTCGTTGCCTGCCTATGCTTGTGCCAGTAATTTGATGGGATGTCCTATAGAACCATTTGATAAAATAATGCTTTCTGATTGCTTTGCGGGAGACACCACCAGTGATCCTCTTATCACACTGAGAAATACTGGTCTAGCCTCACACAGTTTTAGAACAGTTTCTTCTCACTATTTAGAAGTTTAAAAGCAACACCAAACAACTACTTTTAACTTTTTTTATTAGACTAACTTTTTATTCTATACATGTCTGTACTCTTTGACATTTTAAAAATATGCAATTATAATTAATACTTTAATTAAAAATGTGTAACATTATTACAAATACTATTATTATATGATCTATGAAAGTACATTTTATATAATTTAAAGTATGAATGAAGGGCTTCCCTGGTGGTTCAGTAGTAAAGAATCTGCCTGTCAACGCAGGAGACAGTTTTGATCCCTGAGGCAGGAATTTCCCACATGTCGTGGAGCAACTAAGCCTGTGAGCCACAACTGTGCAGCCTGTACTCTAGAGCCCATGCTCCACAGTGGGAGAAACCACCACAGTGAGAAGCCTGTGCAAACAACTAGAGAGTAGCCCCCACTTACCACAGCTGGAAAAAAGCCCATGCAGCACCAAAGACCCAAAACAGACAAAAATAAATAAATGAATAAATACAACTCCCTTCTCTCTAAACAAGTAGAAGATGGTACATAATGAAACATAGAGAGGGGAGAGCTTGTAGTTTATATATATATATATATATATATATATATATATATATATATATATCAATGAACGGTGTGTATGTGAATGTTGGAAATACTTTGGGAAGGGGAAGAGTTTGGTTCCTAGCTATATCACTTTCTGCTTATATGATCTCTTGCAATTAATTCAAGTGAGTATATTTTACTCTTTGCTCATTTGTAAAAAATATTTGGTAATGGGTAAATTTGTTATGGGCACGATAAAAGACAGAAACAGTAGAGACATCGTAGATGCTGAAGGGATCAAGAAGATATGGAAAGAATACAAGGAGGAACTGTTCAAAAAAATCTTAATTACTACAGTGGTGTATGGTCAGTCACCCAGACCCAGACAGTCTGGTGTGTGAAGTCAAGCGGGCCTTAGGAAGCACTGGTGGATGCTAGTGGATGCAATGAAATTCCAATAGAGCTACTCAAAACCCTGAAGGATGATGCCATCAAGGTGGTGCACTCAATATATCAGCAAATCTGGAAGACCCAGCAGTAGCCACAGAACTGAAAAAGCTCAATCCTCATGCCAATTCCCAAGTAGGGTAGTATTAAAGAATGCACTAACCATTGGACAATTGCATTCATCTCCTATGCTAGTAAGGTCATGCTTACAATCTTGCATGCTAGGCTTCAGCATTATGTGAACCAAGCACTTCCAGATGTTCAAGCTGGGTTTAGAAAAGGAAGAGAACCAGGGATCAAATTGCCAGCCTTTGCTGGATCATAAAGAAGGCAAAGGAATTCCAGAAAAACAGCTACCTCTGTTTCAAGGACTATGCTAAAGCCATTGACTGTGAATCATAACAAACTGTGGAAAGCTCTTAGATGGGAATACCAGACCATCTTACCTGTCTCCTGAGAAACCTGTATGCAGATCAAGAAGCAATAGTTAAGACCTTGTATGGAACAAGTGATTGAGAAAGGAGTATGACTGGGCTGTCTGCTGTCACCTTGCTTGTTTAATCTATACGATCAGCACATCATGAGAAATGCCAGGCTGAATGAGTTACAAGCTGGAATCAAGATAGGCGGGAGAAACATCAACAACCCTGGGTATGCAGATGATACCACTCTAATGGCAGAAAGCAAAGAGGAACTAAAGAGCCTCTTGATGAGGGTGAAAGAAGAGAGTGAAAGAGCAGACCTAAAACTAAATATTAAAGAAACTAAGGTTATGGCATTCCGCACCATTACTTCATGGTGCATAGAAGTAGTGACAGATTTCCTCTTCTTGGGCTCTAAAATCACTACGACTGTTAAGTGCAGCTATGAAATCAGAAGACGATTACTTCTTGGCAGAAAAACTATGACAAACCTAGACAGTGTGTTGAAAAGCAGAGACATTACTCTGCTGAGAAATGTCCATATTGTCAAGGCTATTGTCTTCCCAGTGATCAAGTGCGGTTGTGAGAGGTGGACTGTAAAAAAAAAAAGGCAGAACACCAAAGAATTGATGCCTTCGAACTGTGGTGCTGGAGAAGACTCCTGAAAGTCCCTTGGACAGCAAGATCAAACCAGTCAGTCTTAAGGGAGATCAACCCTGAATATTCATTGGAACGACTGATGCTGAGGCTCCAGTATTTTGGTTACCTGATGAGAACAGCTGACTCATTGGAAAAGTCCCTGAGGCTGGGAAAGACTGAGAGCAGAAGCAGAAGAGGATGTCAGAGGATGAGATGGCTGGATGGCATCACTGATGCAATCGACATGAACTTGGGCAAACATCGGGAGATGGTGAGGGACAGGGGTGCTGCAGTCCATGGGGTCACAAACAGTTGGACTTGACTGGGTGATGGAAAAACAACAACAACTTCGTTATAACAATTAGTGCACGTAAAAACAATGCACTTCTGGTTTATGTTGCGTAGTCATCCACAGACATTATTTTTCTACTATAAAGCACCTTTTACCTGGTGGCCTATCATACCCTAATAGCCACCTACATAGTGATTGCTTTTTTAATTCAATGCAAAATTGGCTAGTCCATCAACTGAAACCACAGTATAGACTCATCAGCCATTTTCAACCTTTGCTTTGCTTTGCAGTTCTCCAAAGACTGGTAACAGCTTTGAGTGATGTAGTCCACAGGTATGGTCAGGACTTTTGTAGATCATTTTTGTTGGATAAGAAAGCCTTTATTACTGTTACTTGTTTTTCTGTCTGGTCTGTAAATAGAACAAAAGCTGTTCAACCTTGGAGACTTGTTCTAGTGCACTCATGTCCTTCTAAATTAAATTAAAAACAAACAATAATGATCAAAATATCTATAATTGAGTTTTAAATGGCTAATTTCTAATAATATTCACAAATAAAAATACATTATACAGAGTGAAGTAAGCCAGAAGGAAAAACACCAATACAGTATACTGACGCATATATATGGAATTTAGAAAGATGGTAACAATAACCCTGTGTATGAGACAGCAAAAGAGACACTGATGTATAGAACAGTCTTATGGACTCTGTGGGAGAGGGAGAGGGTGGGAAGATTTGGGAGAATGGCATTGAAACATGTAAAATATCATGTATGAAACGAGATGCCAGTCCAGGTGCACGATACTGGATGCTTGGGGCTAGAGCACTGGGACGACCCAGAGGGAGGGTATGGGGAGGGAGGAGGGAGGAGGGTTCAGGATGGGGAACACATGTATACCTGTGGCGGATTCATTTTGATATTTGGCAAAACTAATACAATTATGTAAAGTTTAAAAATAAAATAAAATTAAAAAACAAAAAAAAATACAGTGTATCCTGTATGTTGTAACAGATTCACCCAATAATCATTTTTGTTAATATCCAGAAAGCCTAGTTCATGCTAGTATTATGAATTTATGCTTTTATGAACAATACTTTTTCTATACGGTCACTCTCTAAGTTATTTTCATGACTAGTTATTAGACCTCACTATATACTGCAAATAAATTAAAGTGTTCTCTGAAATATATCATTAGGCAAAGATTTTGGAGAAACAATTAAATGGAATATCTTGGCAGGTGGCTATGTTTCTTCAGTGAAGGATGAGCAAGAGCATGTCTAGATGAATTAATAAGTTTCACCCAATAAACAAGGGTTCATGCACAATTTAATACTTAATTAGAAAGGCCACAATTAAGCTGTGAACATGTCTGAAACTTTGATATGCATTAACTTGGAAGGGAGAAGAAAAATCTCTAGACACTCAAAGAGAAAAAGTATTCAATAGTACAACAACAGGAAAGTGGAGATCCCATCAAGAAAAAAATGAAAGACAGTTGTCCTTAGTCGGAACCTCAGAGGAAAGAGCCTCAGATATGAATAATTGTAATAATTGTATGATTTTTTCAATAGGCATTTTCAAATGATTAAGTTCTTTTGAAGGTGCCAAATTATTTGTGTGGCATTTTTGTTTTGTTTGCAACATAATTAGCATCTAAGTACTGCTCTATCTACCTGTCAGGCAAATTGATATTTTGCCTAATGTAACATATCCTCTTTTTCTAAAGCTTCTTTAAATATAAGAAAACATAAACTATGCCTAAAACTTATACTGAGATTCTTAAGAGGATATTCTCATGGAAATGTGTCTGTATTGCAAGTAGTACAAGGATAAATGGGCTCCCAATTTGTCCTCAAAGTCTAAAGCAGACATTGACATCTATTTATGACTTGGTAACTTTTTTGCTAGTATTATGAATTTATGCTTATGATTTTTGCCTTCCAAATTCTCTCTCTCATATATATAATTGTCTGTTATGTATGTTATATAACACATGTGTTAAGTCACTTCCCTTGAGCTTCCCTTGTGGCTCAGCTGGTAAAGAATCTGCCTGCAATGCGGGAGACCTGTGTTCAATCCCTGGGTTGGGAAGATCCCCTGAAGAAGGGAAAGGCTACCCACACCAGTATTCTGGCCTGGAGAATTCCATGGACTGTATAGTTCATAGGGTCAGAAAGAGTCAGGCACAACTGAGAGACTTTCACTTTAACTTTAAGTCATTTCAGTGTTGTCTGACTCTTTGAGACCCTATGGACTGTGTAGTCCACCAGGATCCTCTGTCCATGGATTCTCCAGGCAAGAATACTGGAGTGGGTTTTCATGCCATTCTCCAGGGGATCTTCCCAACCTAGGGACCAAACCCACATCTCTTAGGTTTCTTGCATTGGCAGGCATATTCTTTACCACTATTGCCACCTGGGAAACCCCACCACCTGGGAAGCCCTGCCACGTGGGAAGCCCCAAATAACACATATATCAGTTTAGTTCAGTTCAGTTCAGTCGCTCAGTCGTGTCCGACTCTTTGCAACCCCATGAATCGCAGCCACGCCAAACCTCCCTGTCCATCACCAACTCCCAGAGTTCACTCAGACTCACGTCCATCGAGTTGGTGATGCCATCCAGCCATATCATCCTCTGTCATCCCCTTCTCCTCCTGCCCCCAATCCCTCCCAGCATCAGAGTCTTTTCCAATGAGTCAACCCTTCACATGAGGTGGCCAAAGTATTGGAGTTTCAGCTTTAGCATCATTCCTTCCAAAGAAATCCCAGGGCTGATCTCCTTCAGAACGGACTGGATGAATCTCCTTGCAATCCAAGGGACTCGCAAGAGTCTTCTCCAACACCACAGTTCAAAAGCATCAATTCTTCCGCGCTCAGCTTTCTTCACAATCCAACTCACATCCATACATGACCACTGGAAAAACCATAGCCTTGACTAGACAGACCTTTGTTGACAGTCATATCTCTGCTTTTGAATATGGTATCTAGGTTGGTCATAACTTTCCTTCCAAAGAGTAAGTGTCTTTTAATTTCATGGCTGCAATCACCATCTGCAGTGATTTTGGAGCCCCCAAAAATAAAGTCTGACACTGTTTCCACTGTTTCCCAATCTATTTCCCATGAAGTGATGGGACCAGCTGCCATGATCTTAGTTTTCTGAATGTTGAGCTTTAAGCCAACTTTTTCACTCTCCTCTTTCACTTTCATCAAGAGGCTTTTTAGTTCCTCTTCACTTTCTGCCATAAGGGTGGGTCATGTGCATATCTGAGTTTATTGACATTTCTCCCAGCCATCTTGACTCCAGCTTGTGCTTCTTCCAGCCCAGCTTTTCTCAGGATGTACTCTGCATATAAGTTAAGTAAGCAGGGTGACAATATACAGCCTTGACGTACTCCTTTTCCTATTTGGAACCAGTCTGTTGTTCCATGTCCAGTTCTAACTGTTGCTTCCTGACCTGCATATAGGTTTCTCAAGAGGCAGGTCAGGTGGTCTGGTATTCCCATCTCTTTCAGAATTTTCCACAGTTTATTGTGATCCACACAGTCAAAGGCTTTGGCATGGTCAATAAAGCAGAATTATATATTTTTCTGGAAATCTCTTGCTTTTTTGATGACCCAGCAAATGTTGGCAATTTGATCTCTGGTTCCTCTGCCTTTTCTAAAACCAGCTTGAACATCTGGAAGTTCATGGTTCACGTATTGCTGAAGCCTGGCTTGGAGAATTTTGAGCATTACTTTTCTAGCATGTGAGATACGTGCAATTGTGTGGTAGTTTGAACATTCTTTGGCATTGCCTTTCTTTGGGATTGGAATGAAAACTGACCTTTTCCAGTCCTCTGGCCACTGCTGAGTTTTCCAAATTTGCTGGCATACTGAGTGTAGCACTTTCACAGCATAAATATACCCTTTTATAATGCACTTGTTTTTATGCTTAAAACTTTAAAAATAATGCACATTACTGATATATATAAACTCTCAATTTCCCTATGCATTAGTTATGCTTTTGGAAGATGATAAAAATTAATAAAAGTGAAATTATTTTAATTGTTAGTCATTACTTATGTGGCATAAAACCCAGCATATCACATGAGTTCACTGAGTGCTCTACACAGTAAGTAGTATTTTTCAGAATCCATTCTAGCTTCCAATGTGCATTAAATGCTGCCCACACAAAGCTGAAGGGTTGTTGTGCCCCTAGTAGACTGGGATTTAGGAGCTGAGAAGAAACAAGTGAATGATTAATATCTCCTCTGATTATAAAATAAATGAAGTTATTAATTTTCATTTCTGAGCTTAAGTGGTAGCCCTTCACAATCCTGGGGAGATGAAACTGACTTGAGTCTCACATTTTATGTAGATTGATTCAGGTCTCAACAGATTAATGTAAAAGACTTATTTTTCTTTAAAATCAAAATTGCCTTCTGCTCAGTGAGACCAGTTCTTCCCCAATACACATTCATACTCACATAGCCACAATTTTCTAGCACTTGAAAGACTGCAACAAAGTAGTCTAGGTGGGATAAAAATTAATAAACTGGGGTTTGTTTCAATAAGCTGTTTTTTCCCTCACTCTCCCCATAAAGATCTATAAGATTAGTTGTTTATTCTCAATGGGTTTCCCTGGTAGCTCAGTTGGTAAAGAATCCACCTGCAAGGAAGCAGACCCCTGTTCGATTCCTGGGTCAGGAAGATCCACTGGAGAAGGGATAGGCTACACACCCCAGTATTCTTGGGATTTCCTTGTGATTTAGCTGGTTAAGAATCTGCCTACAATACAGGAGACCTGGGTTCAATCCCTGGGTTGGGAACATCCTCTGGAGAAAGGAAAGGCTACCCACTCCAGTATTCTGGATACAAATGAATAAACTGGGGTTTGCTTCAATAAGCTTTTTTTCCCCTCACTCTCCCCATGGAGATCTACAAGGTTAGTTGCTTATTTTCTGGGTGAGTGTCTATTCAAAGGGAATACAAGTTGAAAGTTGAAAGAATAGCTAGAGAAAAAGGCAAATGTTTGGAACAAGCCTGATTGGTGAGTCTCAGAAATCTTTTGATCTTATAAAAGTGGTGGTAACAATTTTGTTTATAGCAAGCATGAGACTAAGACACAGGAAAGGAAAGCATCCTTAAAAGATGAGACCGGTCAGTTGAAGAATGGCCGACCATGTCCTGTTAAGAGTCCTGCTCCTGTTCTAGCCCAAATTCACTAGTTCACATTATCTGACACAGAAAAGTGTTCTGAGCTAATGAACAAGCTAAAGCATGGAAACTTTTATAAATACAGTTTTGTTATTTTTTTAAAGTACTATTAATAACCGAACTCAAATAATCAAAAAGGTTGCCTACTAATTATCCTAATTTAAGTAAGAGCAGTTACTAATCATTCTAACATGTAAAGTGGTGCCTCAGAGTATATGACTGTGTTTGAAAATGGTTTGTTCTCATCCCCTTGTTCATTAGTTGTTGAATTCTATTTCACTGATTCTTAATAAGTTAATGGAAAGCCAATCTCTTATCAAATATTGGAGGTGGAGAGATTTACAGTGACTCCTTTAACCTTCTCATTTGTACTTCTAGTTAGCTAAAATAATTGAAAATCTTTCAAAGTCCAATTGTTACACATTTAACATTTAAATCTTTTGAAAGTATAAAATTGGTTACACCTTCAAAATAGAGCAGATGATTCTGAATCATGGAGTGAAATTAAGCCCTTGGCATGGGTTTGGCTGTTTAGCCCTGGTCCCTAAGTCTATTCCACATTTGTGCATCAATAACAGTTTGAAAATCAATCAACCAGTCTAGAAGTATCTGAAATGCATTTATTTATTCAACAAATATTTTTAAAGCACATACCATGCCAGTACTAGACAATGGGATTTTTAAAAGGAATGTGTTTAAAATCGTGTCTGTGTGTGTCCCTGTGTGTGTAAGATGGTAGGTGTGCAGACCTATAAGCCCTGGCTATGGTATGACAAGTACTTGAACAGATGCATTTTAGGGTCTCAACAAAAGTAGCTATAATTCTCTGAATTAACAATGTCAAGCTTTCCTACAAGAACCACCCATGACACACATGTGGCTATGCATCCCCAGCAACGCTCACTCTTTCATCTTTCATTTACCATTCATTCAACTGGGGAGGGGTTTGGGGATGAGCTAGGTAGAAACTTTTTATTATTTATTTTGAGTCATAAAAGAGACAGGAGAACAAGGGCAAGACCAGGAGGACCCAACCCTTCTAAGTAACATATTGGGAGTTGGCTTTCCACTTGGCTAAGTGAGCTCTTCATGGGTGAATTCTGAGACCTGATCTCTCTTCAACCTTAATCTCTGAAAAGCAATCAATCCTGTTCCTATATGAGACATTGGACTGGAACATAAAAGAACAGCACATCCTTGGCAGGAAATCAGAAATTAGGAAAAACCCTAAGAGTCCAAAGTCATGTCTGTAGGTCAACTGATAGATCTTTTGTGGTGGAAACCACTGGTAGGGAATGGTATGGCTGTGGGTAGAAACAGCCTTCAAGAAGGGCTGAATTCTTTGCAGCCTATATACAGCAAGCTGTGCTTCTACCCCAAGGTCGAAGCATACTAGTGGTTGATGTTACAACCACTAGTATGCTAGTGGTTGTAACATCATTAATAGTTTCTGCCATAAGACCTCTGTAGTTCAGGAAATCTGATTTGGAGCAGATGAAATTGAAGAGAAACATTTTCAAAGTCAAAATGAGTTGTGATAGACATTTTTGGTCAGTGAGAGGAAAAAGTCTGTTAAAAACATATGACCAAATAAATCTTTTTTCATGATAATCAGCTGCTTAAGTTAAATAGAGTTTAATGTTACTTTTTAACTTAAAAAGTCATCTGTCATGTAGAAAGTATCATCAGCAGATAATGTGATACAGATACTATTGCTTGGCTTTCCCTTTCATATCTACTTAGGCTGCAAATAAATGCCATTTTTTTTCTTTAAATTAGAAAACTGATTCCCTCCAACTGGTACTCAATACATTTTCAACCTGTCAAAGACATGAATGACTGGGGACTCTCTCTCTGAAATTACACAGATTTTCAGAGTTAGTTAAACAATAAATCAATGCCAGATTGTTATTTCTATGATGACAGAGAACTTGGAAGTGAATACAGTGATCTGGAAGGAAAAAGAAACACTCTTTTGATTTCAATTGATTCATCAATGAAGTGGGTGAGCAAGGACTCAAGCATAAAGCCCAGGAAGTAAAGGATTGGGAAAAGAGATTTGGTCTTGATTTGGTCTTGAAATATGAAAGGTCTTGCCTCATGCTGTTGACCTATGGACAGCTTGAAGTGAAGGTAATGAGTACTCTTGACTCCGTGGTGTTAGTGTAAACAATCTCATGGGCTCAAGTATCAGCCACTTAAATAAATCAGGAGACAGAGGAAGTGATGTTTATGGGCTAGAGATCTGGACTGCTTCTTAAACAACATGAGTACACAGATAATGAAAAGCTGATATAATGAAAAGAAAACAAGAAGGAATGGCATGGGGTCAACTTGAGGGGAGGGGTTAGAAATCCTGAAATCTAGTTCTGTGATAGAAAAAATAGAGAATTTTATCCCCTTGAGACCCATTGATGTCTTACCTTAAAAAGTTAGTGTTTCATTGTTTACCTCATATTGCCAAAGATCCTTTTCTTTTTTTTGTAAGACACTTTTCTTTCAAAAGTTACAATCAATTTTATTTATCCCTGCAAATAAAAGGAAGTCATATTGAAAATCTCTTGTACTAAAGCAAACTTTAAAAACAATTTACTTTTTAAATATTAAAACCATTATGATGTTTATGTTTACTAGATTTAATATAAAATTTAAAAATTTTAAGAAAGAAAGACACTAAGAAAGAAAACGATATACTTAGAAATATCCTTAGTATCAAGGGTAACCTAGACTAGAATTTAAATATGCTGTTAGTTTCCTAAGTGAAGAAATACTGAAACATAAATGCACATTATTAAGTGAAAGAAGCTAATCTGGAAAGGCTACACTTTGATTCCAACTATATGACATTCTGGAAAAGGCAAAACTATGGACACAGTTAAAAAAAAAACTCAGTGGTTACCAGAGTTGTAATCAAGTGGGAGAGACAAATAGGCAGAGCACAGAGAATATTAGGGCAATGAAAATAATCTGCATGATATAATAATAATGGATATATATCATTATTGCTGTTTTTCAGTCACTCAGTTATGTCCAACTCTTTGCTACCTCATGGACTGCAGATGCCAGGCTTCCCTGTACTTCACTGTCTCCTGGAGTTTACTCAAACCATGTTCATTGAGTCGGTGATGCTATCCAACCATTTCATCCTCTGTTGTCCCCTTCTTCTCCTGCCCTCAATCTTTCCCAGTATCAGGGTCTTTTCCAATGAGTTGGCTCCTCACATCAGGTAGCCAAAGTATTGGAGCTTCAGTTTCACATCAGTCCTTCCAATAAATATTCAGGGTTGATTTCCTTTAGGATTGACTGGTTTGATCTCCTTGCTGTCCAAGGAATTCTCAAGAGTCTTCTCCAGCACCAGAGTTCAAAAGCTTCAGTTCTTCAACATTCAGCCTTCTTTATGGTCCAACCCTCACATTCATACATTATACATTCCTCAAAATCAAAGAATATACAATATTCACCAAGAGTGAATCTTAAGACAGCTTATGGACTTTGAGTGATTATGATGTTTCAGCGTAGGATCATATTTGATTTAAAAAAAAAAGTATCATTCTGGTGAGTGATGTTGGGGGAAGTTGTGTATGCGTAGGGGCAGGTAGTATATGAGAAACTGCTCTACCTTCCCCTCAGTTTTGCTGTAAGATTAAAACTGCTCTAAAAATAAAGTCTCTTAAAAAAAAACTCTAAATTTTTTTAAAAGTCTCTAAATAAAGACTCTCAACAAACAAATAAATAAATGCAAAGAAGGTAGAGGGGAGCGAGCAAGAAGTACATTTGTGTAAGAACTATGGCTTTATTTCAATCCATGAAGAACCTTGCCAGATCCTCAGGGTAGATCAAAAATACACCATTCATATATATATTAAGAATGAGAGTCCAAGGCCTATTCTATTTTATCAATAAGCCTCTACAGTACACGTAATTTGGGGATTCATCCTTCCAGTTGGTATAATACAACTTGTAGTTATGGCCTTCTGCTTCTTAATTGGAGTGTCAATATTCTTTTCATAGGCAGGCTCTGAATTGAAAGTACACTTAAATTGAATCAGTCCACCTGCATAACTTGAGATCTGAGAGCTGAGGTATTTCTTCTCTTCCCTTTTCTACATGTCTAGTTCCTCAACATCCCTGTTTCCTGTCAGTTCAAATTGATCACCACTATAATCTAAATCACTGTCTTTGCATCACAACCAGCTTTCCCCCAGGGTTTGTCTTGTTTCTGCAATGAGTGCTATCATTCTCCCTTACTAAGTCTGCCCTCCCCTAACCAGCACCAATAGCACATCAACAAATATTCTGCTTAGTTCTACTTATACTTCTTTTGCTATGTCACCTATAGCTACCCTTCACATCCTGTTCCCAATACCATTACTGATCTCCATATAACTGATCTCTTCATCTCTAATTTCTCCAGCTCTTATTCTGTCTGAGACTCTCTTAGCAAATCATTCTTTCTGAATCATGGTTGAGATACGATATTTCTGTAGTTCTCCATTGCCTATGGACAAAACTGCAAAGCCTTTAACTACTTTTCCTCACCTGGTTTTTTATTATCACCTCCTTTTCCCCAACCCTCTAGTCTAGATTGCTGACACTTTCCTTCCCAAATACATTTTGTGTTTTTCCTCCCCTGTGCCGGGGTTTCAACTCCAAATACTTCCACTTGGAATGCACCTCTACTTCATGAAATCCAGGTCATTTTTAAGCCCCAATTCTAGTGTCTGCTTCTCCATGGAATTCTGCTTTGGTCACCAAGGCTGATCCCCCTTCTCAAGCCTACTAGTTAGTATTTTATCTGTATATTTCCTATGAGATTATCACATACCTGTCTCTATTATGTTTGCTTGTGAATGCATTTTATCACCCCTTCTCTTTAACCAGGTTGCGAGATAAGATCCTGTCTGATTCATTCACCTTGAAAGCCCTTCATAATGTTTAACACACAGTAGGAACACAGTAAATACTTGCTAAGCAAAGAACAAGCAGCTCCCTGGAAAGCCTAGAGTGTAAAGACCTTTTATAAATTTTCCATTACAGAGTAATCACTAAAACTCTGACCCCCTACTCATGAGATTTTAAAGAATATCACATAATGAAATGTCTCATTCATCCAAAGCTGTTACTATTGTCTTTTGAAACATAAATGTAAATCCCTCTTAGGAATAGATTTGGTAGATGTGATTAAAAGCAACTTTTAAAAGTGTGACACATAATCAAAACTCACTGTATGATTAAAAGGCACCAGCATTTTTTAAGTTAGCTCATTTTCTCACAACTTCAAATTAAATCTCAAAAGGGAGAAGAAAGTTCATGTTTGAATGGGTACATATAATTTAGTCTGAATACCAAAACACTGCTTGTAAAATAGACCATATCTAACAGAAAAATTGTGCTGCATCAATTAAGTTTAAATGGTATATTTCTTCAGTTAATACTATTTTTATAAAATATAAACTTACAAACAGATTTTCAAAACTAACAAATTTAGAAAAGTTCATTTTAAAGATGTTCTCTCTGGGGTTGAAAGAAAATGTGAATCACTTCAGCAGATCATTAACTGTATTGCCTTAGAATGACAGAGCAATGATTTTCCATGAATCATCTTGAGGCTTCTGTTTTTTTCTGGAAATTAGAATAGAAAGATTTGAAAGTAAGTATTTGTGGAGATAGTGCTATCATTTAAGTCAGTTTTTTTTGTTTTGTTTTGTTTGGTTGGTTTTATTAAAACCCCTCAGTGAAAGAGCAATCCAGTTTAAATAAATCACTTATAAAGAAAAAGGCACACTGAAAGTAAAATTGCTGTCAATGGTTTTCTAAAGGCTTGATCAAGGTTCAGAGGAAGGTTAACATAAGAGTCAAACTTCCATTAAGTTTTCAGCCTAATAAATCCATCTGGCATGTGGGAAAAGAGAAGTTCAGTGCAGTCTACCAGCCTCTATCTCTAATTATCTTACAAGAAGCTCCTTTTGTTTCTGTGGTCCTCGTTTTGGATAAATGGTTCAAAAGGTAATGATGCCTCAATCTTCATAAATATATTCCTAGGTAGAGGCTTAAATACACATATTTCAAATGTGGCAAAAGTTCCTCAGATAGCAAATAACTATTTTAGGGACAATGCCTAAACCTCCATCTTGGTTCCACAACTTATTAGTTGTATAATATTCAGGAAGTCACCTGACATCTCTGCAGTACTATAAAATAGGGATAAGAATTGTTTCTACTGTATGAGGCTGTGATGAAGATTAAATGAAAAAATGCATGCTAAATGTATGGCACAAACTTTGAACCACCATACACACTCAGTCAATTGTTCTTGTTAGTGCTGCCATACTTAATGCCATGTTGTTGTTGTATTATTGCTACTGTTGTTGTGTGGTCAAACTCCTTTATCTTATAGAACAGCAGTCTAGAAGCATCACATAGCTAAAGCTTAATGACCAAGAGGGAGTGTGTTCTGATGTTACAGTGCTTGAGTTTGAATCCCAACCCTTCTGCCTACCAGGTGTGTGACCTTGCTCAACTTAATTAATATCAGTTTCCTAATTTGTAAAATAGGCATAATAGGATTTACCATCTCTTAGCATTGTTGCACAGAGGAAATAAGTTAATTCATAAATAGCAACTAGAATAAGTGCTCAATTAAACACTGGCTATTATTATTAAACATCATTATGATTTCTATTACCACCATTGTTACTATGAGCAGACTTACACTGCATACTAGACTAGTGGTTAGAACTCTAGCTGTCATATGATAGGCACTGAATGAACATTAGTGAACGAAAGGTGGTCTGCAATTATAGAAACATGGATGGACCTCAGTTCAGTCGCCCAGTCATGTCCGACTCTGTGTGACCCCACGGACTGCAGCATGCCAGGCTTCCCTGTCCATTACCAACTCCCGGAGCTTACTCAAATTCAAGTCCATTGAGTCGGTGATGCCATCCAACCATCTCATCCTCTGTCCTTCCCTTCTCCTTCTGCCTCCAATCTTTCCCAGCATCAGGGTCTTTTCCAATCAGTCAGTTCTTTGCATCAGGTGGCCAAAGTATTGGAGTTTCAGATTTAGCATCAGTCCTTCCAATGAATATTCAGGACTGATTTCCTTTAGGATGGACTGGTTGGATGTCCTTGCAGTCCAAAGGACTCTCAAGAGTCTTCTCTATCACCACAGTTCAAAAGCATCAATTCTTCAGTGCTCAGTTTTCTTTAGAGTTGGACTCTCACATCCATACCTGACTACTGGAAAAACCATAGCTTTGATTAGACCGACCTTTGCTGGCAAAATAATGTCTCTGCTTTTTAATATGCTGTCCAGGTTGGTCATGGAGAAGGCAATGGCAACCCACTCCAGTACTTTTGCCTAGAAAATCCCATGGACAGAGGAGCCTGCTAGGCTGCAGTCCATGGAGTCGATAGAGTCGGACACGACTGAGTGACTTCACTTTTACTTTTCACTTTCATGCATTGGAGAAGGAAATGTCAACCCACTCCAGTGTTCTTGCCTGGAGAACCCCAGGGACGGGGAAGCCTGGTGGGCTGCCGTCTATGGGGTCGCACAGAATTGGACATGACTGAAGTGACTTAGCAGCAGCAGCAGGTTGGTCATAGCTTTTCTTCCAGGGAGCAAGTATCTTTTAATTTCATGGTAGCTGTCACCATCTGCAGGGATTTTGGAGACCCAAAAAATAAAGAAAGAAAGAAAGTCTTTCACTGTTTCCATTGTTTCCCCATCTGCTGCTGCTGCTGCTAAGATGCTTCGGTCGTGTCCGACTCTGTGCGACCCCGTAGATGGCAGCCCACCAGGATCCCCCATGCCTGGGATTCTCCAAGCAAGAATACTGGAGTGGGTTTCCATTTCCTTCTCCAATGCATGAAAGTGAAAAGTGAAAACTGAAAGTGAAGTCGCTCAGTCATGTCGGACTCTTAGCGACCCCATGGACTGCAGCCTTTCAGGCTCCTCTGTCCATGGGATTTTCCAGGCAAGAGTACTGGAGTGGGTTGCCATTGCCTTCTCCGGTTTCCCCATGTATTTGCCATGAAGTGATGGGACAGAAGGCCATGATCTTAGTATTCTGAATGTTGCATTTTAAGCCACTCTATTAAGCCACTTTTTCACTCTCCTCTTTCACTTTCATCAAGAGGGCCTTTAGTTCTTCTTCAATTTCTGCCATAAAGTTGCTGTCATCTGCATATCTGAGGTTACTGATATTTTGCCCAGCAATCTTGATTCCAGCTTGTGCTTCATCCAGCCCAGTGTTTCTCATGATGTACTCTGCATATAAGTTAAATAAGCAGGGTGACAATATACAGCCTTGACATACTCTTTTCTTATTTGGAACCAGTCTATTGTTCCATGTCCAGTTCTAACTGTTGCTTCCCGACCTGCATACAGATTTCTCAGGAGGCAGGTATAGTGGTCTGTATTCCCATCTATTTAAGAATTCTCCATAGTTTGCTGTGATCCACAGAGTCAAAGACTTTGGTGCAGTCAATAAAGCAGAAGTAAATATCTTTCTGGAACTCTCTTGCTTTTTCTATGATCCAACGAATGTTGGCAATTTGATCTCTGGTTCCTCTGCCTTTTCTAAATCCAGCTTGAACATCTGGAAGTTCATGGTTCAAGTACTGCTGAAGCCTGGCTTGGAGAATTTTGAGCAATATTTTGCTAGCGTGTGAGATGAATGCAATTGTGCGGTAGTTTGAGCATTCTTTGGCATTGCCATTCTTTGGGATTAGAATGAAAACAGACCTTTTCCAGTCCTGTGGGCACTGCTGAGTTTTCCAAATTTGCTGACATATTGAGTGCAGCACTTACACAGCATCATCTTTAAGAATTTGAAATAGCTCAACTGGCATTCCATCACCTCCACTAACTTTGTTCATAGTGATGCTTCCTAAGGCCCATCTAACTTCACATTTCAGGATGTCTGGCTCTAGGTGAGTGATTACACCATCATGGTTATCTGGGTCATGAAGATCTTTTTGGTATAGTTCTTCTGTATATTCTTGCCACCTCTTCTTAATATCTTCTGCTTCTGTTAGGTCCCTACTATTTCTGTCCTTTATTGTGCCATCTTTGCATAAAATGTTCCCTTGGTATCTCTAATTTTCTTGAGTAGATCTCTAGTCTTTCCCATTCTATTATTTTCCTCTATTTCTTTGCATTGATCACTGAGGAAGATTTTTGTATCTCTCTTCACTATTCTTTGGAACTCTGCATTCAAATGGGTGTATCTTTCCTTTTGTCCTTTGCCTTTAGCTTCTCTTCCTTTCTCAGCTATTTGTAAGGCCTCCTCAGACAACTGTTTTGCCTTTTTGCATTTATTTTCTTTGAGGATGGTCTTGATCATTGCCTCCTGTACAATGTCAAGAATCTCCCTCCCTAGTTCTTCAGGCACTCTGTGCATCAGATCTAATCTCTTGAATATAAACTCTTGGATGGACCTAGAGATTATCATACTAAGTGAAGTAAGTCAGAAAGAGAAAGACCAATACCAATTGATATCAGTTTTTTGTGGAATCTAAAAAATTATGATGAAAATGAAGTTATTTACAAAATAGAAGCACACTCACAGACTTGGAAAAAATTTTTTTTGGTTACCAAAGGGGCAAAGGGTAAGAAAGGATAAAATAAAAGCTTGGGATGAACAGAATACCATTATATATAAAATAGATTTAAAAGAAAACAACAACAAGGACCTACTGTATAGCACAGAGATCAATATTCAGTTTAGTTCAGTTCAGTCGCTCAGTTGTGTCTGACTCTTTGTGACCTCATGAACCGCAGCACACCAGGCTGCCCTGTCCATCACAAACTCCCAGGGTCCACCCAAACCCATGTCCATCAAGTCGGTGATGCCGTCCAACCATCTCATCCTCTGTCGTCCCCTTCTCCTCCTGCCTTCAATCTTTCCCAGCATCAGGGTCTTTTCCAATGAGTCAGCTCTTCACATCAGGTGGCCAAAGTATTGGAGTTTCAGTTTCAACATCAGTCCTTCCAGTGAACACCCAGGATTGATCTCTTTTAGGATGGACTGGTTGAATCTTCCTTGCAGTCCAAGGGACTCTCAAGATTCTCCTCCAACACTACAGTTCAACAATATTCAGTACCTTACAATAACCTATAAAGAGAAAGCATCTGAAAAAGAGTATATATATAAATTTTTTAAATAAATAAACAAAGGTGGCCAGAGGGGAGCAGTGCCATTATGATTGTAGCACAAAGACATGGCAACAATGATTTAAACTTTCATTCATGATCTAGTACTTAAACAAACAAATAAGACCTTTGACTGTGTGCTCTAGGAAGAAGAAAAACTTCAACTCTGGCCTACAAAGCTGAACTATAAAGTCCTATAAAGTCCATGGCATTTCCTCACCTGCAAGGCCTTTTGTCTTATTGCAGGCTGCTATCCATGCAGCCAGCATGAGCTAGTTCTCACCTGACATTTAAGGTTCTGTCTGCATCCTCTCTCTTGAAGCAAGCTCTTCCTGGAGCTCTTTCTGATAAGACACTGTTGTACTCAGATTAGAAGGATAAGGAACTGGAGCTGGGAGACACTGTAACAAAGAAGGGATCAAAATGGGATGACCATTTGTGGCTTACTGTGAGTTTTGTCAGTGTGGCTGGAAGTTTGCCTTTCAGTCCACATAGACTGAGAAACATTGTCTATGCATTTGCAGCTTAGAGAAGAAAAAAGAAGGAGACTATTACTGGGAATTTTGTTTCTCTGCCATTTTCCTCTTTTCAGAGCTGATATCATTACTGCTGTGTCAATTGGGAGAGAAGTGGGTATACGTTGGCTATATAAAATTGATGAATATTCAAAAGAGCTTTAATTTTGTTTGTAATATCTTTTCATTTAGAAGTGACCCTATTGCAAAATTTAGGCTTAAATTGAAGAAGTATGGAAAACCACTAGACCATTCAGGTATGACCTAAATCAGATCCCTCACGACTATATAGGGGAAGTGACAAATAGATTCAAGTGATTAGATCTGATACCCAGAGTGCCGGAAGAACTATGGACTGAGATATGTGACATTGTACAGAAGGCAGTGATCAAGACCATCCCCAAGAAAAAGAAATGCAAAAAGGCAAAACGGTTGTCTGAGGAGGCCTCACAAATAACTGAGAAAAGAAGAGATGCTAAAGGCAAAAGGCAAAAGACAAAAGGCAAGATACACCCATTTGAATGCAGAGTTCCAAAGAATAGCACTGGGATGACCCAGAGGGATGGTATGGGGAGGGAGGAGGGAGGAGGGTTCAGGATGGGGAACACATGTATGCCTGTGGTGGATTCATTTCGATATATGGCAGAACCAATACAATATTGTAAAGTTTAAAAATAAAATTAAATTTAAAAAAAAGAATAGCAAGGAGAGATCAGAAAGCCTTCCTCAGTGATCAATGCAAAGAAATAGAGGAAAACAACAGAATGGGAAAGACTAAAGATCTCTTTAAGAAAATTAGAGATCCCAAGGGAACATTTCATGCAAAAATGGGCTTGATAAAGGACAGAAATGGTAGGGACCTAACAGAAGCAGAAGATATTAAGAAGAGGTGGCAAGAATACACAGAACTATACAGAAAAGATCTTCATGACCCAGATAACCATGATTGTGTGATCATTCACCTAGAGTCAGACATCTTGGAATGCAAAGTCAAGCGAGCCTTAAGAAGCATCACTATGAACAAAGCTAGTGGAGGTGATGGAATGCCAGTTGAGCTATTTCAAATTCTTAAAGATGATGCTGTGAAAGTGCTGCACTCAATATGTCAGCAAATTTGGAAAACTCAGCAGTGCCCACAGGACTGGAAAAGGTCTGTTTTCATTCTAATCCCAAAGAATGGCAATGCCAAAGAATGCTCAAACTACCGCACAATTGCATTCATCTCACACGCTAGCAAAATATTGCTCAAAATTCTCCAAGCCAGGCTTCACCAGTATGTGAACTGTGAACTTCCAAATGTTAATGCTGGATTTAGAAAAGGCAGAGGAACTAGAGATCAAATTGCCAACATCCATTGGATCATAGAAAAAGCAAGAGAGTTACAGAAAAATACTGACTTCTGCTTTATTGACAATGTCAAAGCCTTTGTGTGGATCACAACAAACTGTGGAAAGTTCTTCAAGAAATGGGAATACTAGACCACCTCATCTACCTCTTTAGAAATCTGTATGCAGGTCAAGAAGCAACAGCTAGAACTGATCAGGGAACAACAGACTGTTTCCAAATTGGGAAAGGAGTAGGTCAAGGTGACTAGTCAAAGGTGACTGTATATTGTCACCTTACTTATTTAACTTCTATGCAGAGTACATCATAAGAAATGTTGGGCTGAATGAAGCACAAGCTGGAATCAAGATTTCCAGGAGAAATATCAATAACTTCAGATATGTAGATGACATCACCCTTATGGCAGAAAACAGAGAATAACTAGAAACCTCTTGATGAAAGTGAAAGAGGAGAATGAAAAAGTTGGCTTAAAACTCAACATTCAGAAAACTAAGATCATGACATCCAGTCCCATCACTTCATTGTCTCCCACAGGGAGACAATGGGTTACCAGCAGTAAGGAAGATCTCACACATGCCTGACCAGGAAACCTCTTGGCCCCCAGGCTTAATTTCCTTCTCATACTTTGGAGACCAGGTGTCCTGGCCTGGAGATAACCCTGAGGTAACAGCAGGGACAGTTCCCCAGAGCCAAGCATGCAAAAATATCATTGCAAAGACTCTGAAAATATAAATTGTCATTGCAGCCACAGCCCCAAAATGGAGGTGGACCTATATGCAAAACTTAACCAAGATAACTACCTACGAAAATAAAAGATGTAGATAAGGCTCAGATTCTACAAATAAAGCAGTCAAAATGTCTATATCACAGTGAAAATTTCATCGATCTTATCAAGAAATAGAGAAATCACAAATTAGAAAAGACAACCAACTGATGCCAACACTGAGATGAATCACATATTGGTACAGTCTGACAAGCTGTCATAAAAATACCTCAACAAGCACTTACAAATTCTCTTAAAACAAATTTTAAAAAGAAAATCTAAACAAACAAAATAAGTATAAAAATAAAGAAAAACCTAGTGGAACATTTAGAATTGAGAAATAAAATAGTTGAAATTAAAAAAGCAACAACAAACCCTCCAGAAAGCAGGAATAGAAGGAACATACCTCAACATAATAAAAGCTATATATGACAAACCCACTGCAAACATTATCCTCAATGGTGAAAAATTGAAAGCATTTCCTCTAAAGTCAGGAACAAGACAAGGGTGCCCACTTTCACCATTACTATTCAACATAGTTTTGGAAGTTTTGGCCACAGCAATCAGAGCAGAAAAAGAAATAAAAGGAATCCAAATTGGAAAAGAAGAAGTAAAACTCTCACTATTTGCAGATGACATGATCCTCTACATAGAAAACCTAAAGAGTCCACCAGAAAATTACTAGAAATAATCAATGACTACAGTAAAGTTGCAGGATATAAAATCAACACACAGAAATCCCTGGCATTCCTATACACTAATAATGAGAAAACAGAAAGAGAAATTAAGGAAACAATTCCATTCACCATTGCAACGGAAAGAATAAAATACTTAGGAATATATCTACCTAAAGAAACTAAAGACCTATATATAGAAAAACTATAAAACACTGGTGAAAGAAATCAAAGAGGACACTAATAGATGGAGAAATATACCATGTTCATGGATTGGAAGAATCAATATAGTGAAAATGAGTATACTACCCAAAGCAATTTATAGATTCAACGCAATCCCTATCAAGCTACCAACAGTATTCTTCACAGAGCTAGAACAAATAATTTCACAATTTGTATGGAAATACAAAAACCTCGAATAGCCAAAGCGATCTTGAGAAAGAAGAATGGAACTGGAGGAATCAACCTACCTGACTTCAGGCTCTACTACAAAGCCACAGTTATCAAGACAGTATGGTACTGGCACAAAGACAGAAATATTGATCAATGGAATAAAATAGAAAGCCCAGAGATAAATCCACGCACATATGGACACCTTATCTTTGACAAAGGAGGCAAGAATATACAATGGATTAAAGACAATCTCTTTAACAAGTGGTGCTGGGAAATCTGGTCAACCACTTGTAAAAGAATGAAACTGGACCACTTTCTAACACCATACACAAAAATAAACTCAAAATGGATTAAAGATCTAAACGTAAGACCAGAAACTATAAAACTCCTAGAGGAGAACATAGGCAAAACACTCTCCGACATACATCACAGCAGGATCCTCTATGACCCACCTCCCAGAATATTGGAAATAAAAGCAAAAATAAACAAATGGGACCTAATTAACCTTAAAAGCTTCTGCACATCAAAGGAAACTATTAGCAAGGTGAAAAGACAGCCTTCAGAATGGGAGAAAATAATAGCAAATGAAGCAACCGACAAACAACTAATCTCAAAAATATACAAGCAACTCCTACAGCTCAACTCCAGAAAAATAAATGACCCAATCAAAAAATGGGCCAAAGAACTAAATAGACATTTCTCCAAAAAGACATACAGATGGCTAACAAACACATGAAAAGATGCTCAACATCACTCATTATCAGAGAAATGCAAATCAAAACCACTATGAGGTACCATTTCACACCAGTCAGAATGGCTGCGATCCAAAAGTCTACAAATAATAAATGCTGGAGAGGGTGTGGAGAAAAGGGAACCTCTTACACTGTTGGTGGAATGCAAACTAGTACAGCCACTATGGAGAACAGTGTGAGATTCCTTAAAAACTGGAAATAGAACTGCCTTATGATCCAGCAACCCCCACTGCTGGGCATACACACTGAGGAAACCAGAAGGAAAGAGACACGTGTACCCCAATGTTCATCGCAGCACTGTTTATAATAGCCAAGACATGGAAGCAACCTAGATGTCCATCAGCAGATGAATGGATAAGAAAGCTGTGGTACGTATACACAATGGAGTATTACTCAGCCATTAAAAAGAATACATTTGAATCAGTTCTAATGAGGTGGATGAAACTGGAGCCTATTATACAGAGTGAAGTAAGCCAGAAGGAAAAACATAAATACAGTATACTAACGCACATATATGGAATTTAGAAAGATGGTAACAATAACCCGGTGTTCGAGACAGCAAAAGAGACACTGATGTATAGAACAGTCTTATGGACTCTGTGGGAGAGGGAGAGGGTGGGAAGATTTGGGAGAATGGCAATGAAACGTGTAAAATATCATGTAGGAAATGAGTTGCCAGTCCAGGTTCGATGCATGATGCTGGATGCTTGGGGCTGGTGCACTGGGACGGCCCAGAGGGATGGTATGGGGAGGGAGGAGGGAGGAGGGTTCGGGATGGGGAACACATGTATACCTGTGGCGGATTCATTTTGATATTTGGCAAAACTAATACAATTATGTAAAGTTTAAAAATAAAATAAAATTGGAAGAATAAAAAAAAATCAATAAATCATTTTTGATAAAGAAAAAAAAAAAAAAAAAAGCAACAACAACTTGCTGTCTTGGTTCAATTTCGAGATGAAAGAAGATAGAATCTGTGAACAAGGGAATTCCCAGGTATTGTTAGTGGTAAAGAACTCACTTGCCCATGCAGGAGACTTAAGGGACACAAGTCCGATCCCTACGTTGGGAAGATCCCCTGAAGAAGGGCTTGGCAACTCACTCCAGTATTCTTGCCTGGAGAATCCCATGGACAGAGTAGCCTGAGGGGTATGGTACATGGGGTCTCAAAGAGTCAGACACTACTGAAGCAATTTAGCATAGCATAGCATGAACATGGGGCAAATCCATAAAATTTACTCAGTACAAAAACACAGAAAAAACAGACAAGAACAGAGTATCAGGAATCCATGGCATAACAAAAATGAGACAACATTCATATCATCAGAGATGCAGAATGAGAAAAGAATGAAAGTGGGGCTAAAAGAATATTTGAAGAAACAATGGCTGAAAACACTCAAATTTGATAAAAGACACATGTACAGATTTAAGAAGGTGAGTGGCTCATCAAAGATAAAACCTAAGAAATCCACACCAAGTCAAAAATAATTTAATTTGTGAAAGTTAAGAGAAAGAAAAAGATGAAAGCAACCAGAGAAAAATGATATATTATCTATAGGAATACCAGTTTGAATGACAGTGTGTTTCTTATATTAAATCATGGAGTTCAGAAGGAAGTGTGCAACATTTTTTACATGCTGAAGAGAAAAACGAATAACCACAAATGCTATACCCAATGAAACTTTTTTTTTGCAGAAATGAGAAAATAAAAATATTCGCAGGTCATGGAAAACTAAATAATTTTTCACTAGCAGATGTATCCTTGAAGACTGATAGTAGAAGTTCTTCAAGGAGAAAGGCAATCATGAAAGAAGTAATCTTGGAGATGAAGAACAAATGAAGAACTACAGGAAGAGTGGAGGGGTGGGCATGCAGAATACACTCCTGCTTAAGAGTTTTACACATCATTCCTGATATTTGAATCAAAATTTGTCAAGACAATATTGAAAACAGAAAAGGAAAAGGGAAATACTGGCAAGAAAGTTTTACAAACTTCATTCCAAGTGGTAAAATGTTGATATCAATGGATTGTGGTTAAGTCATATATATGATAGGTCCCAAAATAATCACTAAGAAAACTCAGGTAGGCTGGGACCTGGAACCTGGGACCTGGGACCTGGGATCCTTCACTGAAGGCTTGCACCTGGACAAGTCCCCTCAAGCAACAGATAGAAATACTATAAGGGAAAAATACCAACTGCACACATGCCCAGTTGGAGCAAATTATGTACTATGAACAATAAGATTCAAAAAGGATATAAAAATCAACTGCCACCTCTGAGGTGCTTAGAGCAAAAACAGAGTAATGTGCATGATCCCTGCACATAGCTCCATCAAAAAGGTGGGCAGACCACCAAGTCACCCTCCAACCTCACCCATTGATCTGCCTCCACCTTCAACCCACTGAAGAGACCACATCATCCCTCCACTTCCTGGACTAAGCTGGGGCATCTGTTACTTGTTCTTGCTCCCCTGTGCTGCAGCACAAGTCCCAGTAAAGCCTTGCCTGAATTTCTAATCTGGCCTCTTATGAATTTGTATTGATTAAATAATCTAATAACTCAGGTCAATAGCAAAACCACTCAACGAGATACATCCAAACTCAAAGCACAGTGGATAAATTAAAATGGAATGCTTACTTATGCAACCCACAGGAAGGCAAGCATTGTGAGGAAGAGGAACAAGAAACAGAAAAAACAAACAGGAAAAAAGTGTCAGGCTTGAGCTTTAACATATCAATAATCACCTTAAATGTAAATAGTCTTCAAACCAATTAAAAGGCAGAGTTTGGTAGAGTGGTTTGAAAAATATTATGATCCAACAATATAATGTCTAAAAGTACTCATTTCAAAAATGATGACATAGATTTTAGTAAAAAAAAAAAAAAAAAGAAAAAAATATGTCATGGAAATATTAATCAATTATTTTATTTAAGTAGGAGAAAATGAATTATACATAGAGCAAATAAAATTACTAATAACACAAAAGGACATTATATAATAAGAAAAATCCACCAGGAAGCAAAGAAAACTTTAAAAGTGAACCTGCCAAAAAACAGAGTTTAAAAATATTGGACTGGCCAAAAAGTAAATTCAAAATCTTTTTTCTTAATTAATTAATTAATTTATTTTTACTTTACAATATTGTATTGGTTTTGCCATACATCAACATGCATCCGCCATGGGTGTACACGTGTTCCCCATCCTGAACCCCCCTCCCATCTCCCTCCCCATACCATCCCTCTGGGTCATCCCAGTGCACCAGCCCCAAGCTTCCTGTATCCTGCATCGAACCTGGACTGGTGATTCGTTTCTTATATGATATTATACATGTTTTAATGCCATTCTCCCAAATCATGCCCCCCTCCCTCTCCCACAGAGTCCAAAAGACTGTTCTATACATCTGTGTCTCTTTTGCTGTATCGCATACAGGGTTGTTGTTACCATCTTTCTAAATTCCATATATATGCGTTAGTATACTGTATTGGTGTTTTTCTTTCTGGCTTACTTCACTCTGTATAATAGGCTCCAGTTTCATCCACCTCATTAGACTGATTCAAATGTATTCTTTTTAATGGCTGAGTAATACTCCATTATGTATATGTACCACAGCTTTCTTATCCATTCATCTGCTGATGGACATCTAGGTTGCTTCCATGTCCTGACTATTATAAACTTGACAAACTTTATGGTCAACCCAATGCATGAGATAAAATCTGATAATACATATAAAAATGTGTGATAGTTCATTTCAGTCACTAACTCATGTCTGACTCCTTGTGACCCCATGATCCGCAGCCCACCAGGCCTCCCTGTCCATCACCAAATCCCAGAGCCCACTCAAATCCATGTCCACTGAGTCGGTGATGCCATCCAACCATTCCATCCTCTGTCGTCCCCTTCTCCTCCTGCCCTCAATCTTTCCCAGCATCAGGGTCTTTTCAAATGAGTCAGCAATTCGCATCAGGTGGCCAAAGTATTGGACTTTGAGCTTCAACATCAGTCCTTCCAATGAACACCCAGGACTGATTTCCTTTAGTATGGACTGGTTGGACCTCCTTGCAGTCCAAGGACTCTCAAGAGTCTTCTCCAACACCACAGTTCAAAAGCATCAATTCGGAGGAGGAGGAGCCAAGACAGCGGAGGAGTAGGACAGGGAGAACACTTTCTCCCCCACAAATTCATCAAAAGAGCATTTAAACGTCGAGTAAATTCCACAAAACAACTTCTGAATGCCGGCAGAGGACATCAGGCACCCAGAAAAGCAATCCAACTCTTCGAAAGGAGGTAGGAAAAAATATAAAAGACAAAAAAAAAGAGAGACAAAGAGGGAGGGACGGAGCTCCGTCCGGGAAGGGAGTCTTAAAAAGAGAGAAGTTTCCAAACACCAGGAAACCTTCTCACTGCGAATCTGTGCCGAGCTTTGGAAGCACAGAGGGCAACGTAACAGGAAGAAAAAAATAAATAAACAATTAAAACTCGAAGATTGCGAGTCCTACGGTAACTCCCCAGTGGAGAAGCAGCGCAGACGCCTGCAGGCGCCATTAACAAGCGGGGCTGGGCAGGGAGGCGCAGCGCGGGTGCATCGCTTAGAGTAAGAATCTGGCCTGAATACCTGAGCACTATCTGAGCGAAAATAATTTGGGCTAACAAACCAGACTGTGGGATATCTACTACGCGAAAAGCCAGCCCCAACCTAAGACCGCCAGGCCCGTGCGGAACAAAGAATTGAACAGAGATAGCCGGCTGCAGACCTTCCCCCCTCGGTGATAGGCAGCCAGAGCCGGAAGGGGGCAATCGCAGCCCCAGAGAGACATTATCTATAAAACTGTAAGCAGGATTCTTTGCTAACTAAAACTTCTTGGGGTCTGGACGGTTAACATCTGCCTAAGAAGGTGCGCCCGTTTTTGCGCCCAGATAACCGAGTGGCGGGAGGCGATAAGTCGCAGCATTGGCGCCGCCAAACACCTCATCACTTGAGCTGCTCGGACCTGGGAAGAGCACAATACTCAGGCCCAACTGAGTCTGCGCCTCTGAGGACTATCCGAGTGCCTGAACCTGGCGGCTTGGACCTGGGAGGTACATGCAACCCAGGGCCAGCCTTGGATTGTTCCCAGCGGAACAACCTAGAGCCCGAGCAGTGTGGGCAGGGAGGCTACACGCGCAGTGGCGGGGCAGACCCAGTGTGGCTGAGGCACTGCGGCGCAAGCCAGTGTTATTTGCTTGCAGCATCCCTCCCTCCCTCCCCCCCAGCGCGACTGAACAAAGAGAAGAAATACAGTTCCACCCATCAGAACACTGACACAAGCTTCCCTAACCAGGAAACCTTGACAAGCCACCTGTACAAACCCACACACAGTGAGGAATAGCCACAATAAAGAGAACTCCACAAACTGCCAGAATACAGAAAGGACACCCCATACTCAGCAATTTAAACAAGATGAAGAGACAGAGGAATAGCCAGCAGATAAAGGAACAGGATAAATGCCCACCAAACCAAACAAAAGAGGAAGAGATAGGGAATCTACCTGATAAAGAATTCGAATAATGATAGTGAAATTGATCCAAAATCTAGAAATTAAAATGGAATCACAGATAAATAGCTTGGAGACAAGGATTGAGAAGATGCAAGAAAGGTTTAACAAGGACCTAGAAGAAATAAAAAAGAGTCAATATACAATGAATAATGCAATAAATGAAATTAAAAACACTCTGGAGGCAACAAATAGTAGAATAACAGAGGCAGAAGATAGGATTAGTGAATTAGAAGATAGAATGGTAGAAATAAATGAATCAGAGAGAATAAAAGAAAAACGAATTAAAAGAAATGAGGACAATCTCAGAGACCTCCAGGACAATATTAAACGCTACAACATTCAATCATAGGGATTCCAGAAGAAGAAGACAAAAAAAGACCATGAGAAAATACTTGAGGAGATAATAGTTGAAAACTTCCCTAAACTGGGGAAGGAAATAATCACCCAAGTCCAAGAAACCCAGAGAATCCCAAACAGGATAAACCCAAGGCGAAACACCCCAAGACACATATTACTCAAATTAACAAAGATCAAACA